>NC_091125.1:161022896-161747896 GCF_040183065.1 Periplaneta americana
AGATAAGGAAGCTTTCGCACGAGTTTCTTAATAATGCGAACATAACCACAAAATGTATATTGAGAAGTCAACATGGAGATGGAAACCTGCAGCACGTTTGCGGCTGCAAAAGTAGCGCCTTGTGTGTGAACAGACTCGCAACCTCCAGTTGCAACTTTTGGTGCACTCGGGTTGCGCAGCACGAAAATAGCGTGCAGCGCGCTACTTTTGGCTTACTTGTGAACACGACACGCAACTTTTGCAGCTGAAGTACAAAAGTTGCACAGCAAAAGTAGCGATGTGTGACCGTACCTTTAGACTTACGCTTCTGCAGTACAAACAATAACGTTAACATCGGCCTACATTGGCGTAATGTAACTCCTGAAGCAAACCCTTAAGGGGACACTCCATTAAAATTGAGAACTTTTTTCCTATTTTTTTTTCCCCCAATTTTAGAGCATGTTTACTATGTAAAGGATTAACAAAATCCAAATTTTGACTCCCAAATATTTTTAGCTTTTTATTTTTTTTTTTCCTGTTCTTTTTTTTTTTTTTTCGATATTTTCAAGCCCAAGTTTTTAGTACAAGATCTCCATTTTTAAGCTATTTTTTCTATGCTTTCATTTTATGAAATATCTCATTTATCCACTTTCAAAAATGTTTTTTTTTTTATTTTGAATACGTTATTTTTTCCATAATTCATGAAAAAAATATTAATAAAATTAACTAGCAGATTTCTTACAAAATAAATTCATACAAACATGCAACTACCTCATAAATACTTGGAGTAAAAATTTCATCCATATTGATTAATATTTGGCATAAAAAAAGTTTGTGTTGAATCAAGAAAAATAGATTTCAAAGTAAAATTAATATTTATGTAACACACAACTAATAAAATTCTCCTCAGTTACATTCATCTAGTAACTTTAGGGAGCCAACTTTAAAACAAAAAGTTACTATATTTGTAATCAGAAATTTGTAAAAAAGAATTATTTGATGAAAAAATTATTTTGACAGCTCTTTAAATGCCACGCCCCCTTACAACCTTAATTTAAAAACATTTTTCAAACATATTTGTAACGAAGACTGAAGTAAATCCATTTGGGGTGTGAAAATATACATTCTAAAGACGTGAAATGGCTAATACTTTTTTTGTAAAATTTTCATGATTTTCAATGAAGTCTCCCCTTAACACTAGATGAACGTGTGAAAATGCATCATTACCGGAAAGGGTGCTAAAACTATCTACTTACACAGGGTGATCCGTTTGAGTATTGATAAAATGATATCGCTGTAAAACATTTACTATTGAACTTTATTTGTTGAAACTTTGTGCATAAAACACTGAAATATGGAAGATTCCTCAGAGCTCAACATGACCCTCATTGCGCACCCTGCACAACTCATAACGGTGATGCAATTCAGCCCATGTCCGTTGTAACATAAGAGGGGTGATTTGTTGAAAAGCTTGAGTAATTTTTACTCTCAGATCATCAATGTTCCTGGGTTTCTGTGAATAGACAATGTCTTTAACAAAATCCCACAGGAAGAAGTCATGAGGGGTTAGATCTGGGGAGTTTGGGGACCAAGCCAAGAGATAGCTGCTTCTCGTACTGGGTTTCGCCTGCGACCTCCTACATGTTTCTTTTTTTTAACACAGAACTTGTTTCTACAAATGGTCGATACCACAACATTATGGAATCGTATTTAGGTACATTGCGCACACCATACTCAAGTCGAAATTCCCTTTGAACTCTTTTAACGCTCTCAAATTTAGCATACCAAAGAACATATTGTGCCCATTGTTGATTTGTAGTAGCCATTTTAATCATCTACGATTTTCATTTGTCCTTTCAGATTATGCACTGTTCATTGTCACATATGGAAACTCTCATCTTTTAACCATAATATAACCAGCAAGAAATTTTTCCCACTATCATAATAGCTTTATAATAATAAATTGTAAATGTTAATGTTATGTTTTATTTAACGACGCTCGCAACTGCAGAGGTTATATCAGCGTCGCCGGATGTGCCGGAATTTTGTCCCGCAGGAGTTCTTTTACATGCCAGTAAATCTACTGACATGAGCCTGTCGCATTTAAGATCATTTAAATGCCATCGACCTGGCCCGGGATCGAACCCGCAACCTTGGGCATAGAAGGCCAGCGCTATACCAACTCGCCAAGCAGATCGACAATAATAAATTAATATTATCCATAGCCAAACGTACCAGTCTGTAATACTAGTATTAAAAGTAAATACCTTTCAACTGTTCAAAAAGTTGACAAACGATACAAGATCCATATTTAACAAAGGCTGCACATTAAATTGAGGTTCACAAAAGCCTGTCATGAATTTAATTGAACGTCCCCCTGTCCTCTGACTAAAAAGGTGTAAGAAGTGAGAGAAGTGCATTTCAATAGAAGGAGATTACATTGACTATTACACTTTTACTACGTCACACTACTTTCGGCTAATAAAACGGTACGAAAGGACGTCTTTCAAACAATCATGGCTGCTTATCGCACAATTTTATCGCGTCCCTAGCATTTGTTTAATTTTATCGCGTCCCTAGCATTTGTTTATTTTTATCACTACCCTAGCATTTGTTTCCTTCTTTGCCAACATTTCAAGCTGCACTGGTCTGGACGTCAAAAAACAGAAAATTACAAACCACTCCAGTCGATGCACAGCACTTTCAAATATGACTCGCATTGGCATTCAAGAACAAGAATTAATAGGTCATAGCTATGCATCTTCCTTAAAATCCTATTTACAAATAAATGAAGAGCACCATTCGGAAATCTTGAATAAGTTGAGAGATACACCATGTACATCAACGAGTTCACTTCTTTTACGCACACGTCCAATATAACATCAACTGAATCACCAACCACTAAAACATTCAAATTTGAAAATTGTACTTTCAATAATTTTTCTTTTAAAATTATTCATGTTTATTTTTTATTTCATCATCGTTAATTAAAACGTTTCCTGTTTATTTCATCATCCCTAATTAAAACTTTTCTAACACTCGTTTATATTATTTAGGTTATGTTTGTTATAGCTTCTGCTATATGATATTATGGATAGTCACATATCAGAGATTGTTTAATACTAAGATTTATTGAAAATCATCTGTCAAGTGACGTTGATTACTGGGATCCGGTTAATTGAAGTGGAATGCAACTGTTTTAATAAAAATGAAACTGAATCAACAAAGCCTTCTTAACTAGTAACCGTCTACAGAGTTCAATGAAGATTCTATAGTTGACACAACTTACTGATAACAAGAAAACAGCTAATCATAACACACTACTGCCATCTAGCATGCATCTAGCGTAATATTTGTAATGTTGAGATGGTACAATAATGCATTTGAAGACAGTTGTATTTTCGTAAGTCAATTAATATTTTATTGTATTGGAGTACTTCGTTACTTCTAATCTTTATATACTTTCTTCTAATCGTGTAATAGTCAATTAAATCCCACTCGAGTTTTGATTTTCTCTAGATAAATCAAAACTTCTAGTGAGATTACTGTTGAAAAGTAATATATTTTTTTCTATGTAAGAGAGGAATATTATAAACCCTGTAGTAGTGTTACTGGAAGCGATAGTGACTGTAGTATTGATTATTCCTTTTGGTTACGGTGATAATGGTGATTAGTGTAGTTTCGTGATTATTTTGTGAGTAATGGTGCTGGAAGTTAGCAGTGATAGTGGTGGTCATAGTTATGGTGGTGACAGATAGTGACAGTGGTGGTGATGTTTGTCGGTGGTGATAGCGGTGATAGTTGTGACAATGATAACAATAATGATAAAATTTCGACATTGGAGTACATAGTAATGTAAAGGTCAGACGATTGCTAAAACCGTGGAAGAGGACGGAGACCTAACGACTGTTACAGAAGAAAGAGATATAGAACTGCCAACTGTATTGGATTAGTGGTATTAGGCACACATGTAACAGCTGGCAGGAAATTGCTATTCTGTATGTGTTTCTGAAGTCCGTCACACGCAATAAATTTCTCTGTTCCACTTACATTTCCTTCCCTTACAACCACGTGTCAGTAACTAAAATGATTAAATTGTAATTCAATTTTCACGCAACCAGGCAATATTATAAGACATTGCAAAACAAATTAACGAGAGTATAAAATAACCTTTATGCAATTCTGGCATTAAAACACGCTTGTTATGACCTAATCGTGCAATATTGGCCTAATTCTAGCACAGGCTACCTAGCAACTAGTATTCTATAACGTCGTCACCGCCTTCACAACACAATTTTATACAACGTACCTGTAAGAAAAAGCTAAAACCGTCGCCCTGACAAGCATACCAACATTCAAACACGAGAAATATCTTATAAAATAAATGTATTGAAACAGTTTATTAATCGTGGCCTACGTTATCTTATCATAAATAAAGACTGAACTCAATTCACAGGACTACCTACTCATTGAAACAAAACACACACATATACTAAATTAACTTATATTCTCTTGAAAAACGTTGAACACACAATTATTAATTAATTAGTCATATTACAATTTCTTTCGTTTGAAAATATTAATCTTGAATCATTAGTAATCTCTACATTATATTAACATCAAACTTTATAAATATTAAATTATTACAAGCTCTGAAAATTGTCAGCAAGATTGTTTCATTCGTTACACTAACACGTTTCTCTTTTCTCCACACACAGAACTTTTCATATAACTTTCGTAAACAACTTTTGATTTTTATGAGATTAACCTTCAGCTACTTCAGCTTCTTTTATAATCTCCTCTAGGACAGGACTCGTATTTTCAATACCATTAATTACTAACTTATCATCCATTTTCCTTTGAATTCATCAAAACAACAACAAAATAACACTGTCTCAGAAACAGTTACTTAGCAACCATCCAATATATTACGTCATATCCAGTAATCATGTCTCTACTACGTTATAACATTGCATTTTGTAAATTTATAACAGTTTTTTAATTTATTTTAATGCTAGATTAGAATAAAACTTTGTATGTAACAAATATGTATAATCTTCATTATAAACACTCATGACATAATTACCAAGATTGTACACTAGTTATATAAATTGCTGTTACACAATACCACTTCAAAATCATGCCTCAAGTACTTTGAAAAATATATAAGATAAAAACAGAAACATAACATTTTTACGACCATTGTGGTATACTAGGCTGGACAAAGAAATTAAAATATTTGGGCGATATTGCATACTTCAAACACCGGGCTTTCATTTCAAAATTTCCCAGTCTAACTTTATTTCAATTAAAGTTAATTTAAACAAAATACACATCAATTAAGATATTGAGGGGGAAGTTTAAAACCAGTCTTAATTGCATTTTACGTTTCACCTTCCTACCCTCATATGAAATTTCAAATGGCACCCCTATATTATGATCTCAAATCTGAAAGAGAATTCAATTGACGCACCATTATCATTTTTGTTTCTCTTATTAGCTTTCATTGCTTATTTACTGGTAACTTTATTTTTAATTCTGTAAACTGCCATTGTTTGTTTGTTTGTGTACTTGTTTACTTTTTTCTTACTCTGTTATCTTTCATCATCTATTTGTTCTTGTATTGTTTTGTATGCTTTGTCTAATGGCAGCCTCTAATTTGAGGAAGCTCAATAAAATAATAAAAAAAAACATTTCATTCAATTGTTCTCACATCTTTTGTTTTATATCGTTGCCTGGCAACCTGAATTATTATTGTCAGTTGGTTGTAGGACGAAAATACAATTTTGGATAATTTCCTAAATTTAATTAATAAAGATGATTTCTGTTCTCTCTTGAAGGGTATACACCATTTTCAAATAATTTAATACCCAAAACACAACCATTACATGAAATGCTCAATCGTCTTTGTAGCTTTATTCTCTTCAGCTCTAATCAACAATAACAATAATCCAGGTTGCCAGGCGACGATAGAAAACAAAATATGTGAAAACAAATGAATGTGGTGTATAAACAATTGAGTTCTTTTTCAGATTTAAGTATCATAATATAACTGTGCCATTTGAAATTTCAAAGGCAGATGGAAGTTGAAACATAAAATGAAATTAACAATGTTTTTAAACCTCACCCTCAATACCTAAATTGGCGTGTTATTTGTTTAAATTAAATTTAAATTAGATGAATAGAGAGGATTTCAGGTTAAGAAAAAAAAGCATTGGGCTTATGGGGCTATTCTATCAAATGACAAGTTTCCATAGAAACGCCTACCTATCACAGCGCTTTTACAGTGTACTAGACAAGGCCCATAAAACCAATGCTTTTTTCTTAACCTGGAATCGTTTATAGCTATTTAGATTTGAAAGTTTTGAAATAAAAGTCTTGTATAGTGAATATCACCCAGTATCAGAAAAACTGGAGAGATCATGTCCACAGGAAGAACAAAGATCGTCTCACATATTTATTTTATCCTTTATATGCCAACCACGTGAACGCTGAGATCTGGAAAGACTGAGACGTTAGAAGATCAAGAACAATTTTGGATCCAAAGAACAGGGTAGATACAGTCCTAACCTGAACGTCCATGATGATGATGATGATGATGATGATGATGATGATGATGATGATGAGTGTGTGTGTTCATACTTTACAAGAATTCATCATGGTGGAATGGGAAATTGATTTAAAGATGTATTTTTATTAATTGTAACAATGTTTTTGGACCTAGTAAGGAGTGTACCTCGTGTTCAATTCTGAATAAAAGCTTCCGGCATTTGTTTCGAGTCTAATCCTCAAGACACAGTTATTGAGTAGGCCATGTCAGTTGTTGGCATTGGGTATTGTTCTTTTGTTTTGACAATAAATGAATACAATCGCATATGAAAAACGAGAAACAAATATCATTCATGTTATTATTACAACCAAAATTCGTTCAATTTTTTTAGTATATCTTATAGGCAAAATGAATGTTACAACTGAGCATTGGAGATTTATTCTTGAAACTTACTTCCGTATATGAGTTTTAGTTGGGGAACAGTATTGTTATGATGTTGATAATAATTGTGTGAATGAATTTCTGGTCAATTGGCCACAATTACAGCAACTTTCTCGACGAAACTTTCTCAGAATTGTTAACAGGTAAATTCAATAATTTCTTGTTTCCATGGCAAAATAATAGATAGTTTTAAAAACGGAAAATTAAAAAAATAAAAATACCAAGTACAAAAAACTGACATTCGAAAGTACCACAAATTATTAAATCAGTAAAATCGTTTGTCTTTTATTAAGCTCGGCAAACAAACAAATGGCGGTAACATAAAAACAAGTGCCGGAAGCTCCCATTCAAAACTAAACGCGGGTTATTTCAATTGTACGTGATAAATATCTGCCGGCAATTGTTTTTGTGTGTTCTATGCAGCAAACAGTTGTCCACGGTGACGCCGCAGTATTCAATCTCTGATTACCATGGAATAGCTTTCTGCAAAGAGTGATTGTTGGTAGAGAGTTTTTTATTTTCGTTAGACCTTTCCAGAACATTACGGCCAACAGTTTTGACAAGCAAGAAGCCACAAATTTTTCATTCAACGCAATACTAATATCATTTATAAAATGGAACTTTTTAAGGCATTCAGTAATTTATTTCTACGACCTCCCTTCGGTCTTGCTCAACAGCCATGTATAAATCTAGTTAACAACAGTTCGACAAACACTAAAGACGTGTTGTTAAATCACATTTATGTAATTTCCGTTTCTAGGTGCAGAAATTTCCTCTTAAACGCAATACTTCCCTTCTGTTTTCGTTTGAAGTTTATTTATTGAATATTAATTTAATCATGGTTGTACAGAAAGGGTCCTTTTGGGAATTGAATTCCCTCATCACCTATCGATATTCAGCAGGCATGTAATTCTCATGGTTAACAACCCTTTAATAAAACCCTCTCCGAAACAATACTGAATATACAGAAAATAAATGCCTAACATTACACGCTTCAATTTGCATTACATATACGTGTTTTAACAACACAAAATAATAACTTTCTGTATGTTTTTTCGAGTTCGTCATTTTTTTTTCTGGTTATTATATGCTTATTTAAGTTGTGTTAACTCTCGCTAAGTGGTTTTACATTTTATTTTATCCGTCTTAGTATTTATTTTATTATTGTAAATATTTTTTATTTATTACTATTATTATTATTATTATTATTATTATTATTATTAATGAATTAATTTGTATTACTATCTTTGTATCATCTCCGTCACGGATATTCTATTATTAGTATTATTATTATTATTATTATTATTATTATTATTATTATTATTACTATTATTTCTAACATCAACATTATTATTGACCTCTGTAAAATTTATGTAGACTACTGGATTGTACCCGAGCATATGCTCATTTCGGATATATATATGTATCATTTAAAATGTAAATTGTGAATAAATTTGAATTTGAATTTGAATATGTGAGAAGAAATGGAAAAACACACAGTATATAAAATAATTTTCTTCACAATTCATTGCATCGAATTACGAGGCACATTCGCAATGCATCAAAAGAAAAGTATCTCCTATTTTCATTCAAAATAAGTTTTTTCCAAGAAAAGCTCTGAAATATTTATTTTCGACCTTGTTGAAAGGTATGTTGGCATTTATCAACAACATACAAAAATATAGATTTTTTTTTTTAATTTTCTATGTATGATTTTGATGTCTGAAGGTCTGTCTTGGCTGCGTAATTTAATATTTTCAATGTGCCTTACGCTATTACAGTGTTTTTTAATCGAGTTCTATTTTTTGCACAATTTTTAAAATACAGCTTTTTCCCTTTAACAAGAAATTATTCCTTTCCGGACTTCTTCGTAAGTTCGTTCTGAAGGGAACACTTGGTCTCTTAATTTTCTACATGTTTATCAGTACTGTGAATTATAAAACAGCGAAATTGACACTAACGCAAAATATATGGATACATAAATAATTAAATAAATGAAATAAAATAATATACTTGTTTAGTCTCAGGATCTCCAGTATGTGTGGTGATCGCGCGGACTCACACTAATAACAAAGACGGTAATGCATTTTGTTACGAAACTAACTGTACTAACGCAGTACCACCCCACTCTATAGGTCATGACGTCATTAAATACTACGTGCTTTCCAAACTTCAGTCTGGTGACTCGGTGACCCTAGACCGAGGCTTGCCTATGAGATATATATTTGTATGTAATCGGATACTAACCAGTTCAACTCTGATTAACCCCACTTCAACGAGAGTGGATGGTTAAATACGATGAAAAAACAGTAAATTTTCTTTTTTTTTTTCCTTTAAAATTCTCTTTCATATATGAAAAATACATTACATAAAATTGAATGTGCATTGATGGCCTTATCAGCTCCTGTGACGCCATTTTTAAAGTTCTAGTGCGCAGAGTTTTTTAAATGATGCTAAACTTTGATTGCAATTTCCCGTAACTTTAATTTTTTGCTTTATTCCGTACAAAAAGTTATACGACTAAATCTTCGGAACTATTAAGGCTATATGCATGATATTTGGTACATAGGCTACATTCTTTAAGCTACGAGTATTAGAAAACTTTTCTCTAAAATAGAAATCTGCTATTAGTCTTGACTCTAACAAGTGTGGAGGATTTGCCTGAAAAAACACTAATTCCATTATTAGAGTCACTAGCAAAGCCAATTAAATACAGCAGTTGCTGATATCATACTCAATGCTGGATGCCGGGCAAGCCATGCGCTGAGTCCAGCCCCGTCAATCTCTCCGGAATGGGTAGGATCCTTGTTGTTTCAAACAAATTAATGACAGTGTGTATATACAGTTCATTATTTAAACAAGGCCCCATTCCCAACAGAGCGAGACGGGCCGCGTGGAAAATCGCTTACACTTCCGTTACCATGGCACCGCGAGTGACTTTTTATGTCAAAACGTTACCAATTTTTGTCCTTTGCACATCAAACATAGACGTTTTACATCAAAATGATGCAATCCGATGAAAGGACAAAATACCGACTGAAATACTAAGATTAAAATGCCGTACCGTAAAATGGGGTAACTTTGCACCTGCAGGGGTAACTTTGCACCATCTATGAAAAACTTTTTATATAGGCCTAGGGGTGTTTACGTGAACCAAATTTATCTGTTCATCACTTCCACCAATAGATGGTAGGCTATATGTGTACAGTATTTTTCCCTTTTCGTGTTCACAGAATTTGTTTATAATATTTCTATACCTTAACAATAGAACGTGTGCATAATTTAATTGAAATATAGATCAAATTAATTATCTTTCATCACAGACGGTGTGCACAATCTCAAGATAAGTTATACGTGTATCTGTTTCTTATTCATCCATTTAGACTTTCTAGTTTCGTTTGTGCAACTATTTTGTCGGAAAATAGTGTTACAGAATAATTTTCTAATCAAGGTGAATTTGAGGCTAATTGGGGTTACTTTGCACAATAACATAAACAAAGATTTTTTTAAATTTTAATTGTATTATTTTGATTTGAGGACCTTTCATGAAGTTTAAAAACGCTTACTATAATTCACACTTTGTATTACAGCTAAATTACTTGAATTTGTTTTCCTTTTCATTGCATATTAAAGTCATACATGGTCTCCCACTGCCAAACTTGGTAAAAATCTCCAAATATGCCAGAGGAAAATGCTGAGAAGGATACGCAAATGACTTGAAATGGAAGATATTATGGAATATGAATGGGAGGATGTAATTCGGAGACTTCAAGAAAGTATCAACAAAGGGCTTGCTTATATTCCATTCCAGAACTTGACACAAGATAATACGTATAATTTTTACAGTTATTCACGTGCTGTTGCCTCGATTTGTCATTCGAAAACTGAAAATATTTTTGAAACAACATTTTAGAAGAATGTGACCACTTATACTGAAATGTTGTGTAGTTTTTTCAAAAAGTATTGTCCGTGTTACTATTTATAGCAGTTTTTGAATCTGTGTTTCCATTTTTTCTGTTCCTGATACAGTATTGTAACGTTTTTTTAAATAAACAACAATGTTACTTTATTATCTCAACAATAATAATTCCTTTCTGCAATTTACCTTAAACGCTCTCGTCAACAATAGGATTTTCTCTCCACACCGTAACACAGTATTCGTTATAGCACTCCACTGACGGCAATGACAATTTACTTGGACTCTTACGAACAACAATGAACTATTAATCTTAACTAATATTTACAAAGCGCTATTTACAAATCAGAACTGTCAGTTCTCAGTTCACAGTTCTTCTAGCTCAGTCACTCGAGTTCACAGTATCTCGAACCCCAGACCTTCAGAGACAGTCCACTGTACTGGAACTCAGGTCCCTCCAACTGCGGTCCACTGCACTCGAACTCAGGTCCCTCCAACTGCGGTCCACTGCACTCGAACTCAGGCCGTCGGATGCTGACACAGTTGCGGACGCACACTCAAGTCGAACTCCGGTACACAAGACTGGCTGGCTTGCTCTGTTCACTGGCTTACTCACTGAATGGCTGAATAAACTGAAAACTGCTCAAGTTCGCTCGCGTTTCTTCTTTTATAGCAAAATCATGGTTGCGAGAAATTTCTACGGGTGTGCAGAGATAGCTCTCTCGAATTATCTGGATATCTCCACTTCGACGGACTTCTGGAAGAGTCGGGGGGGTCCGTCCCCCCTTCACTCCGCACGCAGCAGTTGCGCGCGCACCCTCCCCTCGTCGCGTTGACGTAATACACCCCCTCTGCCCTTCAGCATGCAGATGCTCCCCGTACCAGCGTTTCGTCTGCCGCGCGCCCTGTCGGACGCGTGTTCAAACCCCGTTGCAGCTGTCACAGTATATTTCATTGTTTAACACGTGTATGGTGCAATGTAACATCAGCAGTGGCAAACCTTGCACCACTCCTCTTAAAACTCAGGCGGTGCAAAGTAACCCCCAACTATGTGCAACTTTGCATCAATTTTTTGCAGATTATAAATTTCAAAAGACATTTACTTTTGAAGATATGACTGGCTAAATACATTCCCGCATGCCACTAGAACGTATAAAACAAATGCCCATATCAAAATTAGACATTTAAAGACTACATACAGACTGAAAACAAATTTTTAACTAGAAAATGGTGCAAAATTATCCCATTTTACGGTACTAAGAAACTTACAGAAATGACTTGCTGGACTAACGCGCTAGCTTGTATTACACGGACACTTGAGGCAAAGTAGAGTATTTGTGCTGCCCTGTGTTATGTTATTCTGACCGAAATGTATGCAAACAACGCGCCTATTTATTCAGCTATATTGCCACAATTCCCCCGGGCATGTCACCTGCCAAGGTGCTTGTACCGCCACATTCTTTTAGAGGTTTACAGAGCGGGTAACAAGCTAATATAAACACCGCTGCAGTCAACCTAGAATGCATTTGCCAAATACATTTTCTGTTTATATACTTCACACGTGTTTCGTTTTACTTCAATATAAACCAAATAAATATGCAATGTCGTCATCATCGTATCACCACGATCACATCTCGTCAAGATTCGAACCTCTGGTCTGTTCAGTCACGTCATTCTTTTAAAGATCGTCTTCAGTTTCGCTTTCATTTTGGATAACATATTTTATTTTGTGATATAGAAACTAGCATGTCTTAACTGATAATTTTTTTCCATTGGTTATTTAACGACGCAGTATCAACTTCTAAGTTATCTAGTGTTGATAGCACTGGTGATAGTGAGATGGTATTTGGAGAGATGAGGCCGAGAATTCGCCATAGATTACCTGGCATTTGCCTTACGGTTAGGGAAAACCTCGAAAAAAAACCCAACAAGGTAATAACCCCAAACGGAAATCTAATCCGCGCCCGAACGCAACTCCTGATCGGTAGGCAAGCGTCTTAGCCAACTGAGCTATGCCGGTGGCTTTCTATATGTTTTAGTAGGTTATTTTACGATGCTGCTGTATCAACATCTCAGGTTATTTAGCGTCTGAATGAGATGAAGGTGATAATGCCGGTGAAATGAGTCAGGGTCCAGAACCGATAGTTACCCAGCATTTGCTCATATTGAGTTGAGGGAAAACCCCGGAAAAAACCTCAACCAGGTAACTTGCCCCGACCGGGAATCGAACCCAGGCCATCTGGTTTCGCGGCCAGACGCGCTAACCGTTACTCCACAGGTGTGAACTTCTACATGTTAAATACAACAAATCTTTTATTACATTTTTCCTTCGATGAAGCACCGTTAATCTGGAAAAGAAATAGTATTTGTCCAATGTTTGCAGAGCTCTATTGCAGTAATGACCCGAGAGAAATGGCTGATTGTTATACAAGCAGATAGGTAAGAATAATCTGAACAGTTAATGTCTTGAATCTATTTTTGCAAATTAAACCGTTTAGCAATGAATGTAAATTGAATAGCGAAAATCGTTGAAATAAATCTTGCAACACAGCGCATGTCGCGTGTTACCGACTGAATACAGCAGAGGGGGAGGGGAAGGTAAGTGTGTAGGCCACGCTTGCTTAGAGTTATTGCAGCAGCCGTGATGTTGTCAAATGGTTCATAGAAACATAACGATTTCCTCAAAACATGAATGTTAGAGAAAAGAAACTTATTTAGATTTTTCAAATCTCTCCTCATGATCTATTACCAGTTTCATTTTGGTGCAGAAGTTACCATCTACTCTGTATTTTCTATTTTGTATTTTAAAATGTTGTTAAGTAATTCTGAGTTCTTGCCAATAAAGTTATTAACTCTCTTGCTCTCATATTGGAGAGTGATGTAGCAAAAAGTATAACCGTTTTAATGTAGGCACCATATTTTCATGTTATGGCTGTTATACAGGGTGATTCACGAGGCTTTACCGTCACTTACGGAGCTTAAAGCCGAAGACATTCCGAGCAAAAGAAGTCATATAAGCATTTGTCCTAATCGCAATATTTTCAAAGTTACATTAAATTGAAGTTGTTAATAAAACACCTTTTTCTTTAGTTTTACGGGTAAAAATACTACAAATAGAGAATGAACTATTCAGAAGTGTCATTTCTTTAATTGGCTAGTGTTCTGAAACTAAAAATGTGTTGTTAATTGCTTTGTACAGATTTTGTTTTTCAATTTATTGTTAACTAAAAATTACATCATTCTTACGCACTTATCACAAAAATTATTACAAATCATACGACTTTAGGAACTTAATTCTTTACAGTTGAATTATGCATTCTAATGTAGTCTTAAATAATTTACAAGAGTGGCGTGATTTGTAACAATTGTTGTGATAAATGCGTAAGAAAATGTAATTTTGTAATTAAAAATCGAAAAAAAAAGTTCTATACGAAGCAACTATGGAATTCACAACACATTTTTAGCTTTAGAATACTAGCTAATTAAAGAAATGGTACTCTTGAATAGTTCATTTTTATCTGTAATATGTTGTTGTTTTCTAATGCCAGGCGTTTGACAATAAAGTCATTTGACCTCTTGCACTCCAATATTTTTCAAAGATATTATCATGACCAGCCACTGAAGTACAGATTTTGAGATGTTCCGAATCCATTTCTTGGTTTGAGTTGCACAATGGACAGTTAGGGGACTGATATATTCCAATTCTATGCAGGTGTTTGGCCAAACAATCATGGCCTGTTGCCAATCTAAATGCAGCTACAGACGATTTTCATGGTAAATCGGGAATTAACTGTGGATTTTGATGCAGAGAGTTCCATTTTTTCCCTTGGGATTGTGTTATCAAATTTTGTTTGTTGAAGTCTAAGTATGTAGATTTAATCAATCTTTTCACAGAGTAATACGTAGATTTAGTAACAGGTCTGTAAGTAGCAGTGCTGCCCTTCTTTGCTAAAGCATCCGCATTCTCGTTTCCCAGGATTCCACAATGGGATGGTATCCATTGGAATACAATTCTTTTATTGAGTGATATTAATTGAGAGAGCATTTTAGTTATTTCTGCTGTTTGAGATGAAGGTGTGTGTTTAGAGACTATTGATAGAATAGCTGCTTTGGAGTCTGACAATATAACTGCATTCCTAAATTTATTGATGTGGCATAGAAAATTCCTAAGGCGTTCCCTTATTGCAACTTGTTGTTCCATATCCAAGTGATCTATAAAGGGAGAAGAGACAGCACGTAACACCTGCACCGGCACCTTGTTCTCTGGAGATCAAGGATCCGTCGGTGTATAAATGAAGCCAGTTTTGTGGAGGGTACCTAATACTAATTGTGTCTAAAGAGAATTGTTTCAGTATTTCAGTGTTTACTTCTGATTTCAGTATGTCTTCTGTTAAATTTAGATTATATTCTATATTTAATAGAGTTAAAGGGTTTGGTTTAATTTGTAAGTTTTCTTTTAAATTCGGGATATTTATTTTCTGTTTTAATTCTTGAACAATGGATATGAAACTTTTTTGAGTTTTCAATCTACAGAGAGGACTGTATGAATGCCAATTGTTTCCTGGTAATCTGATAAGTTTTTCATATTGAATCAGTGCTTTTTCTTCTATTGTCATTTTGATGCTGTTAATATTAGTTTATCTGTAATATTGTTTTATCCCTAAAACTAACAAATAATGGTATTTTACAAACAATTTCAAATTAGTGTTATTTCGAAAATATGAGATTAGGACAAATGTTTATATGACATTTTTTGCCCAGAATGTCTTCAGAATTAAGCTCCGTAAAGATAATAAATCCTCGTGAATCACTCTGTATAACCTACACGCAACATCCAAACTGTTTGGAGGTCCATACCTGCAGTTTGTTAGCGAGTCCATATGACCTAACCAGTAGGAATTAAATTTTTTTCTTGAAAACACTAATTTCGAATAAATTCATACTAAAAACATGCATTTCGCGTTATTCCGCGAGTTTCCAACTTACGACATTTTGACCTGAAGAGGATTAAAACATAAAATGTTTGTTTTCATCAACTGAAAAACAGTATTTCGCGAATCAGTGGTTTCCGAAAACTAGGTACTATCTCTACAGATAATCCTTCCAGTTACATGTGCACTGCCATTTTTGAGCTGTGCAACAATTCGCAAGCAGGTCGCGTACAGGGGTTGACCTTCGCTCCGCCTGACAATTCTCGATATAAGAGCAGCTAAAGCTGTGCTTTTATCAACGTATTAACAGTTGAAATATCCATCGATTTCGTATCACTTCATAGAAATATTCTCTGACTGCCGTCAGACATACAGTAACTGTCCCTTCTTTAAATTACTATTACTAATAATAACTTATGTCGAATTTTTTACTTTGGTTTCTTTTTAAGACTTTACTAAAGCTACAATTCGAAATTTTCGAGAAGAATTGAGAGGTCGTGAGTATGAATCATGGAAGACCCTTTCAGGACGGGGAAAAGGTGTTGAGATGTATAGGGAAGTAACAGCCGCCAACAGTTGGATTGCAAACAAGAAAGGACTTTCGACTAGTAAATGGATATCTAGCCTGAAAATGACAGCAAATTTAGCAGCTGTTCGTTCCGTTCCCGGCAGATCTCTCGACGGTACCCGGTGCAGACATGGCTGCCCGGAGATTGAAACTTTAGCACACGTCTTGGGATTCTGTGAACAGGGATTGCTCTTGAGGAACTCTAGACATCATCTTGTAAGATCCAAAATTGCTGCCGCATTAAAAAATAAGGGTTGGATAGTAGGAGAAGAAATCTCCTGTCTAGCTGAAAATGGGTCAACGAGACGAGTAGATATTTTAGCGTACAATGCTGACACTAAACATAATTGACAACATCATTGTGCTGACACTAAACATCATTGTGGACCCCACGATACGTTTTGAAGTAGAATGTCATCAGTCAGCCGAGGTCCACCTTGAGAAGAAGTCGATCTATGAGCCTACAGTCAACTATTTCAAGCTGAAAAATGCCTTAATTCACGTTGAGGTATTCGGCTTGCTCATAGGTGCTCGAGGGACTATACCAGCTTTTTTCGAAGAATTTCGACGGCAGGTTGCTCTGCCAACATCTCTGAGGGATGACATTGTGATAATTGTGTTAAAAAAATCCTGCCAAATCCTAATTAATCACATGGTGCCACATTAATAGCAATTGTAATTTTTCGCGCCCTTTTCTTTGTTTCACTTCTTTAAAATTTAATATCTATGTTTACATATGTATAATTTTTTTTTTTTGAGGATATACTGAGTCCGTAAGGGTTACCCTCAATGGGGGGCAGTTTACTATTATTATTTTTTATTTATCATTTTTAGGAAGACAATGCAATTTATAGGACGCTATGATTAGGCTATTACTGTGCAGTGTCTGTATGTGACAGTGGTCAATTATTAATACAAATAATGTAAAATGGGAGTGATAAAGTTTGAGATTAGTGACCTTCTAATTTACTACTGGAAACAAGATTATGAAGTTGCTACTACAGCTCGAAGAATATGTGAAGTTGAGAGTGAAGGTGTCGTTAGTGTCCGTGTAATACAACAATGGTCCCAGCGTTTGAATTATAAAGAATCTTCTGCGGACCTCTGGAAAAAAACTAAGGAATATATTAGTGGATTGTGGTATTGTATGGGGCAGAAACATGGACATTACGATGAAGTGAAGAGAAGCAACTAGAAGCATTTGAAATGTGGATATGGAGAAGAATGGAGGGTGTGAAATGGATAGACGGAATAAGAAATGAAGCTGTGCTAGAAAGAGTGGGTGAAGAAAGAATGATGCTGAAACTGAACAGAAAGAGAAAAAGAAATTGGTTGGGTCACTGGCTGAGAAGAAACTGTCTTCTGAAGGATGCACTGAAAGGAATGGTGAACGAAAGAAAAGTTCGATGCAGAGGAAGATACTAGATGATAGACGAAAGTGAGGTACATAGATCGTATGCGGATACTAAAAGGAAGGCAGAAAATAGGAACAATTTTAATTGCTGGGTTTGCAGTGAAAGCTCTGCCTGTTGGGCAGAACACTATGAATGAATGAATAATGTTTATGTTGCTATAGTCGCGACGCTGTTATTCCCGGCGTGACTCCTCCTCTTTGCTTACGTCTTAGGAAGTGAAGGCTCTATAAAGTATAGGTAGGTAGTATCGTTCGCCATTTTTGTTCTTTCGTTGCCTAGCTACCAGACGAGGAATCTATTTGCCACACCGTTAAACATTATCATGTCGTAGCTCCTATGATAATAAATCAAACGCACTGTAATTCAGCAAATAATTGAGCGGCAAATAAAGTCTTCGTGTGCTTTCTGCGAACGCCAACGAAAGGGCCAAAATGGCGGGCGATTATATTAAGTATTTACAGAGCCTTAAGAAGTGAATAATGTCTTCATCAGCGAATCACAAGACGCACACTTTTAAATGTAGCCGACCTGCAACGTGATTGGCTGCCGGAAATTAGAGCGACGGGACTATAGTATGGTATTGATGATGGTATGGATACGATGAAGGTTGTATCGAAGGTGATATGGACGACGCAACTATGTACAATAGCTGGTAAGAGTGACTAGGGAGAAAGTACTGTGATCATATGGAATAAATTCTATCCACAAAAATTTGCCAAAAAAAATTGGTGCACATTACAGCAAACTACCACATGATTTTATTTTGTGCGAGTTTCTGTCAAACTGTTTTCAACTCCTTTACGAGCCTCCCTTTATCACTAAATTCACATACAAAGAAATGTACCTAACGTTGGCATCAAGTCGACGCTGCAGTTTTCCTGGGATCACCGAGATTTACGAAGCGCATTAAGCAAAGTCTCCGTGAACTACAAATACAATTTCCTTCCGAGCCTCTTATTTTTCTGCCTGTCGCATTTTCGTTTACACTGTCATGCGTCGATGCATGCTGCTGTCCCCTCTTCTTTCTTCTTACCTCACCAGGTTTTGTTCTTTTTAGAAGTCTGTCCCCAAACTCGTTCACGTTTTCTTACGAGAACACATTAATTCACAATATTGCAATCATTGTTAAAGCTCATGCCGCCAATGTTAATGCTGTTTCTACCATTATTAATACTGTTCCCACAATTGTAAATGTTGCTTCCACTATTGTTAATGCTCTTCCACCGTTGTTAATGGTCTTCCACTATTGTCAATGTTGCTTTCACTATTGTTAATGCTCTTCCACCATTGTTAATGTCACTTCCACTATTGTTAATGCTCTTCCTCTATTGTTAATGATGCTTCCACCATTGTTAATGTTGCTTTCACTATTGTTAATGCTCTTCCACCATTGTTAATGCTCTTCCACTATTGTTAATGTTGCTTTCACTATTGTTAATGCTCTTCCGCCATTGTTAATGTCACTTCCACTATTGTTAATGCTCTTCCTCTATTGTTAATGATGCTTCCACCATTGTTAATGTTGCTTTCACTATTGTTAATGCTCTTCCACTATTGTTAATGCTCTTCCACCATTGTTAATGTTACTTCCACTATTATTAATGTTGCTTTCACTATTGTTAATGCTCTTCCACTACTGTTAATGCTCTTAGACCATTGTTAATGCTCTTCCACTATTGTTAATGCTCTTCCACCATTGTTAATGTTACTTCCACTATTATTAATGTTGCTTTCACTATTGTTAACGCCCTTCCACTATTGTTAATGTTGCTTTCACTATTGTTAATCCTCTTCCTCTATTGGTAATGATGCTTCCGCCATTGTTAATGTTGCTTTCACTATTTTTAATGCTCTTCCACCACTGTTAATGCTCTTCCACCATTGTTAATGCCCTTCCACCATTGTTAATGTTGTTTTCACTATTGTTAATGCTCTTCCACCATTGTTAATGTTGCTTCCACTATTTTAATGCTCTTCCTCTGTTGTTAATTATGCTTCCACCATTGTTAATGTTGCTTTCACTATTGTTAATGCTCTTCCACCATTGTTAAGGCTCTTCCACTATTGTTAATGTTGCTTTCACTATTGTTAATGTTGCTTCCACCATTGTTAATGCTCTTCCTCTATTGTTAATGCTCTTTCACCATTGTTAATGTTGCTTCCACTATTGTTAATGCTCTTTCACCATTGTTAATGTTGCTTCCACTATTGTTAATGCTCTTCCTCTATTGTTAACGTTGCTTCCAAAATTACTAATGTTCCTTTTACTACTGTTAATGCTCTTCCATCACTGTTAATGCTTTCACCATTGTTAATGCTCTTCCACCATTGTTAATGTTGCTTTCACTATTGTTAATGCCCTTCCAAGATTGTTAATGTTGCTTTCACTATTGTTAATGTTCTTTCACATTGTTAATGCTTTTGGCACCTCGATCATTTTCCTGCCACTATAGTTAATGTTCCTGTCACCATCGTTAAATGTTCCTGCCACCACTGTTAACGTTATTACCACCATTATCGATGTTCCTGCCACCATTATCGATGTTCCTGCCACCATCGTTAACGTTTCTGCTACCATTGTTAACATTCCTTTCACCATCGTTAATGTTCCTGCCACTATTGTTAACGTTGACGCCGTCATCATTGTTAACGTTTCTGCCACCATTGTTAACGTTACTACCAATATTGTTAGCGTATCTGCCATCACTGTTAATGTTCCTGTTATCGCTTAATGTTGCTGTCACTATTACTAATGTCGTCCTAAGTGGTGTCGCGGCTATCACGTTGGCCGTCGTATCCGAGAACCGTGGGTTCAAATCCGGCCAGCTAGTGGTATATTTTGAATGCCGACAAATCTATGGCACGCCTTTCTCAGAGAGGAAAGTAAACGGCCATAACTCGAGAACGACACATCGTATAGCGTTCGTTCTAGCGTCATTCTATTCAGAAATATAAGTTCTATAAGTTTCTAAAGTTTAAAGAAGTCTCACATAGTTATGCTCAAGAGCTAGTCTCAGTGGAATGTCGAAGCATTAGATAAAATTACAGACATGTCTGAGCCAGTGTAAAGCTTGTCTATAATAAATAAAATCGTATAAAATATGAACAGTGTAGTCTCATTCTATTACGGAGATACCTCTCACAGGTATTCAACGCAGATTATTGCTTTGTCAAAGTACATAGCTCCAGAAGTTTTTTACTCTATTTTTTTCGTTACGGCTTATTGTTATCATTATCGTTACTATAGGCCAGCATTTCTCAAAGTGAGTGCCGCAGAACCGCAAGGGATCAGCGAACTAAATCCTATGGAGCCCGCAATTCCCCTAATTGTTGTCAAAAGCCACCAATTATTATTATTATTATTATTATTATTATTATTATTATTATTAAACATGTACAATAGAAAATACATATTTATCTTTTTATCACTGGATTACCTGCATGTGTGTCGACCAAAACGAAAAAAAAAAACTATACTAATTAATGCAGGAGCAGAAATAACTTTCCGATATAAAACCAAATATAAAAAGTTACAAGCCTTAAAAATGATATCACATACTACATGTATTTGCTTAAAGAGCTCAACTTACAAAAAGTAAAATACCAATAGGTACCTTCTTAGTTGATAAAAATGTTTCTCTTGTTTGAAATGCAAAAAACGAAGAGCATATTACCCCATTTGAATGCAAAGTGGCTTTATTTACTTGTATCTTTGGACTGAGAGTTAAAATATGTTAACAGGATAACTGGTTACATGATAGAGAACTGGACTGCTACAAAAATCGTAAAACGTATAATTAGGCAATCCCTCCAGCACACTTTATTTTTAATTATTGATCTTCGTGTTTTAATTGGAAGCCAATACAGATGACCATGGAGGCGGAGCCGATAAAAATGTATACACTCCGACTTCGAAAAAATTTCACCATTTCGCTACGTTGCGAGCCGACGAGGGCATGAAGCTTAACGATATTCAATGACGTGGTGAGCCACATGGCAATTAGTTCATGATTTAAAAGTTTTTTTTTTTAATGTGGAACATTTAACTGACCATCTTTTTCGGCAAACATGTCTGTTACCATTTCTGTAATACACTACGCGCAACTTGCTCCTTAGCGGGAGCGGGACGATATAACTCACAACTCATTGTCCCTTAGCAGCAGCAGGCCGATGCAACTCGCAACCTATTACTGGAAAAATAAATTAAGTTTGAATATGATGGTATATGTAGAAACGAATGCTGCATTTAATTTCCTGTACTGGTTATGATATTCATTAAAAGTTATATTTCTTTCTTTCATATTATGCTAAGAAGATTCTAACCAGGCGGTGACCTATGATTATTTGAAATCACATTACCACAAACTACTTAAAGGTTCCATGCAATTATAAAGATTCTACGAATCCTCTATTTTATTTAGTCGTCTTTTTTTATTTAGCTTACACTTTTAATAGAACATTGTTTGCCGGCAACTACAAAAATAAATATTTAGCATCGTTCCTTTTGAGGCAGCTTGGTTTACTGCACATTGCTGATTGGTAGGGTAAAGCTAGGAGGGAAGACCATACTATTAGACCATACTTACTTACAAATGGCTTTTAAGGAACCGGAGGTTCATTGCCGCCCTCACATAAGACCGCCAACGGTCCCTATCCTGAGCAAGATTAATCCAGTCTCTACCATCATATTCCACCTCCCTCAAATCCATTTTAATATTATTCTTTCATCTACGTCTCGTCGACCTGGTTGGCGAGTTGGTATAGCGCTGGCCTTCTATGCCCAAGGTTGCGGGTTCGATCCCGGGCCAGATCGATGGCATTTAAGTGTGCTTAAATGCGACAGGCTCATGTCAGTAGATTTACCAGTATGTAAAAGAACTCCTGCGGGACAAAATTCCGGCACATCCGGCGACGCTGATATAACCTCTGCAGTTGCGAGCGTCGTTAAATAAAACATAACATTTCTACGTCTCGGCCTCCCCAAAGATCTTTTTCCCTCCAGCCTCCCAACTAACACTATAGATGCATTTCTGGATTCGCCTATACGTGCTACATGCCCTACCCATCTCAAACGTCAGGATTTAATGTTCCTAATTATGTCAGTTGAAGAATACAAAGCGTGCAGTTCTGCAGTATGTAACTTTCTCCATTCTCCTGCAGCTTCATCCCTCTTAGCCCCAAATATTTTCCTAAGTACCTTATTCTCGAACACTCTTAACCTCTGTTCGTCTCTCAAAGTGAACGTCCAAGTTTCACAATCATACAAAACAACCGGTAATATAACTGTTTTATAAATTCTAATTTTCTGATTTTTGGAAAGCAGGCTGGATGACAGAAGGTTCTCAACCGAATAATAGCAGGCATTGCCCATTTTTATTCTGCATTTAATTTCCTCTTGAGTGCCATTTAAATTTGTTACTGTGGCTCTAAAGCAGTGATCGTCAGCACTCGCTGAAATGGGTAGAGTGCAAGGAGGGTAAGTAACTCTGCTCCGTCGTGCACAAGGGATAGAGAGACAGCAAACCCGCCAGCAGCGACGATTGCACGCTAGGGCTGTGTCTTGTCCGCGGGTAATAGACGCTAGCACGAGCGTGCAGTGTTTTGATGACCGCTGCTCTAAGGTATTTGAATGTTCCCACTTTTTTAAAGGATAACAAAGATAGAATAGAAAATATAATACATGTTAACGTAATGTAGTAGACATGAATGTAACTGCTAACATGAGAATCTACTACTAATTCCACAATTTGGGACATCTGGCCGACATCTACGGCTGATCACTAGGATCCAGAATACAAAGCAGAGGTTAAATTAAAAATAAAATGCAATATGATTTGCGGAGAGAATACGGAACAAAAAAAAAAATGTAAAAAATTGCACAAAATTGTAAAAATTGTAGAAAATTACTAAATTGTAAAACTATAAAAATTTGTAACAATTGTAATTGTAATATTGTAAAATGTTGACTTTTTCCACATCTTAAAGCTTCATTGCTCATGTAAGATATATGGAATAAAATAAATGAATGAATGAATGAATGAATGAATGAATGAATGAATGAATGAATGAATGAATGAATGAATGAATGAATGAATGATAAATTTAAAAATAAAGTACAATTTAATTTCGGAGAAACCTGAGATGGAAGTACAATGAAGAGCAATGAAATGAAGTAAAAAAAATACAGAGCGTTCGCCTACGGGTGGGGCCAGGAAAGCGGCCTGCCTGCGGTGACTGTAAGCTTCCGCTTTCTATACTATACTCTGTAGAGTTTTAATTTTAAAAATTTAGCAGCAGTAAAGACTGATGTTTTTTAAACACTAACTTCCTGTGAAACACGTCTTAGAGATTTATTAGGAGAGCGTGTAAATGATGCACTGATTTCATCAATTTTTTCTTCCGTCAATACTCTTTGTTTTCGCTTAGGAATTGTAGCATTTATCGACCCTGTTGTCCTTAATTTGTTTTTTTTTTTTTATTTTATTGGGTTATTTTACGACGCTTTATCAACATCTAGGTTATTTAGCGTCTGAATGAAATGAAGGTGATAATGCCGGTGAAATGAGTCCGGGGTCCAGCACCGAAAGTTACCTAGCATTTGCTCGTATTGGGTTGAGGAAAAATCCCGGAAAAAACCTCAACCAGGTAACTTGCCCCGACCGGGATTCGAACCCGGGCCACCTGGTTTCGCGGCTAGAAGCGCTGACCGTTACTCCACAGGTGTGGACCTTAATTTGTTAACAAGACGTCTAACAGTTCCTCTACTCTGAATTGGAGCACCCAGATATTTCACTTCAATTTGCCTACGTACCTCTCTATATGACTGTTTTCACATATGCATCATACATAAAAACTCTCTGTTCAAGCGTGAATTTTGCGTTTTGCATTGTTAACCAATTTTACACACACGCTGAATATTTAAGCAACTGTGTCAAGAAACTGCACTGTACGTGTTAAATACTGCAACATCTGGCTCACAACTGATAACTTGTCGACTTTGATGTCCTTGATTGTTGAGCGTGTCTCAACAACTGCGCGCACAAAGCGGCGTATCAGTACATGCCGCTTTCCTGGCCCCACCCATAGGCGAACGCTCTGTATATATTACGTATTGTTATACAAGTGTTTGTGTAAAATGGATAATGAATCTCTCAATACCATTAGACTAATTTTGTTAATGTCCTCATTAGAAAATTTAAGAGAAAGGAGAATGGTTTTGGTTAACTTAAATGAAGTTCCCCTAGCGCCAAAAAGAAGTCCTTTCACTTCCCATGTATTAATATTCATTTTGTATCTCTCACTGAAGTGAGGAATACATGGGTCGCAAATAGACTTCTTTTCATCGTTAACGATATTGGCTCGTTGATCATCCTTCTCAAAACGGACAGTGGGGTCAAGAATGAAGGCCCATTCACAATGAAAATTAAACATAACCGTAACATAAACACAGAAGTTTGCGCCCAGGCTACCAAATGGGATCATTCACAATGATTCACATAAGCATTGACATAAACATTACCGTAAGACGTTAACATGAAAGTTTTCAAACTCCAAACTCATGCTTATGCTCACGTGATTTGCAAACAGTACACAATCGTGGAGCGCTGAAGTATACGACAGAATATGAGGAAATGGCGACGTTATGTTTCCATGGTTACCAAGTATGTTTGCTGTTATGTTTATGTTCCCATCGTGAATTATGGTATGACTTCTTGATTTTACCGTAACGTTTATATTCTTAAGTTAACGCTTACGTTAAGTTTAATTTTCATTGTGAATGAGCCTTGAGGCTTCTTGGATTCCGGCGATCTATGGCTATAATGTCTGCTCTTCTCGTAGTTTCGGAATGCACGAAATATGTTAACGAAAATGTACGTGTCGATTTCGTCATACGCCTTTTTAGTAACCACAACCGCAAACAAAAATTACGCTTCCTTTTTATACGCCCATGGTTGAATTCGGAAGCAATATCGGTTGAGGTCCGGTTCAGAAAATTATACAGGCGCTAGAGGCCGACTTATATATCACATGATGTTCTGATCAAGAAATTTTTCCAATAAAACGGGATTTACTGCTTGAAAATAAACTCGTCTCCTATACGCCCAACTTACTCCACTTTCCCCTTCTTCTCTATGAAGACATTCAGCTCAACAAGTTAAGAGTATAAAAACTTAACGTTTGCTTCGTTTCTTCCTGTCGAGTCGCAGTCAAGAACAGAAGCCTTCCTTAAGGAACAACCCAATAACGTTCTCGGACTGCTGCAGTCATTCAGATGGATGAAGCACCGTAGAAATCTTCCAATATCGACAGCAGACCAACTCCTGACGTTGACGGCAAAAGAATTAAATGAACATGTTCTATACTACAGAGTGGTCCGTACCACCCTGCGGTGGCAGGATGGTCTAGATCATAAAACGGTCCAGGTTCGAGCCCACCAGACTTGGGAGTTTTCATTGAAATATCCATGGCGATAGGCCAAACTTGTGGCGAACAAGGTAGCAGTGTTTTTCTTGGAGTTCACATTTCCCATGCATTAATCCGTCCGATCTCTATCCCACAATCTCACATATTGAATAACAAAGTTAACCTACGAGTAATAATAACATAGTAAAATAAAGAGTGCGGCAAAACATACTAACTAATTTTAAGTTTTAAAGTTTAAATAAAAAACAGATGGATCAAAATAAGGAAACTGTATTAATATGAAATGTATCTAAACAGTGGGAAATTTAGGTTTACATGCGTTGCCATCGCGATATCAAATGACTTGCGCAAAACAACAGGAATTGAATAGGATAATGAATACACGGAATTGAAATTAAATCAATTGTAATCTGTAACGAATTCCAACTATGCCGTGGACGGATGAAGAACGTGCTTACGCTGTGCTATCGTTTTGGTAAGTGGTAATTCCGTAGTCGCTGTTCCGTTTCCCGGACGCTTAATTTCTTCACGTGGCGACGTCCCCTGGCCAGCACGATCACCAGATCTTGCACCCTGCGACTTTTTTCTATGAGGGCATCTTAAGGCTGACTTTTCCAGACCTACGAAATGCAATACAGGAAGAAATTGGTCTTATTCCTCAAGAAATGCTAGTTAGAGTGATTCAGAATTTCAGAAGTCGCATTCAACAATGCATTGATAGTGAAGGATACCACTTGAGAGACACGTTATTCAAAAGATGAAACATTCCCACTGTTAAGATACCATTCATATTAATAAAGTTTCCTTATTTTGATCCATCTGTTTTTTATTTAAATTTTAAATTAGGGAAGATGATATGCCGCACCCTTTACATGGTGATCCGACTGGGAAGACTGTAACATTATCGATTTCTAACTCGGAGCTCTCTGAACAACATACTCTCGTCCACACTGTGAAGTAACGGTTAGCGTGTCTGGCCGCGAAACCAGGTGGACCGGGTTCGAATCCCGGCAAGTTATCTGGTTGAGGTTTTATCAGAAATTTTCCTCAACCCAATATGAGGAAATGCTGGACACCAGCATTATCACCTTCATCTCATTCAGACGCTAAATAACTAGAGATGTTGATACAGTGTCGTAAAATAACCTACTAAAAAACACCACTCTCTCGTTGAAACCGCTGTTGAACAGACGTTACACTTTAAAATTTAAATATCTCTTCCATGTAAATGAGAGTGTGAATATCCATGACGTAATCATACGGGGACGTGAAAATCCGCATGTTTCTCATGAACTAGAACGAGAAAGTCCTAAAGTTAATGTTTGGTGCGCGGTAAGCCGCTATAATCTGTATGGGCCGTTTATCTTCGATCAGGACCATATTGGACATGTTGAAAAACTTTTTCGAACCAAACTGCAACAGGAAAACAACATGGGTATCGTGTTCCAACAGGATGGTGCACCACCTCATTGGGCAACAGACGTCCGTGATTATCTAAATAATACATTTGGTAACAACTGGTACGGTCGAGGAGGATCAATTATGTGGCCTCCGAATTCCCCAGACTTGACACCACACGATTTCTTTCTCTGGGGTTTCGTGACGCAAGATTAATATTTAATATTAATTTATATGCATACATTCATATCATCATACGACTTTCAAGTAGTAGTTTCCCTCACAGTTTAATATTAATTTATATATATATACAGGGTGATTCACGAGGAAAGGTCAAAAATTTAGTATACGATATCTAAGGCCATTTTGAGTGAAAAAGTTCATATGAACATAAGTCCGTTTTCGAACGAGGGCGGAGCTAGATGCATTTTTTAGTAAAACGTCTCGCTCCAATGTGAATCAGACATCTTGCTGACGTGAGATGTGAGACAAGGTCACGGATCGCAATGAACGTGGATAAGTTCGTTCACCTCACAAACCGGGTGACAGGGCGTTACAAATGTTCAATCGCCTGCCCTTGTCTGATGTAATGACACAGATCCCGCATATAACACAAATACACTATCGCTTATCAGTTCACAGCAGTTCAGTCAGCTACTTACGGTACAGTAGTTATACAAGTACAGTTATCGGAAGTGTTAAGTTGTGTTTTCCAAGATGCCTTATAAAGTTTCGATTGCAGAATACGTCGATATTGTGTATGTTTATGGTTTGTGTGATGGAAGTTCCTTGCGTGCCGTCGTTGAATATGAACGACGCTTTCCGAACAGAAGGGTACCATTTCGAAGAGTATTTACTATCTATGGGGTTGGATGAAAGACTTGGTATACCAAAGGAAGGTGAAAACGAGAGAAGCGCTAATAAACCGTATTTTTGATGCTGCAAGCCGCATAAAGAACAGCCACGTGCAACTCTCCCTAGCGTTGAGCGCGATTCACGCCCAAGCGCAACAGTGCATTGAAGCAGAAGGAGGTACCTTTGAAAATGTGCGAAAACATCGACCCCGACGTCTAGAATATTAGGTATGTATGCATACGTGATTATAAACTTTAAATTTGTCCGTTATCTATCTCTAAATGCGAGTTAGTACAATGGAATCTCAGAAGTTTTTGTGAAATCAAAGAGCCATATCTCCGTAACCGTTCGAAAACGGACCTATATTCATACGAACTTTTTGACTCAGAATGACTCCAGAATTCACATCGTAAATTTGTTTACCTTTCCTCGTGAATCACACTGTATACATACATAAATATATACGATATATACGTAGTGAAGATGACGTCCAAAACGGTGCACCATGTAGACTCAAAATCTTCATGCATCTTAATTGAACGTGCGTTTTAAATGTGATTATTTCAATATTCTTCCCAGATTGCAAGCGTACGCGCATGGAAAACTGAACTGTGTAGATGCAGCTTAAGAGATACAGTATAAATAGTGAGTGACAAATGTCGAGGAAGGTATGAGAGAAGTATGAGACTGGTCGAGCTACATACACTAATAATGAGATTGAATTGCTGGTGTTCCTTTTCTTGACTTGATATACAGAGTGATTTATATAGAACTTAAACATTTCTTTCTTTAATTATTCCGTTGGAAATTCATTCAATGACCCAATTTTAGCACCAAATTAAGCAGAATGTTCTGGAGTTTCGATTCCTTGTCACTAGATGCGCAGATGTTTATGTTTTATTCCTATTGTTGGCAGCACTGACCCAATTTTAGCACCAAATTAAGCAGAATGTTCTGGAGTTTCGATTCCTTGTCACTAGATGCGCACATGTTTATGTTTTATTCCTATTGTTGGCAGCACTAGATGCGCAGATGTTTATGTTTTATTCCTATTGTTGGCAGCTGTTTTCGACATTTTGTGTCAACGTGAAAATACAGTACACATTAAATCAACGACTCTTCCTTGTGAAGCAATACTGGATTACGAATTCAATTACAGCTACTCAAAGGGCATACCAGAGAGAATTTGGTGTTCGCAATCCTCCCAAAAGAAACACATTACTGGGACTGGTAAAGAAATTGGAAACAACTGGATCTCTGGTGAGTGAAAAGGGCAAGCATCGTTCATCTAGGCTTCCCACGGTTGTTGTTGACGTAAGAGAACGACTGGAGCAGTCACCCAAAAAATCATTAAGACGTTTGTCGCAGGAGACAGGGTACACCTACTCAATGTGTCAGAGAGCCTAAAGCCATATAGGGTTACGGTTGCTCATCAGCTACAGGAACCAGATAAGGATAAAAGATTGAATTATTGCCGTTGGTTTCAGACGTTCATTGTGCAAAATCCTGCCATATTGTCCATCACATGGTTCACAGATGAAGCATGGTTCCATTTATCCGGTTATGTGACGACCGAATAATTTCCAGGAACCTGTGGCCACCGAGATCTCCGGATTTGACAACGCCGGACTTCTTTCTATGGCGTTACTTAAAAGACAGGGTTTACGCCACACGTCCCCAGACATTGGACGATCTGAAGCACAACATCACACAGGAGATTCAAGCTAATAACAGAGTCCTCCAACGAGTGGCCAGTAACATGGAACGACGTGTTGAGTTGTGCCTTATGCAGGATGGAGGACATTTTCAACATTTGCTATAGAGGTAAATAATCTCCCAAAATTTCTCTATATTTTAGGTATAATAAGTTGTCGCTAGCACAATTCGTTTTGAAACAATTGACGAAAGAAATGTGTCAGTTCTATATAAATCACCCTGTAGTTTGAACCTTGGAAACCGATTCACTTGTATTGTTCACAGGACCGAGAAAGCAATTAGGGTAGAAAACGCTGGAAAAGAGGAAAAGAGGAAGAGAGAAGTGTCCCATTTCCTTGATTTTGCTGCTGTTTATGTTCCATTTTTCTTGTAACTCGATCGAGTCCGTTCCCCTTCCGCCGCTGATAAGGGTATCTACGGCAGATTATGGCAGTTTCCGCCGAACTGCCCCACAAACTTGGCGCACTATCGATTCGCACGTCATGAATCACTGTGGAGCCTCGGGAAGTTTCTCTGTTCTTCCTCCACCTCCACACGAACTAGCAACCTTTTACAATTGCCATTATACTCCAACAAAACGCTCGCTATGAGTTTGGAGGGTTTCCCATACAAGATACAGTCCAAATTTAAGTATGTAATTTAATTTACCAATTCACGCTCGATAAAGATTTGAAGAAACACTTTAATTGATTTTATACAGACCTCACTATACTCCGTGTCTCACAATTAACACCGACTAATGAAATTTGCCGTGCTTCAACGAATTACAGATCAACGAGTTTTTCGATACTTCAGGTCCTCATTGTAGATTATGAAAAGTAGAGAAAAACTGAACATTTTGAAGTTGAGAGCCATTGGTAGTTGTTATGAAACACTCATTACAGGATGATTCAAAAGGTATTTGTGAAACATAGAGCTGCAAAATATCACTTACCCAATCGGTTTAGATTCGACCGGTTAGAAAGAATATCCGTCAAGGTCGGGCAACCGTCCGAATATTCGGTTTTCAACCGATTACCCCTTCTGTTTTGCAGGTTGACAGAACACCAGGCGCACTTCATCATACAAGAAAACGACATTTTCTGAGTACACAAACGGAGTAACAATTGGAGGAAATTTACTTTGTCTTATTAAAAAATGTGTTTGCTTGATATAGGTCTACAATTATTGATTGGATACTTTAATGCACTTATCTTCATAACTAATACATAAATGAACAAATGGTCACTGGTAACAAGAAAGGAAATAAATGTAATGCAGAATATGAAATCTGGTGCGTAAAGAAATGCAAGAATAAAATAAATTACAATTACTTACTAAAGAGAAGAGCAAATAAGTACATAGGCCTACATTCTAATGTAATATTTACATTTTAACCTCAAAATGCATACCTCTAAAACAGTAGTTGTTAATATGTAATGCCTTTTACTCTAAAGAGCTACATTATTATTTCATTAATAAATCATTTTTAAGGAGAAAGAGTGTTAATAACAAGGACCCGGGTTCGATCCCCGGCGCCGGAGCGAATTTTTCTCCTTAAATATTAATTGTCAATTAACATTACAGAGATTATTCTCTAGTACAAATTAATAAATCTTTAATATTCTCATAGCTAGTAGTGAATATCCTGTACAGATTACTGTGCACTTAACTGCGGAATCCCGGCCAAACAGTCACTCAGTTGAGTGCGCCCCTTGCATAATGGCAGTTGGCTTGGACATAAAACGTCAACATATGTGCCTAGCTTGGAGTCAGGCCAAAAGGGAAACACTGAAGGAGGAGTGTCCGATCCGGTGCGGTGGATTGAATTCGGCGTAGCTCAGTGGTCAGAGCGCTTGGTACGTAGAACCAAGTACCCGGGTTCGATCCCCGGCGCCGGAGCGAATTTTCTCCTCAAATATTAATTGTCAAGTACTATGAAGTTCAAATGCTTGTACTTTTACGAAGCATGTTGTTACCCTTGAAGGTACACAACTGTAATACCTAGATTGGATGAATAAATCAATCAATGAATCTATGTATGATTCAAATAATGAATCAATGAATTAATCAATGAATCAATCAATCAATCCATATATCAATGAATCAATGTCCAAATGAATCAATGAGTCGATGGATGGATGAATGGATAATGGATGAATCGATGGATGATTGATTGATTGCATGTACTGAGAGAGGAAGAACTATCAATTAAATGATCGGCCTACACGATGATAAACATGTCCTTGCAAGGGCTCTTGTAACTCCTGCATGGTCTGCCTTTGCTGTCCACCCATAAAGAATGAGAAACAACTCGAATATTCGATAAACCGACCCTGAAATACTCCGCGAGATGGAAGAGCTTTGCATACTGACTATAGCGCCAGGCGTTCAACAGCAATATTTAATTTATATTTTTCGTAACCCGTTGTGCACGAATATATTGTGAAATGCAAACTGATGGGAAAAATATGTTATCTGGAATAAATAAAGTAAATAAACAAATACATTATTTTAAATAGTTTCCGAAATAATTATACTTGAAACATTCTAACATACGATGCCAATTATAGTGTTTAGCAACCTTTTTTTTTATCTATCCATACGTCATGACTTAAGAGTCCTGCGTTTAGTTACTTTTGAGTAGCTGTAAGTTAGGAGTATAGTAGACGAGGTAAGACTTCTCCTGTGACCTTATCATGCACCATGTCTGTATCGCCAGTGGGCATGGTGGGGGAAAATAAGTTTTTAGTCTGAGCTGAACTTCCGTGTCTGTAGATTCGTGTAATATTAACGACTGTCATCTCTCATATGCCAAATTCTTTTTCTGATCGTCTACCCTCCCTTTCTCGCGCAACTCACATACCATGACTTGCCTCCTTAATTATACATGGATCATACTAGCTTCACTCACGAGGTTAGACCTGTTAGCAGAATGTTAGCACATTACGTTTTCGTCCATTCGTAATTTGGTCCTAATTTTACGTTTGTCCAGTTATATGTTTGTCCTGCATCAAATTTTGTCCACAAATCTTTCGTCCATGTCATTTTAATATTATGTGAAATTTCGTCCTATATATAATCTTGTCCTTATCTGATTTAGTCCAAATTTATTTACTTGAAATTTTCGTAGCTGTTTTTATTACAAAAAAGAATCACTGACATAAAACATGAGATTTATTTTCAGTTATTTCAAAGAACAAAGATTATGTATTCATTGCAGCTACTTCTTATAAAGTGTAATTTCATTCTTTACTTTCCATCTTCGGAATTCTGCGGGTTGCTGTATAATTTCATTACAGGTTGACCGATCCTCACATCGCTAATATAATATCCTGGTTCGATCCTTATTATAAGAGTGGTGTTGATAACAGTACCCCTCTTTTATGAGCAGTGGTTTGTTCCTTTCTGAAGTAATTACTTTGGGATCCATACCTGATAATTTTAAGTAAAACTAATGTATGCATTTCTGGATTCGCTCATACGTGCTACATGCCCTGCCCATCTCAAACGTCTGTATTTAAGGGGTTAGGTATAGCTTACAGCAGTAAAATTTTTGGAAATATTCAACATTTTTTTCCTCCATTACTGTATCTTGTACAATAACGAAAATTTGTATGTGTAAAACACTGTCCTTCTGCTATATGAAAAATATATTTTTACGATTAAAAAAAATTATTTATATATATATAAATTTTTTTTTTTTTCAAAATTCAAAATGTGCAGTTCACTGTGCAGTGATGAAGCGTTTACCTCATAACTCATAAGCTTGTTAACTTTTTCATGTTCTCTCTCTTTTATTTTATTGCTGAAACTCATGTTTACAATATCATGCTCTTTCAACTGCATTCCTTAATAAATAATATCTTTTTTTATTTTGTGTTAGAAGAAAATACTGATATTTTACCATTTTGTAAAATGAATTTTTTTTATCAGACAATCTATCAAAGGTAGAGAAGTGATCTTGCATCATATTGTAGATATGACATGCATAAATACACACAAAAAATTTCATCACAGAATGTTGTACAGTTTTTGAGTTATGTGGGAAACGCTTCATCACTGCACAGTGAACTGAATTTGGAAAAAAAAAACAATGTAAATAATATCTTTAAATCGTAAAAATATGTTTTTTCATATAGCAGAAGGATAGTGTTTTACACATACTAATTTTCATTATTGTACAAGATACAGTAATGGAGGAAAAAAATTGTTGAATATTTCCAAAATTTTACTGCTATAAGCTGTACCTAACCCCTTAATGTTCCTAATTATGTCACGTGAAGAATACAATGCGTGCAGTTCTGCGTTGTGTAACTTTCTCCATTCTCCTATAACTTCATCCCTCTTAGCCCTAAATATTTTCCTAACCTCCTTATTCTCAAATACCCTTAATCTCGGTACCTCTCTCAAAGTGAGAGTCCAAGCTTCACAACCATACAGAACAACCGGTAATATAACTGTTTTATAAATTCTAACTTTCGGGGTTTTTTGACAGCAGACTAGATGACAAAAGCTTTTCAACAGAATAATAAGAAATTCTGATCACATAAAAAGACCCTGTGTTTCGGGAATGAGGAAGTTTTTGAATTCGACTTCCAGTATGTGTGATTCAGCGCGAACTATTCGAAATATTTGCTCTTGATGGATTGAAGAAATATCTGGGAAGAAACCTCAACCAGGTAGCTTGTCCCAACCAGAATTTGAACTCGGAGCCACTCGTTTCACGGGCAGACACGCTAACCGTTACTCCACAGTCTCGTCTGACAGCTGTTGGCATGTTTAATCCGCGAAATATTATCAACTGTAGTAATCCCAATGCTTCATGCATCTCAAGATAGACTAATGGCCGGTTTTTCCAAGTATTGTTAGAAAATTTAACGACTGTTAAACTCTAAACAGTTTGTTAATTAATAAAATTGTATGTTTTCAACACCAGTTTGGTTTAACAGATTGTTAACAGTTTGGTAATTTTAAATGTAGGATTTCAGGCAGTTAACTCATTTAACAGTTAGTTAAATATGACCGATGTCTCCACAGCTGTTCGAACAGAAGTTGCCAAATTAATATTTTGTGTCTCTCTGTAGGGAATGTTTAGCATATGACTGGTAATATAACATTTAAAAAAATACTTTGGACTGTTTAAATACATCAGTGTTATTTGATTTCTTTCGTATTTCGTATCCATAATAGCAATGAGGAAATATAACCTTACTTTGTAATTATTATTCAGCACGTCACTTTCATTTGTCAACTGTTTGTTTATGGAGTGTGGCCTACTATAACAGGTTGTCATTTTATGCAAGTTTCATGACCCACTCTATAATATAGAATTTAAAGATTAATTTTAGCCAATCAAAAATTGTCTTACATGTGTAGAATCATTACCAACTGCAGTTGAATAGTTAAAATAGTGCTAACAGACGTTATAGTTAAGTTTTGGTTATCTTAAAACAAAATTATGTTGAAGAAATGGAAAATACATTAACAGACTGTTAATTTAACATTCGTTAAGCAAAATTAAACATTACTTGAACAAACTGTGTTTTACCTATATTTACACTTTCCAAACACCAAAAACAAGCATAAATATTTTCTTTATTATGTAGCACCTCTTCCATTTACACGAACCCATTTCTTTGTCGGGGTCTTCTCAAAGAAGAGATGAATTGAGGTCAGATGAACCGGCTGCAGGATCAAAAGGATCGGCCGTGCACCACATGACTCGGTCCGTGAATTAACTTCTCTATACCACGAAACCTTGGCCGAAGGAAATTAAACTCTTCGTGTATCCACAAACAGAAAAACAAACCGTTACAGTATCGCCCGCACTTTATAACAACACCGCAGTAACTTCTTTACATGCTTTAGGGATGAAGATGTCGACACCGGGATTGTGAGTCTCTCTTTGTCGGTGCTTCATTCACAAACCCAGATGGAAAGTGAAAAAACTTTCTGGGTTCCAATAAATACTAAATTGTACCAGGAATATTTATATCAGTATTCCTGAGGTTTTTTAAGCTTACTAGATTGGTCACAAGAATTCTGGCTATTAAATCATCGGGGAATTTCATTTCCTACACCCAAACTAAAGTCAAATACAATGATAAGAGAAAAACTATCGCTAGTTCATATATCTACCAAACAACAGTCGTAATAATGATAGTAGTACGTTGTGTTAGTAACAACAGTAGTAGTGGTAATTGTAGTAGGTATAGTCGCGACGCTGTTATTCCCGGCGTGACTCCTCCTCTTTGCTTACGTCTTAGGAAGTGAAGGCTCTATAAAGTCTAGGTAGGTAGTATCGTTCGCCATCTTTGTTCTTTCGTTGCCGAGCCACCACACGAGGAATCTATTTGCCACACCGTTAAACATTATCATGTCGTAGCTCCTATGATAATAAATCAAACGCAATGTAATTCAGCAAATAATTGAGCGGCAAATAACGTCTTCGTGTGCTTTCTGCGAACGCCAACGAAAGAGCCAAAATGGCGGGCGATTATAATAAGTATTTATCGAGCCTTAAGAAATGAATAACGTCTTCATCAGCGAAACACAAGACGCACACGTTTAAATGTAGCCGACCTGCAACGCGATTGGCTGCCGGAAATTAGAGCGACGGGACTATAGTAGACTAGTATATCGCCGCGCTCTCATGGTTAACATTCGGCAGGTCTTTGAGCGGCCTCGTGCATAACATTCGGCAGGTCTTTGAAATTTAATTGCATTATTGTTTTCAATTTCTTATGTCGCCGCTCCAGTCACTCGCCTCAATTTCAATATTGCAACCAATAAGCTGCTTCCATTATTAAATGACACCTACTTGTCTAATCCAGGTGGACTAAAACCGAGGTTGCAATGTCTTGTGCTCAGAACGAACATTAAGATATGTGATTAAAAATTATTATTAAAGAGTTATTATTAAGAGTTAAGAATGTCAACGTACTCGTATATGAAATAATAATAATAATAATAATAATAATAATAATAATAATAATAATAATAATAGTCATTTAACAATATAACAAACTAGTGCTTATTCTTATCGAGGAAGTAGACGTGACAACGTGACGCTTAGAGTGAAATCTACAGAGCAACAATCGGTCGGCAAAATTAGGTTTTAAAAGCACACCGCACGTTATTGTATGATGCCGACATGTTAAGCATGATAGCGTGGCGATAATAGTAAGTAGTAGTAATAAATCATGTAACGATGAATTTTATATGTAGACTATTACACTTTTATTACGTCATACTACTTTTGACCAATAAAACAGTACGAAAGAACGTGTTTCAACCAATTCATGGCTGCTTATCGCTACAATTGTATCACTTCCCTGGCATTTGTTTGTTTTTATCACTTTCCCTAGCATTTGTTTCTTTTTTTGCCAACACTTCAAAATGCAAATTCTTCACGGTACCATAAAACAAGCCTTGCGATCGTCATTTTGTTTCCTGCATAGATAGTAAACTGATTGACGCTTCCGTTAACACGTTTTGGCGAAGCTAACATTAGTGAAATAGAATTTTAGTAAGTCAATTAATAGACTACCTATTTTATTGTATTCGAGTACATTATTTCTTCTAGTCTTTATATACTTTCTTCTGTTTTTATCACCTCCGTACCATTTGTTTCTTCGTTTGCCAACATTTCAAACTGCAAATTCTTTACGGTACTGTAAAACATGCTTTGCGATCGTCATTTGTTTACCGCACAGTCAACTGAAAATAGCGATTCCGTAAAAACGTTTTAGTGAAGCTAACATTAGTGAAATAGAATTTCGGTAAGTCAATATTTTATTATATTAGAGTACCGGTACTTTATTTCTTCTACTTCTTATATACTTTCTTCTAATCGTGCAAAAGTCACTTCAATCCCACTCGAGTTTTGATTTTCTCTAGATTTTAAATACTGAAGTATAATAATTACAAATGATAATAAAATGAACAAAGGAATTAACCACAGATTAAATTGAAATAGGCCTATAATTGATTGGACTCTTTGGTACATTTATCTTCATAACTAATACATAAATCAACTGATGGATATCGATAATAACAAAGGAAATAAGCGTAATGCATAGGAAAAATCTGACATGTAAATAAATGCAAGAATAAAATAAATTACAATTACTTACAAAATAGAAGAATAAATAAGTACACATTTACACATAAAAATTGTTTATATTTTCTGTTCTAGTGCTAGTTTCCCTACTTTAATGTTATAGTAAATGTTCTAAGTTTTCATAAACTTTTTTGTGACTTCATTTGAAATAAAATTTCGTAAATTTTCTTATTGTATGATCAAAAGTTACCTTGAATTTGTAGGGGAATATAGAGAATTGAATTTTACAGGAAAACCCATATACTGGGTGTTCATTTCAAAGTGTGTCATGACGTCACTGTTGTTGGGTCACCGATTTGAAGCGAGTTTCAGCTGATATGTTAGAGAAGTTGCCTATTATTTAAGGCGTTCTTCAATCTGAACTTGAGAACGTGTACGGTATAACTTGAACGTCGTAGCAACAGATGGCGGTCTGTACGGTCTGTGTGCTACCATAACCTCTTTCGAACTGTGTTTTGCGCCGGCAAGTCGTACGCAGGGTATTTGTTATCATCGGTTGCGTACGGTAACATTCCACAACACAAATCAAATGCTCCGTGTTCATGTTGACCGTCGAAGTTAATGTCAACAAATACGTAAGTAATCGTCTTAATCCTCTCCCCATATCCCGACAGTACGTATTTCCAAACAGTTCACATTCCTGCCACTACCGGCGTTACCGTACGTATCGGCACGTACTCTTCAGAATGAACGCCGTACTTGCTAGCCAACTTCTCTGCCTCTTAGATTATACACCTGAGCTGCGGAAGTGTAGGAAGATTGAATTCTCTAGGCTCATCAGCTAGCCACATGACGGCATACAGCGAGCCAAGACACATTTTGAACTGAACACTCAGTATAGTACAAAGTTTCCCCACATAGCCGTGTAACTTTGTACCATTATTAAATGTCAAATTTCACCTATTTAAATTATGATTTTTTATGTTTATTACGTCTCAACACATAAAGTAAGTAGTTTTCAACCTATTTTGCATTGGAATAGAGCCTAAAGTACCTGAAGTAAGAATTGTAGAACCCAAAAATTCGAGATCTAATAGTAACTAAGCAATGCCAGTGCTTCAATAAACGCATACTTGGTCTTGTCTGTGTTAGAATCCTCACAGCTGCAATTCAGCTGGGTGCAGGGCACGCTGGAAGTCCGGGGCCGGACTAAAAGTCGGGGTATTTAAGACTCCTGTATTGACCCATCACACGCGGGAGACCGAGACAGACTACTGTTACAACCTGAGTTCGTTAAAATTTTAATATTGTTCAAAATAATGTTTAACACAACTGTATTAAACAAAAGCAGTTGGAAAAACATCGTACTTACTGACCGAGCATACTTAAATTCCCTATGTTCCACCCGTTTCATAATTGAATCGCTTATTTCAGAAACCAGTCAAACGCCAAAACAAGAAAATAGTACATTATGCAACGAGCCTATAATGATAGTAATTAAGAAGCGAGTATGTTTGTTTATGAAACGAGCGCAAGCGAGTTTCATAATTTTCATACGAGCGTCTTAATTACCATCATAGGCAAGTTTCATACGACTTTTTATGCTCGACCATATTTCTAACTTGAAATTATTCAGAAGTATTAATTTTATTCGCATCTCACTGAAGAGCAGAAGTGACCTTGTGCAAGCTCGTAAATTGTGAGATGTGCGCAGACGCGAAAGTATTGATTTTTTCCGAGGAACAATAATGTCATTGACCTTGACATAATTTAGAGAATAACATGAACTAATTTTGATATAACCTGGAAATTGATTTAGAATTCAAAAACGAGATGACAAATTGAATTTATTTGAATATTATTTACAATTAACGCTAATTATTATAGTAACAGAACATAACCTTCTGCGACAGTATTGGATTTCCAGCCTCCGTGACGTATCCCTCGTTGTCTTTCGATTGCATATCCGAGAATAATCGAAAACCTGAACTTTAATGAATAGATGTACTTTAATGACATGCATTAAAGAATTGCTACCAGGTGTATTTATTACTACATTTCGGCATGGTCGAGCATAAAATGAGTTAAAGGCGACATAATGTTCTATGAGGCTATACGTACATTTTAATGCTAAAAGCAGTCAAATGTCGTCCTCCTTAATGGTCAGGCATTACGTTGAATTTCGTGTTTAGGTCAGAAACCAGTCAAGCGACAGCGCTTGGTTGGTTTCTGCAGTAAACTGCGAGTACATTTTGTGTTCATAGTTTTGTGACCAACTGATTTAAAAAGTGTTTTGTGGTTAGCGCAGTGGTTTTTCAATAATAACAATAGACCTATATCGTTGTGAAATGTCTCAAAGTTCAGAAGACGAACCTGTACCTAAAAAGAAACGAGGAGTGGTAAACGAAAACGCTTATAAACGTAATACTATTCGCAATGCAAGGGTAAAAGGAGAAGACTATGTTTCTTATTCTGGCAGGGAAGTACCTCAGAAAACCAAGCCCGATATTCTCACTTGCAAGTGCAATGCGAAATGTGATTTAAACATTAATGAGAAAGTGATAGATGGAACATGAAGGTATTTTCATTCTCTTGAAAATAAAAACTCTCCAGGTACCGGTACCTATATTCAGACTTTGGTTGAGGTTATTGAAGTTAAGTGTATACGTAAAAAACAAGGTCCAGAGCAAGAGTTGTTTTTTTTTATTTTAGTAGGTTATTTTACGACGCTTTATCAACAGCTTAGGTTATTTAGCGTCTGAATGAGATGAAGGTGATAATGCCGGTGAAATGAGTCCGGGGTCCAACACCGAAAGTTACCCAGCATTTGCTGATATTGGGTTGAGGGGAAAACCCCGGAAAAAACCTCAACCAGGTAACTTGCCCCGACCGGGAATCGAACCCGGGCCATCTGGTTTCGCGGCCAGACGCGCTGACCGTTACTCCACAGGTGTGGACGCAAGAGTTGGTAATGAAAATGTTAATGAAGGCACTTTTAAAAGATCTCATTCTTACAATTGAGTTATAATTTAAGGACTGGTGTATTGAAACACGTTTGCAAGAATGTGTTTATGAAAATCCATGGTATTTTTTTTTATTTTATTGGGTTATTTTACGACGCTGTATCAACATCTAGGTTATTTAGCGTCTGAATGATATGAAGGTGATAATGCCGGTGAAGTGAGTCCGGGATCCAGCACCGAAAGTTACCCAGCATTTGCTCGTATTGGGTTGAGGGAAAACCCCGAAAAAACCTCAACCAGGTAACTTGCCCCGACCGGGATTCGAACCCGGGCCACCTGGTTTCGCAGCCAGACGCGCTGACCGTTACTCCACAGGTGTGGGCTCCATGGTATTTCACATAACAGATTAGGGAGAATTTGTCAGTTATTGCTTGAAAACACTACCCCTAAAGACATTACACATTTCCTTTAAAAATATGAGTTTTATAATAAAATCCTGAACAATTCGAGAATTGTGTCATAAAAATACGTTTGCACCACTCGTATATTGCAGAAACCAGTTAAGTGAAAACTTTTTCGTATTTTTTACAGGTAACTTAAAACGCACAAAATAATTTTCCTTAGATAAAAAGTACTGAAATATGTACTACTTTTAGCAAAAAATGTCAACACCACTACCAAACCATTTAGTCTGATGCTAGACAGTTTTTTTTTTCCCCCTCCGCAACTGGCTAACTTGGCGCTTGACTGGTTTCTGAAATAAGCGATTCAATTCAATTCTTCATTATATTAACCCAAAGTCAGGATAAGAGAAGAAATGTCAGAGAGAAGAGGAATACGGGGAGGAGCACGACAAGAATGCTCTTTATCACCTACCATGTTCGACATCTACTTGTAGGATTTAGTGAAGAACTTTTCAGAACATGGAAGAGGTGACAGTAGGAGAAAGAAGTATTAGCCTATGAAGTGAATAAGATTTGCTGTTGAAATGGCTTTGTTAGCAGAAGAGATGATACTAAGGGATATGCTACTGCAGCGAAATGATAGCTGTGAGCAATATGGGATGAAGATAAATGCAAACAAGACGAAGACCAAAGTTGTCGGAAGAAAAATAAAGACGGTAAACGCGCAAATAATAAATGAGGCAGTAGAGCAAGTGGACAGCCTCAAATACTTCGGGTATACCATACGCAGTAACATGAGCTGCTGCCAGGAAGTCAAAAGAAGGATAGCAACAGCAAAGGAAGCTTTTAATAAAAAAGGAGTATCTTCTGCAGACCTCTGGAAAAAGAAATAAGGAAGAGACTAGTGAAGTGCTTTGTTTTTTTTTTATTGGGTTATTTTACGACGCTGTATCAACATCTAGGTTATTTAGCGTCTGAATGATATGGAGGTGATAATACCGGTGAAATGAGTCCGGGGTCCAGCACCGAAAGTTACCCAGCATTTGCTTGTATTAGGTTGAGGGAAAACCCCGGAAAAAACCTCAACCAGGTAACTTGCCCCGACCGGGATTCGAACCCGGGCCACCTGGTTTCGCAGCCAGACGCGCTGACCGTTACTCCACAGGTGTGGAAGTGCTTTGTGTAGAATGCGGCATTGTATGGGGCAGAAAACTGAACATTACAACGAAGTGAAGAGAAGCGACTAGAAGCATTTGAAATGTGGATATGGAGAAGGATGGACAGACAGAATAAGAAATGAAGCTGTGCTAGAAAGAGTGGATGAAGAAAGAATAATACTGAAACTGACCACGAAGAGAAATATAAATTGGCTGGCTAAGAAGAAACTGCCTTCTGAAGAATGCACTGAAAGAAATTGTAAACTGAAAATAGGAAAAATTGAAGTATGCTACAGTGAAAGATCTGCCCTTAGGCGGAAAACTGTGAATGGAATTAATCATATTAACAGGGATATTCCTACTAATCGTTTATTTTAAACTATAAAAAAACATGCACACATTACAGTAAACCACTGCACCATTAAAATACAAATTTTATTATTATTTTATTATTCTATTTGATATTTTACGTAGAAGAGTAATATACTTCCTACAGCCCTCCACCAAAGTCAAGTTTTGTTTACGTGCAGTAGAACTATAGCATCCACATCTTCAAACGTAATTGCTTCAGCTGGTAGTAGGGAATGGCAACGACTGCTCCAATCCAAAGTCCACACCTGTGGAGTAACGGTTAGCGTGTCTGGCCGCGAAATCAGGTGGCCCGGGTTCGAATCCCGGTCTGGACAAGTTACCTGGTTGAGGTTTTTCCGGGGTTTTCCCTAAACCCAATATGATCAAATGCTGGGTAACTATCGGTGCTGGACCCCGGACTCATTTCACCGGCATTATCACCATTTCATTGTGACGGTAAATAACCTGAGATGTTGATGCAGTGTCGTAAAATAACCCACTAGCCCCAATCCAAATATAGTACAACCCCATGTATCCTAACGAAAAGGGGGTGGGGCCGTTTCGTATTACAAGTTTTCTTCGGATAATCTATTGTTCGGCAGTGCCTAACAACTGCTTAACACCTACAACATCACAGAAGCGAATAGGGCCTACATGCAGAATCTGTTGCCACCACTCATTCATCCGTAACTGGTTCCACGATCTTGGACTAACAAGCAAACGTTCTGATGGGGGCAGATAAAAAAGTTAAATTTGTTTCTTCCACCACGTTAATAGTGTCAAAAGAAGTGCTTATATAAATTTAGGCCACTCGACCGCAATTACGAGGGCCGTAAAAAAATAAGTTCGCCAGGGATCGTTCACAGGGAAAAAAACAATTTCATTGGAAAAATTTATTGGAACAGACACAACAATTGTTGAGCTATGTTTCAACATATCTTCCATCGAAATTGAGACATTTCTCACATCATGGGATCGACAGAGAGAGGTGCAGACGCAGTCAAACGCTGGTTCCGATCTGAGGCGGCTGACTTCTACGACACAAAAATTGATCCCATGGTATGACAAATGTCTCAATTCCAGTGGAGGATATGTTGACAAATAGCGCAACAATTGCTGTATCTGTTTCAGTAAATATATCCATGCAATTGTGCTTTTTTCTATAAACGGCCCCAGGGAAAATCACTTTCTGGACGGCCTCGTAATTGCAGTCGAGTGACCAAAATTTGTATAAGCACTTCTTTTGACATTTTTAACATGGTGGAAGAAAAAAAAAATAACTTTTTTATCTGCCCTCGTCAGAACGTTTGCTTGTAAGAGGTAGATGGAAAAAAAGGTACGTAAACAAAGAATAACTTTTACTTGGCGGGACCAACGTACACCCACAGTCTAGTATATACAGTCACGAAGCTCAATACGTAGTAAATATGCATCCAAAGAAAGTTGCTAACCACTAGGATCGCTAATATCGCCTCATTACAGACAATGCGAAATAGTACCGGCACAGTCTAGTGTTCTTAGCACCCTCAAAACTCAAGCTTCGTGACTGTATATACTAGACTGTGGTACACCCGCTGGCCGCTACTGAACATAAACAAATGAAGTGGAAATAGGATTTCTGTACCTACTGCATTCCTTGAAGGTCATTTTCCCTTATTTGTAGACTTGCTGTCCCTTTGGCATTGCCATTGACAGTCCGGAACGTAACACTCACAGTATTTTATAGTCCAAAAATACGGTATGTATTTTCGACCACATTTTTGTTCTACCACATCAGTTAAGAGGAGTTTTACTGTTCATCCTACCATATAATCCTAGGTAATACATAAATGAAATATAACATTACACATTTCCGTAGTATGAGAGCAGTTTCAAATACAGCCGTCTTTTGCAGTTATCTGATATTGTGTTTCCCGTAGACATGTTTCAGATAATTTTATAGTGAACATGATAATATATTATCAGTTGAGCCGATAACAAATGTTATGACTTTTGCCTCGGTTTTACGTTGCATTCTATCACTATATCTTGTATTACAAATTCAGTCTCCTTTCTTATGACGTTTCTATCTGAAGGAAATGCAACATCTATAATTAAACACCCCACTTCTACTCCTCATTACTGTGCCAGATTTATCGGATGGCACAGCTCTATCTGTATTTATAGGATGATTCCAAATTACTGCTACCCTGCCCAACTTCACTGTACTGGGTTGACTAAGTGCATGCCATTTATCTGTTTCCAATTCAATTGCAGCGGCTTTATTAATGTATTATTTATTATTTATTTACTTCTTTACTTATTCTTCATTTTTTACTTATTCTTCATTTCTTTACTTATTCTTCATTTCTTTACTTATTCTTCATTTCTTTACCCATTATTCATTTCTTTACTTATTATTCATTTCTTTACTTATTAGCCTATTTATTCCTTTACTATTATTTATTACTTCAAATATTTATTTATTTATTATTCACTTCCTTGTTATTATTCATTTGTTTACTTATTATTTATTTCTTTATTTATTATTCATTTCTTTATTTATTATTCATTTTTTACTTATTCTTCATTTCTTTACTTGTTATTCATTTCTTTACTTATTAGCCTATTTATTCCTTTACTATTATTTATTACTTTAAATATTTATTTATTTATTTATTATTCACTTCCTTGTTATTATTCATTTGTTTACTTATTATTTATTTCTTTATTTATTATTCATTTATTTATTATTCATTTTTTACTTACTCTTCATTTCTTTACTTATTCTTCATTTCTTTACTTATTAGCCTATTTATTCCTTTACTATTATTTATTACTTTAAATATTTATTTATTTATTATTCACTTCCTTGTTATTATTCATTTGTTTACTTATTATTTATTTCTTTATTTATTATTCATTTCTTTATTTATTATTCATTTTTTACTTATTCTTCATTTCTTTACTTATTCTTCATTTCTTTACTTATTAGCCTATTTATAAAACAGTTATATTACCGGTTGTTCTTTATGGTTGTGAAACTTGGACTCTCACTCTGAGAGAGGAACATAGGTTCAGGGTGTTTGAGAATAAGGTGCTAAGGAAAATATTTGGGGCTAAGCGGGATGAAGTTACAGGAGAATGGAGAAATTTACACAACACAGAACTGCACGCATTGTATTCTTCACCTGACATAATTAGGAACATTAAATCCAGACGTTTGAGATGGGCAGGGCATGTAGCACGTATGGGCGAATCCAGAAATGCATATAGAGTGTTAGTTGGGAGACCGGAGGGAAAAAGACCTTTAGGGAGGCCGAGACGTAGATGGGAGGATAATATTAAAATGGATTTGAGGGAGGTGGGGTGTGATGATAGAGACTGGATTAATCTTGCACAGGATAGGGACCGCTGGCGGGCTTATGTGAGGGCGGCAATGAACCTTCGGGTTCCTTAAAAGCCATTTGTAAGTAAGTAAGTAAGTAAGTATTAGCCTATTTATTCCTTTACTACTATTTATTACTTTAAATATTTATTTATTTATTATTCACTTCCTTGTTATTATTCATTCGTTTACTTCTTATTTATTTCTTTATTTATTAATCATTTCTTTATTTATTATTCATTTTTTACTTATTCTTCATTTCTTTACTTACTCTTCATTTCTTTACTTATTCTTCATTTCTTTACTTATTATTCATTTCTTTACTTATTAGCCTATTTATTCCTTTACTATCATTTATTACTTTAAATATTTATTTATTTATTATTCACTTCCTTGTTATTATTCATTTGTTTACTTATTATTTATTTCTTTATTTATTATTCATTTTTACTTATTCTTCATTTCTTTACTTATTATTCATTTCTTTACTTATTAGCCTATTTATTCCTTTACTATTATTTATTACTTTAAATATTTATTTATTATTCATTTCCTTGTTATTATTCATTTGTTTACTTATTATTTATTTCTTTATTTATTATTCATTTCTTTATTTATTATTCTTTTCTTTATTTATTATTCTTTTCTTTATTTATTATTCATTTCTTTATTTATTACTCATTTTTACTTATTCTTCATTTCTTTACTTATTCTTCATGTCTTTACTTATTATTCATTTCTTTACTTATTATTCATTTCTTTATTTATTATTCATTTTTTACTTATTCTTCATTTTTTTACTTATTATTCATTTGTTTACTTATTATTCATTTGTTTACTTATTATTCATTTCTTTACCCATTATTCGTTTCTTCACTTATTATTCGTTTCTTCACTTATTATCATTTCTTTACTTATTATTCGTGTCTTCACTTATTATCATTTCTTTACTTATTATTCGTTTCTTCACTTATTATCATTTCTTTACTTATTATTCATTTCTTTACTTACTACTCATTTCTTTACTTATTATTCATTTCTTTACTTATTTATTATTTATTCCTTACTATTATTTATTTCTTTAAATATTTCTTTATTTATTATTCATTTCTTTGTTATTATTCATTTGTTTACTTATTATATATTTATTTATTTTTCATTTCTTTACTTATTATTCATTTGTTTACTTATTATTCGTTTCTTCACTTATTATTCATTTGTTTACTTATTATATATTTATTTATTTTTCATTTCTTTACTTATTATTCATTTGTTTACTTATTATTCGTTTCTTCACTTATTATTCATTTGTTTACTTATTATTCATTTCTTTACTTATTATTCGTTTCTTCACTTATTATTCATTTCTTTACTTATTATTCATTTCTTTACTTACTACTCATTTCTTTACTTATTATTCATTTCTTTATTTATTTATTATTTATTCCTTACTATTGTTTATTTCTTTAAATATTTCTTTATTTATTATTCATTTCTTTGTTATTATTCATTTGTTTACTTATTATATATTTATTTATTTTTCATTTCTTTACTTATTATTCATTTGTTTACTTATTATTCGTTTCTTCACTTATTATTCATTTGTTTACTTATTATATATTTATTTCTTTTTCATTTCTTTACTTATTATTCATTTGTTTACTTATTATTCGTTTCTTCACTTATTATTCATTTGTTTACTTATTATTCGTTTCTTCACTTATTATTCATTTGTTTACTTATTATATATTTATTTATTTTTCATTTCTTTACTTATTATTCATTTGTTTACTTATTATTCGTTTCTTCACTTATTATTCATTTGTTTACTTATTATTCATTTCTTTACTTATTATTCGTTTCTTCACTTATTATTCATTTCTTTACTTATTATTCATTTCTTTACTTATTATTCATTTCTTTACTTACTACTCATTTCTTTACTTATTATTCATTTCTTTATTTATTTATTATTTATTCCTTACTATTGTTTATTTCTTTAAATATTTCTTTATTTATTATTCATTTCTTTTTTATTATTCATTTGTTTACTTATTATATATTTATTTATTTTTCATTTCTTTACTTATTATTCATTTGTTTACTTATTATTCATTTCTTTACTTATTATTCGTTTCTTCACTTATTATTCATTTCTTTACTTATTATTCATTTCTTTACTTACTACCATTTCTTTACTTATTATTCATTTCTTTATTTATTTATTATTTATTCCTTACTATTATTTATTTCTTTAAATATTTCTTTATTTATTATTCATTTCTTTTTTATTATTCATTTGTTTACTTATTATATATTTATTTATTTTTCATTTCTTTACTTATTATTCATTTGTTTACTTATTATTCATTTCTTTACTTATTATTCGTTTCTTCACTTATTATTCATTTCTTTACTTATTATTCATTTCTTTACTTACTACCATTTCTTTACTTATTATTCATTTCTTTATTTATTTATTATTTATTCCTTACTATTATTTATTTCTTTAAATATTTCTTTATTTATTATTCATTTCTTTGTTATTATTCACTTGTTTACTTATTATATATTTATTTATTTTTCATTTCTTTACTTATTATTCATTTGTTTACTTATTATTCGTTTCTTCACTTATTATTCATTTCTTTACTTATTATTCATTTCTTTACTTATTATTTATTCCTTCACTAACTATTATTTATTTCTTTACTAACTATTATTAATTTCTTTAAATATTTATTTATTTATTATTCATTTCTTTCTTATTATTCATTTGTCGCCTTATTATTTATCCCTTTATTGCCTATTACTTATTTTTATTTCTTTACTATTATTTATTTCGTTACCATTATTTATTCCTTTAAGTATTTCTCTACTTATTTATTTGTTTACATATTATTTATTTCTTAAATTATTATTATGTGCCCATCTGTTTATTTACTTGTTTGTTTGCTTGTTTATTTCTTTAATTATTAATATATTCATTCATTCACTTACTTATTTGCTTCTGTAATATTTATTTATTTACTTTATTTATTTAATCTGGTGGAATTAAAGCCGCCAGGCCTTCTATATCACATCAGGAATACAAATAAAAAATGGAGAGAGAGAATAAGGAAATGAGAAAAATAAATAAAAGTACACAAATTTCGGCATTTTTCAAATTAAAGCCTTCTCAAATCAGAGTCTTGGCTTTCGCATGTCGCCTTGGATACTTCTGGGAGAGCTTACTCTATGTCACCGCACAGCGCAAGGACTCGGACCCCTTTTCTTGCGAGGACTGCGGCACCTATTCTCTCCATTCCCTGTGCAGGCTTTTATTTAACTTCTTCGGCGATCCTGCCCTGTTGCTGTTCTGTCTTGTTTCTTTCCCCCTTCGTGTGGTAACTATTAGGTTACGTCCATTTCCGGCTTTCCCATTCAACATTCTTTATAATGTTCCTTCAATGGGATGGCGATAATGGGAGTGGGACAAGTGGCCAATATGCTTGGTGCTCACATATCTCTCAGCCCCAAATTCCTATGCAAAAACGAGTTTTGGCGTACCTTTTAAGATGCTTCTCTCTTCTCCACTATTAATTTATTTATTTTAGAGTTTAGCCTCCATTTTACTGCAAAGAATCGAACCCCAATCTCCTAAATTTCTTGCTATTATTTTGGGCCACAATATAGAGCCAACATGTGTAAGTTATTCTTTTCAAAGCCATGTTCATATACTTACTTTAAAGATAAAGAGTTCCCTTATTCAAATAGTATTCGGGAATTAAGAGCAATAGGTAACACGACAGCTTCAGAACTTTTCCATACGATCCAATTTCGGCGCTGAAACAGTTTACATCCTTCTATAATCTAGCACCTAAAGTTTTAATTCGTTTATCAAAATCTAGGCATGATAAACTGGATTAGAAATCTTCAGATTTTTTTTTTTCGTGCCGAGTCATGAACTTAGAACCATCGGTTCAGAACTATGCATCGGCTACGTCATTAAGGAAGACAATGGTTATTGGCCATAATAGGTCCCCACCTGTTGAATCCGTATCTGTTCTGAAAAAGTTCTTGGTAAATGACCCAACAGGCCCTTTCGAGGCCTTCCCTAGCAATGGATATATGTAGCTCCAAAACGTTGGAATTGTTTACAACTAAGACAGGCTGCAAAAAACCTCAAATTTCGTACCATACTTAACACCGTGAAAATCCTAAATCATACTGCATCAATGTATGAGCATTAAAATAATATTTACAAATTTAACACTCTTAATAAAAATGCCTCACAAACATCAGATTTGTGCAGTAACGGTCAGCGCGTCTGGCCGCGAAACCAGGTGGCCCAGGTTCGAATCCCGGTCGGGGCAAGTTACCTGGTTGAGGTTTTTTCCGGGGTTTTCCCTCAACCAAATACGAGCAAATGCTGGGTAACTTTCGGTGCTGGACCCCGGACTCATTTCACCGGCTTTATCACCTTCATTTCACTCAGACGCTAAATAACCTAGATGTTGATATAGCGTCGTAAAATAACCCAATAAAAAAAACATCAAATTCATTAATAAAGTAGGTCTGTGTAGGGCTTTCAGCGTCTCATGTTTACTACATTCTCAACAGATCTATTTTTATTCTCAAGTCCTTAGTATGAAAATGTTCTATGTGATAGTAATGCAAATATTTTGCCCTCTACAAAAAAAAAAAAAACATGTGACTTACGGTATCTTACATTAAAATACATAATTTCTACTCAAAGAATATACTATTTTGATATCTTCAATGTATGAGACGAAAATTTCTAGTTCTATGAGATGACCATTTTAAAACAAATAATGATTCATTCCCTTTTCTTTTGCTTTGCATTTTTAATTATTTCTAGGTCTTAGTTTTAAGTAAAAATGTAACAAGATTGAGACGACATTTGCACTAAAAAAATTAAAAATTAATTTTATTATTTAATATTTCCGATCGCAGTATAGCCAATATTCAGCTATTAATAGCATTTCAATTATTAACATTATAAACTAAAAATGAGTATAGCTTGGAGATATTCCCCATTCTAAAATATATCTGCGTGCACAGATTACAAAAATTTCACTTTCAAAGTTAAAATTAAAATATTTGTCATCACTTTCAAACTGGAACAAGAATCAAATAAAACACCGCGTGTGACATATCCGACAATTATTTTTTAAAAGCTATAAAATCTTTAGTATTAAACATTTTACATTAACTTGAGCTTAAAAAATGAACTACATAAATATTCCACAACATGCATTAAATGTGCCGTACTTTCCACACTTACAGCTGACGTCTATTTAAAATTCCCAATCTTAATCCCACATATAATTTTACTTGACAATAACATACATAACCTTAAAATGTCACACATTATATGCAATCTTATTAACTTTTCATGTTTAGATATTTTGCAAACATACCTTTCTTAATTAAGCGCACGTTACCCAACACGGCTTATACTGGTTCATAAAGAGAGTAGATGAAAACACACCACCATAAAATCGTTAGTCGCGTTCAGTATTGCAGAAATGCAACTAAGATCGTCACATGTTCACTCCGCAAGAAGACGTGCACCACTGTTGACATTTCGTAGCTTTCGTCCAATTTTGTTCCCGCTGAAAGCTAGCGCATGCGTTTCAATAATTGAGATTTCGTATTGCGCGCTGCTATCGACACGTTACGACATTGGAGTCACAGCTACATTACACTCGCCATCTATCATAAGAATATGGTATCATTATCGATAACAAATGCTGCTGTCTCGGTATGTTCGATATTGACATCAGTGATGCCAATCTTAGCAAAAAGTCGCTAAATCTAGAGGCTTTGAGAAGACAAAATTGTGAAAAAGTGAATAGCGATTTTTTTTTGTAGATTTTACGAATTATCTGACCGCACATTTAGTGAGTTTTATCCTTTACGTTAATCAATATTTCAGTGCTTAGAGCTAATATTCTTACATCCATCTTCTCTTACTTTCGGGAAATCTTGAAAGAAGTGGTCACATACATCTTGCGGAAATCATGTAGCAAAATGTATTATTTTATTCGCCTCCAGATAAGATAAGATAATAACTGCCTCCCATTGGAGGAGAGAGGAAGGAATTGTGATGTGTACAATACAGTAAGTGCAGTAAGGTGTGACAATAAATTATCGCATTGGACAGAAATTCATACAGGAGTAAGACAAGGCTGCGGCCTTTCACCGTTGCTATTTATTATAAAAGGTAAAAAGGTAAAGGTATCCCCGTAACATGCCATGAAAGCACTTGGGAGGCATGGAGGTAGAGCCCCATGCTTTCCATGACCTCGGCACTAGAATGAGGTGGTGTGGTCGGCACCACGCTCTGACCGCCTTTTACCCCCGGGAAAGACCCGGTACTCAATTTTATAGGAGGCTGAGTGAACCTCGGGGCCGTTCTGAAAGTTTGGCAACGAGAAAAAAATCCTGTCACCACCTGGGATCGAACCCCGGACCTGCTATTTATTATAATATGAATCAAATAATTAGAGAATGGAAACAATTGCCTCATGGATATATACAACTCAATAGACATTTACAACTAGATTCATTACTTTTTGCAGACGATTTAGCTCTGGTGGCATCCTCAAAAGATGAATTACAACGTTCAATTTTTAATTTTAACAAAATTGGTTTAAATATGTTATGAAAATCAATAAAGAAAAAAACTAAAATTATGGCCTTCTGCGAAAAATACCCTGTGCCTAGCAAAATATGTTTAGATTCAAAAATATTAGAAAGGATAAATTATTTTACATATCTCGGATACACATTATCTTTTTTTCGATGAAGTAGACATTTCACAGAAAATTTCTAAATACACCAAAACAATGGGAATAATTAACACCATTATGAAACCTTCCCTAGTACAAAGGCATACTCGAATTCGCCTTTACAAGACCTTGGCGAGACCTGTACTTCGTTACGGCAGTGAGGCATGGACATTGAGGAAGAAAGACGAAAGCAGAATAACGGCTAATGAAATGAAATTTATGAGATATACAGCGGGATATACGAAATGGGATCACAAACGCAATGAAGATGTAACGGAAGAATTACAACTAGAACCTGTAATTAATCACGTAAAACATTATCAGAACAGCTGGATAAATCATCTGCATCCCATGCATTGAGATAGAATCCCAAAAGTCATGCTCCACTATCGTCCAAACGGGAAGAGATCTCTCGGTCGTCCAAAGAAGCGCTGGATTGAAAATTCAACTGTGAGATCGTAACAGGCCATTTGGCCTAATACTTGAAGGGAATAATAATAATAATAATAATAATAATAATAATAATAATAATAATAATAATAATAAGAATAAGAATAAGAAGAAGAAAATACTGAAATCCAGATAAGAAAAATATTCTGGTAAACAAACATTTGATACGACATTTATTGCTACGTGATACGTAACGTGATTTGTCATCTTATTGCATGTAGCGCGGGAACTCTCCACGTGCGTTCGGTAGGTCTGTTAACATGGAAATTAGTTTCAGTTACTATTAAGACAGGCATTGAATTGTATAATGCATGTTTATAATACCTTGTTGATGATTAGTCCGATTTTTTTCCACAGAAGAAGGATGTGCAGGTAAATAAACATTTGATAGTTGTATGAAAATTGTATTACACAGTCATCTTAATATTGTTGCCTGTGCAGAGTCCACCAGGACATAAAACAGATGGAAACAAAGTATCAGTATCGATGGTACGTCTCCATGATGGCCGACTACCCTTGGTGTGAGTAAGAGGTAAACCTCGTCAGAACAATAAACGCTTGTCAACCGAACGTTTTTAACGAAGAGGGGAAAATGGTTTTCCCAAGGTTTGTTCGAAATTTTGTGATCCATTTTAAACTGTTTTATGTGCAAAATTGAGACTTTATCATGTTTTGCAGCACTTTACGCATAATAAAATGTATACAAAAGTCACAAATTGCTAACAAAAAAATAAATATTTAGCTATTTTCCGCATGGCAAAAAAAACTGTACGTGATACGAAAAAATGGTAAGTAGATTTCAATTCAGCAGACCAAAATTAGGTATTGTAAGGCATTTCATAAGTATTATATTTTTATTATTAGATTATTATTATTATTATTATTATTATTATTATTATTATTATTACTACTACATTTCATAACAAAATATTATCCCTCTTTTGATTAGGACGAAAATACCGGGAACAGATGAAACAGATTTTTTTTTCCGTAGTTGGTAACTCTATAGCATCTACTGGGTATTCAGTTCAAAATGTGTCATGGCTCGCTGTATGCCGTCATGTGGCTAGCCGATGAGCCTAGAGAATTCAATCTTCCTACACTTCCGCAAAGGTGTATTACCTAGGAGGCAGAGAAGTTGCCTAGCAAGTACGGCGTTCATTCTGAAGAGTACGTACTGATGCGTACGATAACTCCGGTAGTGGCAGGAATGTGAACTGTTTGGAAATACGTACTGTCGGGGAGAGGGTTAAGACGATTACTTACGTATTTGTTGACATTAACTTCGACGGTCAACATGGACACGGAGTATTTGATTTGTGTTGTGGAATGTTACCGTACGCAACCGATGATAACAAATACCCTGCGTACGATTTGCCAGCGCAAAACACAGTTCGAAAGAGGTTATGGTAGCACACAGACCGTACAGACCGCCATCTGTTGCTACGACGTTCAAGTTATACCGTACACGTTCTCAAGTTCAGATTGAAGAACGCCTTGAATAATAGGCAACTTCTCTGACATATAAGCTGAAACTCGCTTCAAATCGGTGACTCAACAGTGACGTCATGACACACTTTGAAATGAACACCCAGTATAGTGCTTTATGGTTGTGCTAACAGATGGAGTTACTTGTCAACAATGTGACGCTGAAACGTGTGTTCAGGTTACTGCCCAGCGACAGTCCTGATGTATTTTTATATTTGTGTTGATTGGTTAATTAATATTAACCCTGCACACTCACAATCACACTCACATTCATACAAATTTCCAGATTCTAGACACCCAGGTAATTTTTATTCTTCAAGAAAAAATGATGAAATAGAGGACTTTAATAAACGGGTTATATGAGATAGGCCTACATCGAAGGATTCTATACCGTCCAAAAAATCGTGCCAACATTTAAAAAAAAAAAATCTTATTCCAGTTCTGCGAGAAAAAATGAATTGGAGATGGAGTCCAATTTCTCTTCGAAAAGTTTTAAAAACTACAGGCTTTGTCTTGAAGAGGGTACAAAACAAATGCGTCTCATTGTTCGAGCGGCTTGACATTCATGACTGGCGGTCACGTGTCCTTGTTCTGACGAAACACACTAGAGAAGAAGGCAAGGAAGTGTCTTATCTGGATAGATAACAATTTAAAGTGTGGCAAATGCTGGCAGAAAGAAACAGATATCTTGGTCGTAACAGCATCGGGAAGTTCCTCAAAAAGACTGATAATGGCAAGTGTGGATCCAGAAGAGGAGTTATTCAGAAAGCAGTCAATATTTCAGGCCATATCTATACAAGACGATTTGCCTTTAAATATAATTATAATTAAATATTGAAATCAATAATACAGAATTTAAATTAGCAGCTGATTGTTTTTCTGTTGTACTGAGAACGTAAAAATAATAGGAACAATAGTAAGTGAAATAAAGACCAAATATTTGAGTTTCTGAAGTTGTATAAAACTCAGGAAGGCCTGTGGGTTATAGAAACTGCAAAGTTTCGTGACAGAAATGCATAAGAAGCTGCGAAGAAAGGAAGAGTTCACTGAAGAATTGAATAGCAAAAATTTTAACGTTGACACAGATGAGATATGAAAGACAATTAAAAACCATTCAACTGTAGATAGAGAAGAAGTGGGATTAAGAAGAGTGTTGCTTGAAGGAATGACATTTATTGGCCGAAACTGACACGGTTCAATGTGGCTGATAGATTTTTTTGGGAACTGTAACAACTTCAAGATAACCATTTTCAATTATGGTAAATCAGACTTCCTTATACAGTAGAACCCCGATTATCCGTCACCCTATTAACCGATTGGCGGATTATCTGACTGTCTATATCTCGCGCTTTTTTTTTTCTTCAGAAATAAATAACTTATATGAAGTACTATTTTGTATAAGCACAGTCTAGTATATACAGTCACGAAGCTCAATACGTAGGGAATATGCATCCATAGATAGTTGCTAACCACTAGGATCGCTACTATCGCTACTACCGCCTCATTACAGACAATACGAAATAGTACCGACACAGTCTATTGTTCCTAGTATCCTCACAACTCAAGCTTCGTGACTGTATATATTAGAGTATGTTAGTAGTTTCTACATATTATGTTTTTGCTATAGTGTTTTATTACAAGCCTTTATCGTCGCACAGCATTGTCTACTGTTCGAATTGCCGTTTTGTAATATAACTTGTATATAAAATGTCTTCCACGGGTGTTAACAGAAAACGTGTTGTGCTAAGTATCGAAATAATTGAATGGAAATAATTGAACGGTTTGAGAAAGAAAAACTGTGGCACATCTCGCACCAGAATACGAGATTGTAGTTACAACTGCACGATTTAAGAAAAAAAACTAGGATAAAGTGTAAAAAAAGTATGTAAATCTACAACATGAGACCTCCTTTATTCCTGTCTTTCCTGAGGCAGTCATTACAAAGGGCTTCCTTGCTCCTTAAAAACCCGTCGTTGACAACCAGACTTAAATTAGTGAACTTCTGATCCACTACCTAGCGAGATAAACACAAGACCATGGAGGAAATTACAAAATCTTTCGTGGTACGGATTATCCGATTTTTTCGATTAACCGTTCAGTCCATCCCCTTCATTACCACGGATAATAGAGGTTCTACTGTATTTTATTACATTTACATTAAGAATTATTAAATCTGCTTGAGGATTTCACGTATTCTATTTGTAATGGTCATTCATTTATTCATAGTATTCTGTTCAAGAGTAGATCTTTCACTGCTATCCCAGCATTCTCCAGTCTTTCCTATTTCTGCCTTCCTCATTGTCTCTCCATATACATCTGATATCTTCTTCTGCTCAAAACTCTTTTCCCGTTCACCATTTCTTCCTATGCATCCTTCAGAAGGCAGTTTCTTCTCAACCAGTGACCGAGCCAATTCCTTTTCCTCTTCCTGATCAGTTTCAGCATAATTCTTTCTTCATTCACTCTTTCCAACACAGCTTCGTTTCTTAAGGAGAACTACTGAGGAACAATCGCCACCATAAAGTGGGAAGCTCCATCGCAACCACTCTTCGGAAGGCAAAGTGGGAGATTTACAAAGAAGTGCACTGCTTGGCTGAAAATGGGTCAACGAAAAGAGCAGACATTATAGCCATCGATCGCCGGAATCAAAGAAGCCTCATTCTTGAACCCACTGTCGGTTTTGAGAAGGATGATCAACAAGCCAATAACGTTAACGATGAAAAGAAGTCTATTTACAACCCATGTATTCCTCACTTCAGTGAGAGATACAAAATTAATATTAATACATGGGAAGTGAAAGGACTTCTTTTTGGCGCTAGGGGAACTTCATTTAAGTTAACCAAAACCATTCTCCTTTCTCTTAAATTTTCTAATGAGGACATTAACAAAATTTGTCTAATGGTAATGAGAGATTCATTATCCATTTTACACAATCACTTGTATAATACTATGTAATTTTTTTTCACATCATTTCATTACTCTTCAATGTATTTTCATCTCATGTTTCTCCGAAATCAATTTGTACTTTATTTTTAAATTTATAATTGTTCCGTATTCTCTCCGCAATCATATTGTATTTTTCATTTAACCTCTGCTTTGTATTCTGGATCCTAGTGGTCAGCCGTAGATTTCGGCCAGATGTCCCAAATTGTGGAATTTGTGTGTCTATCCATTTCACAGTGATTGTGTATATCTCTTACTAATTAATTCCTAACCCATACTGAACAACGCGTCTTCCATTTCTTCAATATATTTATCATTTCCCTGGCACGGAGGCTTGCTACTTGCTACTACAGAAATTTCTAATTGCACAACTTCCATCGACGCCATTTTATCCTACTTGAAAATAATATAACTTGAATACGTTTGAACTGCGACTTGAATTCAAGTTATTTGAAAAATGTGATCGAGGCTTAAGGTTTGTTTTTTCTGCAGTAGTTTCCAACCGTCACGAGCATGCGCACATCGACTTTACTGTTCGAGCATTGATAACTTCAAACTCTGACTGCTTGCTGATTAAAGTAGGTTTTCTTGCAGCAAATCAAATAATTTCCTGACGGTCAGAAAAATTTACGGATCCAGTGTAAACTGATCTTAAACCACAGCGACGCATGCGCATTAAGATAGTTGTGCTTTTACTTTTATCCACTGAACTGCCACACACGTACTTTTTGCATTAACATTTTATGTTTAGATGCTTATCTATATTTGGTTATTAAAATATACTGTGAAATTCAATTAAATCTTCGATACACGAGATTAGTAAATTATTTTGTGCGAGATCGTGCGTATTTGCTTGGTTTCCGCACAAAATCAATCCGCGGTAAGTTTAAAATTCCACATTCAGTATTCCCAACCTAACACACACAACAATTTCCCTCTTCTTACCGCTTAAGTGACATATTGATTTTACTGCTTTAGGCTTTTAACATATTATTTTAGAGACGTTTAATATAGTAATAATTATAAATTGGAAACTTACCACTGCAATTTCACCTAAATTGCACTGTTAATTATGGTTTTTAAATATTTGCAAAAATTAAGTAAACTCTACAACTCCACTAAAGTTACTGCATTCGTGATGCAAGTAACATTAAGGAAGCCGTGAAAAAATCAACAAGATTCCAGACTCATCATAGACTGGGGGAAAAAAGACAGACCTATATCACGGCCTGCTGGAGTATAGTAAACACAGAAAACATTTTAAAGCAACAATGTTGAAGATAGACATTTTTTGTTTTGCAAATCTGCCGTCCTTGAGATTTCATTGCCACTAATTAGAAATTATTCCTCTTTCAGGTACGTAATAAACGATCTTCGCACAAAATAATGTACGATACACGAGCGGTATGTTTTCTTTCAATTCTCGGAAATTAAAAAAGCTCAACTACGTTTTGCTTTTTCAAACTTTTCCTCGAACATGAAAACTTCAACATACCGCTCTTGTAACGCATATTACTATTACAGTAAGCCTACATGAGTGTTCGTGCAGGGATGGTTTGAAACAGATCACCGCTGATCATGCGCAATAGTTGAGGTTGGAACAGTTTTCAAACATTTGACAAACCATCACAAACTCGCTACAGAAACAAATCTATAATAGCTATAGCAATAGAGAGCGATTATAACTGCGCAAGTTACTGAAGGATATCAACATCGAAACACGGACGAGTCTCGTGACTTTGGCACAAATGCAGCCGATTTTTATTAACTGACATACGGTACGCGTCGCATTTCATAGCACATCGTTTTACATTAACATTCTTCAACAATTTGAAGTTTTTCTTTGGCGATGAACGATCTGCAGCGCGAACTTAGCCATGATTAAACACCCTTAACACCTGATCTGCACCTGACTCACCGCTTTCCACCAGCGTTGCCAATCTTCAAACATAAAATTATGGAAGAAGAAGGGTATCCAGTGTAGTAGATAAGTCGATTTTAACACGCAACAGAAAAAAAAAACAAGGAGCAACTTCAGTGGCATTAGAAAAAAAAACCTTTGTGTGTCAAAAATCCTAACCTATCTATGAGCTATTCCATCTCAAATCGACCGAAATATAGAGAAAATTCACCTTATAATTTCTAAATACAATGAAACTTTTTTTGTACGTAGAGAACTGTGATACAATGCTTTTTGCAAAGTATGAGGCATCAGAACTTCATAGTGTTTAAATTTAAAATATTTAAATTTATCGTATTTTCATAAAATTAGCAACTTTAAACTGTTTTAGCTCCGAAACCCTTTCACCCAATAATCAAAATCATGGTTTATTTTGATGCTGAGAAATTAAAGTTTATATTGACATGTAAACAGATTTCCTTACTTGTTATGGAAATGGAGAAATTTAGATTTTTCCTCTTTAAGACGCCTTTGCCAAGGAAACAATATTTTTAAAATATGTAGTTAGATTCTGCATTGAAAGTACAAATAAGCACATATTTTTACTGGTGAACAGTTGATAAGAAACTATTGAAAATATCAGATAAAGAAAATAAATAGTACGCGCATGAACTAACCAGCTGACTGTGAGGCGGGAGCTAGCCGAGGCAAGCAAGGTCAGGAGACAAACACGTGATGTTTCGTCTAGTAGCGCATAGCTGGACTAGCTTTATCACAAGTTTTCATAAACACAGGAGTAAAATGACGCCCAACGCTCGCTTATTTTCAGCTCTCGGCCAGTGCGTGCGGTACAGCGGCGTTCAAGTCTAGGCGTGTGAAAATAATTTATTTAATACCCTCGAAACTTATTGCCAAGCCACTAAGCAAACAATGGCGAATCCCTCTTAATAATGCAAGGTTTTTTCTCAATATTTTTTACATTTTTACAAATGGGCTAAAAGCCTAAAAGTAAGTAAAATCAGATTATGTCTCTCTGTATACAATAAAAATAAGGATTACTTCTTAACGTAACCTACCAAACGTCAGCTTCAAAATAAGCTCTCGTTCAATGTTCTGCAGTAAATAGTTCCAGAGTTCTGAGCGCTGAAAGAGGCTTGTTTTTATACAATACGCTAAATTTGTCGCTCAATAATACGAAAACCGTTTGACTTTCGATAGTATATTTTTGAAAATGCACTCCCCTCAGCACCTTGTACATGTATAAGTAGAGAAAAAATTAGAATATAAAAAATTAGAGGTTTTTTACTGATCGATTTCATATGGAATAGCCCCTGTACTGGATGTTCGATAAAAGATTTTTAGTATCGTTTTTTGAAATCTCACCTATTTAAATTAATGTGACGTCTGCGCTTGATGGGTTGTACAGAGTTTCTCTGTATGTGGCATTATGATTAACAGGCCAACATGTAAATCATCTTCAAGATGCAACAGTCTGCTCTTTTTTTTTTTTTTTAGATTTCACTATTTTCATAATAGCAAAATGCTGTTTCACAGAAGTATGAATTTGAAAACGGCAGTTCTAAATAAATTTTAGTTTATTCGGTACCATCGACTGATTTGACAAAACATTTCAGCATATAAGACACACGGAATTTTGTTTATGTTCATTTCCACGCCACGTAAAACCGTATTGCAAGTATTCATCACTATATTTACGAAACGCAGTACGTTTTCGTGAACCCTGAAGGGAATTTTCGCTCACATTATTTGAATTAGCACTGCTGTCATCTCTAACCCAGAACTTTATTCAGATTGTCTTTTTCGAATTAAAAATTTGTCCATGACCATGATAAAATCTAAATAAAGCACTTTTGATTTTACTACGCATTGTTGCAGGTGTTCACGTTTCATTGGTAAAGTCTGTCTCAAAATAAAATGTACCATATCAAAGACTTCGTTGTAAATAAAAAAATGCGTTGTAAAGAGACTTTATGGATGGCATAAAATTTATTTTTCAATTCCGAAATTCAGCGACACACCAGTGTGTCGCGACACAGTGGTTGGGAACTCCTGCCGTAATATTTCAATACTCACTAATTAACTGTGCTTTTTCCATTATTATATGGTACATAAAATCGTATTTTTAACTGCCTGAAATTTATTTTAGGAGCCTAAACGGTGTTTTAGTGCCTATTTAAGTGCCTAAAAGTACGTTTTTAAGGCTAAAAAATTCGAGTCTAATATTATTATTATTATTATTATTATTATTATTATTATTATTATTATCATTAGTAGTAGTAGTAGTAGTAGTAGTAGTAGTAGTAGTAGTAGTAGTAGTAGTAGTAGTAGTAGTAGTAGTAATTTTGGGAAATTAAATTTAGTTACTTTTTAGCGACATTTAACTCCATAGTTAAGGTAGTTAGTGACTTTAACCACTTCCCTTATTATCCCGAGTTAACTCGGGTTGCTAACATGTGTCAAAATTTACTAACCCGAGTTAACTCGTTTGAGACCCATTGTCTACTTCATAGTGATTTTTTAAGTATGTAAGAAAATTAGTGATGTACAGTGATTCTGCAATATTAAATGACCTCTTTACGAAAATAAAAAAATGACACTTTTTTTCACAACACTGGTAAAATAAATAGTAAGGGAAGAGGTTAAAGCAGCGTTGCCAACCATACGAAAATTATGGTGTTATGCGTTTTTTTTAACCCTGATACGATATGCGATAACATTTGTAGGATAATGCGATAATTTTGCTAAATCATATCATTCCTCTGAATTCATTCCACTTTGCTTTCCATAGTAAGAAATTATAGCATTAATGAAACACATTTCAGCTTATTCCATTCTTTTGGTATTCTCTATAAATAATCGTTTTAAATTTCTCCTGCTTTCCGTTCAGATTCTCGAGGGAGAGTCCGGGTTCTTCCCCAGTCAGTAGTTTGCATCATAGTTTGCTAACGAGTTAATCACAATAGCATTGTATTCTTCACCTGACATAATTAGGAACATTAAATCCAGACGTTTGAGATGGGCAGGGCATGTAGCACGTATGGGCGAATCCAGAAATGCATATAGAGTGTTAGTTGGGAGACCGGAGGGAAAAAGACCTTTAGGGAGGCCGAGACGGTAGATGGGAGGATAATATTAAAATGGATTTGAGGGAGGTGGGATATGATGATAGAGACTGGATTAATCTTGCACAGGATAGGGACCGATGGCGGGTTTATGTGAGGGCGGCAATGAACCTTCGGGTTCCTTAAAAGCCATTTGTAAGTAAGTAAGTAAGTCTGTTTGTAGCAGTGGCGGCTGATTGACTGAGGCAAGTGAGGCCGGGCCTCAGTCACTTGGCTTAACTGAAATCAAATTTTGTGTTTTTATATAATGTATTAGTTATTTGAATGAAGCATATATCGCTGTAGAAGCATTTGAAAACTTTGATGTATATAGACCTGTTTTGCAGTAAAATTTGTTCCTGAGGCCAGGATTGCTCGTACCGGGACTGGCTTGTGATGTATATAGACCTGTTTTGCAGTAAAATTTGTTCCTGAGGCCAGAATCGTTCGTGCCGGGTCTGGCTTAATGCATTTCATGTCCTTTCGCGGGCTTTGAGTTTACGCTTAAAACGTTGTAGCTGAGGCACAATTCGGCTGGCCTGGTCAGGTTTCACTCGTCCCATTCATGGGCCGGCCTCAAGGGTAGAGTGGGGTGGGAATAGCAGTGGTGACTTGTCTTCCTAACTAGGCCATAAATAACAAAATTCCAGCTCTTTGGCAGGCAGAGACCCACTCTATTCTCTCCCCTTATGCCTTAGTTTATGACTTAAGCGAGGGTGTTGTACTATTGTACTTCGTAGTATATACAGTAGTGAATCTGGGTCAATGTTGTTATGTATTTCGGGAAAATATAAACAGAAACAAATGAGAGAAATAGTGCTGGTGCAGTTAATTCATTGTTAGAGTGTCCTTTTTCGAGAAGAAATAATACTGAAAGAAAGGAAGTTTTAAATAAAAAGAGAGAGTACCGAGATACCTACGACATCGCTGATAATTTTTCTGACACATAATCTTAAAACGCGAGTTTCTACTGCATCCTGGTATGGGCAACATAAATGGTTATGTGGTAATGTGATGCAAAATAAACTTCTCTTGGCCTTGTTTGTTGCTGTCAAAGGAAAAAAATAAAAAGAAAAGAAAGAAAGAGGAATTTCAACACATAATATGGGATGCTTCATCACACGAAACAATCACTGAAACTCAGAGCATAACAGCTTATTTGGTGAGTGAAAATATCATTTTTCATTGATAGTAATAAGAATAGACTAATAGTAGTAGTAGTAGTAGTAGTAGTAGTAGTAGTAGTAGTAGTAGTAGTAGTAGTAGTAGTAGTAGTAATAATAATAATAATAATAATAATAATAATACAGTAATAATGATATTAATAATATAATAACAATAATAATATCATAAACAAACATTTCCTATCGGAGGCACTTAAACTAGTTGCATCTGGCCTCACCGAGAATTTCGATCACCGGCCGCTACTGGTTTGTAGCTGCCAATGCGTTGGTGCTGCGTCTATGCGAGAAGTGAATGAAAGTTTATTTAGTACTGTATAAAGTTTGGTAGCATGTTATTATTATGAATATTGTATGTATGAGATAATTTTGTAAAAAATCCCAAAATTTTTAGACTTCAATTCCATAATTTTGTGTTTCAAGGTTGGCGACGCTGCTTTAAGCTCATTATTATTGGCAACACTGAATTTGACATTGCAATTGAAAGTTACAACATGTAGTACAATAAATAAAACAAGTAGTACACAGGAAAACCAGTTCAGTTGGAGCGGAACTAGAAGGAGGAGGAAATAAATCGTTATCGAGATTACTACTAACAGTAATAAATACGTAGTGTCACAGAGTTTTAGCTGCATTAGCAAAGAAAATGTCCATGAACATATACAGACTTGCCGGAGACATAATACATCTGACAACTATCGTCGGTTTGTTGCTTTACATATGGAGAAAAGGATCTTGCAAAGGTAGGAACTTCCTCTTATTGCATATACAACAGATCAGTACAAGGATAATTTCGTAACAATAATTAATCCTTAAGAGTGTTGGCTAAGGCTGTCAATAAGTTGTCATTGTTGCAAATAGCAATATCAGTGAAGATAGACGTTCACCACTTGAAAATTATAATGCTGACATATTACGAAATACTGGGAAAACCCAACCGGATTTATAAGGTCATTTCCTCCTTGTGTAACAAAACCGTTGAGCCTCAAAACTGATCATTTAGGAGTAATTCTCCAGGAAAGCTACACTAAAGGAGACGAATTTATATTTTGTTTCACAGGCTTCTGTGACACATGATAAACACGTGGTTCAGGACCCACAAATACTTTCAACAATTTTAGAACACGGATTGCACCTACAAAATTATGTCTTAAAATACTAAAAAGAGCAGATTTGTCTGCGTTTGTCGAATGCGCATCATTATATTTACGAAAAGGCACTTTTCAGTGCCAATAATTTATTTTATGCGCACAAGGTTGGAATTTTGAAGTAAGATGGAAAGGGTGCAATCCATGTTCTGGAGTTTATCCGAAACCCGTTATTACAAACAATAATATTTTATAAACTATCCATGATGTATGGGGTTTAATTTTTTACAATTGTTCAATGGTCTTCAGAGATCATGTTCGGTATAAAAATAACGAAAACAAAAATCATATCACGACAATAAAAACATGTTTGCAGTGCCGAATTTAGGGGCAGCTATTTTCGGGGGGGGGGGGCTCTTCTCTCTTTCTTTCTCTTCCTTTTTTTCTTTCCTTTTTTCATGTTCATTTTATAGCGAAATTTGTTTTTAAAACACTTGGTAAATCTTTTCTGAAGTTTGTTTCTGAACACCTTGTAGAAGTCGGATATCGTTTTGTTAGTGCATTGTCGTGGTCGTGGTCGTGGTGACAGTAAAAGGAAAGTGTGCACTGCATAGTTATACGGAGTGTAATACCGATATTATGTTATTATGTTATGAAATTGCTTAAATTTAACTGCATGTATAAACAATGTTGAAAATCAAATTGGATGTGTGTTTATTATTTATCGTATCGATATGAAGTTTTTATTTCGCAAATACCGGTAGTTAGAGTTTATTTTTCAATAAAATTTACGTTATACTCTCTATCGAAATAAAAAATACTCGTAATAATTATACCACCAACAAAACCAATGCTTTAAAATAAACCACAGCCTGCCTTTCACAAATCAGTTTTGTTTCAACAATGAATAAGTTTGAACATATTTCTTTCCAACGAGTCTGATGTGCTTCGTCAGATCGACTTTGATGACATCATCAATGCTTTCTCTGTGAAATTATTGCGAAGGAAATCTTTATAATTCACAAGTAAAATACATGTAAGTTATTTTGAGTCCAGTAATGTAGCCTATTGTTTTCTGAATTGTAACATTTCAATTAAAAGTAATTTAAACTAAACATGACCTGTATAATAGTTGCTCATAAACTGTTTGTGGGAGTTGGGGGGCGGCAAATTTTAGCACTGCCTAGGGGCGGCACTATACTTAAATTCGGCCCTGCATGTTTAGGCCTACATTTTAGTGTAATTTACATCATGGAGATGTCAGTTCAGATGCTTTCTTCTGACATAAGACCTACACACTATCGACACATAGGGTTGATATGTTCCATGCACAAACATTGCACTTTACACAGTAGTAATGGGATTTCCGATCCTTACCTCGGGGGCAATATGGTTAGTGCCTCTAAGTTGGTTATCTTTTTGCTGGTGACTCGTCCCTGCTGGGTGCATCGCTGCAATGCCTCGTAACTTTTATGGCTAGTTCCCGTGGTAAATTTGAAAGATGCAGTCTTTTGTTAATCTGCCCTTTCACTAGAGCTAAGGAGAGGTTCTTCAAAAATGTTCTCCTTATTGACTGCTGCTCACAACCTGTTTGCGTCATAGATTACTTTTGCGTAATATTCGCGCGATATTCATCAACGCATAAGTGAATACTTGTAAATACCTAGGTATATATTTAAGTAACAAACTGGATTGGGAGGAACAAGTCACTAATTCCACAAGGAAAGCCTGGAAAGCACTACATTTCTGTATGCGTATTCTGAAGAAATCTAATCGAAGGTCAAAAGAATTAGCGTACAAAACCCTTGTTCGCCCAATTATGGAATATGGAGCAGTAGCTTGGGATTAGTACAGACAAAACCAAATCGATTCAATAGTAAAGGTCCATCGCAAGACAGTAAAATATGTCAAAATGGGGAAGTGACATGGTGAAGAGATAGTAAAAGACTTGGGGTGGAAGCTTCTCAAATCAAGGCGACGAAAAACCAGACTCACCGCATTGTTTAAGGCACAAATGGAACACAAAGCATGGACCGATATCAGTGCTAGATTAGTAATACCATCATACTTAGGAAGGGCTGATCATATTGGGAAGTTTAAATGTAGAAAACGAACGGACGTGGCAAAATTTTCCTTTGTTAACCGCACAATAGTAGACTGGAACAGCTTACCTGCGGCAATCTTTCAGGGTGGTCCTCTTAAAATCAATACATTTAAGGAAAGGTTGAGAAGATTAGACTGAAAATGTAATTGTAGGTGCAGTGTAATTATCTAAGTTGTGTCATGTAATTAATTAAGTTGATATGTAATTAATTAAGATGATATGTAATTAAGTTGATATGTAAATAAATTAAGGTGACATGTAATTAATTATGATATGTAATTAAGGTGATATTTAATTACTTAAATTGGTAATAGTTGGGTGAAATAGAATTATTTATAAGCAGTGGCGGCTCGTGGGTATTGAATTAAGGGGGGAGCTGCATACAAAAATAAACCAAGCAACTTACTTTATTTAAAGATTAGTTCCATGCGCCTTATCATGTAAGTTGTGTTTAAATGAGACAGGCTCATGTTAGTAGATTTACTGGCATTTAAAAGAATCATGGAGGACAAAATTCTGGCTACAGGCGACGCTGATATAACCCCTGCTGTTGCGAGTGTCGTTAAATAAACCATAATTTAATTTTTATATGCAGATTTGAAACTTAGAAATATCTAACTGGCGATGTTGTAGTTGGTTGTATATATATATATGATACATCAATATGTGAAAAAAATAACTGAGCCAGAAATTGAATTCAGGATATTCAAGAATACACACCAGGACGCTTGCCTCATTTACTCATTTATTGTGATGTTACATGTTTCAGATTTCATTATGGTTTGAAAACATACTAGCAATGGCTCCTTCTTCTCATGAACAACATTTACTGTTCTTATTTTAAATCCGTCTTGTTGCCCCAGCTGTTGGAATTGTCTTTGAAATACATTAATCTAATATAGACTGTGTGGAGATCGAGAGAAGAAAGCAGGGATACTGGATAAATTATCAAAAAATATGCGAGCCTTTGTATTTTGTTTAGCGTCTCTTTCCATTATGAGATTCAACTGATGGGCACTTAATTTTACATTTCTCCTGAATTGTTAAGGTACTGAACTGAATAGACTGTAAATATTGTACAGAATTAAACATTGTTGCACTTGTTATACTCACAACATTAAAGAAAATGTATTTAAAACTGCGCGCTACTGACAAACTGCTGCAAATTTTGCAGCGCCTGGAAACTCTGGATTCATGGCAAGGGGCAGCAGAGAGGAGGGGTAAAATTAACGCGCAAAACATCCGAGACGAGACTGGCAGCTCCAGGGGAGGAAGTGGTTTCACCCTATAATCCTTGTCTCTGGTTTCGCTCTGGCAGCACCAGGGGAGGAAGTGACTTCACTAACGATTGCGTGCATATCATTGAGAGTAAAATGTTTTTAAAAATTCGAGCCACTAAATAGAGACTGTATAATAAATGTTTTTCACAAATGTCTGGGGGTGCTGCAGCTCCGCAGCCCCTCTTCGAAAGCCGCCCCTGTTTATAAGTTAGGTTTACTTTTGCTTATTGTAGACGGTATTATAGCATAGTTTTCATTTATAGTCCTAGGTTTATTGCATCTACTTATTTATAGTTAGAAGTAAGTTTATTTTATTTTTTTATTGCTGTAATTATTGTATTATTGTAGTGGTATTACTGTAAAAAGGTAAAGGTAAAGGTATCCCCGTAACATGCCATGAAGGCACTTGGGGGGCATGGAGGTAGAGCCCCATGCTTTCTATGACCTCGGCACTAGAATGAGGTGGTGTGGTCGGCACCACGCTCTGACCGCCTTTTACCCCCGGGAAGGACCCGGTACTCAATTTTATAGGAGGCTGAGTGAACCTCGGGGCCGTTCTGAAAGTTTGCCAATGAGAAAAAATCCTGTCCCCACCAGTGGTATTACTGTATATTATATATCACTACCACCGGTTGTATATCCAATTGTAGTGTTAATAAATACATACATAAAATACAGTCATTGATCATCTGCTGTTTCTAGCTACATTATAAGTTGCAGACAACGTATCCACAACTTCAACACCTCTTTTAGTGTTATTGTAGAAAGTGTTAATTTACGGTTTGGCTTTGTCTCCATCACTTATGGGTTAATAAAGGGGAGAAGTGACATCTTTCTCCCTTAGTGTAGTTCTTCTGGAGAATTCCAAATTAAGTAAATAGCTTATTCGTTTCTTATTCCTTCTTTTTCTCGTTCGCCCCCCCCCCCTTTTCAAACACTGACAATAATTACATAGTGATATCTGAAACCTGAGTAACACTGACAATTGAACAGTTTTAAAATTTTGTAACTCAATTTTCAGGTATTTCTGGAAGAACACAGATACTGTTTGCTCTTCTCTTCACGGCAAGATATACAGATCTGTTCACGAATTATATTTCTGTTTATAATTCCTGCATGAAGATTGTGTTTATAGCAGTAACATATGTCACAGTCCTTTCTATATACTTCAAGTACAAGGAGTCGTATAATTCACAGTATGATACATTCAGGTAAGAGGAACATTAAGTATAATATTGTAGCTTTTTCTTCAACTTTCAGTGACCAAAATAAATAAGAAAATCATGAGAACTTTCGACCAATCAGTAGTCAAATATTTCCTTCCTTCAGAAAATTATTTGTATTATAAGAGAGTGACTATGTATTTTGAGTTGGCTTTATCAAAAAAACGAAAAATGAATGTGCCATTATCTTCATGTACAAGTAGTAAAAATTACTTAACAAGTAAGTTAGTTATGAAAGTTCGGTGATTTTCAATGAATGAATTAATGATGTTCGGGTAGACTCACTCATAGTGAAACACTGCGTTAAGAAAAGAAGCAATAACTGTCTTTCTTCAGTATTCATTCATAATTTTCTGCCCAAGCACAGGTATTTCACTGCAAACCCAGCATTCTCCAATCTTCTCTATTTTCTGCTTTCCTCTTACTCTCCGCATATGATCCATATATCTTTATGTTTGATCAGTGCCCCAGCCAATTCCTTTTTCTCTTCCTGATTAGTTTCAGCATCATTCTTTTTTCACCCACTCTTTCCAGCACAGTTCATTTCTTATTCTGTCCATTTCACATGCTCCGTTCAATTCGTTGTAATGTCCATGTTTCTATCCCAAACACACTTCACACAAAGCACTTCACTAGTTTTTTCCTCAGTTTTTTTTTTTTTCCTGAGGTCCGCACAAGATGCTCCTTTTCCTATTAAAAGCTTCCCAAATGTAATCTTCACCTTACGATGTTTGGTGACGTATATACGTCCGTTGATGTGACATATGGTATGGTATGTCACATCAACGGACGTATATACGTCACCAAACATCGTAAGATGAAGATTACATTTGTAAAGTTTCTTTCAACCCATAAGCAGTGCTAACTAGATCAGACGCTATGGATAGTACTCTATAACAGAGTCTCCAGTATGAAAGGATAATTCCAAGCCTTTGGCGTGAGACGAATTCGATAGCTCAGTGGTAGAGCGCCTGACCGGAGAACAGGAAGTCGCAGGTTCGATTCCCGCTCGAGGTTGTGTAATTTTTCTTTCATACCATGGCATGATTGTGACTATAATAGTATTTAAATTCATTAAAAGCTTCCGTTGTCATTGCTATCCTCCTTTTGACTTCCTGGCAGCAGCTCATGTTACTACTTACAGTAGCCTACACCGAAAGTATTTGACGCTACTTAGTATTATAAGTAGAGATCGGCATGATATGAAGAAAATGTTGCCAGAACATGAAAATGTGAAATAAATTATTTGAATTCTAAAACAGCTTTGTTGCTAAAGCATTTCGAGGAGTATACATGATTATTTACAAAATAACCATTTTGGAGATTAATGGTTTTGTCTATAAATAATATTCTACAAAATAAAATAAAATAAATCAGCATAATTAAACAGTTTGTCAGTATCATCAATTCCTTACCTCAATGCGAGAACTAGGTACGATAACTCGATTTTTGCACAGAAAGAACAAAAACGTTCCTACATTGACTGGACTCAATACTAGTTATAATACAACACAAGTAAGTTTTCTGTGAGAGATGACACCTTCTGTGAGTTAATACTGTTTTTATACGGTGAACCCATGAAATTGCAAAAGAGGAGAAATTAAGCAGACAGCAAAATTTATGGTTGAAATCTGTTAATTTACACGTTTCATATCCATGGTTCAAGAATTAAAACAGAAAGTCAATATCCCGAATTTAAAAGAAAACTTACAAATTAAACCAAACCCTTTAACTCTATTCAATATAGAATATAATCTAAATTTAACAGAAGAAATACTGAAATCAGAAGTAAACACTAAAATAATGAAACAATTGTCTTTAGAGACAATTAATATTAGGTACCCTCCACAAAACTGGCTTCATTTATACGCTGACGGATCCTTGATCTCCAGAGAACAAGGTGTCGGTGCAGGTGTTACGTGCTGTCTCTTCTCACTTTGTAGATCTCTTGGATATGGAACAACAAGTTTTGATGGAGAAATCATTGCAATAAGTGAAAGTCTCAGGAATCTTCTATGTCACATCAATAAATTTAAGAATGCAGTTATATTGTCAGACTCCAAAGCAGCTATTCTATCAATAGTCTCTAAACACACACTTTCATCTCAAACAGCAGAAATAACTAAAATGCTCTCTCAATTAATATCACTCAATAAAAGAATTGTATTCCAATGGATACCATCCCATTGTGGAATCCTGGGAAACAAGAATGCGGATGCTTTAGCAAAGAAGGGCAGCACTGCTATTTACAGACCTGTTACTAAATCTACGTATTACTCTGTGAAAAGATTTATTAAATCTACATACTTAGACTTCAACAAACAAAATTTGATAACACAATCTCAAGGGAAAAAATGGAACTCTCTGGATCATAATCTACAGTTAATTCCCGATTTACCACGAAAATCGTCTGTAGCTGCATTTAGATTGGCAACAGGCCATGATTGTTTGGCCAAACACCTGCATAGAATTGGAATATATCAGTCCCCTAACTGCCCATTGTGCAACTCAAACCAAGAAATGGATTCGGAACACCTCAAAATCTGTGCTTCAGTGGCTGACCATGATAATATCTTTGAAAAATATTAGAGTGCAAGAGGTCAAATGACTTTATTGTCAAACACTTGGCATTAGAAAACAACAACAACACGTATGTTAGCAGACATGGCAACACTGAAAAGATTTTCATTGGATTTGAAAGAATGAGCGAAATTGGAATAGGAACCACTTATTTTGTTTTGGCTCCTCAAATTCATACGAGTTCAGTGACTCTGAAGAGGAATTTGAAAATTTCACTTGCTCTTGGGAATCCCTGAATGTTGCTGGAATGAATGGCTTTGATTTTTCATTTGTTTCCTGGAAAATATCTTTATTGTCTCCTTATAATATCTGGAAAGCCCAGTTCAGTGGTAATTATAGAAATATCGAGGGAGAAAATGGTGTAAAATATGAAGGTTTTTATGAAATATGAAAATTGTCTGGTGTTAATTACTTTTATATACAATTCCAGAAAAAAAAAAAAAAAGACCCACCTGAATTTTCTAAGTTCCAGACTCAACGCATTGAGCATGCTCAATACTCCAAAGCATTAGTACACATGAGATCACTTTGACAGTTATTGACATTCATTTTACATCGATTGTTGTAACCCAAAAGGCATTTGAAAAAACACAATGAAAATTGATCTATTCTTGAAAAGGCCCACCTGAATTTTCTAAGTTACAGATTCAATGCATTGAGCATGCTCAGTACTCCAAAGCAATGGTACACACAAGATCGCTTTGACAGTTTATTGAAATTCATTTTATGTCGATTGTTGTAATCCAAAAGGCATTTGAAAACACGCGATGAAAATAGATCCAGTCTTAATAGATTAATATTTATATAGTCCCGTCACTCTAATTTCCGGCAGCCAATCGCATTGCAGGTCAGCTACATTTAAACGTGTGCGTCTTGTGTTTCGCTGATGAAGACGTTATTCATTTTTTAAGACTCGATAAATACTTCATATAACCGCCCACCATTTTGCCTCTTTCGTTGGCGTTTGCAGAAAGCACAGGAAGACGTTATTTTCCGCTCAATTATTTACTAAATTAGAGTGCGTTTGATTTATTATCATAGGAGCTACGACATGATAATGTTTAACGGTGTGGCAAATAGATTCCTCGTCTAGTAGCTCGGCAACGAAAGAACAAAAATGGCGGACGATACTACCTACCTAGACTTTATAGAGCCTTCACTTCCTAAGACGTAAGCAAAGAGGAGGAGCCACGCTGGGAATAACACATCGTGACTATAAATTGTGCAGTAAAATATAATGATAGTAAACGAAATTAATTTGCATAATTTATTTTAAAAAACCTCTTTCATCGTCAGTATCTGAAATCTGATCTTTTTAGTATGCAAACAAACATGCTAACATCGAGTTATTGGCATGCTTGCGATGAATTTTTTATAATCGGGGTTGTTGTACTGTATCGTGTTTGTTTAACAATGCCTCTTAGGCATCAATCTTATTTCCAGATTGATTTCATGCTTTTTGCATTACTTATGAAATATCTTCCAGTGATACTATTCAAATAATATAGGGTTGAAAGCCGTTGTTAAATTTAAATCATTGTACTGTGAATCGTGCTCTATAAGGATCTTCAAGAGTCAGGCTATGTTTTTGTTTCTGAAACTGTACCTATCATGAATCGTGAATATCCTGTATACTACTGGCAGAAATAATTTTGAATATGAAATTGCACAGTTATTTTTCAGGAAGGACACCTAAAAAGCTGGACAATTGGAATAAATTCTGGGCACTGGAATATTTTAGCAAAAAAACAGGCTGACTGGGAACCCTAGTTTTATATCATTAACTTCCAAAGCAAAACAGACATCAAAATGTGTGATCTCAAAAGCTTGTCCTCTCCTTGTAAGAACTTGAAATTGTTGTTGTTTAGAGCTGTACATAACCACATTTTTCTCATAATAAGGATTTCTTAGAATTTTCTAATTGTTATAATTATATTTTTTTATTTTGTTTCAGATCCGAGACTCTAATAATTGGTGCAACTGTGATTGCCATTTTTGTTCACTATAAATTCACATATTTTGAGGTATGTATTCATGTATTTTAAATTCAAGAATCGTACAATAGATAGTATCATTGGCAGTGCAAGAACTTTTAATTAGTGTGGGCATTCAAGTGGATAAAAACTTAATGGAGGAGGACAACTTTCCTCTTTTATTCCACATGTGATATATTCGAAATTCTTTCGAAGTAGATTTATGCTAGTCAATACAATAATTATTTATATTATTAAAGATTAGAACTGATTATCATACACTTCATTTTTCATTCATGTACCTACTAGATGCAGATAAAAAGTAACGAGTTTAAAGAAATTCAAACATGACCATTGTTGGTTTTTGCACAGATAATAGAAGAAATTCTAAATTGTAGCTGAAAGCGCTAGATCACAGTAAGCTAGCCTTCAGCTCTGTGTCCATTTCTGAACTGTTTTGTAAATTCTAACTTTCAGCTTTTTTTTTTTTTTTGAGAGCAGACTGGATGACAAAAGCTTCTCAATCGAAAAATAACAGGCATTTTCCATATTTATTCTATGTTTAATTTCCTCCCGAATGTCGTTTACATTTGTTACTGTTACTCTAAGATATTTTAATTTTTCCACCTCTTCAAAGGATAAATTTCTAATTTTTATATTTGCATTTCGTACTATGTTCTGGTCACGAGACATAATCATATATTTTATCTTTTCGGGATTTACTTCCAAATTTATTTCTTTACTTTCTTCAAGTAAAATTCCCGTGTTTTCCCTAATAATTAAGGATTTTCTCATAACATATTCACGTCATCCGCATAAGCAAGCAGCTGATGTAACCCGTTCAATTCCAAAATACTCTTTAATTGAATTTTTTTAAAATTACGATTACTCCAAAACTTTGGATGATGAAAAAAAATTTATGAAACGAGCGTTGAGTGACTTCCACTGAATTTGGAATAGACGCCAACTGACTTGAACTGCCAACATTGAAAACAAAAAATCACTACCTGTTCAAGAGCGCCACACTCAATCGTTTTCACCTTCATCTTGATAATAAAAGCCTAAACTAACCTAACCTAACCTGTTATTAAAATCCTAAACTAACCTAACCTAACTTGTCACAGATTCGCCTATACAAGACATAAGAAAAGCCTAAACTATCCTAACCTAAACTGTCACAGTTTCGTATATGCAAAGCATAATAAAAACCTAAACTAACCTAATCTAACCTGTCACTAAAATCCTAAACTAACCTAACTTGTCACAGATTCGCCTATACAAGACATAAGAAAAGCCTAAACTATCCTAACCTAACCTGTCACAGTTTCGTATATGCAAAGCATCATAAAAGCCTAAACTAACCTAATCTAACCTGTCACTAAAATCCTAAACTAACCTAACCTAACCTAACTTGTCACAGATTCGCCTATACAAGACAAGAAAAGCCTAAACTATCCTAACCTAACCTGTCACAGTTTCGTATATGCAAAGCATAATAAAAACCTAAACTAGCCTAATCTAACCTGTCACTAAAATCCTAAACTAACCTAACTTCTCACAGATTTGCCTATAAAAGGCATAACAAAAACCCTAAACTACCGTAACCTAACCTGTCACAGATATGTACATAAGACATAATAAAAGTCTAAACTAACCTAACCTGTCATAACACTCCATTTTCTTACCCCAACACACTTCCCTGAGGTATGAAAATGGCCGAATTTCTATCCCACTGGAACACTGTAAACTAGCGTGAAACATTCGTAATGTTTCGTAAGTTATGTTGGTACGACATGTAAGATGGCTGAAGATGCATATATCCACAATAGGAAAAGAAGTGAATAGATTTGAAATTAGCGCGAAAAACTCTGTAAGAATCAACAATTCGTTCTTTTTTAAGAGAGAAACGATTTAATTTTGTTGACCAGTGTTATTACTCCACACTACTCATTCTGTGCACTACAAGACCATCCCATACTGTCATTCTATCATGCTGTGTTTGTAATTGCAGGTGTTGTGGGCATTCAGCGAGTATCTGGAGGCCGTGGCAATCATCCCACAGCTGTATCTCGTGTCGAAGGCTGGCAAGTCAGAGAAAGTTGTAACATACTACATTTTCGGCCTGGCTATGTACCGTTCTCTCTATCTCATAAATTGGCTATACCGCTATTTTGGCGAGAACTACTATGATCTGTTTTCCATCGTACCAGCCATCATCCAGTTACTTATCTACTTTGACTACTTCTTTGCTCTACTCAGCTCAAGGTTGATTTCAAAGTATCAGAAAACCAATACCTTTGCCACAGACGTTGAAGGCAAGTATCCAGTGTTCGTGCTTAGCTACGATGCCGTCCCCAGCAGTCCACAGAAGACCAACCCTGCAGACAAAGTGTAAAGTACACTGAGGAACTGATATATTCTCATTGATAAACATAATAATCTATATATATACATACAGGTGAGGTATGACAGCACAACCATTTTATAATACATGTTCAAACTGCTAATCTCTTTCTACAATGCATTTAAGACACAAAGCAACAAAGTGTCGACCCCATTGGAATTAGAAGAGAAATGATTTGTTCTTTTAAATTTTCTACTCTGTCTCTCTGCATATACTTTGGCACAGAACAACTTAAAGGCATGTTGATCTTTGTGTTCACTGATGGTAGTGACGTGATAATACATAAAGATGTGTCTGTACTGACTGATTAATGAGAAATTAAGAGTACATAATAATTGCGTGTACTGTAACAGATCTGTAGTAATGATCTTTACATTTATCATTATATCGCGTAGATTCTTTTGTCCTAAGAATCTTGAGTCTTTCGGAATCTAATCTAAATATAAAGAAAATGGGATCTATATGACTATAGGATATCGGTAGTGTGTTTATGAGAATATATGTTGGCTACATTGGAGAATGGGGTGATGTCATGTGGTCGATGTATGTGAGAAGGTTAGTGGGTTAGTTGAGGTGATATCTCAGTGCCATGAGGTCGACGTATGTGAGAAGGTTAGTGGGTTAGTTGAGGTGATATCTCAGTGACATGAGGTCAACTTACATGAGAAGGTTAGTGGGTTAGTTGAGGTGATATCTCAGTGACATGAGGTCAACTTACATGAGAAGGTTAGTGGGTTAGTTGAGGTGATATCTCAGTGACATGAGGTCAACTTACATGAGAAGATTAGTGGGTTAGTTGAGGTGATATCTCAGTGACATGAGGTCAACTTACATGAGAATGTTAGTGTGTTAGTTGAGGTGATATCTCAGTGACATGAGGTCAACTTACATGAGAAGGTTAGTGTGTTAGTTGAGGTGATATCTCAGTGACATGAGGTCAACTTACATGAGAAGGTTAGTGAGTTTTATTTACTCATCGTGTTGGTTTACGTCAGCCATGTTGTGACGTCAGAATCGTTTGTCAAACTTACGAAAATTAAGCGATATCCTATAATAAAAGAATCCCAAAATGGAAACATGCATTCACCTCCACTCCATTCAGCCTCAACTAGCATTTGAAAAAAAAAAAAAATTGTTTTCTTTCTATAAATATATTATAGGTATTATTTTGTAATCTCTCATTAAGAAACCACAAAGACGGATATATGAATTAAAGGATAAGGCAAAAATAAAATGATATTGAAATTTGTATTTTTGGAAAAAGAAATGTTATGATTTAATTTAGTGGTCTGACCCAATATTTTGGGTTTTCCCTATGACACAGAATAGCTCACAATAAAATTTAAAATGAAAAATTATATAAACAGGTTTCAGACAAAAGTGATTAAGACATAAGAAAAAAATAGAACCAATTATAATTTAAATTGAATGTACGCCATAAAGATGCTGACGAAATATCGCTACAGAAAATTTTATAATAGTGGTGATGATGGCATCTTGAAGTCTCTCGTCAGCTTGTATTTTTCCCTCCACTTCACAAAGGCTTTCGGAATGATGCCTCTCGCTCCAAAGAAGAGACCGGTAACTGTGATTTTTTTCAATTTGTATTTCGCTGATAGGTACTGAATCGTGGGCTCGTAGATTTTCTTTTTCTCTTCGTTCACTTCAGATGGTTGAGTGGCTGAGATTTCAAATCTGATCGTAGGATCAATTATTTCAGCTGTCTGTCTATAGATTGTGTGAAGAAAAAATGTATACGAATCTCAAAGGAATATAATATTATCGATTAAATTTACTTACTTACATAATCATACAAAATATTTTTGCTACATTGTATTATTTTCTTATTCTTACTGCTTTTAAATACGCAAATATTTAATGTATTTTCAGACTTATATTTTTAAGTTAAATCTCTTACATTTGTGACCTATTATAGAATGCTACTGAATATAAGAACCCAGTGTTGTAAATTTTGTTGATACATTGTGAAATGCAATTAATGAATGACATCGTCGTCGTTCTTACAATAACTCCTATGTGCAAAATATAAAATTTTTCAGTAGGAAGAAAAAACATATTTATTCGTCCTATGGCAGCCGTACATAGGAGAGTGCGAATTCTTACATTTTCGAAACAAAGAAATATAATTACATATAGGAGATTTTATTATTTGCTCTATCACTATTTAAGTTATTTAATAGAGAAAAAATCTGAAAATCGATAAATATGTCACATAGGAGTTATTGCGGGAACAACAACGACATATTGCATTGTATTAAACACGATTCTTAAATTTATGTAGCTACAAATTTTAAAAAATGTAATAAGGATACACAGAGGTAAAAAGAAATTATATTCTTCCATTTTTTATCATTAAAAATACCTCTCCGCCAACTTTTCATGCCTATAGAGCTGTCCAATCACCTGTTAGAGCTGGAAGAAACTGCATGTGTTTACTTTCTTCAACATAGAGTGAATGGTAACCTCTGCACCCAAATGAAACTGGTAATAGATCATAAGGAACGATTTGAAAAATGTAAATAAGTTTTTTTCTCTAACATCCAGCATTTTAGACGAAATCTTTATGTTTCTATGAAGCATTTGATAACATCACGGCTGCGTGGCCTGCACTCCTTACCTTCCCCTCCCCCTCTGCTGTACTCAGTCAGTAACACATGACGTGCGCTGCACTGCAAGATTTATTTCAACAATTTTCACTATTATTCAATTTAAATTCATGGCTGAAAGGTTTAATTTGCAAAAAAAGATTCAAGATATTAACTATTCAGATTATTTTTACCTATTTGCTTGTATGGCAATCAGCCATTTCTTTGGGGCCATTACCACAATAGAGTGCTGCAAACTATATTTTTTTATACATCTTGATTACACAACTTTTAACACTATATCACTTCGGAAAATTTAACACATGAAAGCGACATAATATATATATATATATAATTAATTAATTTAATTTCTTCCTGTAACCACTACAGGTTGCCGTCGACAAAGAGTACCATGATACAATAGAGTAAAAGCCTTGAGGCTTAGCGATAAATTGTTGTTAGAGTGAAAAATAAACAATTTGAATTATATTGAAACACATGATGTTAAACGAAGTAACGTCAAGGAGATGCGAATTAGTCATGGTCCATATGTATGATGCCTGAAAATAGCTATTGAGCTTTTGAGTGCTGCAATATTTTCCTACTTAATGATGCTTCATCAAAGGAAAAACTTAATAAAAGTTTTGTTATGTTTAACATGTAGAATCACCTCTTAAATTTTGGTGCAGAGGTTACCTCCACCCTGTATCGTTCCAAACTTTTTTTTTATATATATATTTTCATGTACTAAAAATGCTAGTCTTCCTCCAAATATTATACTAGATCTTTTTTGTTGTTTCTTTATGTTGTTGAATATATGTTTTATAACATTTACTATCAAGACTTTCTTTATATCTCACATTTTATACACATACATACATGTTAGCCTCGGTAGCACAGTTGGTATAGTGCTGGCCTTCTGTGTTCAAGGCTGGGGTTTGATCCTGGCCCATTCTGATGGCATTAAGTGTGCTTAAATGTGATAGGCTCATGTCAATAGATTTACTGACATGTAAAAGAACTCCTGCGGGACAAAATTCCAGCACACCAGCGATGCTGATATAACCTCGGCAGTTGTGAGCGTCGTTAAATAAACCATAATTTTTTTATATATACATACACACATATAATTGCAATTTATTTTGTCAATTTATATATTCGACTGCAATGATTTTTTTTTTTTTTTTTTTTTTTTTTTCTTTTTTGAGTATATGGAATGAAAACCCCTGACAGCAAGCTTTGTTTCTGAGAATGTGACAGGTATATAGATCAAATTTGAGACTAACATTTTTAAATTTGTGGGAAAAGTAGCGAATTTTAAAAATTCCATTTAAATTTACAAAAATATTAATAATCGACAAATTTCTTAACTAAATTAGATGGAACTCTGTACAGAGACTATTTATATACCGGTACAGAATTATGTTGTTTTTCAATGGTCACTTTTGGGTCATTTAACCCATTTTGCTTTTATATATGTATGCAGAATTATAACTGTACACATGTTCAGGTTTCTAGTTTCAATAATTTAGAAAATTGAAATTTCTCCTTATTGTATGCTTAAATGCAGTTACATAAATTGATGGAGCTGTAAATTTGTAAGAATGTATGCTATGTTTGTACTGTATAGCGAGATGCTTTTCATATGATCTATGAATCTCATGATTATTGTTGTAAGCACTTCAATAAGTTTCATCAGAAGGCTGCAGTCAGTTAAAACTGAAATTGCTAGACTTTCGGATCATTAAACTAAGTTGTTTTCAGTCGTTATTAAATGTAGAGTACTCAATATATAGTCTACAAGGAAAAATTAACACCGAAGTTCCCTACTTATTTTTCTTCTGTTTCGACGTGACAAAAACTAAGAGGAACTAAAATTCAAAATAGCTGAGCACAGTATGAGACACAGTAAATTTTCCTTTAAAACAAAGTTACAGGCAATGATTGTTTATAACTAGAACTGTAAAAACTAAACATAATCAACAAAGAGGCAGTGAATATCTTTAAACTACTTTCACTGTAAGTGTTATACTGTATAATGAATTACTCTTCTCTCATTATGAGGGAAAAATCAAGAAATATGTATTTTTCAAAGAGTTGTATTCTATATAACTATGTATTGCACAGTGTGCTTTTGGTGAAATGATCTACAAACACCTCTTATTTGCTGCGTGTATTAGTGTGAAATATTAGCAAATGCTAAAATTGTACATAGCATAGAAGAGATATCGAGATGTAAAAGAAATATCAAATGATATTATTGTTGTATGGCAAGGGCAGTAATTGTGAATGCTATAGTACTATGTTTTTTATGTATACAATATGTGTTTAAATAAAATGTATTTAAATACAAAAGTGTATTTTATTGTAAATTTTCAATTAACAAAGAAAACCTGTAATGAAATATATTTTCAACAAGCAATTTTATAAAGACAGACATGATCACACGTTTGTTTTTGAACAAACAAATTGCATTATCTATACTAATAATAAATCTGTAGCCGAAATTTTTCTGGTAATTTTCGATTTTCCAAAAATAATTGGTCCTAACATATATAATTAACCACCCTGAAACCAAAAATCGCATTTTTGAAATTTCTGTTTGTATGTCTGTCTGTATGTTTGTTACCTTTTCACGCGATAATGGCTGAACCAATTTATATGAAAATTGGAATATAAATTAAGTTCGTTGTAATTTAGATTTTAGGCTATATGGCATTCAAAATACTTTATTTAAAAGGGGGGTTATAAGGGGGCCTGAATTAAATAAATCGAAATATCTCGCTTATTATTGATTTCTGTGAAAAATGTTATATAACAAAAGTTTCTTTAAAAATGATTTCCGATAAGTTTTATTCTTTACAGAATTTTGATAGGACTGATATTTAATGAGATAAATGAGTTTTAAAATTAAAATAACCCCATCTAAGACGGTGCAATGAATTAAGAACAAAAGACTTCGTCTATAAGGGGCCTTGGACAACAACAATCGAAACAGGGGCCTTGGACATCAACAATCGAAAGCTATTAAACGTAGCCTACAGAGAATGTTTCTGTTTGTATGAAGTCATATCAGAAGCTAAATTAACCGATTTGTATAATTAATTATTATTTCACCATTGGAAAGTGTATTTCTCTAGATGGACATAATGCTATAATGTTATTACAGTAACGTCTGAGTAAATCGAGGACAGGTAAGATTAAAATAGCTTTTTATGCACAGAAAATTCGATAGACTATTTTGTACATTCGTTTTCTGTATTTCTTAAAATAATATTTATGTACACTCATTTTAATATCAGAGAATTAACGAACAACGAGAGTGTATTGATTTAGTATGCAGTAATAATACGTTAGTTTAGCAAACCATTATTTTATAATTCAAATTTTAACTATGCTCAATTGAATCGTGTTAAAATACATAAAATATATATATGCAATAAATGCAATGCAAAAAAAAAAATGGGTAATGAGCGAAGCAGATTATCTTGCGCTGTTGTAAAAGTTGTTCCCTGGATCAAACGTCCTATTTTAATTATGTAATTACTTTATATTTATTTCTAACAGGTGCAGCGGAGCGCATGGGTACGTCTAGTTTATCATAAATTACTATTCATCTTGATTACACACTTTTTTTTTTCGTAGTTGGTCACTCTATAGCATCTATTAGATGCTTTATGGTTGTACTAACAGATGGAGTTACTTGTCAACAATGTGACGCTGAAATGTGTGTACAGACACATCCTAATCCACTTATTAAACCATAATTACACATAGCATTCAGTGAACGATCAAGTAATGTTAACTTTTCTGCATAAATCATTGACTCTGAAAGTTTACCTACATATCCAGCTTACCAGTCTCCATCTCTGATGGAGAAGATGGTCACACTTCAATTACGTACTCATGATATACTAAGCAATATTCTGGTTAAGGCAAGGATCCATGTGACCTGGAACTTGTAATGACATGTGTCTTTATTGACACCACGAAATCTACTAGTAATAAATCTGTAGCCGAAATTTTTCTGGTAATTTTCGATTTTCCAAAAATAATTGGTCCTAACATATATAATTAACCACCCTGAAACCGAAAATCGCTTTTTTGAAATTTTTGTTTGTATGTCTGTCTGTATGTTTGTTACCTTTTCACGTGATAATGGCCAAACGGATTTCGTTGAAAATTAGAATATAAATTAAGTTCGTTGTAACTTAGATTTTAGGCTATATGGCATTCAAAATACATTATTTAAAAGGGGCGTTATAAGGGGGCCTGAATTAAATAAATCTCGCTTATTATTGATTTTTGTGAAAATGTTACATAACAAAAGTTTCTTTAAAAATGATTTCTGATAAGCTTTATTCCTTGAAAAATTTTGATAGGACTAATATTTAATGAGATAAATGAGTTTTAAAATTAAAATAACTGCCATCTAAGGCCGTGTAATGAATTAAAAAACAAATGACTTCGTCTATAAGGGGCCTTGGACAGTAACAATAGAAAGCTATGAAAGATAGCCTACAGATAATGTTTCTATGTTTGTATGAAGTAATATCAGAAGCTAAATTAACCGATTTGTATAATTAATTATTATTTCACCATTGGAAAGTGTAGTTTCTCTAGACGGACATAATAATGTTATTACAATAACTTCTGAGTGAATCGAGGACAGGTAAGATTAAAATAGCTTCTTATGCACAGAAAACTTGATAGGCTATTCATCGCATTTTAATTATGCAAATACAATTTAAATTAAGTAACATAATAAACGATTTATCCTTCTATCAAACACGAATGTTCCCTGGATCAAATGTCCTATTTTAATTATGTAATTACTTTATATTTATTTCTAACGGGTGCAGCGGAGCGCACGGGTACAGCTAGTAAATAAATAAATAACACGTGTGTTCAGGTTACTGCCCAGCGTCAGTCCTGATGTATTTTTATATTTGTGATGATTGGTTAATTAATATTAACCCGGCACACCCACATTCATACAAATTTCCAGACACTCAGGAAATTCCTCTAAATTACACACTTTTATGACTACAGATTTGGTATATTTGTTATAGAGGATCCAGCAGAATAATTTTCCTGGTTTGAATTGGCTGTGGTAACACAGTTGCAGTTGAGTGGTAAATATCTTTGATCAGCACAAGCCATGCCATTTCAGTTACTATCATGGCGTGGACAGGTGAATATTGCAGGGGCGTATACTGGTTAAAGGGTTTGGGCTACCGCTGACCCTATTATTACACAAAATATATCTAATAATTACTTTAATTTTAATTACTATGGTAAAACTAATAATACAAAATTATTACATTATGTTATATTATAAACTTTTTCTTTTGTAATTTCCTTGGGCTACCGCCGGTAGCCCGCAAAATACGCCCCTGGAATATTGTTGTTGAAGCATATTTAAAAAATGATTATATGATTGCAAAGCCGTGGCAATTTCGTATGCATTTTAGAGTAGTTCGACACGAAAGAATATTCCTGATAAGAATTCCATACTGTTATGGGTAAGAAATTCCAGTCAAAAGGTTCAACTTTCAAACAGAAGTCATTCAGTAGATGTCGCAACATTCGGACTCTCGAGAATATCACAGCAGCGAAGCACACTGTTACATCTCCATGACGTTCAGCGTTCAGCCATTAAACGTGTTCTGGTATTGGGAATATCTGATCGGAGTGCCAGACGAATCTTACACTTAGACGTCAAGTTCCATCTCAGAAACTTCGGGAACGTGATTGGCTCAACCACTAAGTTGCTTCGAGACCATATTGGAAAATGTTCCAGATGACGCTGTTGTGCTCAGTAATGACTAAGCTCATTTTCATTTGTCGGGCTGCATCAACAAACAAAACCTTCAGTATTGGGCCCCAGAAAACCCTCGAGAAATCCATCACTGACCTCTCCACAGTGAGTGTATTACAGTTTAGTGTGCTGTTGAAGGAGGACGCGTAGTCATCGTTTCAGATGTGTATAGCTCATGAGGACAAGCATTTGGACAATATTATCTCTAAAACAAAATCGTGTCAAAATGGCAAGCATTCTTCTGTAAGATGGTGGAATAACATTTTGAATTGGATCTATGTTGCTTGTTCCAAATCAGGGAGATCATTCTGTCGGATTCTGTACAAACAACTTCCCTGTATTAATTGAAACTATAATGGCAATTTACCTTACTTAAGACTAGCTTCGGCTTGATTTCGACTGGACAGGTAAGAATGACAAATGAATAAATGAACTAACACTTGACCAATAACAGTAAAAAAAAAAAAAATATGGTTTATTTAACGACGCTCGCAACTGCAGAGGTTATATCAGCGTCGCCAGTGTGCTGGAATTTTGTCCCGCAGGAGTTCTTTTACATGTCGGTAAATCTGCTGACATAAGCCTGTCGCATTTAAACACACTTAAATGCCATCGATCTGGGCCAGGATGGAACGCGCAACCTCAAGCACAGAAAGTCAGCGCTATACCGACTACACTACCCAGACCGACAATAAGTCAAGAGACGAAAGTTAAAGAGAGTATTTTGACCAAGTTATTATGCGCGATATGAGTTATAATGCAAAGAGAGATTGATAGGAGACATCCAGAAACATCATTGTTAAAGAACCTCAGACTAGCGATTCTCAATTCGAGATCCGCAGCCTTCTGTGATCCAGAGGGCAGTTTATGAGTGGCCGCAAACATAACATGTTATTTTATTTTTGAAATGGTAAATTTTTTAATTCTATTCTATACCTCAGGCCCGAACCATTGCCTTGTGCCTTACAAGATTATGGTTTGGACCATTTTGGACAGCCCACTATGTATCTGTGAAATGTCACTATTATTTAGTAGCTAACACAATCGCCATGGCAACAATCGGTAAGCGATCATCATCAAAAGCGAAGAATGTAGACTATTACTGATTGTATTGTTTAATTTTCCTACTTAAATTATAAAAATTAAAAAAAAAATACCTTTGAAATAAATTTACAGATATCGTACTTCTATATACGCCATAAAGGCACTTGCGAGACGCTTCCTTGGGCTCAACAAATGAATAAGATGGTGTGGACGACACCACGCTCCGACCGCCTTTACACCCTGAAAAGGCAACTGTTTAAATTTGTAACATGACTTGCGCAGTGGTATACATTCGAAGAGTACTATTATGACCTGTGAGGTCTTTCTATCCTCTCAGATTACGACACATGACAACGGTTTGTCTTCGAAATTCTAACATCAGTGTTGGCCATGACAAAGTGTTATGAGTATGACATCTTGTGGACACAGGATTAATCATTTCCATGGCCTTCACAATTTTATCTTCCGATAAGTTGTAGATATCCGACGTGCTGCCATCTGCGGACAAAGCCACGTCACATTTGAGGGTGTTGTGTACGCAAATAATTTACTTTTGAAATGAATATATTTCGGCTTCTTGGGGATTTATCCCATCTCTTGGCTATCGTAGTTCTATTACTGAAAATATGGAAAACACGATCATGTGCAGGTAATTACACATTGATGTTTATACAGCGTAAGAGTTCGATATTCTGCAGCCGGCAGAGCATGAGTGATACTTCAGCTAGCCTACTGTATTCGTTACACCCCATTTAAAATATATACTTATGATGTTGATAGCTGAATGAGAATATGTTTATGTTATGTACATCAATTTTGTTCCATGATATATTACGCTAACTCATTACTAAATGTGTAAATACTTATTTATTTCCTACGCTGTAAGGTCACTGACACTGTTTGAATTATAACTTACAGACGTATGCACTTTAATATTCGGTGTAATTGCGTGTAAATAACATGCTACACATTCCACGATGCCCATGTAACTTATTATTTTGCTTTAAAATTAATTTGTTCTCAGGTATATCAGGAAAATCGCAAATACTATTTGCAGTGGTATATACAACACGATACCTGGATCTTCTTACTTCATTCGTGTCGGCTTACAACACGATTATGAAAGTCATATTCATTGGAGCATCATACGCGACCCTCTACTTGATGTACATCAAATTCAAGGCAACTTACGATCAGAATCACGACACATTCCGGTAAGAAAACTTTGCCACTCGAATTCTTCTAATCTTATACCTCCTTTATAGTCATATTTGTTTGTCAGAAGGTAAGAATGCTACTCAAACTAATACATGCTAGAATCTGATGTCTTACTGCCGGTATTTCGAGTGGCATGTGCCTCAAATAAACAAAATATGCATCTTACGTGTACACTAATCGTGAAACATGACGTAATGGTACATTTAACCGTGGGAACGGCCCGATAGGCTTACTTAATTTAGTTAACCCCTAATTGGACAGGGTCGTTTTGAACGTTTTGGCAACTATAAAATTTCTGCTCTCACCTGGGTTTGAACCAGGGACCTTCCACTTCACAGCCAGTTGCTCTACCATCTGAGCTACCGAGCCGATATTTGGTTTATATACGTATATAATAATAGTCGAAATCGAAGGCTACGAATATTTTATATTTTGAATTCTTATAGGAAGTTAGTAAAGCAAGTATGTCTCTTGCATTAAAAAAAAAAAAAACACAAAAGCTATTCCGAGACGATGGTTTGATCATATGCATACTGTGATAGTGAAGCAGTGGAGATCTGAAATGAAATTGATAAGGGAAACAGAACTTTCGAGATAGTAACGAAATTTGACAGGGGATTTAAGGAAAAGTGAATTATTGCGTGAAATGTCTGTATACTCGAAATAAAGTAATTAGATGTGTACTCTTCATTATAGTGTATTTTATTCGATATGAGCCACATTAATTACATAGAGAATGGAGACGAACCACATAGAAAACCACTTAGGCCTACACTTGTTTCCATGGTAGGTACCACCACACCACGAGTGATGTCAGAGTAAAGTTTTTATGTCAGAACATTAAAAGTTTTTCTCCTTTGCATCTTGAATATAGACGTTTCCCGCCAAAATTTCTGGTCAAAGAATCAAACACCCAGTCCATTTAGTGAGAATTAATCAACCAAATGAAAACTACGGACTACTCCACCTACTGAATTCCCGGAATGTATAGCCTAAAGTTAAACTCGCTTTTAATTTCGTTTTTTAGTTTTTTTGCCACATCTTTAGCCGTCAACTGCTAGAACATGCCACCTAATATGAACAAATCGAACGAACATGATATTTGTGGCCATTTAGTTATTGGTATGTTTACTATTGCATGTTGCTATTCATACAGCTATGTAATTAGAGGTTAGGTTGGTTTAGTGTAGGTTAGTTAGTGCTTAAGTTAGTGCTTAGTGACTTAATATTCATCGTAAATATATATCATTTTTTTTTACTTGATTATTTAACGACGCTGTATCAACTACGAGGTTATTTAGCGTCGATGGAATTGGTGATAGCGAGATAAGGCCGATGATTCGCCATAGATTACCTGACATTTGCCTTACGGTAGGGGAAAACCTCGGAAAAAACCCAACCAGGTAATCAGCCCAAGCGGGAATCGAACCCGCGCCCGAGTGCAACTCCGGATCGGCAGGCAAGTGCCTTAACCGACCGAGCTACGCCGGTGGTTCATATATGTCATTCTTTCATTTCTGTTTAAATCCTTGGTGAAACTAGGAGTTTCACTTTGCACCCATACAGAAGAAAGAAACATTCTTAAATCATTGAAAATAACCCAAAATTGCAGCACATCACTCTAAAGACAAGATGTGACGAAGCTATAAGCCTACCCCCCCCCCCCCCCCAGGGACCTCCATTTCTTTAAATGCCCCACCAATGATTTTCTCTGACAATTTCACATGCAGTGAACCCAGTGGTAAAACCATGATGTTGCACTACTTGGTAAAGTACTCTTTTCTTTGGTTCAGGGTAAATCTATCAGTGTACCTGTTTACCAAAAAGCGTATATGCAAGGCATACCAAAAGCCTGAACAAACCAAACCCAACCTGTCACTGAAAACTCGCTATTTACATATCTGCCAAAAAGCCATATGAAAGGCATACTAGAACCTTGAAAAACCTAACCTAACCTGTCACTCATCCTCGACCTTACGAAAACTCGTATATATTTATTTTTCCAGATATTAGCGGTACTGTGATATGCATTTCTAGAGACACCTGCTAGATATAGTTACAACTATATTTTCCACTAGTGCTCAATACAGTTTCTATGTAGTGCATTACTACCAAATTCAATCCTGAAGTTTCACTATATTGACACAACATCCCCTGATGCAACACACATGAAGTTTTGGGCTATCAGAATTACTGTGTTGAAATGTTTTCATTGTTAGTAAAAAAACTTAAGTATCAATAAATTCATATTCAAAATCTATGTAGGTTTTGTTTTAATGTTATTCCATAGCAACGAGTATTGCCATTTGTTGAATTAAAATACTATCACTTCAAATCTGGACATGTTATACATCTTTGGATTCAGAATTTAGAGAGAAGCGAAAATATGTACTAATATACAGAATGTTCCATTTGAAATAAGTCGGGATAAAACCGGAAATGGTATTTAAATAACACTTGCAAATGTTTGCGTATTTTATATCACTTAAACACTTCCCTAAGTGTCACGTAAATGGTAGCATAACTGTAAAATATATTTGGAGTCTATCAGAATCCAGTTACATCCAGTATAGGCCTGTACCATTATTTTTGTGGTATCGCTTATTTAATTTCATTAGTTTGTTTAATTAATAATTTATGGGCTTGGTTAAATTGTTCAGTTTTATTAGAAATTTGCTGTTATTTGTCCAGATTCATACTTTTTACTATACTTGTTTTTTTTAAAGATGGGACATGACAGGAGCGTTGTGATCAGAAAAACAACTGAATGTCACATAGCGTGGTAGGGCTGTTGCTATAGTAACAACGGTTGAGTTGCCAAACTTACAGTTCGCATGTGGCGAGTGCTTAATAGCTCTCTTGGCGACATTTATTGTGCACACAATGTTAGCATTGGTACATTTCGTCTTTGATTCTCTGTCGATTTTTGTATTGTTTTCTTACCTTCGCATCAATTGTCAATGAATGTTTTAACGTCAGCCATCTTAACGACAATTGCTACCTTCCATCAGCTGGCAGTGTGGTAGCCCATATTGGCAACATGGCACTGTAGTTCCAAGCTCGGCTGCTTAACTGTCATGTCCCATCTTTCAAAAAAACAATAATAGGCCTATATTAAAAAATTTAGATTTTTTTTTTTTTTAAGATCTTGTGGTATACTAAAATGTTATTAGCCTGACGTTTTTTCAGTAAATAAATAATAGGCCCTAGTCTAATTTTTGCAACAACTTTTTAAGTTTTCTGCATTATTATTCAAACAATGTTAGTAATTTTATCTTGAAATTTGTTTAGGTTTACATAATTATTATTGAAAATGTCATTTTTAAACAAAAGAAAACCGTACATAAATATCATTTATTCAAACTTTTCAACAATGTTTTCCATTGATTTAATTCGTGTTGAAATGTTATGTTTTATTTAACGACGCTCGCAACTGCAGAGGTTATATCAGCGTCGCCGGTGTGCCGGAATTTTGTCCCGCAGGAGTTCTTTTACATGCCAGTAAATCTACTGACATGAGCCTGTCACATTTAAGCACACTTAAATGCCATCGACCTGACCCGGGATCGAACCCGCAACCTTGGGCATAGAAGGCCAGCGCTGTACCAACTTGCCAACCAGGTCGACCTTCGTGTTGAACACAATGTAAAAAAGCATAGGCATGAAAAGGGTTTTAAGATATTCTCATACAGTTCGGTTAGTTGTCCTATGTTAGAAGTCTATCATGCTTGTCATTAGATTTGAGGTTTGGTGGTTCAAACCAGGCTGTGGGCAGTGTATGGTATTTTTAAGAGCAGTAAAATACGTTGGAAGAAAAGTAAAGTTGGGAGTACTGAATCCTATATTCATGACACACAAGACAATACAGTCCCTGAATGAAAGGGCTCTAGGCAGAAATTTACTGTCAGTTTCTCTGCAAAATTTACCAGTCATTGCCCTCGTTTATCGTCCTATCTTTGAGGGCACTGAATTAAACACTACTAGGGTAGCGAAAAGGTCTAGAAGATAACATAAATAAATATTTATTACTATGAATGTATAGTAATATGTAAAGAGAGAATTACTCCCACTTGTAAATAACCGACGGACTAATTAGTTACGACAGTTGAGAAATAAGTAAATTGATTAATTACTCATTATCACTTGCAGAGCAAAGGTCAGTCAATGTTCAATGAGTGGAGGGTGATTACAATCTAATAGTATGCAAGAGGTTATGACGATGTGAACTGAAACTTGACCTCCATTAGGTATTGTACACGCGATAACAACGAGAGAGAGAGAGTGGGCATGGTAGGAAGTAGGTCGTAGCCTTTGCAGATATGATCAGTGTTTTTAGTAAATGGTTATACTCAATAAGTAAGACAAGTTTTAAAATTATTAAAAGTTGTTACTGTATCTCGACTTAGAAGTCTGACACGTTTTACTATGACAACAAACAAAATTTGCTAACACAATCTCAAGGGAAAAAATGGAACTCTCTGTATCATAATCCACAGTTAATTCCCGATTTACCACGAAAATCGTCTGTAGCTGCATTTAGATTGGCAACAGAGCATGATTGTTTGGCCAAACATCTGCATAGAATTGGAATATATCAGTCCCCTAACTGCCCATTGTGCAACTCAAACCAAGAAATGGATTCGGAACACCTCAAAATCTGTGCTTCAGTGGCTGACCATGATAATATCTTTGAAAAATATTGGAGTGCAAGAGGTCAAATTATTTTATTTTCAAACGCCTGGCATTAGAAAACAACAACAACGTTTTTAGAACTCAAGAAGCAATTAACATCTAATAAAACGGTAATCTGAAATGTTCTCTGACCCAATATGATACAGTATCAGAACTTAGAGGTAAGATGTTGTAGGTTAGTTTAGACACAATTGCTTGGCAACCAGTCTGCCCTTAACCTGTTGTAGCTAAAAGCAAAAATATAAAATTTTTTAATATCTTCATGATCAGACATTTTGGACAAAAACTGGGTAAATTATAACACAACGCGGAATTTTCATGTTTTTTTTTCTCCCTTTGTGCAGCAAACTATTTTATTTAACTAGTAAGCAAAGTGAGTGCAATTAAAAAATATACAACAAAAAGTATTTCTAGCCACTACCGTAAGAGCCAGACTCGTGTACGGTCTTAGCCAATAATAAAGGGTGCGGCAAAACATCCTCCCTAATTTAAAGTTTAAATAAAGAACAGATGGATCAAAATAAGGAAACTGTATTAATATGAATTGTATCTAAACAGTGGGAAATTTAGGTTTACATGCGTTGCCATAGCGATATCAAATGACATGCGCAAAACAACAAGAATTGAATAGGACATGAATACACAGAATTAACATTCAATTAGTGCAAATTATAATCTGTAACGAATTCCCACTATGCCGTGGACGGGTGAAGAACGTGCTTACACTGTGGTATCGTTTCTGGTAAGTGGTAATTCCGTTGTTGCTGCTCAGATGTTTCCCGGACGCTTAATTTCTTCATGTGGCGACGTCCCCTGGCCAGCACGATCACAAGACCTTGCACCCTGCGATTTTTTTCTATGGGAGCATCTTAAGGCTGAGGTGTTCAAACATCGGCCGAGGACTTTGCCAGACCTAAGAAATGCAATACAGGAAGAAATTGGTCTTATTCCTCACGAAATGCTAGTTACAGTGATTCAGAATTTCCGAAGTCACATTCAATAATGCATTGATAGTGAAGGACACTACTTGAGAGATACGTTATTCAAAAAATGAAAACTTCTCACTGTTAAGATACCATTCATATTAATAAAGTTTCCTTATTTTGATCTATCTGTCTTTTATTTAAACTTTAAATTAGGGAGGATGTTTTGCCACATCCTTTATAACATAAAATTTACAAAGGCAGTTTATTAAATGCACTAGGCTAATTAACTTAATTCAGACTGGTAACTAACACACAAGAGAAAAAAGAGAGAAAAAATATATTTAATATAAATTGACAATTTGACAGAAGCCACTGACATTCAACAGAAACATGAATATAGTGGACAGAAATAAAAAGGTGAAAAAGAACACACATTTGTTAATATTATGTATTATGAATAAGTTAATTTTATAAATTTCTTTTTTAAAAGGTTCAATTTTAAAATATTTTAAATTTGGAAAATGATTTGTAATTTTATTATAAAGTTTTGGGCCGAAACTAACACCATGTTTAAGTATTGAACTTGTATGACATTTAGACTCAATCAATGGGAAAATAGACTTTTGTCTTCGAGTATGATATTCATCAGGTTCATCATGGAAAGAGAGCCATTTATGAACCTTGTATTCCCTGCTTTAGTGCTAAGTATAACATCCCTGTCTTCAATTGGTCAGTGACAGGTTTATTTTTTGGTGCTCGGAGTTCTTTACCAAAATTTACATATAATTTTTTAAAACAATTATCAATATCATCTTTTGAAATTTAAAAAAAATCATCTCGCAAATTCTTAAAGATTCCCTGCAGATTATACAATTTCATTTATACCACTCAGAAGGCCTTAATTAAGGATATGCTAATTTTAAACAAAATCTTTTATTTATTTATAAGTATAATTTTAAAGTCAACTTCTAAGGTTTTATTTTATAATTAATAATCAGTGGTTACATTTTATTTTTATAACAATACTCATATTTAATTAATTATATTTTTATTTGCTGTTAATTTCCGGATCCTCATGGTCATCCTTAATTAAGAGCGGACGATTTATTTCTCTCTCTCTTATTTGATTTCTGTGGTAATAAGTTAGTAAACTATATTTATAAATTTCTTCAATAGTTAATACTTTAAAATCTGTATAAATTAAATTTGCTGAGTAATCCATATTTTTGGTGAGACAAATTTTTATTAATCTTCTGTGTAATAAAATTAATGATTTTACTAAAACTAAAAATAATATTCTCAATGTCTCCTTAGTCACAAAATTTCCAAGTATTATGAATTTATAAATTGTCTTTCTTATACTTGTACACATGAAATCAGTTTGTTTATCCCAACGTAAATGCAGATCTGTAATAATAATAATAATAATAATAATAATAATAATAATAATAATAATAATTCCAAAATATTTCACTTGTGTAAAACGTGTTATTAGATGTGGGCAATTACAATAATTATTTGTTAATTCATTACATGAAGTATTGTGTTCATGGAAATAAAAACTCTTGTCATGGATAGGAAACCCATCCAAGTCTGCAGAGCCTTGAATCACAGTGAAGAAGACTAGTGGAAGCATATCTTTGTCTAGAAATAACTCTCGTATACAGGGTGTTAAAAATAACGTTTACAACGCTTCAGGGATGATAGAGGAGGTAAAAACAAACATATTTTGTAAGTGACAAAACTTTGGCAGATGCGCCATTTATTGTGTACGTAAGTGTTAGTATAATCCATAAGGAACGAGACCAATTGTCGTTTTAGAGATGGTGTTCAAACTGCCGTCCATTGAAGGCATTGCACAACTGGTACCTTCGTACTATGGAGTGTCTGCAACGCTCAAAAAGGCCAACATTGTCTCTAATAACATGTGCAGCTTCAACAACGAGAGCAACTAAGTCTTCCGCCATATCGATCAGTGTCTCATACACAAGACGTTTCATGTCTCCCCACAAAAAAAAAAATTCCAGTGGGGTTAAGTCCGGTGATCGAGGTGGCCACGGTACCGGTAGGACTTCGCATAGAAAAACATAAGCCCTAGTAGAACGCAACTGTACTTACGTGTCATAGCAAGTCTTTGTTGACACCGTGATGACCCTTTTAACTTGTTGCAGACACAGCAGTACAAACAGAACTAACCAGTGTGTGTTGTGACGGATGTCAAGCCATTTACCTTTCAGGCCATCTAGTGGCAAAACGGCGCATCTGCTAAAATTTTGTCACTTAAAAATGATGTTTGTTTTTACCTTCTCTATCATCCCTGAAACGTTGTAAACGTTATTTTTTAACACCCTGTATGTGCTTGAGTATTATAATTACATTGGATGAGTGGGCACTGCATAAATGTAACTGGGTACACAGCACAGTCATATTGCTGTATGTTTAGGATCTGACAGTGCAACTTCTGAGATGATATACATTTTCACTATTTAATTCATAACTAGGAAGGAGAGCCAACATGTAATGTATGTTGTATCACTTGCAGGATTGAGTTTCTGATCATTCCAGCTGTGGCACTTGCTCTTCTCATCAACCACGAGTTCACAGTCTTGGAGGTAAGATTTTAGACGGTTATTAACTCTTTATTGTGAGAGCCTTTTTTATATTAAAATAAATTAGAATTAATAAAAATGCCTTAGATATAATACGGTGTATATTTGACCAGCCTCATGGTCTAGTGGTCAGAGCTTCTGGCTATAGTTCATGAGGTCCCGGGTTCGATTCCCGGTTAGAGCACAGGAATTTTTCCTTAAAGGGGTGTGTTCGTCCATGGTCTGGAATTTAGGTTAAGTTTAGATTTAAGACCTCTCCTGGCACCACATTATCATAATCATCCTATCACATCATCGGGGTAATGTAACTCCGCCTTCCAGGTGCCCCAACCTCAGAAGTGGGTTACAACTAAGCCACAGCCGGGAGAGAAGACCAGAAATGTCGAAAAGACAACCTGGTGGCATTGGATAAAAAAAATATATATATATTTGACATGCATTTGTGCATAATGTAAACACAAATGTGGTGAACTCATCTGTATAAATACGTCACGTGATTGGATGAAAGAAACATACATGTGCTTGACATACTGGTAAATGATTTGTACACAAGTTTGTTCAAGGTTGAACAATAACAGTTGTGGTAGAGCTACATAATAGTCAACGAGAAGTACAGTGAAACTTCCCAATAGCGGACACTGCTGGAGAAAAATTAAATGTCCGTTATTGAGAAGTGTCCGCTATTTAGGAAATCGTTAGTATGTATACAGTGCATTAACATTTCTCATACATATTCAACACTATATTTTACAGTACAGTACAGTAGACAGTGAGATTGTTTACAGTATTCATCCAGAGAGAAATCGTACCAGTAAATGTTTTGTAAATGAAATAAACATCAGTCACTGTACCACTTCACCTTACACAAAGAAATCTAGAATTGCATTCTCAGTGTATGATTTTAAAATAACATTGTTGTTTTTCAAAATTTCATTAACCTGAGTTTTTCCCACATTAAACTTTGTGGCCAGCTCACAAACACTTAATTTCTCCTTCTCACTATGCTTTACAATATCCACTTTCTCTCTCAGTGACAATCGTTTACTTTTTTGTGACTTTTTTTACACTCTTTGTCTTTACTCTTTCGAATTCTGCACACCTCAACACCAAATTACCTTTCGTCTCGTTTCTCTTATCTATACTCTAACCACGACGTAAATACCAGATCACTTATCTGTGGCACGCTAAATATACCTCTTCATAGAACATCTTGTTATTCCTCATCTTTTACAATATCCACCTCGCGTCAATGGAATTCCTTGTCACAAAGTATTAGGGGCTGCAAGACAACAAACACCTTTAAGAACAGCTTAAAAGATAACCTTATTAGCATTTCACTCCAATCATACTGATTTAAAATATTACTGCCTACAATGTTGCTTTTTTTCTTTAGACATCATCCTGATTGTGCTGCATTTTCAAAATTGTCTCATAATAATCTCTTTCTATTATCTAATATTATTTGAAATATATTAACATTCTATGTATTTCAGCTTAATTCTGCTACACAATTTATTTCAGTGTTTAATTAATAGTTCATAGTATTTTGTTGTTTAATTCGTAAATAACTCTTGTATACATGTAACTCTCATCTAAATCAAAATGTTGAATTCTTTGTAAGTTCATGCATATGTATATACACTTTTTGCTGGTTGAGTGGAAGAGAAGGCCTTACGGCCTTAACTCTGCCAGCTAAAATAAATTATTATTATTATTATTATTATTATTATTATTATTATTATTTTTAATGTGACTGTACTTCCAAACACTCAACTTGACAAACTAAGAAAGTACGGACTGCTCACGTACAGTATCACAACTAACAACTGTGCTGCTTACCTTCAATAAAGTACAAGAACGTTCAAATGCACGATAATGATTGTTGCAAAGAATTCCGTTTAATTTACAACCGTCTTTTTCTTTCACTCTGTCCGTTATTTTGAAGTTCTAATTGTTGTTGGAGATACATTTCAGTGTCTGCCTCCGTTATTGAGAATGTCCGCTATTTGGAAGAATTTTATCATAAGGGCCAATGTTATTTTGCACGGGAATTTTAAAATGTCCGCTATTGGGAAGTGTCCGTTAAGGGAAGTTTCACTGTATTATGAAATCATGGAATATCCACACCTGCAGTGATATATTGTTATAAATTCATTTCACAGTTATAAGTGAAGTTCAGTTTGTAATGCTCTCTAATTTATTATGACTAGAACATTACACATTTAAAAACATACAAAAACATATCCTCAGCACATACTGAACACTCATCTCAATTTCTAAACACACCCCACCACAACAGGAAACCAGAAGATAGCGCGGCATCTTCACTAGGCTTTGGACAATGTAAAACAACACTTCGAAACTATTAGTCAGCCAGGTACTTAAAAATTAACACAGTAAAGAAGTTGAAAAGTTAATCGGTGAAAAATATTAAAATCTGCAGTAATATACTGAATTAGATGATGGCACCACCCTTAAGAGAATTGTGACTTTGATTATTTTTCCTATGTACTTTTCATTTGTTTAAAATACATGAAGATTTCAAGTTTTTTTTTTCTGAAGATGTTTCTGAGGGTTGCAAACCATAGAACCTAAATAATAGCCTATATAATTTTGAAACTAAAAGTAAAATTTTCGGGAATTTCACTGAAAGCAAGTAAAGAGATAGGGTTGGAAGTAAATCCCGAAAAGACTAAGTATATGATTATGTCTCGTGATGAGAATAGTGTTCGAAATGGAAATATAAAAATTGGAAATTTATCTTTTGAAGAGGTGGGGAAGTTCAAATATCTTGGAGCAACAGTAACAAATATAAATGATACTTGGGAGGAAATTAAACGCAGAATAAATATGGGAAATGCCTGTTATTATTCGGTTGTGAAGCTTTTACCATCCAGTCTGCTGTCGAAAAATGTGAAAGAATTTATAAAACAGTTATATTACCGGTTGTTTTTTATGGTTGTGAAACTTGGACTCTCACTTTGAGAGAGGAGCATAGGTTAAGGGAATTTGAGAATAAGGTGCTTAGGAAAATATTTGGGGCTAAGAGGGATGAAGTTACAGGGGAATGGAGAAAGTTACACAACACAGAATGCACGCATTGTATTCTTCACCTGACATAATTAGGAACATTAAATCCAGACGTTTGAGATGGGAGGGTATGTAGCACGTATGGGCGAATCCAGAAATGCATATAGAGTGTTAGTTGGGAGGCCGGAGGGAAAAAACCTTCAGGGAGGCCAAGACATAGTTGGGAAGATAATATTAAAATGGATTTGAGGGAGGTGGGATATGATGATAGAGAATGGATTAATCTTGCTGAGGATAGGGACCAATGGTGGGCTTATGTGAGGGCAGCAATGAACCTCCGGGTTCCTTAAAAGCCAGTAAGTAAAGTAAAATTTTGGAACATGATAATCCAATTTCTTTGTAGTCTTAATACCCATTTTTAAAACTACAAGAAATTACTTAGTGACATCAAAGTAATAACATGTAAATAGAGGAATGATAACAGCAGGGAAAAGCGAAATATTTCGAGTTTATTAATTTCAAGTCGAATGTTTCACAGCTGATGGATCACTATGTATAACATTTTAATTTAGTCCATCAAGAACAGATGTATTAATGATAATAAAAAATATTTTCCTTTTGCTAACATTGAACTTCCTGTGGAGTAACGGTCAGTGCATCTGGCCACGAAACCAGGTGGCCGGGTTCGAATTCCGGTCGGGGCAAGTTACCTGGTTGAGGTTTTTTCTGGGGTTTTCCCTCAACCCAATATGAGCAAATGCTGGGTAACTATCGGTGCTGGACCCGGGACTCATTTCACCGGCATTATCACCTTCATTTCATTCAGATGCTAAATAACCTAGATGTTGATACAGCGTCGTAAAATAACCCAATAAAAAAAAACATTGAACTTTTAAAGAGTTGGAAGAAATCTAACTAGGATAATGTGATATTACTGCCAAATTTGTTATAAAAATGTTTGGTTGTGATGACAGGTGTTGTGGACCTTTAGTATCTACCTGGAGTCAGTGGCCATCCTGCCACAGCTGTTTCTGGTGTCGAAGACGGGTGAAGCAGAAAGCATCACGTCGCATTACTTGTTTGCTCTCGGCTCATACCGTGCCCTGTACCTCCTCAACTGGATCTATCGCTATTACATTGAGAATCATTATGACCTCATCGCCATCGTAGCTGGAGTCGTACAGACTGTTCTCTACTGTGATTTCTTCTATCTTTACATTACGAAAGGTGAGTTAATTAACATTGGAGCACTGTTATCAGACTGACCAGGGCATCAGGTTTTCATATCCCAGTAGTCACTTGACCCATTCTGGGATTAACGGTAAAACGAATACTGGCAAACTTTCGAATGCTTACTGTAACAACACTATAAGCCTCAACATTCTTCTCATTCTAATGACTTGCTTTTTTCTTTTTTTGGATCTGATTCATTTTGATGATCATTCATTTGTAAAACGAAATATTTAACCAGTAACACTGAATGTAACAACTAATATGGTGATGAAGTAAAAAAAGACAACACTAATGCCATCTTTATGATATTTTCTAACAAGAACCGGGTAAGTCTGTGACTTATCCGTCTTTTACTAGAAAGACGTTGGACTAATCTGCTTTTTACAGAAACGCTATATTTTCAAACACTCGTTTCAATGACACAAATCTGGTTTTTGTAGAAACTTACGTTAATAGATACCGCTTGAAACGAAGTGAAGAGAACTGTACTATGCTCAAAATTTGAATTTTTGGATTTGTTCGGTTTTTGCTATAATTCCGTAAATTGTTATAATAGTCTATGTATACATAAAACTTTTTTTATTTCGTTACTAGTCTAGACATTCACACGTCATCAAAATTGATATCAAAATGTTTTGAACTTGATACTTTTTAATAATTATATTCTAGTTTGCCTCAGTTTTTCTTTATCCAACAAAGCCCATGATAGTCTGAAAATATTATGACATGACATAATTTCAAAACTAAGTGAATGATAACTCTTCTCGGGTTCTCAGCCAGGTGAGTTGGAGATTTGCTTCCAAGCTTTCGACGGCTAGCTCTGCCATCTTCTTCAGGAATTCTAGCTATCGAAAGCTTGGAAGCAAATCTCCAACTCACCTGGCTGAGAACCCGAGAAGAGTTATTCTACATCAAACGCCGGGAAAGCCTCAAGTCATACATAAGTGAATGATCTTTGATTGATCAGTGGATGTTGAGTCTAAACTTTCTTTCCGTCTTTTTGCTGTATTTTCTGTAGATTTTTTTGCTCTCTCTTTCTCTTTTTTTTTTACACGCCATTCTCATTCTTGCGACATAGATATTGCAGTTATTTCTCTCTTTGCTTACTTTATTTGGCCATGTATTGTGTTTCACATTTTTCTATAATAGATTTATTCACTTTTTTCTTTACTTTTCTTGTCAGAAAGTATCACACACAGAGTTAATATTTCTTTTTTCGAGGTCAGATTTCACTTATTTCAGCACCACTGAAGTAGTTCTGACCCTAACCCTGATTCTTACAAGGGAACATTTGATGATTTTTCAGTAAAGAGGACCAGAAACGTCTCTTGAAGTCTTGGTGAGCAATGCCATTGTAGAGCATGTATTCCTCACTCTCTCTTACCTCGCTGTTGCTCTACTAATTGTCGTGTCGTTGTCTCCAATAGCTTTGCAGCTGGAAAGAGACGGGAAGTGAAATAGCAATTGTCATTCTCATGCAGAATGTTTATGTGCGAACACAATGCCCTGCTATGGTGTTGTAGATTTTATGGACGTAGTAATACTAAATATGCAATATTGCTTTGGTAATTTAGTTCCGTTATGCGAGTTGCACAAGCTTTTTTTTTTTACCTAGTTTCCTGTCATGACGCTTCAAGGACAGAATTTCACAGTAAGCAGTAGTGTAGAAGAAAACTGATTAGAAACTCTGATAAAAACATTATGTTAACCTAGAGAAATGGGGCCACACTACATCAGTAAATGCTAATTTGCCACATTTATAGATACTTATTTTTATATTGAATCTTGTAGGATTTTAGTAGAAGATAATTACTCTACTTGGTTGGTGTTAGAAATATTGGACACCAAATATTTTAAAAATTTGACACGAGTTTACAATGTAAGTGTTCCTTGTATACACGAAGGGCCAAGATTATGTAGTTGTTTTATAATCGTTATTCCTCCTTGTCTTATCTTGTTGAACATTTGTTATCATGACATAAATTATTATTTATCTCGGCTAAGTAAAACAGAGAAATCATATCAGCATTATCTAAATTCTCTACCTAGTATAATCCTGTTCCTTTCATTGTGTCATGGTATGACTCGACACTTGCAATAATCAAAAGTGGTCAGTTTTATAATTTTTTTTAAATTTGACGTCATTTTCTACTCTAATTCTTTAGATTTATAATTAGGCTATTTTTTTTTTAAATCTGACTATTACACTTTTACTACGTCACACTACTTTTGACCAATAAAACGGTGCGAAAGGACGTCTTTCAACCAATCATGGCTGCTTATCGCACAATTTTATCGCATCCCTAGCATTTGTTTAATTTTATCACGTCCCTAGCATTTGTTTATTTTTATCACTACCCTAGCATTTGTTTGCCAACATTTCAAACTGCACTGGTCTGGACGTCAAAAACAGAAAATTACAAACCACTACAGTCGATGCACAGCAGTTTCAAATATGACTCGCATTGGCATTCAAGAACAAGAATTAATAAAGATCACTGGTCATAGCTATGCATCTTCCGTGAAACCCTATTTACAAATAAATGAAGAGCACCATTCGGAAATCCTGAATAAGTTGAGGAATACACCATGTAGGCCTACATCAGCGAGTTCCACTTCTTTTACGCACCACGTCCAATATAACATCAACTGAACCACCAACCACTAAAACATTCAAATTTGAAAATTGTACATTCAATAATTATTCCTTTTAAAATTATTCATGTTTATTTTTTATGTCATCCTCGTTAATTAAAACTTTTCTAACACTTGTTTATATTATTTAGGTTAAGTTATAGCTTCTGCTATATGATATTATGGATAGTCACTTATCAGAGATTGTTTAATATTAAGATTTATTGAAAATAATCTGTCAAGTGACGTTGATTACTGGGATTCGGATAATTGAAGTGGAATGCAACTGTTTTAATAAAAATAAAACTGGATCAACAAAGCCTTCTTGACTAGTAACACTGCCATCGTGATCTAGATCGAGAAGGCATTGCTAGTAATCGTCTACAGAGTTCAATGAAGATTCCATAGTTGGCACAACTGATAGCAAGACAACAGCTAACTTCGAGCATTAAAGTATATTTTATGTTCGAAAACAGCTAATCATAACACACTACTGCCATCTAGCATGCATCTAGCGTAATATTTGTAATGTTGAGATGGTACAATAATACATTTGAAGACAGTTGTATTTTCGTAAGTCAATTAATATTTTATTGTATTGGAGTACTTCGTTACTTCTAATCTTTATATACTTTCTTCTAATCGTGTAATAGTCAATTATATCCCACTCGAGTTTTGATTTTCTCTAGATAAATCTGCTCTTGTTCCACTCGCAGATTTATCGATAAAATCAAAACCTCTAGTGAGATTACTGTTGATAAGTAGTTTTCGAGAAATTAACATTTTAAAGGAACATTGCAGATTTAAAAGACCCGAGTAGATTCAAACTTCAAATTGTTCCGGGGCCGGGTATTGAAGCCGGGAGTGCACTAACACTCTAGCGCCTGAGTTACCCAGGAACTCTACCAGACCCAGGGTCAATTATTCCCTTTATATCCACATACCCGGCCCCGGAACAATTTTTCCCTTGAAATTATTCAAGCCTGATTCACAGGGAGCTTCTACCTGAAAGCGAGATTTGCGTAAGATATAATTAATGTTTTGCATATTTGACTTTGTTACAGTTCTGAAAGGAAAGAAGCTGCAACTGCCAGCTTAAAGCAGTGTGGGCGCAAGTGCTTCTGTAATTATGAGACAGAACGTGAGTGCGGAAGAAGCTCTTCATGTGTGTTTTGTATGGTTCTCTTTGAACTGTTTTTTGTGCTCAACCAGCAAACTTTTTTCTCTTTCTTGTAACTGATTTTGTTTGTATTCTGATATATTTACTCAAGTACCGCACTGGGCCTATTTAGTCACGAGATAGGAAGCCAGCATAACGAAGACCTGCTGTCATTTGCAAAGTAGGTGTTGCATTACAGACGAACGGACTCACTATAAAACGAACCTTCACTTTGCTTACGCAGGTTATCCGTTTCGTTTTTATTAACAGAAGTGAATATTGATTTGTGCTTTGTTTATGGTGAAAAGAGTTTGGAATATTAACAAAGAACTTCAACATGAATGAATTCCTTCAAATTGGAGGGGTTACTGAAGATACGCAGTCCGTGTTTACAAAACTATCACTTTCTACTTAGAGATCTTCAGAATACCATGGATGTTGCGTTTCATAGTAATCTATAAATAATTTATGTAGCTGAAAATTACAATAAATATAGTAAACAAATGACCAAATGCATCAATGTATGAAATTTAAGATTTTATTTCAGATATTTTCGTTATTATACTCTGCAATGATACGTGTATCAGTTTGAACTAAGTGTGTAAAAAAAGAAATCTCAAATTTTTATTCCACTAGAAACTATTCATTATGAAAATCCTGGAATTCGTGTTCAACTTTAATGCCAAGATTCTGAATGTTAAAAAATAACATTATGTGTGATAGACACTCTTGTGTGTGTATATATATATTTCTTTTAGTTTATCTGTGTGGGGGAGTGGGGTATAGGAGTAAATATGACTCTTACATTTTTGTTTGTGTTATGAAAGTTTGGTTAACAGGTTCACAAAAAGCAGTTCAGTGTTCTCACTTGTAAGGGAGAATTTATCATCAGACCAATGAAAAAAAAAGAGTGGATGAATGAGAATGTAATAAAAAAAATCTTCTGAAGAAAGGAATTTAAAGTGTAGCAGCGTATGGCATAATTTATAAAATAAAAGTGTATGTCATGATTTACATTGTTGTAAAATGCATGAAATAAAATAGTCATACTCTTAACACACATCATTTGTACAAGAATCATTCCTCATTAATTTTTTTTATATGTTACATATAAAATAGTACATTATGCAACGAGCCTATAATGGTAGTAATTAAGACGCGAGTATGTTTATGAAACGAGCGCAAGCGAGTTTCATAATTTTCATACGAGCGTCTTAATTACCATTATAGTCAAGTTTCATACGACTTTTTATGCTCGACCATATTTATAACTTTAAATTATTCAGAAGTATTCATTTTATTCTTATCTGATTGAGGAGCGGAACTGACCTTGTGCAATACCTCGTAAATTGTGAGATGTGCGCAGACGCGAAAGTATTGATTTTTTCCGAGGAACAAATGTCCACATTGACCTTGATATAATCTAGAGAGTAAAATAAACATTAACCTTGATATAACCTTGAAATTGGTTTAGACATTGAAAAACGAGATGACAAATTGAATTTATTTGAATATTATTTACAATTAACGCTAATTATTATAGTAACAGAACATAACCTTCTGCGACAGTATTGGATTTCCAGCCTCCGTGACGTTTCGCTAGTTTGTCTTTTGATTGCATATCCGAGAATAATCTATACTTGCACTTTTATATTGCTACAATGGTGCTTTCTGATTGGTGGAACACCTGAACTTTAATGAATAGGTGTACTTTAATGAGATCCATTAAAGGGCTGCTACCAGGTGTATAATTACTACATTTCGGCATGGTCGAGCATAAAAATCTTTTCGATTTCGCTAGATACTATAATATGCCAAATTAAAAATGTATAGCTTTGTTCTTTTTCATATACATATATAACAGAGTAAGAAGTTTCTTTTAAAGAATTTGGCACATGTGATTTTTATGGAGCACAATATTTTTGTGGGGCATTTTAAGTGTTGACGTTGGCAGATTGTATGCATGTGCATGCTGATATTGCTTGTATGAGTGAGGAGTATCGTAAATTAGCCAATAGGATGCAAGCGAAGTAATACATGTGATGTACCTCGCTTTTGAAGTGGTTTTTGTGTTGACTTCTTTAATTCTTGTCTTAAACTTTAGTATTTCAAATTAGAAAGCGTGTACATGGAAAAGAAAATACTGGTTATTCTTAAATTATGTTTAAGGGGAGAGGATGGTATTTTTTGGTGAAAAATGAGTAAATTAAAAAAAATCCTTAAAATACTCTGTGATATGTGTGGAATGCATAGCATAACATTTTGTGGGTATTTGTGCCCTTATCAGATGTTGAGTCGCCATTTTTAAACTTCCTGCGTTATGGATTTTTAAATCATTCGCCCACTTTTATTGTTGTTTCCGGTAAATTAAATTTTCAAAAAAAAAATTTTTTTCTTCTTTAAAATACTCTTTGATATATGTGGAATGCATAGCATAACATTTTGTGGGTATTTGTGCCCTTATCGGATGTTGAGTCGCCATTTTTAAACTTCCTGCGTTATGGATTTTTAAATCATTCGCCCACTTTTATTGTTGTTTCCGGTAAATTAAATTTTCAAAAAAAAAATTTTTTTCTTCTTTAAAATACTCTTTGATATATGTGGAATGCATTGCATAACATTTTGTGGGTATTTGTGCCCTTATCGGATGTTGAGACGTCATTTTTAAACTTCCTGCGTTATGGATTTTTAAATCATTCGCCCACTTTTATTGTTGTTTCCGGTAAATTAAATTTTCAAAAAAAAAATTTTTTTCTTCTTTAAAATACTCTTTGATATATGTGGAATGCATAGCATAACATTTTGTGGGTATTTGTGCCCTTATCAGATGTTGAGTCGCCATTTTTAAACTTCCTGCGTTATGGATTTTTAAATCATTCGCCCACTTTTATTGTTGTTTCCGGTAAATTAAATTTTCAAAAAAAAATTTTTTTCTTCTTTAAAATACTCTTTGATATGTGTGGAATGCATTGCATAACATTTTGTGGGTATTTGTGCCCTTATCAGATGTTGAGTCGCCATTTTTAAACTTCCTGCGTTATGGATTTTTAAATCATTCGCCCACTTTTATTGTTGTTTCCGGTAAATTAAATTTTCAAAAAAAAATTTTTTTCTTCTTTAAAATACTCTTTGATATGTGTGGAATGCATTGCATAACATTTTGTGGGTATTTGTGCCCTTATCAGATGTTGAGTCGCCATTTTTAAACTTCCTGCGTTATGGATTTTTAAATCATTCGCCCACTTTTATTGTTGTTTCCGGTAAATTAAATTTTCAAAAAAAAATTTTTTTCTTCTTTAAAATACTCTTTGATATATGTGGAATGCATAGCATAACATTTTGTGGGTATTTGTGCCCTTATCAGATGTTGAGTCGCCATTTTTAAACTTCCTGCGTTATGGATTTTTAAATCATTCGCCCACTTTTATTGTTGTTTCCGGTAAATTAAATTTTCAAAAAAAAATTTTTTTCTTCTTTAAAATACTCTTTGATATGTGTGGAATGCATTGCATAACATTTTGTGGGTATTTGTGCCCTTATCAGATGTTGAGTCGCCATTTTTAAACTTCCTGCGTTATGGATTTTTAAATCATTCGCCCACTTTTATTGTTGTTTCCGGTAAATTAAATTTTCAAAAAAAAATTTTTTTCTTCTTTAAAATACTCTTTGATATATGTGGAATGCATAGCATAACATTTTGTGGGTATTTGTGCCCTTATCAGATGTTGAGTCGCCATTTTTAAACTTCCTGCGTTATGGATTTTTAAATCATTCGCCCACTTTTATTGTTGTTTCCGGTAAATTAAATTTTCAAAAAAAAAATTTTTTTCTTCTTTAAAATACTCTTTGATATATGTGGAATGCATAGCATAACATTTTGTGGGTATTTGTGCCCTTATCAGATGTTGAGTCGCCATTTTTAAACTTCCTGCGTTATGGATTTTTAAATCATTCGCCCACTTTTATTGTTGTTTCCGGTAAATTAAATTTTCAAAAAAAAAATTTTTTTCTTCTTTAAAATACTCTTTGATATATGTGGAATGCATAGCATAACATTTTGTGGGTATTTGTGCCCTTATCAGATGTTGAGTCGCCATTTTTAAACTTCCTGCGTTATGGATTTTTAAATCATTCGCCCACTTTTATTGTTGTTTCCGGTAAATTAAATTTTCAAAAAAAATTTTTTTCTTCTTTAAAATACTCTTTGATATATGTGGAATGCATTGCATAACATTTTGTGGGTATTTGTGCCCTTATCGGATGTTGAGACGTCATTTTTAAACTTCCTGCGTTATGGATTTTTAAATCATTCGCCCACTTTTATTGTTGTTTCCGGTAAATTAAATTTTCAAAAAAAAATTTTTTTCTTCTTTAAAATACTCTTTGATATGTGTGGAATGCATTGCATAACATTTTGTGGGTATTTGTGCCCTTATCGGATGTTGAGACGTCATTTTTAAACTTCCTGCGCTATGGATTTTTAAATCACACGCCCACTTTTATCGGTTTCCAGTAACTTCATTTTCTTTGCTACATTGCCAGACAAAAATGGATATAATTTCTGAACTATTAAAGATACATGCATGAAATTTAGAACACACATTCTTTAGACTATTAGGAAACTTTTCTCTATAACAGAATTTTGTTAATTGATTTCATTTTAAAAATACGTCCGTTTGTTTGCAAGAAAGGAAATCAGAAAATTGTTATTAAATTTTAATTGTTTATTTTACAAACGTAGGGACTAATATCAAAATTCTGTTAGATAGTTTGTAGAACATGCTTTTGCAAATACATTGCAAAAAACTGTTTGAATCTATCTTTAAAAATGGTTTAGATATATCGGTTTTAGTACAATCCTGCATTGGGTATATTTTTTTCAAATTTGGACCCCCAAATAATTTTTTTCAAAATATTTTTATTTGGTTAAGTTGCCACAGCTATGAGCTCTCTACATACAAAAAATTAATATTTTACACCAAATAGGAAAAAAGTTAAAAAAAATACCATCCTCTCCCCTTAAAGAAACTGTTGTACTTATGTTTTGAGTGACACAAGCCATTTTTATTAACAACAAAAGTAGAATGTAATATTTTGTAAGGAAACTTCCAAGTTCCAAAAGAAAATTGCCTTGTATGCCAAGTTTACTTCTCGTAAGTTGCACACATGCTCCTCTTGTCTCTGTTTTTTAATAGAGACAAATATAAGTTGCAAGATCGAGAAAAGTATCTGTGATTTCTTTTTGTTTATTGTGATTTCGGTAAGTAAAATGAAGGGCACCTATCTATCTATTAACAGGAAGAGTGACCTTTATTAAAAATTAAAATACATTGAATATATTTTTAATATTTTATTTGCCCATTTTTTCATACATATCCAAATTGCTTTTATAATTCTGATAAATTGCACATCTTTTATTACTAGAGCCCAGAAGTTCATGCCCCAAAAAACTTAAAAGTGAAAAATATGTCAATAAATATTCTCTAATAAATGAATAGAAATTAAGTTTCCTACAACAGTACGAATCCTAATGAATATGAACTTATACTCCTAAGATTTATTTCAAATCATCCGTCCTCAAGTGAGGTTGACCACTGGGATCCGGAATTAACAAACATAAAAAAATAAAGGGAAATGAAACGAGCAAAATAATGATTCGATTTGTACATTAAAACAAAAATTTACGTGTTAACATATAGATGATAGTGTAGAATTTGAAGAGAGCCCTTCAGAATTTCTATCACAATCTTCTGAACCTCATAAAAGGGAATTTGAAAGGATTTAAGGTATTACATGTAAATTTTGGTAAACAACCCCTCGCTCCAAATAGTAAGCCTGTAACATCCCAGTTGTAAAGCAGAATGCCATATTTTTCACTGAGGTATGGAAGACAAGGTACATATTTAGCTCGCTTGTCATCATTTATCTGCAGTGCTTGATTCGTGTCTCGTTCAAAGCAAATCGTAGAGTCTAAGACCATCGCTTTCTGGGTTCTTCTATTGATGGCAATTATATCGACTCTTCTATGAGAATCATCTTCAGACACTCAATGAATCTCCTCATGTAATTCCCATCCTCTGTTTCTTAGCAGGTTGGCAATTGCTGTACGGGCACGATGGTGTCTGTTACTCAGTAGCTCTCCCTTCTTACAGAACCCCAGTACATGACCAAGTGTTTCAGTCTCATTGCGACGAGTCAGCATTTCTTGACTCGCAAGTCAACTTCTTAATGCAAAAACAGGGTGGAGGGGTAAGGCATGATCTCCCTCTTCTTGTTCAAAGTTAAGCAGTTTAAGTGTCCTCCCCCTCCTACCTTCCCCTTTGCTGTGTATTGCGAGCTGTATTTTATATAATGTAATCTTTGCCGACCTCTGCCTTAGAGATTGAAGCAGAAGTAGTTTGAGAATGTCCCGAATATCGTACAACTGTTTGGTATCCAGGATTTTTTAGAATAAAATTAGTCACTTTTGCCTTTTCTTTTAGCCTTACACTACCAGAAATAGAACTCAAATTAGATTTTGTTTAATAAAAAGCGGCTAGTGACACATGTAAGGGAGTGCCAACAGTTTCCATTGACGTGATTGCTTTTAGTAAACCGGAAAAAATTAGCACAGATATAGATACAAGATTTTCTTTCAACTTATTGTTTGTCATATTTTGAGCTGTCTCAACATGTGCAGCATTATTTGAGTCTAACGCATTAACCACCTCTTGAAATGCTTGTAGATGCTGAGCACAGCCTGCAATTAAGCCACATTCCCCATTGGGTTAATATTGGTGCAGGTGGAAGTGCAATATTAGATGCTATTGATCTAAATAACTGAATTCTTCAATAGACATTTAACAAAAATTTTCTTTATGAAGGCATGCACGTTGGCGACCTAGTAAGTGATATTTAAGTGTATTTCATTAAAGTAATTGACACATTTTTATCTGTCATGCAACCCCCTGGTTTTTGCGTTCACAAGGAAAGAAAATCTTATAAATATTCTGTATAGGTCTTAAAGTCTTGAAAGTATTATGCATTTATAAAAAATGACCAAAATATGCATATATTAGGGAACAAAACTATGCTAAATAAACTAAAAGAAATTATAATTTGTATAGATAATGTATAAGCATATAGTTATACCCTCCAGAAAAAAAAGTATAAAAATGCATGAACTTCTGGGCCCTATTTATTATTATTTAATAAACTTACAAACTTATATAAGTGATATTCGAATATTTTCTACTGCATTTTAATCGGGAAGTTTTAATTAAAACACATAATGACACTCTTGTCCCTTCTTCTGTAAAACATTTGCCATAGGGATCCTGTGGAAGATTATACAATACAGTTGTTTCTCTGTTCCTACTGTACTGGTAATAAAAATAAATGTCAGTGATGGCATGAGAGACAGGAGTTCTCTGAGCAAAACCACCCCTAGCACAGTGTTTATTCACCAAAAATTCAACTTCTATTTAAAACCTGATCTCCAGCATGGAACGTCTGTAGCCATTCAATTATTTGTTGCCTCTTGCCCCTTAAACCAAAAATATATACAGTGTGTTAAAAAAAAAAGTATTTTAGGAGGTGATAGTATGCATCAAAATAAGAAAATAATGTCTAATAAACATGGGTCCTACAACACATACTTTCTGAGATCTGAACACTTGTTCATAGAAGGTGCTCAATATGACGTCCATTAATGGCAATGCATTTCTACGCCCTACAATACAGCAGACTACCAGAAAATCATACCGTAGTTGACACCCCTGTCATGGAATAATGATATGTCGCAAGGAATACTGAAAACAAAAGTCTGGTTGTGGATATGAGCGAGGTTCAGCAGAGATGGTGTTGTGCATTTTCGTAATCAGCATGTGCGGGCTGATGAAAATTCCCATGCAGTTGAAGAAACAAGGCATCAGCACTGATTCTCAATCATCGTATAGGCAGGTGTTCTTGGTGATAGATTAATAGAGCCATATGTGCTACCACTGAGACTTTCAGGACTTTCTTACTAACATATTCCTGCCTTGCTGGAGAATGTGCCATGTCAGCAGGACTAAAGATGTGGTTCATGCACGATGGCGCACCAGCACATTTTCTCCACAATGTGCGTGAACACCTGACATTAACATTTCAGGACCACTGTGTTGGTCGGGGAAGCCCCACACCTTGGCCTCCTCGTTCCCCAAACCTAAATCCCCTAGACTTTTGGTTATGGGGACACAAAGGAACGAGGTCAATTTCAAAGAATGTGTGATTCCTTACACCAAAGAGCAGAGGAATACATTGCCAGATAGAGCACCTCCTATGAAGAAGTGTTCCAGGTCTCAGAAAGTATGTGTTGTAGGACCCATGTTTATTAGACATTATTTCCTTGTTTTGATGCATACTATACTAAAAGCCAGGTTATGAACCGACTAAACCGGATGCAACGTTCTGTTGCTCTCCTTATAAGCTCTGTTACCACATAGCGGCACAAGATTCAAAGCGTGTTCAGCGTTTGTCACCGATATGTTTAAAATAATTACTATATAATTATAGTTCTCGATAACACTATCAACAATATTAGTAATTAAAATTACTGTTTTTAAGAAAGCACGAGCTAATGACGCTAGTATGGAATGCGACTTGTAATACACGTGGTAGTGCAAATGAACTGGGCAGTTTGGCTACACTGTCTCCGTGATTCCGTTGCCAGATTTTCGTTAGCAGACGACATTTTCACGTGAGGTCCAATGAAAAGCTCCGTACTCCTTTTCCCCTCCAACCCCCCACACTCATCGTGTCATCACTGCTCAGGCTACCCCTCTAACCCGCACTTTCCTCTTGCCTTGCCAACTACTTCCTGTTTAGTTGGTTCATAACCTGGCTTTTAGTATAGCACCTCCTAAAATATAAGATACTTTTTTTAACATCCTGTATATAGTACACATTCAAGAAATCATATTTTTTTAATGTATTCATGTTGTAAAATGGTACTGTAGTTTCTGGATTTTAATTTACATAAATTGCTGTATCCTCCGAATGTCAGCATTGTACTACCTGCTGTATAGTTTTGTTGATAATTTATTTCTTCTGGCAATTGTAATTTGCTCCAGATAATGTTTTTGTGTGAATAAAAGTATGTGCAATGTATGCTAAAGTGTCTACCATTACAGTATTATTAAAACAAAGACAAAAGAATACATGTCTTTTCAATCACTGTGGAGTACTTACAAAATACGTAAAATATATAGACGTTGCATTCATTACTAGAGACTCCTGGGAGCGTGGAATCATACTGCCTCCATCTGGTGCAGTGCCACCCAAACTTGTTCTTCCATCAAGGATTGAAAATCCAAAGAGTTGTTTGAAGTAATTCATTTTGGCCATCGCATGTAAATACAAGTTACATCAGTGTAATTTAATCCTATTTAGTGGTGCGTAGATGCGTAATTTTTCATTTAGTGTTGCGCAATTTGCTTGTACGAACTTTATAGAAAAAAAAAAAAAAAAAAGACATTTCTAACTTAACAGAATTTGTCACTGCTTTTGATCTACTTGTTAAATGTTTTGTCTTCTAAAACAGAATGTAACAATTAGCTAATTTGTCGGATAAAAATATATAGTTCAAACATATCAAAAATTTTATTTATACACAGTTGTAGTTTGCTCATATTATGTAAATTACTTAGCATAAATGTAACATAGCAATACCATGAATTAATTTTAAGGCTTAACTATAAAAACATTGTTGCAGTATGGCGTACTGGTACTATTTTATGTAGGAATATGAAAAAATTACGTGCCAGTATCATCAAACAACTTGGGAGTACAACTTACAGTTCAGTAGATTTGGTAGTACAAGAATTCAAATCATACAAGAAATTAACAGCAGCAGCAATAAATCAATGAAAAATGTACAAAGTTCTAAGCAATGTGGTTTACAGGCATCTCTCACTTATAATACTGGTAGCAGGCATATATTTGCCTGGATAATTATTGCCATTAAGTTTTCAATTTGTCTAGTTATTGAAGCATCCAAACATAACCTATGTTGTTTCAAAATACATAGTCTTTCATAAGTCCGTTAAACATTTTAGAAATTCACCACAAATAATCTAAGCAATGGATAATTGTAATTCTTTTACTGATAGAACGAGAAACTTTCAAAGTTTTGTTACAAAAAAGCTTGTATCGCATAGTTGACATGATTTGCCGCTAGAAGTAGTAGTAGTAATGAATTAGTTTTGTTAGCAAAAAGCCTGTATCTCATAGTTTGCTGCTAGGAGGAGTACGGTAATAGTGAATTAGTTGCTAAGAGACATTTTAGTAACAGACATTATGAAGTTAAATAAACGTGAGAAAGCATTTTGTGTGTTAGAATATGAATAACATCATCCATTGTGACTGTGCAGCGATGATTTTGAGCACAATTCAACAAGAAGCCAGATTTAACACCTTGCGATTTTTTCTTGTGGGGATTTGTGAAGGACATTGTTTTTGTGAGAGATTCTGGCGCAACCTTTACATCCCTGGCGTGTTCTAATCACAACACAGGTGGCTATAATCCTGGTAACTATTTCTATCTCCGTATTACTGACAAAAAGCACGCTATATTCGAACTCTCACAGGCTTTGTTTTTGTACCCCTACTTCGTGCTAACATTCAGGAACTTCGCGACCGTATCACCATGGCTGTGGCACAGATCAATCATGATATGCTGACATGCATGTGGAATGAAATAGATTATCAGCTACATGCCTGCCGTATCAGTAAGGTGGACATATTGAGAATTTGTGAGATATGTAAAAAAAAAATTGGAGAGTTTACCTACATTTCTGTGTAATAAAATGTAGTATCCATTGCTTTATTTGTGGTGAATTTCTAAAATGTTTCACAGACTTACGAGAGACCCGGTATTTTAAAGGATATTGTAGATAATGAATATACAAAGACGTATGTTTTGGATCTGTGACGAAAAATCTGGCCTATAGGTAATTTGTGTGTGATTTTTGTCAGAAATTATTAATGACTAAAGTTTTTGGGAAAGTGTTGCTGTACTCATCTCATTAAAACACGAATTTAATTATGTTTATTCGCTAAAAGTAATGTTTGTACTATGTCAGGCCCCTTAACTTGCCATTATTCACCCTGATTTGATGAGCATGGCTCATAGGTGTTGCATGTCACTAGTGCAGAAAAAGCATGGACCACATAATTCGTCAGAGACTATCCAGAGTACACTACTGGTGGTGAGTCTACATTACACTTGTAATATGATGACTGAGAACTATGGGATGTCATGGAGGAAATGGAATACCTGAAAATCTCTGTGTTACCTGGACCATGGACTTGTCCAACAAAAGCTATAAATTAGGGTGAATCTTCTGGGATTTGAACCTGGGCCCTCTGGCTTATAAGCCCAACATTCTTGTATTAAGCCATTGTGGCGGTTTTCATTATCATTATTATTATTAGTATTGTTTAATATTATTACTGTAAGATCAATATAATCACTTATTTACTGTGTCTCACAGTTGAATAAGTAATGTCATTGTATAGAAAAGCTAACGAAACATAGATGAACTCAAATTTATGAGGAACATACAGTAATTCTTCTTGCATTTTTAAATCTCAAAAGGAATCTAAGGAATTTTAGACAAATTGAAAGTCGAACCAGTGAAAAACAAACAAAATTACTGTAGATGCAAGCAGATTTCAAAACAAATTCTGAAAAACACAAAACCAATGGAAGAAGAAACCTAGAATACCCTTAATAAAATATGGTTTGAAACTGTAATAGAATACTTCGCGAGATACATTACAGGTTAGAAAAACAACAATAATAATATAATTTTCGAAGAAAAAGTTTCCTCACATGTACTAAAATAATTACTCCTTGTAACAATAAAATTCAAGTGTGAAACGAAATATGAAACATGAGAAATTTATCCATCTTGATTGTTACAAATCATTTATCATTAGAAAGACACTATGTTATGTTCAGGCATTTCTAATATATAGTACTTAAAATAGGCAAGCTGAAAGCCAATTAGAAAACATGCAAAAGGCAATGTAAGTTTAAGAAAAGACATAATATATTTTATCATATAATTTATTAATTCATAGGAAACATATTGTTACTGGTTGCACATTGCCACAAGGTACATATATTTAGTTTTTCTGGTGTTAAATTATACCTTCTATCAGGTAGAATAATTTCTACAACAACTGGCATATCTGGAGCATGTTTCATGCAAGCTAGTGTATATGGACTTCTGTATACCTCCACAACTGTAACATTACGTTTCATTATTTGACACATTTATTTCCTGTAAGCCAGTATTTAGAGACAGTACCACGTTTGCACTTTTCACTAATTGCTTTTAAGTGAGCAGGAGAAGATTTTTTAAAGTGAACTTTGAATTCCATCTGAATAATAAAGTAAAGATAGTCAGCACTAAACTCGTACTAAAATAAAATGTTTGTTCTCAAAATAACTTATATAACAGATAAAATAAATTAATGAATAAATTTCAATATAATTTTAAAAGGCAAAAATGGGCACTTATTCTTAAGAGAAGCAGTAAGAGCTTAAATAGTCCTATCACTCCTAACTACCTCGAAATACATATAAATCTATATAACTTTAACATACATGAACCCAGTAGTAAAAGACGTTTTCCCAAACAAAAGTCTATTTACGTTTCTCTTTATATTAAGTTACGCAAGTCTTTAAACCAGTAGTATTCAACCTTTTTCCTCCTTGTACCTCTAGAGAAATTTTACCACTCAAGCTTGTATCCCTAAAGTTGTTAATTCAAATATTATACATAACTATATCTAAACTTAATTAAATTCAACAATTTACCAACAGTAATCTCACTAGAGGTTTTGATTTATCTAGAGAAAATCAAAACTCGAATAGGATTTAATTGAGTATTACATGATTAGAAGAAATAAAGTACTCTAATATAATAAAATATTAATTGACTTACTAAAATTCTATTTCACTAATGTTAGCTTCACCAAAACATTTGAACGGAGCCGCCATTTTCAGTTGACTATCTATGTAGGAAACAAATGATTGCAAAGCATGTTTCATAGTACTGTAAAGAATTTTCATTTTGAAATGTTGGCAAACAAAGAAACAAATGCTAGGGAAATGATTAAAACAAACAAATGTAGAGAAGTGATAAAATTGTAGCGATAATCAGCCTTGATTGCTTGAAACATCCTTTCGTACCATTTTATTGGTCAAAAGTAGTATGATGTATCTAGTAAAAGTGTAATAGTCAATAACTATTATTAAATCACTTATTTTTAAACTCTAAAAGAAATAATCATGCTATTAAATAAATAATTAATGGAACAACGTTGCAGATATCATAGGAAAGAAAAATTATCTTATTTTATTATCAACTTAAGTCAGTGGTCATCAGCATTTGCTGAAATGGGTAACGGGTAAGCAGAGTATCTGAATATGGACCATCATGCAGAAGGGATAGGGAGAAAGCATACCTGCTAGCAGCCAGGGATGTACGATAGTGCAGTCTCTTATCCGCTGGTAAAAGATGCTAACCCAAGGTGCACTGTGCTGATGACCACTGACTTAAGTGGTTCTGTCCTGTTAATGAGATGCCTGATGTTTTCTGCAAGCCAGCTTCTTGATTCTTTTTTTTCTCTCGTACGGAGGAAGGACCCGAAGGCTTACACTGCAGCTTGAGGCTTATTGTGCTTACCACTCCTATTCTGTGAATGACTGAGTAGCCGAAAGGGCGCGCTCTTGTACAAGTACAGCACACAGCACTGTGAACTTAGCCCGGGTTATTGTATGCATGATGATCATGATGATATGTGAATTAATAATGGTGAAATGAGTCCGAGGTCCAACGCCAAAAATTACCCAGCAATTTTGCTTCAATTAGTTGAGGAAAACTCCGGAAAAACTCCAACCAGGATGTGAACCCGGGCCCACTCATTTCATAGCCAGATGTGCTGACCATTACTCCACAGCAGTGGACTTCCTCGATTCTCAGTCAGATCTTCTTGAGTGCGAGTATCAGAGATGATTCTGGATTCAAACGATTTCTGCATTTCGTTTTGATTGATGTCAATGCAGAGAAACCTTGCCCACACAAATAAGTAGAGGGGAATGGCAGAAGATGTGAAATGGCAGTTTCATATATTCTTTGTAAGCATAACACCAAAAGTCACAAATTGACAAGCTTTCGAATTTTATTTTCAGTGCACTATCGACGGGTATTTCTAGTAAACTTTCTTCAATTTTAAGGGAAGTTCAGAGGAATTGAAGGCTGTGGTGGAAAACGGATTTGTAATCCAATCATTAACTTCGATCATTCATAAAACGTATTTTAAATTTCACATATCCCCAAAAAAGTCTTTGTGTACCCCCGGTTGCAGGGGCGGATGCAAGGGGGGGATTAAGGGGGTATATCCCCTCCCGAAATTTTGAGAAAAATACGAAACAAGAAACAAAAATAATATTAATTTTAATTTGTGAATGTACATAGGAATTAGAGAGTTTTCCACGTAAATTCTCTTTGCTAAAATGTTAAATTCCAAGAACTGCAGAAAGAAAAACACAGCGTTCTTACTTCAAGACAGAGAGTCATGAAGAGTATTTTAGGCTTGTAATTTTCCTTCTCTTCTTAGACTATTTCATTAGTCAGCTCAAGGACAGGTTTTTAAATCATAAGAGTATCCTAAAGTCCATACAAACTTTTCTGCCTAAAAACATAGTGCGAGCATCAGATGAAGATTTAGAAACTGCTGTTGAGGCTACAGTAAATCAGTGGCCCAATGATGTTGATGCATCACCAGAGTCTTTCTTCAATGAATTGAAGATGTGGAGAAGAAATTTCCTTGATCAGAAAAATCTTCACCTAACACCTACTGTTTTTATATCATCTTTGAACAGGTGCAATGAAATTATTTTTCCCTGCACCCGCAAGGCACTGAAACTTTTCTGCATGTTGCCTGTAACTACAGCAACACCAGTACGGTCGTTCTCAACATTGCGGTATTTGAAGACTTACTTGAGGAGCACGATGGGAGCAGACAGATTAAATGGACTGGCCTTGATGTGTGTGTGTGTGTGTGTGTGTGTGTGTGTGTGTGTGTGTGTGTATATATATATATATATAAATGTAGAAGTAAAAGCTCATGAAGTACTAGATGAAATGTCTAAGAAGCCTCGTCGCCTTCTTCTGTAAATGTCATTCTGTCATTGTTTTTGTATTGCAGTCATTGTAAATGTTAAAATTAAAAAATTATGATTTATTTAACAACGCTCGCAATTGCCGAGGTTATATCAACGTCGCCGGTGTGCCGGAATTTTTTCCCTCAGGACTTCTTTTACAAGCCAGTAAATTGACTGATATTAGGCCTGTCACATTTAAACACACTTACATGCCATCGAGCTGGGTTGGGGTAGAACCCGCAACTTCGAGCACAGAAGGCTATACTGACTACGCTACTCAGGCCAACTTGTAAATGTTTGTGACTTGGAAATAAATTATGAGTATATAAACTTATTTCTCCTTACTCCATTTTTACTAACTCCTCAAATCCCTCCCCGAAAAAAAATCTTGCGTCCACCCCTGCCCGGTTGAATATGACTGTTTTAAACAACTTACTGGGTTTAAGAGTCAAGTGTAGTGTAGAGTGTTTTATTTATAAGTCAAGTTGAACTTAAGACAGAAAAGTCTGTACAGCCAGAACAGAAAATGTACTACAAAATTACAGCAATGTGTGAGACATGTTCCATTGTGAGGGATGCCTGTACTCTGCTGTCTAGTGCAATGATAGTGATTAAATTTTCATATAACTCAAATATTTAAACATCTGGAAAATTGGACTAATAAATGCTTTGAAAGAAAGCTTCATAAATGTATGATATTGTTATAGAAAAACTATTATGAATTTCTGAAGTGTATTAAGAATTTTTACTATAGGTAATGTTACATTTCTCAAGGGAGAAAATCAAAATGCATCTGTAATGTGTGGAAATTCTTACTTATCCTTCTCAGGCTGGAGATCAGTATCCTTACGCAAATTGTCATATGTTTTTGCAAACTAAATTAACATGAAAGAATCGTGTATAGTTCTCATAATTTGAATATATTAATTTAAATTTATCACAGAGATGGGGAAACTTTGACAGATTGGTCATTTGTGATGGATCAACAAGGATAGAATATTATCTTCAACAATCAAAAACAGTAGAAAGATTAAAAATAAAAAAAATAACTCTTTTGTATGTTTTAGTATTATGATAGGTTAATTCCGATCTGAAATATGGAAACCCCAACTTCAGTTTTCATACAGTACCAGTACTAGTAAACTATAGTGTCTGCATTTGGAATGCAACCAAATTTCAGCAAAATAATTGGAAAATACAGCTGCATTCATCTCTTTAAAATAAGAGTTCTTTACGCGTAATTATTCTATTACTAAAATGTTTATTTAAGGATCCATATTCTCACTCTATTATTCTCAAGTTATACAGCATGTTCTGGTGAATTCTGCGCAGGATGTAGAAGCTAAGGCTGCTAGATTCTCAAATTGAAAATAAAGAAACTTATGACTACTGTGAACTAGAGGGTATAGAGTTCGTGATTATTAGAAATCGGATTTTTAGGCTCTAAAAATGTAGATTTACGCACCTAAAATAGGCTTTAAAAAATGTGTAATACCACATAATATCACTATCATGAACAGGAAAATGGATGTAAGAAATATGAAATTAATAACAGAGATAAAGTTAATAAACTATAGTAAATCTCCAGACTAGATCTTCAGGTGACCCAGTACTGGTGCTACTGCTGATAAACCTTGCTTCATCTTACTTTACGCTCCCCTCCCCTCTAACATGTGATCTAATAGGTTACAGGCCTTGGTTTTTGACACGAGATATCTAAATCTGACCTACAAGGAGAGAAAAATTGTAACATTTTGACATGAAAGATTTACTCTGACATCACTCACGGTACCGTGCAAACAAGTGTAAGATGAACTTCGTGTCTCGAGGTTTACTGCATGGTCCTCTCCTTCTTGTAATAGCTATTATGTCCATTTTTCGGCATTTCCCCTTCAAATTTCTCCTAAATTCCTCAGCGGAATCTTGGAAAAAATGCAGTGAGACAAGTGACCAACAGGCTTGGAGCTCACACTTTTTCCTCTCCACCCCCCCTCCCATGCATTCACATACATTCATCATATCTACATTATGGTGTGGGCTCTGGCCATTTCATCTTAATTGGAATTGGTCTCGCCTTTTTTTGTGGGTTTTCCTAGATTTCTTCTCCCACGAGAATTGTAATAACTGTATATTATTGTAGTTTGATATTATTCATATGCTGTACATGCTTCCTCCATCTATCTTAATATTCTCTTATAATTTTCCTTTCCTTATTTCACAATCAATATTTCCCTTCCCCTCTCCCCATCCATGAGAACTAAAGCATTTGTCCACTGCTGTAGAGTAATGGTTAGCACACCTGATCGTGAAACGAGTGGATCCGGGTTCAAATCCTGTTTGGGACAAGTTACCTGGTTGGGGTTTTTTCCGGAGTTTTCCCTTCAACCCATTAAGAGCAAATGCTGGGTAACTTTCAGCGCTGGATCCTGGACTCATTTCACTAGTATTATCACTAGGGCTAGGATTTTGATGACCTATAAATCATGAAAAAATGTCCTTAAAAATGCTCTAAAAATTCATCTTGACTTAGTAGGAAAAGAGGTTTTGTACTACATAATATTTAGACTAGTAATTAAATTAAATTCTAATACCAACATTTACGTTTATTTAATTTGAGATAATTTTTTTCTAAGTAGTACACTTTAATTAATTATTTTACCTGATGTAAATCCCATGTCGTCCACCACAAGGTCACTATTATCCGGAACTAACAGGTATATTGAAGGGGTGGTTGGACTGATCCACTAGATGGGGTGTACTAGGTTAAAATGGTAATATTTGTATTGAAAAAACGATTAAAATATTATACAAAATAGAAAAACGATTAAAATATTATACAAAATAAATGGGTATTAATGGACAAAATATGTACAGAAAATATCATTACTAATTGGGATTTATGACCAAAATTAAATGAAAATGCCTCAAAAATGACCGAATAAAACAAAAAATGCTCTTATGAGTTGAAACAGACAAAAAATAAAAAAAAAAAATCCCTAATAAATGTGTCTTAAAACACTCAGTGTATCACATAACATATAAATACTAAAGCAGCTACGTATTCTGGCTTACTAGAAAAAAGATGCAATTTCATCAAAATCCTAGCCCTAATTATCACCATCTCACTCAAATGCTAGATAACCACAGCAGTTGATAAAGTATCGTAAAATAACCGACTAAAAAAACTAAAGCATTTCCAAAAAAACAGTTAATGAATAATTTTAATGTTCTCTCCAGAACATGAATTAAGTATTATACAAGGATTATCAGAACATTTTATAAGGGTATCAGATTTTCAATAGAGTCTTCTTAAAGCCTAACATCTTTCAGTAGTCTGAAAAAGAAAAGTTTCCCCAACCCTGTTTTGTTTTGTGAATTATAGAGCGGTACATGGCATTTGAACACATCCTGCTCATTTACAAAGCATATTGTTGAAGAGATACATGATCGCATTTTGTTCGTTTTTCCTTTAACATTTTATTCAGTAAAACAAATTATACACCCAATTCCACAAAGATGAGAAGTGAAGTATTAACGAGGCAGATGCAGTAATAACGATTATTGGAACACACAATAATTGTCGAGTGATCTGTGTACATAAGAATTTAATTGGTGTAGAAGAGACTTATGTCTGATATTGTTTATTTCACTCTTCCTGACGGGATTTCATACAAATGTTTTCTTCTCCCTCAGGAATATCAATTACAAATAAATAATATTTCTAAACTTTTACTGTGATGTAAGCATCTAGATTTGTTTTCTGTAACAGTGAAAGTAACAATTTTTTCCTCTTCCTTTCCCTTATTCCTTCAAAATGAGTTAAAATACCTGTCGACAATTTATGAAACTCGTGACAAGAACATATTTGGCACTATTTAATTGTGCCAGATTGTGTAATTTTAACTCAATTTTTCTCGGAAATTAGGACCCAGGCACAATTTTCGGAAAGAATAATTTAGACATACAGTAAAACCTCGATAAGACGCATCCGCTTATTACGCTATCCCATGTAATACGCTTTTTTTTTGTCTGGTCCCTACATATTTCATATATAACGCCTTATAAAATACCCCGTTTGTTGTGCTCAAGTCCCGCATAATACGCTGTTTTTGTGGAATATTTTCGATGTAATTTTCAGCAATGTACTGTAACAGCAATGAAACATCTTGGTCATTGAACTCACTGGTGCCATTAACCTGAAAAGTATTGGTATTCGACCCTTTACCTGCACATTTAAACCTTCATACTTCATACCTTAGTATACCCCACCCTCTTGTTACGTTCTCTTATTCGACTCCTTATCTGCGTGGTTAAAGCCTACATACAATTACAATACCCCACCCTCTTGCTAACCCTCTCTCTCAAACAGCATTCCTCACTCGGCCGTAATAAAATTGTGGAAACTTCTGCTAGACAGTTTGTTGTCCTTTTGTGTATTGAAGTCTCTGTGAATGTGATTACAATGAGTGTTAAACAAAAAGTGCTTTCTGTGTCGGAAAAATTGGAAATCTTACGAAAGTATGATGAGAACAGTACTCTTACTCAGAAACAACTCTCTGATGCATTAGGAATCGCATCATCGACATTAAGAACAATAATAAAAAATCGCGACTCAATTACTACAGCTGCGATGTCGGGAGGATATAATCGCAGAAACTGAAGTGTGGTAAACATGAGGTCTTGGAGAACACGCACACGGCAAACAACTATAAATGGCTTTTTTTTTTTTTTCGAAAAAATTAAGTACAGTATATATTGTAAATGTCTTATTTCATAAGAATGAACATTTCTTAAATGCTACAAAGATTTGTAACCTTTTGAGGAACAGAGAATTTGATATTTGGTGTCGTCATGCACAGAAAGGGAAAGACGTAGTTTTATTTAAACAATATCCTGGTGCCAACAAATGGATTTGTAAACACGAAGGACTCTCCAACAGCGAATGGCGCGATGGCATTAAAATGGTTGGAAATGTTGCTGCAGTACGTGCTGTGCCGGGAAGATCTCAGGACAACCGTTGTAGGCACTGCCGCAACGAGGTTGAAACTCTTGCACACGTCCTGGGATCCTGTCCGCACGGCAAAGGTCTGCAAAACGCTAGACACCACCAAGTACGGTCAATTATAGCCACTGCCCTTAAAGATGCCGATTACAACACCTTTGAAGAAGTAGATGGTCTCTCCGTCACTGCCAGTACACGGCGCATAGATATAATAGCTTTCAAGGAATCTACAAGATCTGGATACATAATTGATCCCACTGTGCGTTTCGAAATGGATGAGGAACAGTCAGCAGAAGTGGATAATGAAAAAAAAAGAATATCTACAATCCTACCATTCCCTATTACCTCCAAAAATACCAGTTAAAAGAGCTTGATGTAATCGGACTTCTGGTTGGAGCAAGAGGTACCGCTACTCTCTTCATGAAAGCAGTAGCGGCTGGTGGTCAAAATAATGAGTGTGCTACAATCTCTATATCGGCCTACTGTATACACTTATATGCATTTATCTTAATTTGAGACTCGCCTAGTGACGAAATATGGAGTTCCTTCCTACTGCAGAAGTTGTCAATTACCCTGGTGTTAAATGTTAAATTCCTCCATCCTGGACATCATACTCTTTTCTATTGACAGTATTGCAAGAGCAGTGAGGCGATCCTGGGACATAGTGTTCCTTAAAAACGTTTTTATGTGTTTCAAGCAAGAAAAACATCTTTCTGGCTCAGCAGTGGTCATTGGTGTTGTAACCAAAATATTTAACAACTTCGTTACTTCACAGAATGGATCCCGTGAATTGTTGGAGGCTATGTTTTGTAACAATTGAACAGCCATCTATATTTCGGAAGTCGTATCTTCCGTATAGAACTCCAAGTTGTGTCTTTAACATTCTTTTGTTCAGTACAGTATAGCTGTTGACAGCAATTTCAAGTTCGCGTTCAGGAAAATTATGCAAACAATTGTCAAAAAAATTCACTGTTTAACAATTTTGTTGCGTCTAGGTAGCTTAAAGATTGGAAATGACGAGTAGTTTCCTGAATTATACGGTTACATACCTCCTTGGCATCAATTTTCTGGGATTCAATTTTCCGTCGCTTGCCGATTGATTCAGGAGGTACCTCAAAAAACTGTTAGATGGCAGCAGCAGTCGAACATTTGAATTACCAAATACATTGTACATAGTTCCGAGTTCCTCCACAAACAAGCATTCTTTCCTTATGCTTTACTTTTGCAATCTCCAAGCTGTGTTGTGCTGAAGCTTACTACAGCACTTCCCCGCGTAAAAATAGCCAATCAGAGCAGTTATTTCAGCTTCGCACATGCGCATTAACTGTCTACATTCTCATGTAAGTTTTGAGTAGCACAACGAACTCTAAAATAGGTATATTTCCACTAATCTCAAAAAATTATTTGCAGCTATGTACTTGTAGGAATTTCATTGTTAAAACAAAATTAATGGTTCAGTGAACTTGTAAAAATTTCTGTGCTTAAGAACTCTTTGTCCCTTGTGGCAGCTCACAATGGTGAGAAGATTTATAAATTTAAAAAAAATAAGCATAATGGAGTAATATTGTATTATCTTTCATAAATCATGCATTTGAATAAAGAAAAATGCTAATAGATGCTGTATATAAATCAAAATTAGTATACCCACCCAATACACAGTCCCGGTTAATACGCGGTTCACACCCCCTCCCTTGAACAGCGTCTTATCAGGGTTTTACTGTAGTTTGCAATGGTAAATTGTGTGGTGGCTTGCATATGCGCGAATTATGATTTATCCTGTATACTAAGACTAGAGTGCTAAGAGAAACTGACAAATAGAATCGGAGAATTCAAAATTATTTTCTAATATCTGTACTAGGGGTACTTAGAAAGCCACTGATATCATAGCAGCATTAAGAATAACAAGAAGCAAGATAGAAAGAATATGAATATATCACAGTAGCTGGTATCAATATATTCAAAGTAGTCTCTGGAAACAGTGGAGAGTACATTATTTTATTACCATACAGATGGTGTAGAATTGATTGAAACAACAATTTTAATAATATCCTCTAGTTTTAGAACGAGTCAAAGACCAAGACATCTTTGTTTTGATATAAATGTAAGAAGAATGTAATGTAAGTAGAGAAATTTAACTTTTTATTGTCAATTGATATAATACTGTATTATAAAATGTTATTAACAAGTAATTATAATAAAGTATGGATTCTTACGTATCTTTTTTAAAGATGACACAATGAATTCCTTAAATATCTACATACGTTAGACTCTGATGATAAGCAATGTCAGCAATTAAGTGATAGGAGAAAAATTTGTGCTAGAGTGGAATCAATATTTTAAGATATATATTATTTTCATGTACCGAAGTACATACGATATTTCCATGCAGATATTCTGCGTCATCATACGATAAAAGAGTAATGGAACAGAGAAAAATTCTCTCCGGCGCCGGGATTTGAACCCGGGTTTTCAGCTCTACGTGCTGATGCTTTTTCCACTAAGCCACACCGGATACCCATCCCGGGGTCGGACAGAATCGTCTCAGTTTAAGTTCCGACTCTTGGGTTCCCTCTAGTGGCCGCCCTCTGCACTACGTCATAGATGTCTATGAACGTAGGACTGAAGTCCACATATGTGCTGAGGTGCACTCGTTATGAGTGACTAGTTGGCCGGGATCCGACGGAATAAGCACTGTCTTAAATCACGAAGTGATTTACACATATCATATATATTATTTTAATGTACCGAAGTACATATGATATTTCCATGCAGATATTCTGCGTCATCATACGATGAAAGAGTAATGGAACAGAGAAAAACTCTCTCCAGCACCGGTGTGGCTTAGTGGATAAAGCATCAGCACGTAGAGCTGAAAACCTGGGTTAAAATCCCGGTGCCGGAGAGAGTTTTTCTCTGTTCCACTACGCTTTCATCGTAATATTTTAAGAGCATGAGGATGCAACATGTTGCCAATAAAATTTCTTTATGCGAAAAATGAAACAAATGACGGCCATAAAATTTAAAACAAAAGAGTGATTATAAATTGAGTGCAAGTAATTGAAGGGATGGTGAGAATGAGATAGTCTAAAGCTACTCTTTTAACAAAAATGGTTTTCTGTGCGAATTCATTTCTTACACATATGAAGAAACTACTATTAAAATATTATAAAAATGTCGTAAGTATAGGCTGAAGAAATTATGATACTGCATCTAAAAGCATTGGACTCTAAACCTTTAACATGCTCTCCTGTAAAATTTTGTCTGTGTTGCTTAAACTATGCTGCGAATATATTGAATAAGCAGTCGTGGACAGCCGATAAGGGGTGGTCCTCCAGCTTGGGGGTTGGGCGAAGGGCTAACAACCCATCACCGTAAAAAACAGCTTGTTACGTATCCCTATAATAAGCCTCGGAATGGGACTGATTCTCTGGCACGACCACAGCAAAGAAATAAGGTTTTGAGATTTGGCACTTGGAACGTAACTAGTCTTTATAGAACAGGAGGGGTAACATTAGTAGCAAAAGAACTAGCTAGATATAGAATAGACTTCGTAGGAGTACAAGAGGTTAGGTTAGATGGGAATGGCATATCACAAATAGGAGATTACTTGTTGTATTATGGGGAAGGAAACAATAATCACCAATTAGGAACAGGATTCTTTGTTCATAAAAGAATAAAATCAGCAGTAAAAAAGGTCGAATTTATCAGTGACAGGTTATCATATTTAGTACTTAAGGGTAGATGGTGCGACATCATAGTTATAAATGCTCACGCCCCTACAGAAGAGAAAGACGACCATATAAAGAATAGCTTCTATGAGGAATTGGAACATACTTTTGATCAGTTCCCTAGATATCACATGAAAATTTTATTGGGGGATTTCAATGCTAAAGTAGGACGGGAGGATATTTTTAGACCAACTATTGGAAAAGAGAGCCTACACGCAATTAGTAGTGACAATGGAGTTAGATTAGTCAACTTTGCCACATCGAAAAATTTAATTGTCAAAAGTACAACATTCCCCCATAAGGATATACATAAATATACTTGGACTTCTCCAGATGGATTGACACACAACCAAATAGATCACATCTTGATAGATAAACGGAGACATACTAGTATAGTAGATATTCGAACTTTCAGGGGTGCAGACTGTAATTCTGACCATTATTTGGTGATTGGAGAATTAAGAGAAAGATTATCAGTAGCCAAGCGAGTAGAGCAGCAAGTTAATATTACTAAATTCAATATTTTGAAATTAAAGGACGAGGAAGCTAAGCAAAATTATCAGGTCGAAATTTCGAATAGGTTTGCCACTTTAGAAAGTTCCGACGAAGTTGAGAAAGAATTAGATGTTAATAGCGTGTGGGAAAATATCAGAGATAGTATCAAAATTGCAGCTGAGCAGAGCATAGGTTATTATGAAACTAAGAAAAAGAAACCGTGGTTTGATGAAGATTGTTGCATGGTAGTAGAAAGAAGGAAACAGGCAAAATTAAAATTCTTACAGGATCCAGTTGAGGAGAAGAGAGATAATTATTTCAATGAAAGACGGGAAGCAAGTCGTACACTTAGGAATAAAAAGAGAGGTTACTTGAAGGAAAAACTGAATGAGGTAGAAACAAATAGTAAGAATAAAAACATTCGAGATTTATATAAGGGTATAAAGGAATTTAAGAACGGATATCAGCCAAGGGTAAACGTGATCAAGGATGAGAATGGTGACTTGCTTGCAGACTCTCCATCAATCCTAAACAGATGGAAAAACTATTTTGCGCAACTACTAAATGTACATAGGCCAAATAGAAATGATCGGGACGAAATTGAAATACAAACTGCTGAGCCATTTATACCCGAACCCACACTTTCAGAAGTCGAAATTGCGATAGAAAATCTGAAAAAGTACAAGTCTCCAGGTATCGATCAAATTCCAGCAGAATTAATACAAGAGGGTGGAAGTGCATTATATAGCGAAATTTATAAACTTGTACTTGCTATTTGGGAAAAGGAAATTGTACCAGAACAATGGAAGGAGTCCATAATTGTGCCTATTTTTAAAAAGGGGGACAAAACCAACTGTGGTAACTTTCGAGGAATATCACTTTTGTTGACGTCGTACAAAATTTTGTCCAATATTCTTTTGAGAAGATTAACTCCGTATGTAGATGAAATTATTGGGGATCATCAGTGCGGTTTTCTGCGTAATAGATCGACTATTGATCAGATTTTTTGTATTCGACAGATAATGGAGAAAAAATGGGAGTATAAGGGTACAGTACATCAGTTATTCATAGATTTCAAAAAGGCATATGACTCGGTTAAGAGGGAAGTATTATATGATATTCTTATTGAATTTGGTATTCCCAAGAAACTAGTTCGATTAATTAAAATGTGTCTCAGTGAAACATACAGCAGAGTCCGTATAGGTCAGTTTCTATCTGATGCTTTTCCAATTCACTGCGGGCTAAAGCAGGGAGATGCACTATCACCTTTGCTTTTTAACTTCGCGCTTGAATATGCTATTAGGAAAGTTCAGGATAACAGGCAGGGTTTGGAATTGAACGGGTTACATCAGCTTCTTGTCTATGCGGATGACGTGAATATGTTAGGAGAAAATACACAAACGATTAGGGAAAACACGGAAATTTTACTTGAAGCAAGTAGAGCGATCGGTTTGGAAGTAAATCCCGAAAAGACAAAGTATATGATTATGTCTCGTGACCAGAATATTGTACGAAATGGAAATATAAAAATTGGAGATTTATCCTTCGAAGAGGTGGAAAAATTCAAATATCTTGGAGCAACAGTAACAAATATAAATGACACTCGGGAGGAAATCAAACGCAGAATAAATATGGGAAATGCGTGTTATTATTCGGTTGAGAAGCTCTTATCATCCAGTCTGCTGTCCAAAAATCTGAAAGTTAGAATTTATAAAACAGTTATATTACCAGTTCTTCTGTATGGTTGTGAAACTTGGACTCTCACTCTGAGAGAGGAACATAGGTTCAGGGTGTTTGAGAATAAGGTGCTTAGGAAAATATTTGGGGCTAAGCGGGATGAAGTTACAGGAGAATGGAGAAAGTTACACAACACAGAACTGCACGCATTGTATTCTTCACCTGACATAATTAGGAACATTAAATCCAGACGTTTGAGATGGGCAGGGCATGTAGCACGTATGGGCGAATCCAGAAATGCATATAGAGTGTTAGTTGGGAGACCGGAGGGAAAAAGACCTTTAGGGAGGCCGAGACGTAGATGGGAGGATAATATTAAAATAGATTTGAGGGAGGTGGGATATGATGATAGAGACTGGATTAATCTTGCACAGGATAGGGACCGCTGGCGGGCTTATGTGAGGGCGGCAATGAACCTTCGGGTTCCTTAAAAGCCATTTGTAAGTAAGTAAGTAAGTAAGTTGCTTAAACTATATTGTTCTCACCCCTTTAATTGTTTTTATAAAACAATGTCAAACATTAACATTTTGTCAAGCAAAAAAACAGCATACTGTACATATTCATTTATTTCATTGTATAAAAGTAAAAATATTATTTTATTCTATTTATGGTAAACGTCACAACTGACTTAAGGAAATGTTTATTATCCCTCAAACCAACCTATTTCAGTCGAACATTAAAAGCTGGGATGTACCTGGTTGCATTTATAGACATAAGTAAAGCTTTTGACTCAACTGACAGGAATAAAATATAGGAAGCTTTAGAGTAACTCAAAATTAATACAAATCTAATTGCTAGAATTAAAAAATTATTATGCACATTGCATAAAATGTGTAAGAGTAGAAAATGAAAAGTCAAGGTTGTTTGAAACGATCTGTTGTTGTTGTTTTCTAATGCCAGGCGTTTGACAATAAAGTCATTTGACCTCTTGCACTCCAATATTTTTCAAAGATATTATCATGACCAGCCACTGAAGCACAGATTTTGAGGTGTTCCGAATCCATTTCTTGGTTTGAGTTGCACAATGGGCAATTCATATTGGAGTTAAATGGCAAGTTGTAGCCGATTTAAGTGAACACCATATTTTAACGTTTTGGTGGCTACTTCATTCACACACAACCCCCAGAATGTCTGGAGGACCATACCTGCTGTTGGTCGACGGGTCCATTGGACCTAGCTGGGAGATCTTGTTGATCACCAGCTTTCCCTCCTTAAGCCACTGGAGGACGATTTTAGTGCCATAGCAGGTCAGCACTAGGAACAGAAAAGTAGAAAGAGGAGGAAGGAAAGGGAAATGAACCCCTAGGCCTCGAATGCTCTAATGCCATCGGGGTCGAAGAAAGTAAGAGTTCAGTCAGAGGACTGGATAGGAAAGGGTAAAGAGGGAATTAGGTATTGGATAGAGGAAAATTATACCAAATTCAGTCAATAACTCATCAAGCTGACCAGTGCTAATGGATGAGTAGCCCCTCCCTTTAGTTCAGCTCGTAAAATTATGCTTACTAACAGCTGCACCACGGGAAGGTAGGGACGGGACATTGGGTATTTGTCCAGGTTGGTTCCTTAAAGCCTTCAATGGGAAGGATTAATGGCTCTCCCCCCTGTATCCGACAGATACCCTTTTGCAGCCGTTTGAAACAATCTACAACTGTATATCCACGCCAATTCCAATTCGGTGAATGACAGTGTAACTAAATTAAATTCGGATTTAAAATCTCTAACCTCCTGGTCACAGAAATTTGGATTGATACTAAACCCTGAAACTATTGCATGATAGTTTGTTGCAACGCTTTCTACATTGAATAGACTGAAATATCATTTCAAACACATTACAAAGAACATATCACAACCATTACCAAACTACACAACAATTCAACCGCAGAACACATCATAAACTTCAACCACAACTGTAGCAACATAGACACCGACATGAAAATACTACACATCCAGCCAAAAAACCAGAAACCTGACACTCTAGAACAATATGAAATTTACAAACATACAAAAACACACACCCAGCAGGTTTTTAGAGCCTAAAGTTGCCTATTTCTTTTTGTTACGTATATATTTTTAAATTTCCGTGTAGCAGTGATAGAAAAAGTTTTTAATCTCATGGGGTGGGTATGGTTCAAATATCCTGTAATAGCTTGATTGTAGTACTTTTCTCAACTTTATTGGGAAGCAAGAAGCAAAATGGGTTAAATGATTCCAAATTGCAGCCATTAGAGAACAACAGTTTGATTGTAGCAATGAAGAAATTCCCGGAAGGTGTCTAGTTTTGTTCAGTACTTGAGCAAACAGTAGGAATCTGATGAATCGGAAGGATGTAGTTCTCTCTAAAGAAATCAGCATGGCAAATATTGCTAGATTTAAATATCCATCCATTGCTTTGGTATCATTGGGAAGAATTTTTTTTGCTTATAAAATGGTTCTGTCTAAAGGTACGGTCACACGTAGCTACTTTTGCTGCGTAATGTCTGTACTGCAGCTGCAAAAGTTGCATGTCGTGTTCACACGTAAGCCAAAAGTAGCGCGCTGCATGCTACTTTTTGTGCTGCGCAACCCGAGTGCAGCAAAAGTTGCAACTGGAGGTTGCGAGTCTGTTCACACACAAGGCGCTACTTTTGCAGCCGCAGTCATGCTGCAGGTTCCCATCTCCGTGTTGACTTCTCAATATACATTTTGTGGTTATGTTCGCATTATTAAGAAACTCATGCGAAAGCTTACTTATCTATTATTTGCTTTTCTGTCCTAACTAGTATTCAGAAATTGGCATTATTTTTACTATAAAGCTTTTAAAAATGCCTATATACTTAAATGATAACCAACAGCATATTCACGTAATCAATGTTGGCAACCCTCCTGTTTGAAACTACACCACATAAAATTAAAAAAGTGAATTATATCGTCAGCAAATATGTTCAGATTGTGTTGTGTATTTAATAACTGTTACAAATAATTTATTTTCATCACATTTAACATTAAAATACATCCAAACAATAAAAGTATCATTGGCACATATGAGTGGCAACACTGGTCGCAACTGCAGCAAAAGTTTCAACAAAACCGATATCAAAAATGCTGCGGCTGCAACCCTGAGAACCCTGTTCACACGTCGCTACTGTTAAGCTGCGCGCAGCATGGAAGAGTAGCGGGCAGCAGGTTCGGCAGCCGCTACTTTTCGGGTTGCACCATTGTTCACACGCCGCAATACGAGAGTTGCGCAGTTTTTTGTACTGCATCGCTGCAAAAGTAGCGACGTGTGACCGTACCTTAAGAAATGGCAAAGTTTCACAATAGAAAATTAGACAAAAACGTTGCTATGTACTGCACATCCTGAACACACAACTCAATTTCAAAACACACACCCCTTTTGACACAATCATGAACACACCTCACCACAACAGGAAACCAGAAGATAGTGTGCAACCTTCACTAGGCTTCGGACATTGAAGAATATCACTTCAAAACTTGTCAGCCAGGTAATTTCCTCATATTAACACAGTAAAGAAAATCAGTGATATTTAACACTTGCGATGAATTTCGGTGTAGTCTGGAGGGCCTAATTAGTCAAATCCACTCTCCTCACCTCCATGCTGAGGCCTGTTGGGATCTTTTAAGATGCGAAAGAGAGAGTGATGTGCGGAAAGCAACGGGAAGATACCGCATTTATCTTTCCCAAGAAATACTGCAAACATGGCTAAATGGATCATATGCGGAGACTAAGAGGAAGGCAGAAAATAGGGAAGATTGGAGAATTGCAGTTAAAGACCTGCCCTTGGGCAGAACATTATGTATGTATGTATGTATTGAGTTGTGAAAGGTTTATGTTTCAGGAAGTAATGTAGGTAGCTGCTCTAATTTCAAGTGAAGTTAAAAGTTGAGGTATTTCAATGTCTGGACAACATTAAGGGCAGCATACAGTAACTCCACCATCTTATTTCCCAAAAAATACTATAGTGAGGATCACGTAAAAGTAGTTCCTAAAAGGCTAATTTGGCCGTCTCTTCAGTGTTGCCAACTAATACCAGATGTCACCAAAGAGGGTAAAATCACAATGCTACGTACCATAATAATAATAATAATAATAATAATAACAATAATAATAAAAATAAAGTGTTAACAATAACAATGTCTTGCTTATTTACCACATCTCATCTTTATGTTGCGAGGTGTTTCCTAAATGGTTCAATAATTTATTTATGAAATATTATATTTTTCCTCCTGGACTTCTAGCATATTATGTTGGTAATTAGGAGGAATTAATATGATCTAATAATACAATTTATTTTGTCAGGCAACATGAAATTTATTGCTTTCACTAAAGAGTTTATGATTCATGAGACCTAACCTAAAAATGTATTTACTTACTTGCATTTTCATCAGTTTGCTTTACTGTAAACTGAAATCATTGCTGCCAACATAAGTTACAAAATAACTGCAAGTTGTAGTATTTGTCAGTACCCGAAATTCGAAACTAAGTTGGTAAAAGAAAATTCAACCTGAGAGCTAGAAAATCACTACAATTCACTAGCATATTTAGTAATAGTGGAAAAATGACTAGGTTTCACCCTTAGGATATTAAGTAAGCTGATCCAGACTAAATATGAGTATACGAGTGCAGGCACAGAAACTAAGTACCATTTTTTTTACAATCTTATGTTCATATATCTTGTAGGCCTCTTTCATCATAGCCACCTGAAACTCTGTGAATAGTGAGGGAAAGATATCTATGAGGGTTAATTCTTTTACAAGAAATCTTTCATTTCCTTTCAAATAAAGATTGACTTTAGGGAATTCTTGTCTCAAATATGTGTGATCACAAAAGCATTCAAATTTAAATAATTTATTTAAAATACAATAGCACAGACTAATTTCAATGTATGTGTTAAATCCTAGATCATATATATAACAGATAGTTCATCCCTGTGTTAAAATCAGTAACACTTTGAAGAGAACAACCGCCAGGATTACCACCTGTCGCCATAAACAAACACGAGATGGCAGTACAGTTGCTAATGCAATTCATATGGGAATTGTAACATGATTCCTTATGTAAAATATAGATGGCAGTACAGTAAACCTGACAAAAGTTGTTACTGTCAAAGCCTATAAAGCCAAGCAATCTGGGTATATATCGTCATGTGAATGCAGGAACTAGGTAACTCGAAATTTTGAGTTTTTTAGTTATCTCTGTTCGTGCATAGCAAAAATTGCACAGAATGTAGTCCAAGAACTAGGTAACTGATCGAACGATACCAGCGACATCTATTTCCAATGTAACAAGTAGGTAAAAGAAAACGAGACATATTCCTTAGTGCAATAAATAAGTTGTTGTTGTTTTCTAATGCCAGGCGTTTGACAATAAAGTCATTTGACCTCTTGCACTCCAATATTTTTCAAAGATATTATCATGGTCAGCCACTGAAGCACAGATTTTGAGGTGTTCCGAATCCATTTCTTGGTTTGAGTTGCACAATGGGCAGTTAGGGGACTGATATATTCCAATTCTATGCAGGTGTTTGGCCAAACAGTCATGGCCTGTTGCCAATCTAAATGCAGCTACAGACGATTTTCGTGGTAAATCGGGAATTAACTGTGGATTTTGATGCAGGGAGTTCCATTTTTTCCCTTGGGATTGAGTTATCAAATTTTGTTTGTTGAAGTCTAAGTATGTAGATTTAATAAATCTCTTCACAGAGTAATAACGTAGATTTAGTAACAGGTCTGTAAGTAGCAGTGCTGCCCTTCTTTGCTAAAGCATCCGCATTCTCATTTCCCAGGATTCCACAATGGAATGGTATCCATTGGAATACAAGCAATAAATAAGTAAATAGGTAATATCTCAAAAAGGAAAAACTGAATTACCTAGTTCTTGCATTCAGATGACGATATGATCTAGGGTTGAATACAGTTTATACAAAAATGTAAAATGTAATTTAGGTTTACCTGTAAGAAAAATCAGTGATACAGGTTTGAAATAAGACGATATTCGCATATTTGAAAGAGATAATATTCTGATAGAAACTGCGGTAAACCTCAAATTTATGGTACATAATTATGATCACCAGCAAACTGCTTTGGCGCTGTTATTTGTCTAGGGAAAAAACACCAAAGTGTTTACGAACGGGAATAAGTAGGTATGTAGGTACCGTGAAATCTAAGCTTACCAAAATTGCTGTATGTAATAAATGAAGGTAATAATTCATATTCATTTTCATTAGGAAATCGTGCTCATTTTAAATCTTACATCCAAAAAAATGAAGAAATAAAATGAATGCAAGTGAACCTTATACTAAAAGAAACTATTTTGCCTGTTTAGGTCGCAGTATTGGAACTGTCATAACACCCCCCCCACTTAAATTTTATTCAATTGAACTATTTTGCTGTTCATCTTCATTTATTATTAGTGATAATATTGTGGACAAATATTAATGAGGACAACCCTGAATTAAATGAGACAAATAGGAAAAGATAGTTTTATTTTGTTGTGTGCCTCTTCTAGATTATCACATCATATTAATGTTAATAACGCAGAGTCTTGTATCAACCATTAAATGTTGTATATAAAAACAAAACAGAAATGTATGGTACCAAAATAAACCTGTTTCTTGATTCTCGCTGAATTCATACATTATGTACTATGAATAAAATAAACAATTTTGTAATTCTACAAGTCGTGTTTTTATTATTATTGTTGCCTTTACCATGGTAATTCAATAATTCTTCAGCAGTTGCTCCATGTAGGACTTCAAGTCAGTTACATGTACTTGTTCCTGAAATGAAGAAAAACGTAACACTATTTACAGGAATAGTTGAGGACATCAATTTATTATATCATTCAATACGTAATGTGCCACTTTTTTTTTTTCTCGGCTGCCTTTCATTGGAGAAGAACAAAATTGTATACCCTAGACACTAAAATATAATAGACTATATGTTAAAGATAAAATGAAGTCCAATATCACGTTAATAAATAATTACTGATGTTCAACTGATGTTTCTATTTTACCCACTCCTTATAATCCAAAAAGATGGAGAAAGTAACAATGATTCAGGAACATACAGGCCAGACAGGCTTAAGGATCGGAAAAAGTCAAATTTTAGGTTTTTTTTTTTTAAGGGATAAACTAAAACTAGTTCAATATCGTCACATTTTATATAAAATATGAACATTTGAAAGTACTTTAATGGTGCCTAAACATGCCTATTTTGCCCATTAAGACCTATTTTTAATGTTTTTAAAGCCTAAAATTGCCTTTTTCTATTTGTTACGTAGCTATATATTTTTAAATTTTCGTGTAGCAGTGATAGAAAAAGTTTTGAATGTCATGGGGTGGGTATGGTTTAAATATCCTGTAATAGTTTGATTGTAGCAATGAAGAAATTCCTGGAAGGTGTCTGGTTTTGTTCAGCACTTGAGCAAACAGTAGGAATCTGATGAATCAGAAGGATGTAGTTCTCCCTAAAGAAGTCAGCATGGCAAATATTGCTAGATTTAAATATCCATCCATTGCTTTGGTATCATTGGCAAGAATTTTTTTCGCTTATAAAATGGTTCTGTCTACGAAATGGCAAAGTTTCACAATAGAAAATTAGAAAAAAAACGTTGCTATGTATTGCAATGCCAATTATGAATAATGTGTTAATTGTAAATTCACTGGTAAATTAATTAATTTAATTGTAATATGGTCACTTATGTATTAGCAGCCTTAGAGCAATGAGGCCGATGAATTCATGAAAAATTACGTACCAGTATTCATAATTTAAGACTTAACAAAAATAAAGTTTCCAATCACAATATTTTTTTTTCTGTTTTTTGGTCACTGTACATATACTGTGATGCTTAATAATCACTGATTAATTAAATTTTTATAGTTACTGTAGTTTGTGTGGATAGAAATTACATTTTAGCTGCATAAAATAGTATTTTTAGCTGCTTGAAATTCTGTTTTTAGCTGTCTATTTTGATAAACTCAGGACCTATTTTAGGTGCCTAAAAATCCGAGGTCTAGTTATGACAAAATAAAATTTAGTTATATTTTCACATTGCTTAGCAACCAACTCCCCTTCATGATAAAGCTGGTCCTTACTTTCAATGTAGTGTCTCGACTTCGCAAGCCAATGATGCCATTCTTCAGAGTTGCATCATTAAGAACTATGGTATAAGGGATGCCCAACTCATCATTGCGAGCAAACTGCGCTTCCAGAGACTTCTTGGCCACATCTGGCAGCAACAAGGTAGAAACTCCAGCAATTCTGAGCTGCTTCGTCAGATACAGAGACAACTGACTCAGCTCCTCCCCTGTTGACGCACCTACGCAGACAGTGGCAAATAAGACTCGCACTGTAATGCAAAATTTAGCTTTCCCCGGAATTCCAAAGAATACTAGTGGCTTGTGCAGCAAATGCTGCTGAAAACTAAGTTCGTTAGACGTTCAAATAAATATTTTTCAGATTTATTTTCAATGAAGAATACTTGTCTTTTTGATAGTTATTTGCTTCCATAATAATGAAACATACTCCCTCTGAAGGGATTTTTTAGGCCAAATACTTTTTCTTGAACCTATCCAACTTCAGTTTTTGAGTTTCAACGCGAAAACGCAAGTATCAATGTCAGGACGATAGCAGTAGCTATTTCAGGTCATTGTGGATTGTAGGCAAAAGTTTAAAAAAAATGTCAGGTTTGCTAAGCTTTCGAACAATAGCATTTTCGTATAGCTGCTGCATGTAGAACTTGAAATGTAGAGCATAAAATCATTTTATCCTACTAAGAGATCTTGCTGAAATGATCTGGAGATTACAAAATTTTCTAGGCCTCTTATTTTATCAGTAAGTAATATCTTTTGATCTTTTCTTAGGAACTGTAATTTTTGCGCTCTTTCGAGCCAATACTGAAGACAATGGCACATATCAATATCTACACTACACCGCCATTAAGTATATGGAAAAGACCCAACCCCACTGGGGAAATAAGTATAAAAATATTTAATTTTTAATAACAATATTATTATCTTACTTAAGTTTTGTAGTTATATATAGCAGCCATTCAGTAAATTATAAAAATGAAGATCTAAATTAAGATATTCTCTACATTTACTTACATACCTAACCTCAAAACGTTTCACTTTCATGTCATCAATATAGCATCAATATTATGTACAATTAATGAAAAATAGACGTATCATGATATTAACTATAATAATATTTAATTTCTAATGGTAACAATGTCAACAAACCACCTCAAGTTTCGTAGATTTGAATATCCAATACACAGCTGTACTCAGAAAATTATTATACACTGCAGAATCAGTTTTTAATAAATTGAATTGAGCTCTAAATATGTCGGCAATCCTGCAGGTCATGGCCTTCGTGTAATAGCCTATTGTTTATTGTAGTGTGTGTTTTGTTCTGAAATTCAATCAAGTCGGCCGTGATTCGATAAAATTAGTTCTCAAAACTGACAACAGATGGATTTTGGAAAATAGGAAAATTATGTAGGAAAATTGAAATTTAACTGAAAACTACTACTTTTCCGAAAAACTTTGGGTTCCAAGCTTCAAAATGAGGGGTCATTTATTAAAATCCGTTCAGCCCTTTTCCCGTAATTTCCATTACCAGTTCAAATTATATATATAGATTATGAAGACGTACTTGATGCAGATGCTGAAAAACTCGCTTTATATGGTGCCAACTTGCGATGAAATCTCATTACATTACGTGGTACTCCCAAGAACAGAGGTTCATCATAAGCATCACATAGATATGTAAGGACAGTACTCTCCAGAGTGACAGTACTTTCAATTACGTGAGGTATCACCTTTTTACGGCCATCCCTAACCTGTAACAGCACAATCACATGAGAAAAATAAGCTTAGATTACAAGAGAAAGGTCGTCCTCGATGTCTGTGGTTACACATGCTGGTCCCTGAATCCGAGATCCGCGAGTTTGAGCTAAAGTAGGGTAATCAGACGTTCCGTTTTTAATGGAATTGTCCCTTTTTTCAGCCTCTTGTCCCCTGTCCCAAGAAAAGTATGCTTGGGATGCCAAATGTTCTGTTTTTTTTTTTAAATTGCATCCCGTTGCGTTATTGTTAAAATATTCTTTTTAATGTTTCCATCAGATGTCACCAAAATGAATTCAATAAAGACCAAGTTAATCACAAAATGTCATTTCAAAAATGTGTCTTGCATGGACTTGCATAGTTTCTTGGAGCAAAGGCTAACCCTTATAGAGGAAATTCACTCATCAAAGAATTACGATGCTGATTATACAGTTGATCTTCGTGGAGAATGTTAAAATAGTTACAAGTTAATATTAAGCAAAAAATTTTGTTACGAAACAAAACCAATGGACGAACTTGCTTTCTTCGTATGAGAAGTGTCACCAAAAGTATATCTCCATCTCTGTCCATGTTCACTGGAAGACTGAAAAATTCTCTGCAAAGTGGGGTCCGCGGATTTCTGGAGTTACTCGAATCTCATTCTGGGGTTCTATGAATATTCCGAATAGGGACAAATTTTTCTTTCTTCAGAAGGATTTTTTTTATGTACCAGTAGCAATAATGTAGGAAGGAAAACTTGCAAAAATATACTTAATACAAGAATATTGTACAAAGAATGTATTGAAAGTAGAGCATAGTTTTGCTTTCTATTTTTTTAATATTGTGGCACCATGTTGAAAGACCTGGCGTGCGTCCGGCAGAAGGGAGGGCGTGCGGGAAGGCAAGCGTGAGGAGAGAAGAGAGAAAGCTGCGAGACGCTAGCAGCTGGTTCTGGAAAGCGACGCGAACCAATCGTATGGAAGCTACTCGATGCAGTACATTCTAGAACTATGATTTAGTAATAAATAGAAGGGGCAAGAGAGCCAGAGCCAGTTTAGTTTGTGAATCAGCAGCATCCAGGAGTCTTGGGTTCGTCGAGCCATGAGCTGAGTAACTGTGGCAGCATCCAGGCAGAAGCAACGCGTCTGGGAGTCTTGGGTTCGACACGTGAGTGAACTTGAGTAACGGTGGCAGCGTCCAGGTGGAAGCAACGCGTCCGGGAGTCTTGGGTTCGACACTTGAGTAACTGTGGCAGCGTCCAGGCAGAAGCAACACGTCCGAGAGTCGTGGGTTCGGCGTGCAATGAACTTTATCTGAAAGTCTTGAGTTCGAAGTTCAGTGGACTGTCCCTGGAAGTCTAGGGTTCGATATACTGTGAATGAGCTAGAAGAACTAGCCAAGGCAAACAACTGTGAACTGAGAACTGACAGTTTTGTTTTGTAAATAGTGCTTTGTGAACATTAGTTGAGATTAGGAGTACATTGTTGCTCTTCTCAATAATCCAAGTGAATTGTCATTGTCGTCTGTGGAGTGCAGTAACGAATACTGTGTTGCTGTGTGGAGTGGAATACCCATTGTTGACGGGAGTGTTTAAATTCATAAATAGAAAGCCATTATTGTTGTGAATAAAAGTAACATTATTGTTGAAATAAAAGTCACAATATCAATTCTGTTGTAACATATTAATGAAGGCCATCTAATTTTTTCAGGACAGTATTATAATTATTTTTTACGCTTTAATTCAAATATTTCGTTAATATTAATTCTATTTTGGAAATTATAACAAATATCTCCACTCATATTCACTTAATAGTCATAACAGATGTAAGTAAACCTGATACATGAAGCAGAAGAAAAGAGAATAGAAGCCTGTCTTTTATTTTTGCATATCCACCAATTTTTTATGTACTAAGTATATACGAGTAAATTTCTGAAGTTACAGGAAAAATACTTTCTGATTCCTTTCATATTAAAATGTCAATACCTACCGATATATCACATATAATAAACATGAATGATATCTCTTGAATTATTTATAAGAAATTTACTCCTATTGTTGTCAAAACAAGTTCACCTATCCGTGCTATATGAAACATATTACCTCAAACAATTCTTTTTCTGTAGTTTCAATATTCTCAAAGGGTTTAGATCCAATGTACTGAATTGTTTCCACAGTTTCTGAGCCCCATGGGAAGTCAGCTTTGATTTCCACAAGTTGGCCGTCCTGTCCATTGTGTATATCTGTCAGTGAAAATCTCCCAGGAAAGGCTGAAAACTGAAACTAGTGTTAACAAACAGAATTGCTCCATATATCTTGTATATACCATGTATATATCATAACTCTAAAGTTGCATTTTATTAGAGCTGACGTCAACTGGGAAGGAAGTTGCCTGCTATACTCAGCGCATTTCGAACTGGCAGATCAAGTTCAAACAATGGACTCTATTTGCCACGTGTGCTTACCCCCATTCCTGGACCATTCTCCTCAACTAAAGTCAGCTGGCACAGCCAGGATTACCAGTGCTTCAGTTCACAGTTCAGTTCAATGATTCGTGCGTGGTTTGTATGCGACTTTGATTCACCAGTTCGAAATGCACAGAGTATAGCATTTGTGTCGAGAAAGACAGATAGAGAAAGCATAATGAGCATAATTTGTGTCGTGGCCATTTAGTGTCGCCGGTAAATAAGCAGTGTTCCCTCTGCTTGTAGGTTAGGGAAGGTTTCCAAAAGCTAAGGAAATGCTAATCTTAAGAGAAAAGCGAAGATCGGTGGAGTTCTTCAGTGTGGATAAACACGACACTTTGAGAGAGAATCCTATATAAATTATAAATTTTCGTTGAAGGCAGTCGGGCTTAGAGTTTTACATTACCATCCTGACCATCATGGTCTAGTGGTCAGAGCTTCTGGCTATAGTTCATGAGGTCCCGGGTTCGAGCACAGGAATTTTTCCTTAAAGGGGATTGTTCCTGTGTTCGTCCATGGTCTGGAATTTAGGTTAAGTTTAGATTTAAGACCTCTCCTGGCACCACATTATCATAATCATCCTATCACATCATCGGGGTAATGTAACTCCGCCTTCCAGGTGCCCCAACCTCAGAAGTGGGTTACAACTAAGCCACGGCCAGGAGAGAAGACCAGAAATGTCGAAAAGACAACCTGGTGGCATTGGATAAAAAAAAATATCTTGTATGTCCAGAGTGTATCATCTTGCCTTTTACACCTACACAACTTATTACATTTTAATTAATTGATTAACTAGCAGACTTACTCGTGTTAATTATGTAAGATTTGTGCGGCTTACAGCTGTTTCAGTGCTTCACGCACCATCCTCAGAGCCTACTAGATCTTGGCGTCATCTCGAACTTCTCTGCCTGTTATGTGGGTGTGTTTGATTGTTGAAAGGTGTTGAAGAGTGGAGTCAAATAGTGTGTGTGTACTGAAATTGATCTCAACACACAGATCAATTTCAGTACACACACACTATTTGACTCCACTCTTCAACACCTTTCAACAATCAAACACACCCACATAACAGGCAGAGAAGTTCGAGATGACGCCGAGATCTAGTAGGCTCTGAGGATGGTGGTGAAGTGAAACAGCTGTAAGCCGCACAAATCTTACATAATTAACACGAGTAAGTCCACTAGTTAATCAATTAGTTATATTCAAGTGTTAAAAGTAGTGTACGCAAGATTCAAAATGTATTATATTATCATCTACAATTCATAATCCTGTACATGCCTTTATCTTTTATCATTTTACGTGATAATATAGCTTCTGTTTTATAGTTTGAAAGCATATTTTATTAATTCGTATGTCATTATCTGAACATTTAAATTTACAGCTGTATTAGGAATTCCTAATTGAGATTCATCTCAAATTGAACTGCTCTGTTTATGTTTCATGTACCTGGACGAACTGAATGAAGAGGAATCAATAAACCAACATGTTGATGCTTTATGTTAAATTACAAAATTACGTATCGTAATATTATTGTAGAATACAAACTGTGGAATGTTTCATATTCATACTGTAACAATGTATTACAATTTTCTTATTCATGTACTGGTACTGACAATACAATGAACATAATATAATTCCTGAGGCTAATAAACTAAAAATAAAACTAAACCTATTCGTACATTATAAGCAGTTCTAATATAATAATTTTTCTATTAAAGAAAATCGATATTTTAAAGTTACACAAACGCTGAAAAATGCTTGGAGCTTATAATCAGATTCTAATGACATTCCTTTCTTTCAAATAAGAAACAGCATTGTTATTTTATTTTTGTTAAGATTATTTATATGCGTTTTAACATCTATAGTCAAATTGCATCTTTGGGATACCAGTAGGCCGTGAACTATTGTTGTGACTCTGTTCCTATTACCATGTGTTATAGATGACTTGTGTTCATGTAACTGATTTAGATCATGTTTATGATAATAATAATCATCTATGGTGCTACAGTCCGTGAAGGGCCTAGACCGACCAGCCGGCTGCTGGCCTCACGCCCACATGCCGAAGCAGAGTTGGATGATCATCCAACCAGAATGGAGGTACTGTGTGGTTAGCACGATGATACCCCCAGCCGTTATAGCTGTCATTCGCAACCGGATTTCGTAGCTCCCCAAGTGCATCAAGATGCTGGGTGGGCACCGGTCCCATACACTGGCCAAAATTTCAGGGTTTGAAGCTGGGACTTCCAGAATGCAATTCTCAAACATTAGTATCTGAGCCAACGTGCTTGTTAGCACTGTTATTATACGAATTCGCAAATAAAAAGTGCGCTTTTAGGTATTATGGAAAGAAGTATAAAAAAGAAATGAACAATTCACTTTATTGCATCTCGAAAATTTCACGGAATCCTAATTTTACCAGGAATACTAAACATGAATTTTCGTGAAAATCTCGAAATGTATTTTTTGCAGCAATATAATACTTTCTATTTGCATCTTATATGAGAAAGTGAAAAAAAAAAAAAAAAAAAAAAAACGAAGAAGGCGCAAACAAGAAATCGATTTTTCTAATACCTTTCTCCACCACATTTTTCGTTGTCGCTGCCACTGATAAAAACGTTGTATAGCACTACCAGGACGAGCAAATATACATGCCCAGAGCGTGGTGTGCTTGCTAGGTTGGAAGTACCTAGCCTCTTCCTGAGATGATATACTATCCACATCTCTGTTATTCAGTCTTGTCTCAGCTATTCCGAATGGCAATTGAGAGCTACTGAGCTTCTTCACATAATCAAACGGCTCACTCAAGTCTAAAACAAAATTAGTTCAAAAAGTATTTTAAAAACTGAACATAATTCCCTAAATTAACTAAATTACACACTAAAACTCAATAAAGATCTTTTCGATGAACAGTAATGTCATCTCGAATTGGCTTTTTTAGATAGGGGAGAGATGGGTAGTATCGGACATCGGGTAATATCGGATAGTGTTTCTTTCATCTACCACCAGATCGTAATACCTGAATGACATGGTTACGTTTCTGTATGCGACATCACAGAAACGTAACCATGTCATTCAGGTACTATCATCTGGTGGTAGATGAAAGAAACTCACTGTCCGATATTACCCGATGTCTGATACTACCCTACTCTCCCCTAAAAATGTTGTCACAATTTTCGTGCACACACACACAGCAGACTACAATTATTTTATAAAAATTAACAAAAGCAAAGATAATTAAATAACGCATTAAGCCAATAAACTAAAGCAATACAGAGGCGTCATTTAGGGGACAGCGGGAAAATGTATGCTCCCCCCCCCCTCAGTTTAAAATCGACAAAAATATATAGACTTATTAATTAAATGATACTATTAAAGAAAAAAAACTGAGAACTGTATATTCAATAACAAAATATTCCACTTTCATAAATGCTTCAGAAAAATAAAAGACGAGTTTAATGACTTTGTTCAAATGAAACTAAGGTGTTACTCTTTGCTACATTAGTGGCTGTTTGTTACCTATTGTAAATATAAGTACTTTTTTTTGGTTAGTATCTGAAATTAAAATTTCTTTATCAATAAAATTGTGTCTGTTCATTTGTTCGCACCAAAGTTATATTAAAAAATCAAACTCAAAACATAAGAAATTATTTAGGGTAAAATTAAAGAAGTGACTAATTTCTCATGTCTTCTATTCTGTAGGTGAATTTATGACATTCAACAACACTGCATGAATAGTATTTCTGTCTTGTATTAAGTATAGATATTAACCCCTTGTGTTGTATTAGTATATGAAGAGTCCACTGCAAGAATGATGGATGTCATTTGGAATACATTTTGCAGGAGAAGCAATTGAAAGTTTGAAATGCTTAGCGCTCAAAGCTTAATTGTGATTTTCCGATCATTACTGGACAATGACTATCAGTGTTAATGCCATATAACTCTCTACACAGGGTGTTTCAAAAATACGGGGCATAATTTCAGGTATGTATTTCCCACATGTAGACAATCAAAATAGTTCATTACAACATGTGTCCGGAAATGCTTCATTTCCGAGTTATGGCCTTCACAACATTGAAATTCACCGGAACGTTTTTCTTTCCGCAGGTCGTTGCCGTCAAAGGAGACATTAAGAGGGCACTCTGACAGTTCATTCCGAGGCGAAGGTTACATTCAGTGTTGTGTAGGCGTTAGACTATGCGACATGTATTCAAATCAAGAGCTGGCAGAGATACACTTCATGTACAGTAAGGCGGACGGCAATGCTGCGCTGGCTCGTCGTTTGTACCAGGAGAGGTACCGACAGCGACAATGTCCAGATTACTTGTGGGGCCATTTAAAATCATTGGTTTATTCGTCTCCGGTGTCTGATTTGGAATCCCTTCGGAATCGAATTGTGGCATGTTCTGAGGACATACGCAATACTCCTGGAGTTTGGGATCGTGTTCGCAGGTCAATGAGACATCGATGTGAGGTCTGTATTCAAGCAGGAGGTGGACATTTTGAACATCTTCTGTAATGACAACGACCTGCAGAAAGAAAAACGTTCCGGTGAATTTCAATGTTGTGAAGGCCATAACTCGGAAATGAAGCAGTTCCGGACACATGTTGTAATGAACTATTTTGATTGTCTACATGTGGGAAATACATACCTGAAATTATGCCCCGTATTTTTTAAACACCCTGTATATGTCTTAAGCTATGCATTGACAGTCTTGGTTCATTTTCGACAAGAAAGTGACATCCATCATTCTTACAGTGGACTCTTCATATTTTAAAACTCTTCTGTGTATATATGTACCGAAGTACATATGATATTTTCGTGCAGATATTCTGCGTCATCATATGATGAAAGATGAGTGGAATGGAGAAAAATTCTCTCTCGTACAGGGATTTGAACCTGGGTTTTCAGCTTTACGTGCTGATGCTCTATCCACTAAGCCACACCGGATTCCCATCCCGATGTCGGATTGAATCCTCTCAGTTTAAGTTTCACCTCTTGGGTTCCCTCTAGTGGCTTACCCTCATGCACTGCGTCATAGATGTATGACAGTGGCACAATGCATGAGGGCAGACCACTAGAGGGAACCCAAGAGGTGGAACTTAAACTGAGGAGATTCGATCCGACATCGGGATGGGAATCCAATGTGGCTTAGTGGATAGAGCGTCAGCACGTAGAGCTGAAAACCCGGGTTCAAATTCCAATGCCGGAGATAATTTTTCTCCGTTCCACTCATCTTTCATCTTCTGTATATGGTTTAACTAGACTGTGATTATAATGAAGACTTTGTAGTACTATTAACATTCTTGACGTGTTCCATATTCTAGCTGTGAAGTGATGTATGAATACAATGGAATGTAAATAAATACAATACAATACAACAGCAAGTAAAGGGTGCGTCAGAAAGAACGGATGGATTCCAAACTATCGATACGCAGCAAGGGAAGGGATATAGTGAGGGGGACCACGACTGTTGGGTCAGCCAGAGAATGCAGTTTTAGTTGAGAACATGGTGCTGGTCTGACGTACAACGTGCTTTCATCGTAGAGATACTTTTGAAAAATGAAGAGTCTGTGATCGCCACTCAGGACTCATTTCGACATCGGACGTCACGCTAGGATTCCAACTCGGAATACAATTTTGCGGTGGGTGGCTTCATTTCATATCACAGGTTCAACATTAAAGAAAAAATCACCTGAATGAACATGGAGCGCGTGTACACCTGCAAATGTGCAGACAGACATTAGGTTTTCCAGCCACCTCAAAGATCAGCCCGCAAACATGCTATTGCACTGAGATTGTCCGAGGCTACGGTAAGATCTCACGCCCTGCGACTTCTTTCTTTGGGACCATTTGAAGGCATAAGTTTGTAAACATCGATCACATATACTGGGTGAACTGAAGACGGCGATTCGTGAAGAAATCGTGGCAATTGCACCAGCTATGACTGTGAAAGTGATGGCGAACTTCAGAAAAAGCCTCGATGCCTGTATTGAAAGCCAAGGACATCATATGGATTATGTTGTTTTCCATAAATAAACTGCATGTATTGGTGAATATGTTGATTAAATAAATTATTGATTTGACGAATCCTTACAATTTTCTTGCCATGTGAAATCCATCCGTTCTTTCTGACGCACCCTGTATATGTAGCTAAATTACGTGTGGTGTAAATAGGCTAAGAAGGTGAAACTAGGTCTGTGTGTGGAAACCGGAAATGTACTCTGAAGTTGGGTAAACTTGAACATAAAACCAAACAAAATAAATTCATCTTGTAGTGTAGGCTTTCACGGCCGGAGTCTATAGATCTAGATTCATTTTCCGGGCTGAGAGGCCGTGGTCTATTGGTTGGTTTTATACCAGACGTTTCGTCTGCAACTGCGGCAGACATCTTCAGGTACGCTGAGAAGAGTTTTGCGACCTCGAATACCACTCCACTGAAGATGTCTGCCGCAGTTGCAGACGAAACGTCTGGTATAAAACCAACCAATAGACCATGGCCTCTCAGCCCGGAAAATGAATCTAGATCTATAAAAATAAATTCAGTTCAAAAAATGTTTAGTGCAGCTGATATCATGTTTTTTTTTTTCTTAACGAACACGTTTACTCCAGTTTATGATATGGAAAGTAGTTAATTTCAGAGCAAATAAAGAGGAAGTACGCCATGCAATATACTCTATAAAGTTTCACCTAAAAAATCTTGTTCTATCCCCAAAGCAAAACTTGAAATGATGCTCTTGGAATGGAATGGAATTTACAGGAGGAAGGGGGAGGGGGGGGGGAAGGGCAGTGTGGACCTGTTACTATCTGTTGCACCAACCCTCAAGCTAGACACATTCCCAAACCCACACAAGCTGACTACACTAAGGTTCACTGCGTATCCAGGTTTCGAGCTCTAGTCCCTAGGCTAGCCCACTCCATCCGTTGCTAGCAGGCGATCGGGGAATGCTATGGAATGATGACGAAACAGAGAAATGGTGATCGAATTATGTAGACTCCTAATATGGGGAAAAACGGGGGGGGGGGGGGAGAACCTCGAGAAAAACCTCAACTGCAACCTTGTTCCTATTGATTTTTCAATGAAAAATTCCAGACCTAACTGAGACTCGAACCCGGGCTGCTTATGTGACAGGTTGGAGATCTGACCACTCAGCCACCACAGGGGTCCTAAATGACGTTCTTGAAGTTTTTTTTATTTTAGTTGGTTATTTAACAACCCTGTATCAACTACTAGGTTATTTAGCGTCGATGAGATTGGTGATAGCGAGATGATATTTGGCGAGATGGGGCCGAGAATTCGCCATTGCTTACCTTGCATTCACATTACGGTTGGGGAAAACCTCGGGAAAAACCCAACCAGGTAATCAACCCAAGCGGGGATCGAACCTGCGCCCGAACATTCTTGAAGTAATATCACTATATATATATATATATATATATATATATATATATATATATATATATATATATATATATATATATATATATATAGACAAAATTAAAACAATTACCACTTTTGGTAGGCTACTCTTCCCATGCACAAAATAGTACATTATGCAACGAGCCTATAATGGTGGTAATTAAGACGCGAGTATGTTTATGAAACGAGCGCAAGTTTCATAATTTTCATACGAGTGTCTTAATTACCATTATAGGCAAGTTTCATAGGACTTTTTATGCTCGACCATATTTCTAACTTGAAATTATTCATAAGTATTCATGTTATTCTTATCTGACTGGGGAGCTGAACTGATCTTGTGCAATACCTCGTAAATTGTGAGATGTGCGCAGACGCGAAAGTATTGATTTTTTCCGAGAAACAAATGTCGACATTGATCTTGATATAATCTAGAGAGTAAAATAAACATTAATCTTGATATAACCTTGAAATTGAATTAGACATTGAAAAACGAGATGACAAATTGAATTTATTTGAATATTATTTACAATTAACGCTAATTACTATAGTAACAGAACTAATTGTCTTTCGATTGCATATCCGAGAATAATCGATACTTGCGTTTTCGTATTGCTACAATGGTATTTTCTGATTGGTGGAACACCTGAACTTTAATGAATAGATGTAATTTAATGAGGTCCATTAAAGGGCTGCTACCAGGTGTATAATTACTACATTTCGGCATGGTCGAGCATAAAATAATATAAAAGTTTGGTTTCAAAACAATATCACCACATGTTACTCGAACAAAGAAACAAATTTTTCTGTGGTCAACATATAGTGGTAAGTGGCAACGCAGGCCAAAAATAACAGATTCTTTTCTTAATTCTGGATAACGAACATTATATCATGAAGAGATTCATATGAGGTTCGTTCCAACAACAGTCAGGAACCGTCTGTAACTATCATGAGCATGTGCAGTACAGAAAAACCATTCCAACACATTCCAAACCAGTCCTGAACCAGAAACATGTACTGCAGTCAGGCATTCCAACAAATTTTTGACACGGGTTCAGAACGGTCAGAAGTAGTCAGCATATTGAGTACGCGAGACGCGCATACGCATAAGCTCACCAACATCTCCTGGATTCTGAAGAAAGACATGATCGATTGTTCACATCAATGAGGTTAAGATCAAAAGTGACAGTGCAGACAAATAATAAAACTAGAGATTTAATGATAATAATTAAGCATCCCATTCTTAGCAAAGATGATCACAGTTATAGCATCTCTGGATTTAGTACATAACGATCAGCGAAAGGGTTCCAACAGCGTCCAGTCCAGTTTCAATCCCATAGCAGATGCTCAACCAGCACATGAGCATAAAATGGTACAGGAACCGTATATGAACTGATCCATGAACCGCTTGCTGGAACGAACCTATGATCAACAATAACTTCTTTAACAACAATTTATTATCACTCAATGATGCCAACTTTTCAATTACTCTTACCTTTGATAATATTTCCACTTTTAGCTTCATTAGAATGGTATGGAAAGATGTTTTCATCTGTATTCATAACCATGCTGAGTAGCCATTCTTGATGAATATTATTCTTCAAGAGCTCTCCAGCAAATCCGAATTTATAATAATCAACCAAAAGTGTAGAATCCTTATTGGAGAGTACAGGACGTACAAAACTTTGTCTTTCACATAATTGTAACACTTTCTGAATTAAATTTGTCATAATGAAAGTGAATTCCAATATAAAATATCCACACACAAAAAAAATTCAAATAAAAACACATTTGAAGATAATTTTAAAACTACATTTTCACTTAACATAAATTATTTTTGCCTATTACTTTCTTCTTCCCCTTCTAGTAAAGACTGTCTCGGAATAAGTGGAATATTTCCTTGTGGAGCTACGAAATAATCCTCATCTGTGACAGTAGCATTTGCCATTACTTCTTTGCGACAATTACCATCTGTAACTTCGTCATTCCGAAGATAAAGCGTTCTGTAATTATAGAAACATATACGATATGTAATAATCAAACCTCATACACAATAGACAACGATTTTAAAGTACATGCACACACAGAGTGTTCATTAAGTATGGAATATTGATTATAACTTCTTAAATTTTAATTTCACAAAAAAAAGTCTTTATACAAAAGCTGTTGGAGATAAACCATACTATATGATATCAGCATTCGAAGAAAGTTAGTTATTCAGGTATACAAGGTGTGACAGTGAACTTTATTTTTTTTAATTGCACTTTTACTTACTTACTGGCTTTTAAGGAACCCGTAAGTTCATTGCCGTCCTCACATAAGCCCGCCATTGGTCCCTATCCTGAGCAAGATCAATCCAGTCTCTACCATCATATCCTACCTCCCTCAAATCCATTTTAATATTATCTTCCCCTCTACGTCTCGGCCTCCCTAAAGGTCTTTTTCCCTCCGGTCTCCCAACTAACATTCTATATGCATTTCTGGATTCGCCCATATGTGCTACATGCCCTGCCCATCTCAAACGTCTGGATTTTATGTTCCTAATTATTTCAGGTGAAGAATACAATGCGTGCAGTTGTGTTGTGTAACTTTCTCCATTTACCTGTAACTTCATCCCTCTTAGCCCCAAATATTTTCCTAAGAACCTTATTCTCAAACACCCTTAATCTCTGTTCCTCTCTCAAAGTGAGAGTCCAAGTTTCACAACCATACAGAACAATCGGTAATATAACTGTTTTATAAATTCTAACTTTCAGATTTTTTGACAGAAGACTAGATGACAAAAGCTTCTCAACCGAATAATAACAGGCATTTCCCATATTTAGTCTGCGTTTAATTTCCTCCCGAGTGTCATTTATATTTGTTACTGTTGCTCCAAGATATTTAAATTTTTCCACCTCTTCGAAGGAGAAATCTCCAATTTTTATAGTTCCATTTCGTACAATATTCTCGTCACGAGACATAATCATATACTTAGTCTTTTCGGGATTTACTTCCAACCCTATTGCTTTACTTGCTTCAACTAGAATTCCCGTGTTTTCCCTAATCGTTTGTGGATTTTCTCCTAACATATTCACGTCATGCGCATAGACAAGAAGCTGATGTAACCCGTTCAATTCCAAACCCTCTGTGTTATCTGTGCACTCTACTTTAAGATTTACATATTCCGAATCTCTATTAAATGTTCCATTTATAGTGTTCTGCCCAAGGGCAGATCTTTCACTGTAAACCCAATATTTTCCAGTCTATTTTCTGCCTTCCTCTTTGTCTCCGCATATGATCTATATATTTTAATGTCGTCTATCATCTGATAATATCTTCTTCTGCCCCAAACTCTTCTCCCATTCTAGATCAACTTGAAAGCAGTTATGTTTTTAAAGGTACATCTTCAGATATGCCTTACAATTTGATTCAGTCCATCACTTATGCTTTAAGGAAAAAGATATTGTTCTCGAAATGATTTAGATATTTTTACATTGATCCATACTTTTTTGTTATGTTACACCACTGCTACTTAGAAAAGTAACAACGAAAAAATATATTTCTTTACGTAACTAACGGGATTTCTAAGGCAAATATTCTGTGAGACAAGTAACCACAAGTACAAGAGTAATGGCACTCTATTTTAAGAGTTACATATTCCGAATCTCTATTAAACATTCCATTCATAGTGTTCTGCCCAAGGGCAGGTCTTTCACTGCAAACCCAACATTCTCCAGTCTATTTTCTGCCTTCCTCTTTGTCTCCGCATATGATCTATATATTTTAATGTCGTCTATCATCTGATAATATCTTCTTCTGCCCCAAACTCTTCTCCCATTCTAGATCAACTTGAAAGCAGTTATGTTTTTGAAGGTACATCTTCAGATATGCTTTACAATTTGATTCAGTCCATCACTTATGCTTTAAGAAAAAAGATATTATTGTTCTCGAAATGATTTAGATATTTTTACATTGATTCATAATTTTTTGTTATGTTACACCACTGCTTCTTAGAAAAGTAACAACGAAAAAATATATTTCTTTATGTAACTAATGGGATCTCTAAAGCAAATATTCTGTGAGGCAAGTAACCATGGGGATCCCTAAATTTGGCACTTACATGTAAGTATTCAACAACAACTTAAAATCAAGGACTTAAGTTTCTATATGAGTTTATCTGATGAACAGCAGGACCAAGTCAGGAATCTGCTGAGCCAAGTGGAGTAGTCAACCGAGCAGGAAAGCAGCAACATATGGTCAAAGAGACGGCATGAGCCAGTGGGGAACGGAAGCCACGAAGCAAGAATAAGCGAGCTTTACGGGAGATCAAGGGAAGGTGCAAATAATTTTCAGAGTAGATGACAAGGAGGGGAGGAGAGATTGTGCTTTCGTCACCACAGGGCAGTCTTTTATCGCTGATGAGTAGAATTAAGGGCCAAAAAAGTTACAATCTAAAAAGTTGGTGCATGAGCGGCATAAAATAATAATGTCATAAAATGACACTTAAAATTAACATATTGTAATAATAGTAGTTAGGTGATGTAATGGTGGTAAATCGTGTTTAGTATGATGAAAGTGTGTTTAGAACAATTTGGATATAGAGGTTAGTTAGGAAGTTAAAGAATTGAAACGCATGAGGAGAAATTTAAAACAGTGGCTAGCTTGGTAAAAAAAAAAAGTAAATTTAGAAAATTATGTACGAAAGTTCTGCACTGCACTGAACAAGGAAGCACAACAAAATAAAAACTTCTCTCAACTTTACTGGGAAGTGAGAAGCAAAATGAGTTAAATGATCCCAAATTGCGGCCATTAGAGAACAACAAAAACAACAGATCTGAAAGATGATATTAACACAGTCTAGTATATACAGTCGCGAAGCTCAATATGTAGTAAATATGCAAACATTAGGTAGTTGCTCACCACTAGGATCGCTAATATCGCCTCATTACAGGCAATGCAAAATAGTGTCGTCACAGTCTATTGTTTCTAGCACCCTCAAAACTAAAGCTTCGTGACTGTATATAGTAGACTGTGATATTAGTAAGTACAGTTACTTTTTTTAGTGTATTATAAGTGTTGCTTTAGATTAAGGAATGAATGATCAAATTAAAGTGAACTGAAAACTCATGTCAAGATTTAGCAAGGTTATTAAAATGATGTGTATTAAGATAAAGTGGATCCCAGTGAGTAAAACCATGTGAAGATTGAGTGTTAAATAGGTATAACGAATTTTATTTTTTTTTTAATTAGGAAGGAGAGTTAGAAAAGTGTTAGTATAGTGATTTTAAGAAGAATAGACAGTTAAAATTTAAGAACGATATTTTGAAAGAGTATTAATGAACAATATAATATACTGTATAAAAATAGTAGATTGTCGCAATGAATTGAAACAATAAAATACAAAATGCTAAAGTAGGAAGAGTAAGATGGGACGTAGGAAGACCATAATTATAGATAAATTATGTTCGGAAGAATAGAATGCAGGAGTGGAGTTACAATCTTAGACTAGTAATAACAGATGGTGGATATTTAAGATCAGTAAGGAGAAAGAGACTATTTGGAGTTAAATTAATATCAGGATTAGTGGAGTTATTAGTTAAACAGACTGTCGGGATTTCATATTAATTGTAGGAAAATGTAACAGAAAGTTATGGTGGAACCAGTAGTATACAGAAATGTGGTGGTACATCATAACTATTATACGAGGGGGATCCAGGAAATAACGACCGTTCGCGCATACCCGCCACGCAGCTGACTCCCCTTCCTTGTTAGAAGGTTAACTGGCTTCCTTAACATGTGTTCTCATAATGTTGTGAGTACTGGTTGCAACAAGTCGCCATTGTGCATTTTGTGTTACTTCAAAATTAACGACGTGATTGATAATCCCGCCGACTGTGAGGTGAGTAGTGTGATTCGATTTCTGAATGCCCGACATTTGAAACCTGCAGAAATTTACCGGCAATTGAAAGATGTGTATGGTGATACTGTAATGAATGAAAGAAATGTGAGAAAATGGTGCGAAATGTTCAACAATGGGCGAACAAATGTCCACGATGAAACTCGACCCGGATGCCCATCACTCATCACAGAAGACCTGAAGACTAAAGTGAACGACAGAATCTTGCAAGACAGGCGCACATCACTCGACGAATTGCATATTGCCTTTCCTGACATTTCTCGTTCTTTGCTTGGTGAAATTGTGTCACAACATCTTGGCTACCACAAAATCTGTGCACGATGGGTTCCACGGCAACTGAGTGACCAACACAAAACTCAGAGAATGGCCTCAGCATTGACATTCTTGATGCGATATCACACAGATGGAGACGCCTTTCTTGATCAAATTGTGACTGGTGATGAGACCTGGGTGTCTCACAACACCCCAGAGACCAAGCGCCAATCACGTCAGTGGCATCATCCCTCATCACCCAAGAAACAGAGAAAATTCAAACAGACTCTCTCAACACAAAAAGTCATGGCTACTGTCTTTTGGGATTGCAAAGGTGTTCTTTTGCTGGATTTCATGCCAAAAGGCACTACGATCAATGCAAATCGTTATTGTGAGACTTTACGAAAATTACGGCGAGCCATCCAAAACAAGAGGCGAGGAATGCTTTCGACAGGAGTTGTGCTTCTTCACGACAACGCCCGCCCGCACACTGCTGCATCAACTCGAGAATTGCTGGATCAATTCGGTTGGGAAATCTTTGATCATCCGCCCTATAGTCCAGACCTTGCTCCTAGCGATTTTCACCTTTTCACTAAGCTGAAAGACTTTCTGGGTGGTACGCGTTTTGGAAGTGATGAAGAGTTGAAGAAGACAGTGAACACCTGGCTTAATGAACTGGCGGCAGAGGAGTATAACACGGGAATTCTAAAGCTAGTGAACAGATACGACAAATGTTTAAATGTAGGTGGTGATTATGTAGAGAAGTAAAGGAAGCTTCAGTTATGTAACAGACTTTGTTTTTTCAAATAAATATATTTTTTTTAATTATTACAACAAAACGGTCGTTATTTCCTGGATCCCCCTCGTATATGTTGATGACAATAAATATCATTATCACAAGAATTTGTTTTCCACAGAATATAAATACTGACCTATCTTCAAGAACTGATATCATGGGCTCTACTCCAGCAGTGTCAATAACACGAATTTGATCCGCAAATCTTATAGCTTCTTCCAAACGTTCTATTCCCTTTTTATTAGCAAAGTCAACCAGTGATAACCTTTCTAACAGTTCAATAGTTTGCTGATCTATCTTAGTTCGTGGTGGCAATTTGTCTTCATCCACTGGCTTCACAACTGGTTTCGGAGGAACTTTTGAATTCAATAACCTTCTACTCCCTTGTAGCAACCAAACTTTCAACAATGTATCCTTGTTCAATAGCCTGATCATGTCCGCCAAAATGAAGGTTTATCTAAAAAGGAAAGCATCAGATAAATTATTTTGTTTCTTGACTTGACATTGTAATATTATTGAAGGGCTCGAGGGGGGAAAAGGAGCTAACCCACACTTTTATGAAAACAGAGAAAAAATATATATATCACACTCCATATTAGTAGTTTTACAGTCTCCCATCGGTTACTATTTGTAGCAGTAAAAATAAATCCGCAGCTTTTTATTTCAACCACATTCTGGTGTTATATTTCTGAACAAAGAAGGAGTTAACCCACATTAAAATGGCAGATGGTAAAGACGAAATGTAGTGTTCTAATGATACAGGAAACGTATTGACAATAAAAGAAAAACTAAGGGGCAAAGTCAATTTGGAACCGAAAATAAATACTTCGATCTCCTTGCCTAAACATTCACACAATCTCATGTGGCATCCTGGAAACGCCATGTTTGTAACTGAATAACTCTTGAAATGCTTTCCCTCTAATTGTATGTTGCAGCATATCTAATAAATGACTTCATCCCATGGTTCTTGGAAGAACTGCCCCTGGACCTGGAATATGAGTAAATATATTTAGGCTGCATTCAATTCAACATTTTCCACTGATAATTTCCCTTCCTTTCGTAGCGCTCTAGTATTTTACCGTGGACCAAATCTGTGGTAAAATGGTTTAAGAACGCATTAGGCTATCGTGGATCAATACCCAAGAGGGCTAGCCCTCTTATCAATTTCCTAAAATAGGTTAGGTTAGCTACAAAATACATGGACCTTCGATATTTTCCCGCACGCAAATACTAAGTATTTCTGTAATTTAATCAGATATCAACTTATTGACTTACTTCAGAACTGAATATAAAGTCACTGATTTCATTCCCAACTATTTTAATCCGTTACCACGTGTTCTATTTGAATTAGGCCTACTACAAAGTTTCAATAAACATAACCTCTATGTTTACGATTCAACTTCAGCTATTGTTTATGTTTTGTTTTTTATCAAATTTATGACGAACAATGTTCACGGATGAAAGGTGAATCAGACGCACCAATTTTATTTATACTGCATGATACACTTCTAAAGAACAGAAAAATAATTATCTATAAACGAAAACCACTCAACAGCGTCTCTACCACTGTAATCATAAAACATGGCAGCATTAAATACTTTTGCGGTAGTATCTGGTGTATTTTTCGTCATTTTTATAATTGGCCTGCATAATTTTATAACAAGTAACGAAGAAAATGGATGTGAAATGACTTATATGTTCGAATATCCTCAATTTGTTGTAAGTTTTAATTATATGTAGTAAATCAATTTGTTCTTTGTGTATTTGATTTCGTTATCAATATTTAAAATACATTAACTCTACAAATTTACTTCCATTGAAAATAAGATGAAGGTGCAGTAATACAATTAATTCAAGTCAAATATTTCAAGCATTTTACAACAGTTTCCATTCATATAAAACTGATTTACATTAACAAAATGTAATGACAGGTAGGGTTAGGTTTTACCAGTTTGACGAAGTGAAAGAGCATGTCTTTTGTAACAGAGGTACTGGTCTTGTTCTTAAGCTCTATAGTTGTCTAAATAAGTTCTGTCATTGTTTTAAACATACATAGTCTTACATGCAGAATTTTTATACCCACAGAGAATTTCACTACCAGGTGACATAGCCAGAAAATATTCTCGTTATGGCCTTTATGCCTATGGTGAAGGACATATGACTGAAAGACTAAGACACATGAGATTCAGTGGCATTCCAGTTTTGTTCATTCCTGGAAATAGTGGTTCCCATAAACAAGGTAAACAAGTAGGCCTATTAATTCTGAGAGATAAGTATTATCAACTAGTAAATCAAAATTTCTGGCTTTCTTTACATGTAGTCCAACTATAACTCATGTTTTTCTTCTTTTACAGTTCGATCTTTGGCGTCCGTAAGCCTCCGAAAAACATTGAATTCTCATGCCCCCTTCCATTTCGACTATTTCACTGTGGATTTGAATGAGGAATATTCGGCATTATTTGGTGGAGTGCTGAAGGATCAGAGAGATTTTGTTCATCACTGCCTGCACAGAATTTTGGAGTTGTATCAATACAATAAAAATAAACCTTCGTCTGTTATACTAATTGGACACTCAATGGCATGTTATCTTTATTAGATTATTGCTCTAAACTTTATTAAAATAAGTTATCTATATTTCTTTGTGTATTGCGTCACTTGCTAAGGAATCATTTTAAATAATCATAATAATTTATTGCATCCACTGATCATATACATGATATGGGACATGTCATATTTACAAACTATTAATTTAATTACATATTACACGTAGGATGCGAATTAAGATTTCTGACGAAGGGGGGGATAAAATTCTAGATAGAGACTACCATACATAAAATTATTATTATTATTATTATTATTATTATTATTATTATTGCTGCTGTTGTTGACATTACTGTGATGAAATGTAAACATTGGCAGTAAAAATAATAAAGTAATGAATAAACTCACCTCTGTATCATTACTGGATTACATTTTTTAAAATAGTTGACTTAAATGAGTTAATTATATCCATGAGTAGCCTTAAAATAAGATGTGTAATTCGTAAGTTACAGTATTGATTGTTGTCAGCTTGCCTGTGATGATAATAGGCTTACATCAATATCATTTTCTTTGCTTACTTTATACTTTATAGAGTATACTCGTATTAAAACAATTATATTTTGTGAGGGGGATAGAAGTTATCCCTGGCAGGGATGTTAATGTGAATTTATGAGAGGGGGATAACTTTCCAACAGGGAGGAAAATCCCCCCATTCCCCCCCCCCGTTAATGCGCACCCTGATTACACGTAAGAATAAATAGCCTAATACCTAACTATAATTAAATGCAACACAAATACAAATACACAAAACTTGGAACTTAATTGTAGAAAACTATACAGATCTGTTATCACCAAATAATTTATTTATAGATAATTATTTAATTAGTCTCTATTAAGTTTTCGATTACATATAAATTTATAGAGTTACACTGTGAAAGTAGAGTATCGGTACTGATTATTCAGTTCTACCATAAGCATTAGTAAGAAGCAAATAACTGCACTGAGATCGTAAAATAACCCTCAATATAAGTAACTTATTTAACTAAATCTAGTTTATTTTTATGGTAAAGAATGTAAGGCATATAATTCATTTTTAAAAATAGATTTTGTGTATGAACATTGGTAAATTTTTCTTTCTTTTTTCTGCAGGGTGGAATGGTTGCCAAGGGACTTTTTCTAGATCCCAATTTTGATAAAAATCTGGTACGTGTGATAATCACCTTAGTAACGCCTCATATGAGCCCTGTGCTTGCACTTGACTCATACATAGCAAAATATTATGATCAAGTCAACTCTTATTGGATAGCCAACAGAAGACAAGGCTGGGAAGGTAACCTGAGCCATGTGACGCTGGCAAGTATTGGAGGGGGCCATCGTGACATTCTAGTGAGATCCGGTCTGACTTATGCTGAGGAAGCAGATATTAATGTTGTGGTAAGTTGTATTTTCTATTTAATCTTGGAAAGGCAATGTACAAACATTTGCTGCCTTCTTAAGGAGTGTGTTAGGCTTGTGAAGTAAGTGGCCAGTCCATGCAGGAAATGTACATTCCTACAAACAAAAAATGGCCCGATTCTTGAAGCTCCTCACACCACATGAATTTCGTCGCGTATTTAACGAAGAAGCACCACACGAGAATAACATTCGTCATTGGGATAGACAGTTGAAAGAGACAGGAAGCCTATTGGAGAGAGAAAAGACGTATTGGAAGACCATCGATAAATGATGAAATGGTAGAAGCCATCCAAAGAGCATGTGTTCACAGTCCAGAGAAATCAGTTCATAGACTTTAAAGAAACGTCTTCATCTGATTCCTTATAAACTTAAATTGTTACATGCACTTCATCCAGATAATTATTATAAAAGGTTTGAGTTTGCTGTGGCTATGTTTAATGAGTCACAGATTCAAATTTTGCCAGCCACAAAAAACACTGCAATTTTCTTTGGAAATCCATCTTGTATAATTAATTGTAACTTCTCACCAATCCACAGCTCTGGAAAAATGCATATTTGATTTACAGTGGACATCGTGTAATCAGCTTATAGCTGGATACACGTACATATTAAGAATTAAGAAGTAATTAATTGAAACAATGAAAATTATTGTACATCTTGATTATACAACTTTTAACATTATATCACTTCGGAAAACGCATTATTTGTCTTTCTTGTGTTAAATTTTATATTACCTCGTTAACATGTTTCAGCCTGCTATTGGCCATCTTCAGAACTGGTTGTTGCTGGTCTTGACTCTACATTACACTACACAAACACACCCCCACAGGAAACAAAGCAAAAGGCGCCAAGACCAGCAACAACCAGTTCTGAAGATGGCAAATAGCAGGCTGAAACATGTTAATGAGGTAATATAAAATTTAACATAAGAAAGACAAATAATACGTTTTCCGAAAATTATTGCAATTGTTCGATTTTTACTGTCTTTTGTTCCCTTCGGTGCCTCGAACTTACAGACGAAATACTTTAAGAGTTTTATTTTCATCTGGCATCAATATTACATTTCTACCTCTATTTTTTTTTTATTTTAGTAGGTTATTTTACGACGCTTTATCAACAGCTTTGGTTATTTAGCGTCTGAATGAGAGATGAAGGTAATAATGCCGGTGAAATGAGTCCGGGGTCCAACACCATAAGTTATCCAGCATTTGCTCATATTGGGTTGAGGGAAAACCCTGGAAAAAACCTCAACCAGGTAACTTGTCCCGACTGGGAATCGAAACCGGGCCACCTGGTTTGGCGGCTAGACGTGCTAGCCGTTACTCCACAGGCGTTCTACCTCTATTCACTCAAAAAATATAATCCTCTGAAACCCCACCATGGCTTTTGGGATGCAGAGTATAAAACCTATCAATAGTTGCTGTGTTCCCCAGGAACCCCGTTGTATCTTACTCTGGAGTTACTCAGCAAATGAACCACTCTTTAGAATAGAAATGGGGTATGTTGATTTGGTAGTACATCATTTTATTGATTGAGTTATTGCTAAGCTCATGAATATGGCGAGATCAGGAAGACAAAATATGTAAGAGTGTATGAGAAAGATTCCTTTAACTTTAATTTTTATATTTCAGAGTACAGCTATGCCAACTGTGTGGCGTTCCACTGATCATCTTTGTAGTGTATGGTGCAAGGAGTTGGTTCTGGTAATTGTCAGGGCCTTACACGATATTGTGAACCTTACCACCAAACAAGTGACCGAAAATGCATTAGAACGCAAATTAGTCTTCCAATATCATATGCTGCAGGTAAGGATTTGTATACTAATGGACCACAGGAGCTTAAAATTAGACTTTATATTTGTGTTGAAGTTGGAAAAAAAAATCAGACTCCTAATAACCATCTTTCCCCCACCTTCTCCCCTCCCCTACAGCTTTCACCATATTTATAAGTCACATTTATGCATACTCTCTTGCACTTGACTTATAGTTTTTTATGCCTGGTTACTGTTTTATATACGAATCATAAACTCGCTACTTCTCTCTGTCTTACTGCAATAATTTTTTATCACTTCACTATAATCTTCTATTTCTCTAAGTAATATTTTTTTCCAAGTCTATTTTTCATTATCAACTATAGGGTGTCCCAACGAGAACGCCAGATTTAATAATGTTAATGAATTCAACAAAACAGATAACAGTTTCGCCAACCCAACAACAAGACAATTACGCAATGTCCCAACAATGGCTGCATTCAGCCGGGACAGCGCTAATTCAACGATTCATTTTTGCTGAGTTACAGAGCTGTGAGATCCTGAACGACCATTGCAAAATGTCTGCTGTGTTTACAAAGAAACACGCTGCTATTGTTCCGTCTACTCCTGAATATATGATACCATTGGCTGCGTTCAGCCAGGACAGTGCTGAGGTAGCGCTGAAATAGCGACAGCACTGAACGCCTTGCGGGCCGACAGCACTGAAATAGCAGCCGCCATTTTTCGTAGCAAAATTTTTTTCGCTGCAAGCCTGTTGCTAGCCAGCGAAAGTGGAGGGGGTAGACATCAACCAATGGTGCCGGAGTAGACAGAACACAATGGTTGCGTTCAGCCGGGACAGCGCTGCGGTAGCGCTGAGATAGCGACAGCACTGAACGCCTTGCTGGCCGACAGCGCTGGAATAGCGGCCGCTATTTTTCGTAGCAAAATTTTTTTCGCTGCAAGTCTGCTGCTAGCCAGCGAAAGTGGAGGGGGTAGACCTCAACCAATGGTGCCGGAGTAGACAGAACAATGGCGTGTTTGTTTGTAAACACAGTGGACATTTTGCAGTCTGGTCGTTCAGCCACTAACAGCTGCTGTAACTCAGCAAAAGTGAATTGGTACCCCAGCGCTGTCCCGGCTGAACGCAGCCAATGGCGTGTTTCTTTGTAAACACAGCGGACATTTCACTACTTCAGCAACAGCTGAACGCAGCCATTGTTTAGTTGCTATTGGGTTGGCGACACTGTTATCTGTTTTTGTTGCACTTATTCACACAATTAAATCGTGCATTCTTGTTGGGACACTCTGTAGTAAAATTCATTTATTTATTCGTATTTTACTATACTGCGTATACATTACTCATAATCGATATATCGTTAAATAGGCCTAACCAAGTAAAAACAAAAATATTCACCACTCTTCCTTTTTTTCCATTTCCAACTGGTCTCATACTATCTTTCGCTATAATTCTTATCATTACTTACTTACTACTTTACACCAGCTATTTCCAACTGATGTGCCGCAAATCATCTGTTGGTGTGCTGCGAGAAATTAAACTATAATTCTAATAGCAAAAATTGAAAAAAATTGAAGTGCAGCACAAGTGAAAATTCCCTCAGAAACCCGCCAAAATTCCCCTCTTAAAAGCGTCAAAATTCCCTCTTAATAAAATCGTCAAAATTCCCCCTGGTAAGGAACCACTCATTTATTAGCTGAAGCCTATATGAGTGTGCTGCTGGGTTTTAAATTACACCTTTAGTGTGCCATATGTTGAAAAACGCTACTTTACACTGTAACAGTTTCGTTTTCCTCTTCACAATTTTCTGAAGCTTCTTATATCATCCCCGCCCCCCTCCCGCCACAACTAATTTCATCTACTCTCACCTTCATTTCAAACCTAATGACTTAATTCAACCTACCTATTCAAAAGTGTCACTTTCACTACTTCTTTCATGATCCTTTTCCCAGTTTACTTGTCTAGACCTCATTTTATTTACTACTAATCTTATCACTAAATCCTTGCTTTAGTTTGATCCCTGTACAAACAGGTTCGTTTTTAGATATATTTCCTACATTAATCCACTTGTTTCCTAATTTCACTCATTCTTTTCTTGCACTTCTTTATCTCACTTGTTTTCTTTATACTGTGTTTTGCTATGTTAGTTCGTCACCCATCCATATTTTTACCACATCTGTCTCTCTTTGCTTACTAATAATACTTATCACTAATCACTGCTTCACCATATTAAAACGAGTTCGTTATTAGATCTGATACTTACTTACTTATTGGCTTTTAAGGAACCCGGAGGTTCATTGCCGCCCTCACATAAGCCTGCCATTGATCCCTATTCTGAGCAAGATTAATCCAGTCTCTATCATCATATCCCACCTCCCTCAAATCCATTTTAATATTATCTTCCCATCTACGTCTCGGCCTCCCCAAAGGTCTTTTTCCCTCCAGCCTCCCAACTAACACTCTATATGCAAATTAAGCTTTCAGGAATAACTCCCTGTAAAGGTAATTTGAATAATTTCGAGGGAAAAATTGTTCCGGGGCCGGGTATCGAACCTGGGACCTTTGGTTAAATGTACCAACGCTCTCCCACTGAGCTACCCGGGAACTCTACCTGACACCGATCCAATTTTTCTCTCTATATCCACAGACCTCAAAGTGGGCTGACAACCGTCAAGCAACCAACATTTGAGTGCACACTAACTCTGTGTGACTTTAAATTGTGGTTTTCTGTTACATACAGTGACGTGTATTATGCAAATCAACTTTACAGGGAGTTATACCTGAAATCTTGATTTGCATAATACACGTCACTGTTCGTTAACAGAAAACCACAATTTAAGTCACACGGAGTTAGTGTGCACTCGAAGTTGGTTGCTTGACGGTTGTCAGCCCACTTTGAGGTCTGTGGATATAGAGGGAAAAATTGGATCGGTGTCGTTAGAGTTCCCGAGTAGCTCAGTGGTAGAGCGTTGGTACGTTAAACCAAAGGTCCCGGGTTCGATACCCGGCTCCGGAACAATTTTTCCCTCGAAATTATTCAAATCAACTTTACAGGGAGTTATACCTGAAATCTTGATTTGAATATTAAAATGGATTTGAGGGAGGTGGGATATGATGATAGAGACTGGATTAATCTTGCACAGGATAGGGACCGATGGCTGGCTTATGTGAGGGCGGCAATGAACCTTCGGGTTCCTTAAAAGCCATTTGTAAGTAAGTAAGTAATGTAAGTATTATCATGGTCAGCCACTGAAGCACAGATTTTGAGGTGTTCCGAATCCATTTCTTGATTTGAGTTGCACAATGAGGGTGATGAATTTTAAAGGGCAATAAAATCCTTAGCATTATTTTCTCCAGAAAGAAAAATTTGGGAGGCCATGTCACAGATTTATGGCGTGTAAAAGAACCCTGTCTCTTACAGAGGGTTTCAGGTAAAAATGTGTGGGCTTCTTACATGCCAGAAGCACCAGTTTCTTCTATACCATTGATATCAGGCATTTAAAAGATTTTATAGTTAGTAGGTATCAATCTTTTCAATGTTTGTTTCTTTTGAAAGGTTTTTTTTTCTAAATATTTTTAGTGGTTTATTTTCTTTGTTTAAATGTTTCAAACCTGTTACTAAATCTACGTATTATTCTGTGAAAAGATTTATTAAATCTACATACTTAGACTTCAATAAACAAAATTTGATAACACAATCTCAAGGGAAAAAAATGGAACTCTCTGCATCAAAATCCACAGTTAATTCCCGATTTACCACGAAAATCGTCTGTAGCTGCATTTAGATTAGCAACAGGCCATGATTGTTTGGCCAAACACCTGTATAGAATTGGAATATATCAGTCCCCTAACTGTCCATTGTGCAACTTGAACCAAGAAATGGATTCGGAACACCTCAAAATCTATGCTTCAGTGGCTGACCATGATAATATCTTTGAAAAATATTGGAGTGCAAGAGGTCAAATGACTTTATTGTCAAATGTCTGGCACAACATGTTTCAAACCTTATTCAGAAGTTCGATCTCTCTTCTTAATTCACATTATATGAAAAATATCATGTGTTCTGTTTCATGATTTATACAGAGAACAGCAGGAAAACGTTTTTCTACTGCATTCCATCCTCGTGAAGCATTCTTTGATTCCAATGCATTCTGGAGAGAGAATTTACAACGCCAGTTCACATTCCACGAACCCAATGGAATACATACCGAAACATACATCATGATAAGACTGCTTGATGACCCCAAACATGAAATGATGGCAGTGGAAGCTGTCAATGTTGATGACAAAGACTGGGTGTTTGCATGTGTAGCAGATGCCATCCATAATAACGCCAGAATATGGTAAGTCATGTCATCAGAGCTGCATACAGATTTAGATTAGATCATATTTGGAGTTAGAGATGTATCTATGGATGACCAAAGAATTGGAACAGTTAGCAATACAGACTTTTTTCGATTTTCTCTATGTAATATACCCATCAAATTTTTATTCATAACTGCTTTAGTCTTAATATATTTTTTTATTCTTTTTATTCTTAAAGGCTGTCTGGTTTTTCGTACACTTTTTAATGGGTTTGTTTCTGCAGAGAGTTGTGATGGTTTTGACAACAGTTCCAACTCCAACTATTGCACATGATCAATGATGATCGGTTTGAAACTAATTTCGAAACATCCCTGCATGAACACTCATGTACTGTAAAATAATTTTTCTAATCTCGTATATTGTAGATGTCATTAAATTTCACAGTATATTTTAATACGATGACCTAAAAACCTACTTAAAATGATCAATAAAGTGTCCTTAAAGTAACGGAAAAATGACAAAAAATTAAAAGAAACTGACATTTAAATATTATTCGAAGTACCACACCACAACTTCTTAAAAATTAGTCACCTTGTTTCAATGACTGCCCTGCAAATCTCGGAGAGAGGAGGCAACTTCCTAGAATTTTACCACAGTCTAGTATATACAGTCGCGAAGCTCAATACGTAGTAAATATGCAAACATTAGATAGTTGCTCACCACTAGGATCGCTAATATCGCTTCATTACAGGCAATGCAAAATAGTACCGTCACAGTCTATTGTTTCTAGCACCCTCAAAACTCAAGCTTCGTGACTGTATATAGTAGACTGTGATTTTACCAACATAAAGGAAAAGGGCATGCAACAAAATGAAGGTTTTTAAGAGAAAACTATAGATTTTAGTGAGGTTTTACAATGTGCTTCAATCAGGGGTGGCCCATGTCAGTGCCTTCATTCTCAGTCTCCTCCTCCTTCCGCTCTTCACTTTTGTTACCAGACCTTCCAGATGAGGGAGTGTGAATGACAAAACAAATTGTGGGCGCAGTGTGCATTCTTGCAATCTTTGTGTTAAAAATACTGTCTACTACAATGCATCCCTTCCAAACCATATTGGGGACACAAAGTCCTATTGTCCATGAAACAGTGAAAGTTTCCCCCCTTCCAAACATAAATTTTAAAGTCACCCTCTTACCAACAAAAGAACAGTAGCGGTCAAAGCCATCACTTAAACTAAGCTGTTGTCAAGCATTTTATATTACTTCTGTTGTGTGAGGTGAAGCCTTCAGTGGAATAAGGGATGGACTTTGAGTTTTATAGTTTGGAACAAACTATAAACTCCACTGTTATTCACTTATTCAGTAGGTAATTACTACTGATCTATTTGCTTAGAAAAATATTTAACAGGCCTATCTATAAAGAAGTAAAATTCATATTCCAAATGATCTAAAAGTTCTTCAAAGTATTAAAAATGACCAAAAAATGCCGAAAAATATAAAAATGACCTATTAGTTCAAAAATGCAATATAAGAAATTAATTTTTTACATTGATATTAACATAGAAAGGATTTCTATAATAATAGGCATCGTCCTAATGTGAAAAATAAGCTTACTTTTCATCAACATCTGCCCCATAGGATAATAACCAATATAGATAAGCATGAAAACAAAATATTAAAGCAAAAAGTATGTGTGTGCCAGTCTAGTGGAAAAAGGTAAAGGACAACTATCTTAATGTGCATGCATCAGTGTGATTTGAGATTGGCTTGCACTTGATCAACAAATCTTTCTGACCATCAGAAAATGGTTTGGTGATGGTTTGATATGCTGCAAGAATGCCTGAATTTAATCAGGAAGTGGTCAGAGTTTGGAGTTATCACTGTACCAACAATAAAGTCTATGTATGCATGCACATGATGGTTGGAAACTAGCGTCGTGTATTACAGGTGCTATGTTCGGTTCAAGTTTGTCAAATATGACTGAAGATCATCTACAAACCTGTGAAGTTCTACCTGATGGATCCACCACAGAGAAATATTGGAGAGCAAGAACGCTAATGGCTTCGTTGCCAAAGCCCGGCATTAGATAACAACAACAACAGTTTGTCAAATATGGTGAAGTTCGATATTCGCCGATGTTCGCTCTATAGAAGGCAGCCTATCATGTTTGTTCAGCCTCGCTATGAAAATATTCTCAACACACAAACAACCAGCCCCCACCATAAGAGCAATACATCCCTATCCCTACAACCGACAAATGCACATCGCATAATTCAAGATCACTAGTAGTTCAGGAGACACTGATGAAGACATAACATCATGTCGAAATGGGCCGTCTGTCCAAGGTATTTACTTTTTTTAAATTTTTAACACTTTTTAACGTGTGACTAAACAATTTTATGTTTTTAACAAACAAAGTGTTAACGTGAACTATAATCAATGAAATATTTTCAGTCCTCCACTCCCTTCTCTTCATGTTTTAACCGTTTAAGGATTTTAATACATATTTTGTTGTTAGTTTTTCATGTGGAATAAGACGAATTTTGTAATATTTTGGTTGCCTCTCTCATGTTCGAACATTGCAGGAGACTATTGGAAACTACTGCAGAAACAAATCTACGAGTAATATTAAACACAGTTCTGTTCTTCGGAGAATTTTCAGACCTTAATACCAATTAGGAACCTCTTGGTAGAATGAGTTACACAGGAGTTCATTCTTTTACACTATAGGATCTCGTACTCTACTCAGAAGAATATATCTCGCAATTTCTTCTTCATATTTGCAAATAGAATTATTATAATATAAACAATGGCAGTTGTAGGAAAAATATTTTAAATAGTCCAAGTAAAACTTTAAGTAATCTTACACTTTCAGTTACTTTTTTTTGCAACAAATAGGATAATATTTCTGTTTTAAAATTTGTACTTAAAAGTAGAAAAGGTAGATGAAAATCACTTTATCGCAATGAAGATTCTCACATGTTCTTCTTGTAATAGACGTATTGATAAGTAAACATATTCAGTTTACTAATTCTTGTGCGAGATTTGCTCTGAATTCAAGAAAAGGAGAACCCATCAGTTGGATCCTTACAAAGAGTTATTATTGTTAATGTGAGTATAATAATTGTTTATTACCATGATCTCATTTTTTTCAGTTCTAGTGGAATCAATCTATCCAATGAGACACAGTTCATACCATCACGTCAGTTCCAGAGGAAGTTCATTTATTTAAACCTGGCAGCTCTGAAACGTAAATTATTCACACATGTTATCTTAAAAGTGAAGCCAACAAAAGAAATGGTAAGTTTTCTGACCTTACTTTAATGGTAACATGCACAGATTAGATTTCATCGAAAGTAGGTGCTTTATACGAAATATGAATAATATTATGATTTTATATTATACAGTATATATTCAAAAATAATAAGCGATATATTTTAGAAGAAGTACAATGTTTGAACTATTTTCGATTCAAAGTTACTTATGAAAGAACAATGAATTGAACAACAAATTACATATTTATCAACAGTTAATAGGAACAATGAAACAAAGTCTACTGAAGAATTAATATGATGTACCGAAGTACAGTACACATGATATTTCCGTGTAGAATTTCTGCACTATCATATGATGAAGGTTGGGTGGAGCAGAGAAAAATTCTCTCCAGCACCAGGATTCGAACCTGGGTTTTCAATTCTACGTGCTGATGCTTTATCCACTAAGGCACACCGGATTCCAGTTCCAATGCTGGGTTGAATTCTTTCAGTTTCCCTTTAGTGGCCAACCCTCATGCACTGTGTCACAGATGTGTGACAGTGGCACAATGTCCAACACACTATGTGCAGAGGTGCACTCATTACGAGTGACTAAGTGGCCGGGATTCGACAGAATGAGCGCAGTCTTGAATCATTCCTTATGTGCAGTTATTATCAGAGCAAAGGTTTGTTACCACGGCAAATATCATAAGATTATTATTTTTGGATTTAGATAAGTCAAGACAATGATTAAGTCAAATTTTGCCATGACCAGAATTACAAATTCTGAAAATTAATCTACAATACTTATTACCTTATATAATTTCTGGTTGTTTCCATGCTCTCAAAAGGAGAGAGAGCTTATCACCATTCCAACATGCAGATCTGACCTCTAAAGAATGACTGAGAGTGACATTCCATAACCTACCATCGCAGCTGGAGGCCAAAGACAGTATCGGGGATGTGCGAGAATCGAAAAACATTAAATCATCACAGCGGAAACCCGAACTGTCGATATAAAATTCTGTCAGATGACAATGAAACAAGACATTCACACTCATACCATTACATCCACTTATACTGTTACAACCCTTCCTGTAATTTCCTGCACACATAATCAGAATTTTCATTGTCCTGGGAAATTATCGTTTGTTCGTCACAAACAGTAGGTTAGTGATAAACAGAGACCGGAAGTTTAAGCATTATGAATCATTAAAATAGGAAGGCAAAAAGACATCATAAATAACTAAAATAGGCAGACAAAAAATTATAAATAGCTAAAATACGCAATAAAAGGCAATTACAAAAACCTTGCACTAGACCCACAACCTTGCACTTTCCACAAAGGGATTTCGGCAGCAAAAAAGCTTTACATAAGTCGAATGCAAATTGAGATTTTCGACTCGATGTTGCAAGCAAAGAAATCTTCTTCCCAGTAGCCTTGGAAAGTGCATTTTTGTGTTTGATTGTACTGATATGTTGCTATATGAAATATTTAGCCAGCTACAACAACATCACAATGAAAACTGAAAGAAAAATAACCGTTAAAAATAACATTAGACCCGCACTCATTGTTGCCTTGTCAAATTAACACAAGCGATAATTAAAACACTGTTATACATTTTTGCACGGCAGCACTCACTGTTGCAAAGAGAATATGAAATGACTGAATGACAATAATATACATTCGGTGAAGTCACTTTCATTGTAGCGGTTATAGAAATAAATTAAAATATACCTGTAGGCAATTTTTAATAATAAATTAATAAATAATAGATAAATAATCAAATAAAGGCAGAAAAAAAGCATTTATTTTGTAAATTAGGCATTTATATTAAAAAAAGGCAGAAAAGGGCAACATAAAACTAGATGTTTCAATCACAAAGGTATAATTCGTACAGATTTACTTTCAAAATGAAGATAGATTTAACACATTTAAAAAGGCATTCTGCCAAAGTTCCAGTCTCTGGTGATAAATATATTTTCTGTTATTTGAAATCTCATTCTTCCACATTTCCTAGTCCACTTTCTTAAACTTACATCTATGAAAATTTTGAATAAGGTAGGTGGTAAGCAGTTTCCTTGAAGAAGTCCTTTGCTTGTGTAAAATGGTTGTGATAATTTTGATCCTATTTTCACTTGACGTGTGCTTTTGCTATTATACAATTGGGAGACTTGCTTATCCCTGCTATCCTCAGTATTTTCCAGGGAATACAATCGTATGCTTTTTCTAGATCTGTGAACATTAATTCAATCTGTTTAATTTTAATTTTAATTTAATTTGTAATTTAAATAATATGTACCCTTAACTACTATTATTATCTCTTCTTAGGTTCAGTTTAATTTCGACATTCATTCGTCTTCAAGCCGTCAAGTTACTGTTCCCTTACCAAAATGGCTGACATTTATGTCAAAAAATACAGTGCTGGATTCAACAGCAGACCGCGCTGGGTATTATGAACTTGCTCTGCCAGGCTTTGAGCAAGTTTGGCAGGCATATCTGCTTCACATTCAGCCACTTGACTGTCAAAAGTCTCTACATCATGCTATTGCAAAAATGAGGGTACCATGGAGCAAGGAAGATGTTCATGTTCACTTTACGTGAGTATTCGAGAATTAAGACTCAATATAGTGGATAAAGGCCGGAGATGTGTCATGCCAGAATTCAGGAACATGCACGTTTATTTAATTAGCATCAGAATGAACTTCCTGACATGAACAAATAAATAGTACAATAGATCCTTATCATTTTTCTCAAATGTTGTTGTTGTTTTCTAATGCCAGGCACTTGACAATAAAGTCATTTGAACTATAATTTTTTCTTGCATAACATTGATAAAAGTCATTGTATTGAGAGATGTGAACTTTTTATTGGATTAAAAATTCCAGAGGAATTTTACCGAGAGAAGGGGGAAATTCTGTGGGATATGCCTGTATTTTGGATGCAGTCTTTCTTGAAAAATTTCTCTTTTCTGTTTTTTGCAGAGAAAATATTCATAAGCCTCTACATTTAAAACTGCAGTCTCTAAAACCTCTATCATACAATTCAAGTGATCCAGTCAAAGTCATTCTGATTCTTGATCCATCCTGCAAATATTCTGTCAGGTAAGGCAAAATATTGAGAATACTGTTTCTAAGTTTTGCATATAGAGACCATTAATAATACGAACAATAATTGTTCTGGAAATTCCTTATATAAATATTTAATGCGAATTGTCTCACTTCTCAGACATGTCTCTGCAGACTAGTGTCTCACTGCAGATGTCACTGCAAGCCAGCATATCTTTGTGATTGAAACGATCTTTATAGAGTAGGGTCCCTTTGAGAATGCAGGTAAGCATATTTTTGAGGATGCAAGTATCTCTCCAGATCAGCATATCTTTGAGATTGCAAATATCTCTGCAGATCAGCATATCTTTGAGATTGCAAATATCTCTGCAGACCAGCATATCTTTGAGGTTACAGATATCTCTGCAGGTCAGTATATCTTTAAGATTGCAAATATCTCTGCAGACCAGCATATCTTTGAGGTTACAGATATCTCTGCAGGTCAGTATGTCTGAGATTGCAAATATCTCTGAAGACTGACATATCTTTGAGATTGCAAATATCTCTGAAGATTGACATATCTTTGAGATTGCAAATATCTCTGAAGATTGGCATATCTTTGAGATTGCAAATATCTCTGAAGATTGACATATCTTTGAGATTGCAAATATCTCTGAAGATTGACATATCTTTGAGATTGCAAATATCTCTGAAGATTGACATATCTTGGAGATTGCAAATATTTCTGAAGATTGACATATCTTTGGGATTGCAAATATCTCTGAAGATTTACATATCTTTGGGATTGCAAATATCTCTGAAGATTGACATATCTTTGGGATTGCAAATATCTCTGAAGATTGAGATATCTTTGAGATTGCAAATATCTCTGAAGATTGACATATCTTTGAGATTGCAAATATCTCTGAAGATTGACGTATCTTTGAGATTGCAAATATCTCTGAAGATTGACATATCTTTGAGATTGCAAATATCTCTGAAGATTGACATATCTTTGAGATTGCAAATATCTCTGAAGATTGGCATATCTTTGAGATTGCAAATATCTCTGAAGATTGACATATCTTTGAGATTGCAAATATCTCTGAAGATTGACATATCTTTGAGATTGCAAATATCTCTGAAGATTGACATATCTTGGAGATTGCAAATATTTCTGAAGATTGACATATCTTTGGGATTGCAAATATCTCTGAAGATTTACATATCTTTGGGATTGCAAATATCTCTGAAGATTGACATATCTTTGGGATTGCAAATATCTCTGAAGATTGAGATATCTTTGAGATTGCAAATATCTCTGAAGATTGACATATCTTTGAGATTGCAAATATCTCTGAAGATTGACGTATCTTTGAGATTGCAAATATCTCTGAAGATTGACATATCTTTGAGATTGCAAATATCTCTGAAGATTGACATATCTTTGAGATTGCAAATATCTCTGAAGATTGACATATCTTTGAAAATGGAAATATCTCTCCAAGTCAGCATATCTTTGAGATTGCGAATGTCTCTAAAGGCCAGATCTCTTTGAGATTGAAAATTTCTCTGCAGGTTAAGTCTCTTTAAGATGTCTCTGCAGGCCAATCTCTATTTGAGATGACCAATGTCTCTGTAGGCCAGTCTCTGTCTCTGAAGTTGTAGATGTCTCTGCAGGTCAGCATTCCTGTGAAAGTTCAAATGTTTCTGCAGAATATCTCGCAAGAATGTGAAGATTTTTGACGAACCAAAGTTTTAAAATTTGAGAGTAGACACAATAAACTCTTAGAATACATACAGTGAATCTCAGTCTGAATGAGAGATGGGCAGAAAAACGATTTCTGAAGATTCACCATTCAAGTCTGCTTATAATTGAGCTTTTATCTGGTGTTTCAGGATACAGAGTGCAATTCTGGACAGCTTGGGGCAGCTGGCTCGGTTCTTCAGTCCAATGCTGCTGCCGTACCTGGTGGCTATTCTTCTACTCACCATGCGTCACCAATTAAAATCTCTAGTGGAGACAGGCCGATGTGTCATGTTTCACACTGCTCTGGGAGTCGGGGCAAAACCATACTATGTTCTTCCACCTGTTAGACTGTGGGCACGTGTGCTTGGGTGTGTATAAAAACAATATACTTTGCATACTTTCACTCGGTAATGAGTTTTGGAATAATATTCTGGGGAAATTCCACAGATAGTAACAATATATTTCTATTACAAACAAGAGTAATTAGAATAATAGTAGGTACCAAATCTAGGGAATCTTGTAGGACTATTTTCAAAAAACTACAAATAATGCCCATGGCTTGTCAGTATATCTTTTCATTAATAGTCTTCCTCGTATGTAATCGTGAAAACTTTGTAACTAATTCAACAGTTCATAGCATAAATACACGTCAAAAAAATGACTTTCATACTCCATCGGCAAGTCTATCGTGCTATCAAAAAGGAGTGCGTTATATGGCAGTAAAAATGTTTAATAGCCTCCCTATCGATATAAAAAATGAAACTCAAAACATAAGATTATTTAGGGCCAAATTAAAGAAGTACCTAATTTCTCACACATTCTATTCTGTAAGTGAATTCATGACATTCAATAACACTTCATGAAATTGATACTAAAACTTTGTGTTGTACTAGTAGACTATATTGTAAATCTCGTCTAGATATATTTCATCTAGACTGTGACTGTAAATTAAGACTTTATAATAGTATTAAGTTTTTTGACTCGTTCCATATTCTAGCTGTAAAGCAATGTATGAATACCATGGAATGTTAATAAATACAATACAATACAATACAATAATCGAGAAAAAGAAAGTCTTTGTCTCAAACTTGTGCTTCTGACCATAATATTATAATAAGGACAGTAGCACTCTCTTCTGAAAAAAAAAAATGGCAATGTTACAGTAAATGCACTCAACCTAGTACACAACATAACTTTTTCTAAACACACACCTTCATCTGAAACAACAGAAATAACTAAAATGCTTTCTCAATTAATATCACTCAATAAAAGAATTATATTCCAATGGATACCAACCCATTGTGGAATCCTGGGAAACGAGAATGCGGATGCTTTAGCAAAGAAGGGCAGCACTGCTACTTACAGACCTGTTACTAAATCTACGTATTACTCTGTGAAAAGATTTATTAAATCTACATACTTAGACTTCAACAAACAAAATTTGATAACACAATCTCAAGGGAAAAAATGGAACTCTCTGCATCATAATCCACAGTTAATTCCCGATTTACCACGAAAATCGTCTGTAGCTGTATTTAGATTGGCAACAGGCCATGATTGTTTGGCCAATCATCTGCATAGAATTGGAGTATATCAGTCTCCTAACTGCCCATTGTGCAACTCAAACCAAGAAATGGATTCGGAACACCTCAAAATCTGTGCTTCAATGGCTGACCATGATAATATCTTTGAAAAATATTGGGGTGCAAGAGGTCAAATGACTTTATTGTCAAACGCCTGGCATTAGAAAACAACAACTTTCCACAGATACACATCATACAAAGTGTGGCCTGCCGAAGTGGTGTGCAACTTGAAAGTGGGTCACAGTCCTGGCATCTATCTGCAATATGCAGAACCCGAATCATGCAAGTGAAGTGGGTAGGCTTTGGACACACAAACACTCTCTCTCTCGCTCTCTCTCTCACTCTGTCTCTCTCTCACACACACACACACACACACTCTCTCTCTCTCTCACGTTCTGTCTCTCTCTCACGTTCTCTCTCTCTTTCACTCTGTCTCACACACACACACACACACACACACACACACACACACACACACTCTCTCTCACGTTCTGTCTCTCTCTCACGTTCTCTCTCTCTCGCTCTGTCTCTCTCTCACACACACACACACACACACACACACACACTCTCTCTCTCTCTCTCTCTCTCTCACGTTCTCTCTCTCACTCTCACTCTCTATCTCACACACATACACACACACTCTCTCTCTCTCTCTCTCACGTTCTCTCTCTCTCTCTCTCTCACGTTCACTCTCACTCTCTATCTCACACACACACGCACACTCTTTCTCTCTCTCTCTCTCTCTCTCTCTTACAGACTCTCACACTCTCTCTTACAGATTCTCACATACTCACTCTCACACACTCTCTCATACTCTCTCTCTCTCTCGCACACTATTCCTCCCTCTCACACTTTCACTCCCTCTCTCTCTCCCTCCTTCCAACTCTCTCCTCCATACTCTACACCCACACACTCTCTCTCTCTCTCTCTCTCTCTCTCTCTCTCTCTCTCTCTCACACACACACACACACACACAATTTTTAAACGTATACAAGGACATAAATATCTCATTGAAGAAGTTCTTACATAAAGTTCTGTTACACTTTACCTTCTTCATGGAAATTGCTCGATAAATTCCTCAAAAAGTAAAAGTATTTTCGTTGAAGTATCTTATTTACATAACTACATGCCTATGCACTGATCACATTCTGAACGGTGCATATCTGCTCTTTGTGACCACAGTGGATGAGAGTAAAAGGCCGTGTTCTAGAACACAGTTTTTCTTGGGAGTTGACAAGAAAAATTCTCTGTAATAATTAAAACTGGTAATGTGACATTGATTTGTAACAGATGGAGTGTGTTGGTGAAACTGGTGCACCCGCTGCTGCCACTGCCTGACTTCGTCGTTCTTCAGGAGCACAATCTGGATTTTATGCTCCTGCCCATATACCTCTACGTGGTAGCGTATGGATCAGCATACCTCCTTGGATTAGCTTGCTGGCTTGCTGTCATCTTCAGTGGACACACTGCACACAAAATGGCCTTGAGGTACTCATTATACCATATAAAACAGTCTTTTTCTCTCCCTTTCCTATCTGCTTCCTGATTCTCTAACTCTGCTTCTTGATCATCTTTTGTTCCTCACTCTTATTCCCACTAGTTCGTCCAGTAATGGAATATGGTGCTGCATGTTGGGATCCTTACAGATTAGAACATATTAAGACACTGGAAAAGACTCTTAAGTGTTGTCGGAAAAATTCACCATTAAAATGGGACACACTCACGGACAGGAGAACGCGAATTCGATTATGCACAATGTTCAAAACATACAGAGGTGAGCCTGCCTGGAGAGAAATAAAAAATAGGTTGCAGCCGCCAAATTACTCTTCAAGGAACGACCACTCATATAAATTGAGGGAAAGAAGGCAGAGGACGGACAATGGAAAGTTTTCTTTTTTCAATCGTACTATCAGGGACTGGAATGCTTTACCTGCAGACTTACTAAAGGCTTTACCAACAACCAAAAATGTATTTAAAAATAGGCTTAAGGACCTTACTAATAGACGGTAATTATACACAGTATTTAAAGGATGTAAATGATATGTTGTTATTGAAGTGTTGTATCAGTGAAGAAGTATGTCGTGTCAGTGAAGTGTGCTGTGTAAGTGAAACGTGTTCCTGTCAGTGAAGCTTTATAGTTTATAGTGGCAGTGCATAGTATTTGAACAGTGAAATGTTTTTGAAGTGTTAGTGAAATCAGGATAGAATCTAGTGAAATCAGGATAGAATCAGTGAAATGTGTCGTAGTTCCATTGCAGTGAGTGAGTTGACAGCGAAATGAGTGTAATTTGAAAGGCACTTGTGCAGATATGAACATATCATACTCGTGGGTTTTAGTTCGATCTTAGTTTTAAGATACAAATTAGATTTATTTCAAATGTTATTTTAAGTGATCGTTTCATTTAATTTAGTATATTCCCTGTTATTATTATTATTATTATTATTATTATTATTAATAATTATTGTTAGTATTAATTATTAGTATTATTATTAATTGTATTTTTAATTAATAAGTTTATTATTGTCATTATTGAGTGTAATTAGTTACCACTGCCACCGGGTATATACCCATTGCAGTGTGAATAAATACATACATACATACATTTCTCTTCTCTTCTGTCTTCTTCTCTCAGGATTAGATTAATTTAAAACTGTTCTGACTCAGATATTCCTGATATTATTATGTCTTCTTTTCTTTCGTCAGGGATTAGTTCGTGTAACATATTACAAATATACAGATCTGGCTTTCAGGTACAGCTCCCTGTAAAGCTGATTTGAATAATTTCAAGGGAAAAATTGTTCCAGGGCTGGGTATCGAACCCGGGACCTTTGGCTGAGTGCGCCAATGCTCTACCAACTGAGCTACCCAGGACCTGTATCAGACTCTGGCTCAATTATTCCCCTTATATCTACATGGGATGACAAAACGTCAGAGCCCATCACTAACTTGATAAGTAGGGAGCAGATTTTTATGTGCTAAAAAATTTAAATATATTTATTTTTTATGTGCTAAAAAGTACGAAAATATTTGCTAAAAATAAAAAAATAAATATTTTTTTAAATATGACAAAAATGCCTTACTTAGCTTGAAAAAAAATGTTACTAGGTACTCACCAACCACACTTGAGTGCTAGTAGTTGGCTGAGAATTGCAGTGAACAACAAACGTCATTTCCAAATTCTCCATCACAAATGCATGTCGATTATCTCCAAACAACGACTTATACTGTGAAAACGATCTTTCCACATCACAGGACGTCAGACGTGCATATTTAAAGAGAGGAATGTCCCAAACACCTACACCATCAATTTCACCTACAGGCACACCCTCCAATACTTGAGCAACTTTACACATTTTTTTATATCCACTGTTTTTCCCAAACACATTCTGGAATTTGTCCCTTAGTACTTATACTTCTGAACCTGGCAGCGAGTCTAGTTTAATATTCACGGCACGCACCTCCCTGTTTCAGACAACAGGCTTTTGGATGTTTCGAGTTTTTTTATGGTGTCACACAAAAAGCTTAGATTTGCTAATAGGAAAGCCAAATCGTTTTTTAAATAACCATCTTTCAGTATATCTTGAAGGATATTGATTGACGAAGCCCGATATCAGGGAATCACAACAAGATATATTGCCTTACTTGATAGACATGAGCGAGAGGCGAGAGATTTGTTTAAATTAATTAATGTCCATACCCGAGTGTGGAATGAAATCATCTTCAGCAACAATAAACATTCCTAATTATGTGTTACAAGATCTCTCCTCCTTGTCCTCGTTAATTCTGTGGTGTTCAGGTAAAGGGGTATAAGTAATTTTTTTGTCCAGGTGGAATTTTGTTCCCCAGATGAACACACAAGTTAAATTATTTTAAGCGGGTGTTCAAAAGTCAAAGAATACTAGCAGTCGATGTGTTTTATTTGTGTAGAAAATTATTTGTAATAAGGATCCCAAGTTTATTTTCATTTATCTCCGAACTCATTTTTATGACTTATCTCCCTTTACCACAGAATTTATTCTCTACTAATAACACTGATATGCTGCCTAGCAGTTCTCAGAACTTGAGGCGATACTATTACAAAAATGGATCACGGATACACCACACAGCGTTTAGAAACATGAAGCAACCAAGAATTCTTAAAAAGATAACGTACTTCTGAATGATATAATTGATATAGTTTTAATATATTTAAAAGTTCTTGTAAAAAAAATTATTTAAGTAAAAAAACTCCAAGATTTATGTGTTTATAACAGATTTCCTGAAAATATGTATTTACATAATTTTTTTGTGAAAATATGTGTTTCTATGTGAAATAAAATTCGGCTTTTAAACTTGAAACTTCATGTTCGGAATTTTTAACTTTGTTAATTGTGTTTTATCACACGCAAAAAGAATATTTAATTACATAGGAATCCGCTCCTTATTGATAAGTTAGTCACATTATGTATTGAAATATCCTTAATTTTTTTCAAACATATGGACGAATGTTACAGGTTCATAGCAAGGACCCTCACAGGAACTTTAACTTTGTCAGAATGGACCATGGCAGGACTGTCCAAGTTGCCTGCAGTTTTAGCTGCTTTCCTCATAGCTCTCATCTATAGCACATGTGGTGCCCTCAGTCTCTGCGTGGGTGCTGCCTTCTTTTTTCTCAAGGTATGACAATAGATTACAATAGTACCAACTTTCGTGCAGGAAATTGTTAATAACTGCTCCGTTAAGGATAACGTCTGAATAAAAAATTATTTGCTCTTATATACTGTAATATATAGGCCCCAGATTTTTATGTAATATCTTATTTACTTACTTACTAGCTTTTAAGGAACCCGCAGGTTCATTGCCGCCCTCACATAAGCCCGCCATTGGTCCCTATCCTGAGCAAGATTAATCCATCCTCTATCATCATATCCCACCTCCCTCAAATCAATTTTAATATTATCTTCCCATCTACGTAGCTTGGCCTCCTTAAAGCTCTTTTTCCCTCCCGCCTCCCAACTAACACTCTATATGCATTTCTGGATTCGCCCATACGTGCTACATGTCCTGCCCATCTCAAACATCTGGATTTAATGTTCCTAATTATGTCAGGTGAAGAATACAATGTGTGCAGTTCTGTGTTGTGTAACTTTCTCCATTCTCCTGTAACTTCATCCCGCTTAGCCCCAAATATTTTCCTAAGCACCTTTTATGTAATATCAAAGTGCGAAATATGTACATAAAAATGTAGTAAATATCGGGGAAATATGTGATTAAATATGTAGTATTAATAAAATATGTAATTTAAAATCACTATTTATTAATGCATTCAGTTCACAAAAATGTCGTCACAATTTAACTGGTCAGTTGAATTGGGAGGATATAGCCTGGAAAGTGACTTGCCATTTCCACCTCATTGTATAGTTTGCAAATACAACTTGTCTCTGCCACAATTTATGTTTTTTTTTCTTGTGCCTTAAGATTTCCTAGAAAAGTATTTTTCTGTGACACACGTAATGGTATCTTGATTTGCCTGACACCCAACCCAAACCCCTTGCTAATAGCCTACTTTACGCTAGTGAACAGTGACATCCTTCTCGTAATTGCACATTTGTGCACAATTTTCTTATTATTATTAATAGCCTACTTTCAATTTGTAACGTAGTTGTTGTTGTTGTTTTCAAATGCCAGGCATTTGACAATGAAGTCATTTGACCTCTTGCACTCCAATATTTTTCAAAGATATTATCATGACCAGCCACTGAAGCACAGATTTTGAAAAATGGCAAGTTGTAGCTGATTTAAGTGAACACCATATTTTAACGTTTTGGTGGCTACTTCATTCACACACAACCCCCAGAATGTCTGGAGGACCACACCTGCTGTTGGTCGACGGGTCCATTGGACCTAGCTGGGAGATCTTGTTGATCACCAGCTTTCCCTCCTTAAGCCACTGGAGGACGATTTTAGTGCCATAGCAGGTCAGCACTAGGAACAGAAAAGTAGAAAGAGGAGGAAGGAAAGGGAAGTGAACCCCTAGGCCTCAAATGCTCTAATGCCGTCAAGGTCGAAGAAAGTAAGAGTTTAGTCAGAGGACTGGATAGGAAAGGGTAAAGAGGGAATTAGGTATTGGTTAAAGGAAAATTATACCAAATTGAGTCATTTACTCATCAAGCTGACCAGTGCTAATTGATGAGTAGCCCCTCCCTTTAGTTCAGCTTGTAAAATTACGCTTACTAACAGCTGCACCACGGGAAGGTAGGGATGGGACATTGGTATTTGTCCAGGTTGGCTCCTTAAAGCCTTCAATGGGAAGGATTAATGGCTCTCCCCCCCCTGTATCCGACAGATACCCTTTTGCAGTCATTTGTAACATAGTTAAATGACCGGCACACCTGATCATCCCAGATTCTGAGAAAGCATTAGGGCAAATGTACGGAGTTGAGGCACTACGAACTAATATCTTTTACAAAGAGTAGGAATCCCTAGTTTTATGTTTGTTTTTTTATTTATAAAAGAACTTATTGTCTTAAGCCAGCTTTGGAAATTGAAGTATTTTCTATAGTTGTGAACAAAACATAATGACGTCAGTTTCCGAGTCCTCCCTCTTTACTAGCATCGTGTACTACAGTGAGAACAAAAAGTGACCTTCCAATCAGAGTGATGGGACAGGGACGTTAAGACATATGTCTATGAAAAAAAAAATTCAATAATTTACTCTAAAAAATAAGAATAATTTAATAAAAAAAATTAAAAACTGAATAATTGCCTAGATATGTGTAAAAATGTTCCATTCTTTACATAATATGTAAAATATGTAATATTACTAAGAATATGTAAAAATATGTAAAATGAAACTCAACTATAACCATACCAGAACCACAAATGCCGACATTTGTCATTTTCAGCAGTCTACAAGTAAAGGAATGCAATATGTAATTACATAAGAATCCGGTCTCTAGTAATATATATCCACAAAGACAAAAACAGAGACACGCACTCAGCACTTAAAATGCAGATTAAACAGCAACAGAAAGTTGCCAACATGCAGAGTAATGCACAGAATGGATTGATGCAGGAGGAGACCACTTCTGGCAATTTTTAAATAATTTTCTTTTTCTATCTGTAATAAGTTGCTTAGTATCATTTATATTATGAGCTTGTTTGTTACCAATAAAGTAGTGTGACTCTGAAACTAAGCATTTTCAGGACCATTTTGTTGTTAGGTATACTGTACGTCCCGAAAATATTTGACACAAATTTGCAGACATCTTTTATAATATGCTGTTTTCAGCAAATAAAGCGATAATTAAAAATATTGTCACCATCAATATATTTTTTTAGGTCAATCTTGACGAGTAGGTCCAGACAATGAAATTATGTTGTTGTATTCTAATGCCAGGCGTTTGACAATAAAGTCATTTGACCTCTTGCACTCCAATATTTTTCAAAGATATTATCATGGCCAGCCACTGAAGCACAGATTTTGAGGTGTTCCGAATCCATTTTTTGGTCTGAGTTGCACAATGGACAGTTAGGGGACTGATATATTCCAATTCTATGCAGGTGTTTGGCCAAACAATCATGGCCTGTTGCCAATCTAAATGCAGCTACAGACGATTTTCGTGGTAAATCAGGAATTAACTGTGGATTTTGATGCAGAGAGTTCCATTTTTTCCCTTGGGATTGTGTTATCAAATTTTGTTTGTTGAAGTCTAAGTATGTAGATTTAATAAATCTTTTCACAGAGTAATACGTAGATTTAGTAACAGGTCTGTAAGTAGCAGTGCTGCCCTTCTTTGCTAAAGCATCCGCATTCTCGTTTCCCAGGATTCCACAATGGGATGGTATCCATTGGAATACAATTCTTTTATTGAGTGATATTAATTGAGAGAGCATTTTAGTTATTTCTGCTGTTTGAGATGAAGGTGTGTGTTTAGAGACAATTGATAGAATAGCTGCTTTGGAGTCTGACAATATAACTGCATTCCTAAATTTATTGATGTGGCATAGAAGATTCCTGAGACTTTCCCTTATTGCAATGATTTCACCATCAAAACTTGTTGTTCCATATCAAAGAGATCTATAAAGTGAGAAGAGACAGCACATAACACCTGCACCGGCACCTTGTTCTCTGGAGATCAAGGATCCGTCAGTGTATAAATGAAGCCAGTTTTGTGGAGGGTACCTAATATTAATTGTCTCTAAAGACAATTTTTTCAGTATTTCAGTGTTTACTTCTGATTTCAGTATTTCTTCTGTTAAATTTAGATTATATTCTATATTGAATAGAGTTAAAGGGTTTGGTTTAATTTGTAAGTTTTCTTTTAAATTCGGGATATTGATTTTCTGTTTTAATTCTTGAACAATGAATATGAAACTTTTTTGAGTTTTCAATCTACAGAGAGGACTGTATGAATGCCAATTGTTTCCTGGTAATCTGATAAGTTTTTCATATTGAATCAGTGCTTTTTCTTCTATTGTCATTTTGATGCTGTTAATATTAGTGAGGAATCTCATAGAATCTATTGGAGTTGTTTTGATTCCACCAGTAATGAGTCTGAGAGCTTGGTTTTGAACATATTCTATGTCGTTTATGAAAGGTGAAGTAATTAAAATTTCGCTGTAGTATGTCAGCACTGACTGTATAAACATTTTGTATGTAGTGTTCAAAGTATTCCTAGAGCATCCCCATTTCTTTCCTGCTAGTCTTTTTAAAAAGGAGGATCTTTTACGAGCTTTTTCAGAAATGTATTTCAAATGGTTGCTCCATGTTAACTTACTATCGAAAATAACTCCAAGATATTTGGATTCATAAGTCCTAGGAAGGTGTTGGCCATTGTATTGGATATTGAATTCTCTTTCTTTTTTACCGAGTGAAAATATTTGGTAGTTACTTTTACTTAAATTAAGTGTCATCAAATTTGATGTATTCCATTCATGTAGTTGATTTAGAGCTTTAAGAGCAGCATCCAGGTATCTTGTCCCAATAATTTGTTATTTACATCTGAAGTTTTAAAGGTTTCATGTGGACACCCTGTATTTTTTAGTTCAATCTGGACGAGTAGGTTCAGACAATGAGATTAAATGGTAGGTGAATTGAAAACAAACTGTAAATGCTTGCTGGAAGTTTATTTTAGCTGATATCCCTACTCAGATCGATCTTTATAAGGCAGTCAAACTAGTTAATCTTTGTTTCAGCTCTGCAAAATGTACGAAGATTACTTAGAGGATTTATTCAAGTATTCCCTCAAACTTCTGCTACAAAGACGGAAAAAGAGTAAAAGCACTAAAGAACAGGAAGGTTCTGAAGTAAAAGACAATGATTCAACCAAAAAGGAAGCAACTGCTACCACATGCGATAACGAAATTAAAACAGAAGTAAATGACGAAAGTAAAGAACAACCAATTGCTGCCACGTCCAATAATGAAACTAAAGGAGAACCAATTGCTTCTACAACCACTGATGAAACTAAAATAGAAGCAAATGACGAAATGGGAAAGACAATTGCTATCAAATCAAATGAAGAAATAGGTACTGTGGATGACAATAAAGAAGACAATTCCGTGACTGCAACAGAAACCCAAGTTGAGAGCAGTACAACAGGCAGTGGCGACAACTCTGAGTATTGCTTTTCAGAGCTGCACTTCAACTTCACAACTCTTTTGCTGTGGCTCTCAGTCACGTTGCTCAACATTCCCTGCGTCCTGGTTTGGGCACATAGTTACAAGTGAGTATCAAAACAAACGAAAGTGACAACTGGTTTACAGTTTCACATAGCGTGAGTTATCTATTCTCCACGGCAGATCTCCCGCATCTGAGGAGAACTAATCGGAGATTTCTGCAGCATTGTATTATACAGGATGAATCAAAAGTCTGGAACCATATAAATATCTTCCATATGCTTGATTTTCGATTACTATAGTGGCCAATTTGTCCAAGTAATATTTAATTTTGCTTAACGAATGTTAAATTAACAGTCCGTTTATTTTTAACGCTTTGTTAATGTATTTTCCATTTGTTCAACATAATTTTGTTTAAGATAACCAACACTTAACTATAACGTCTGTTAGCACTACTTTAACTACTCAACAGCAGTTGGTAATGATTCTACACATGTAAGACAATTTTTGATTGGCTAAAATTAGTCTTTAAATTCTATATTATAGAGGGAGTCATGAAACTTGCATAAAATGACAACCTGTTATAGTAGGCCACGCTCCATAAACAAACAGTTGACAAATGAAAGTCGTAGGTGATGTGCTGAATAATAATTACAAAGTAAGGTTATATTTCCTCATTGCTATTATGGATACGAAATACGAAAGAAATAAAATAACACTGATGTATTTAAACAGTCCAAAGTATTTTTTAAATGTTATATTACCAGTCATATGCTAAACATTCCCTACAGAGAGGTACAAAATATTAACTTCGCAACTTCTGTTCGAACAGCTGTGGAGACATCGGCCATATTTAACTAACTGTTAAACGAGTTAACTGCCCGAAATCCTACATTTAAAATTAACAAACTGTTCACAATCTGTTAAACCAAACTGGTGTTGAAAACATACAATTTTATTAATTAACAAACTGTTTAGAGTTTAACAGTCGTTAAATTTTCTAACAATACTTGGAAAAACCGGCCATAAGTGTTACCAGTATTTGTAAGACCAAATGCTCCTACCAGTGACACATTCAATTCTAGCCCTCAGCTATCTCAAAAGCCGCCATTTTGGATGCAACTTTGAAACTTTAAATGGAAAGGGTGTCATGTAGGTACTCAAAAACATGTGGAAAAAAAAAAAACAATCGTGCAATCTGTTTTGAGTTATCTCTAATCATTTTCAAGTTATTTAAAGATAACTGTCATAATGACACAAACATTAGTTACTGCATCTACAGATATTTTGTAACATAGTACAGTACTAAGGAGGCTTTGGAAAAGGTATTTTTATGCAATTTGGGTAATTAACTTTTCCTGCTTTACTGTTTGGTTAACCTGTGACTGTTTCAATGCATTGTTGTAATTATTTGAAACTTTCCTATAACATATTTCTTGATTTTCGTGATGACATTATCGAAAGAGGAAAGAATTGATACATTGTATCATTCTTCATTCATTATTATGTATTTTGTTTCCCTAGGTACAACGTAAAATTGGAACCAGATCCATCGTTTGAAACATCAGTTGTCCTATGTTTCTGTGCTGGAATACTGTGGCAGGGGAAGTTCCCAAAACCTAACTTGTAAGTAAATGTATAATTTTAATAATCAGTCAATCTTCTTAATGTATCCATATGTTAGACTAATTTGTATTAGGAACAGATGCATTATAGGACCCACCCCGAGTATTCCATAGTATCGATTATAATATATTATATAGTTTCGATTATTATATCAAGTATCCCATCTTAACAACACTAAAGCATACTACAAACATGTATCATTTAATAAAACCAACAACAATGAAATTAAGCACATATTAGTCACCTTTGTTATACAATATATTATATGTTATTCAAAATAAAGTTAAAGAAACAAACCAAAGCTAAACTTAAAACTTAAAATATTTTACCACAAATTTAATATGGTCCACGTAAAATACTAATTTTACTCCATTTATGCTGCATTTTTAGCCCTGAGAAAATACTAGTCTTTCCAAAAAAATATTTTCCCTGGACCAAAAAATGTAAATAAAAAATTGTTTTAAAAATTATCATTTTACCATGAACCTCAGTGGAGATGTTCCATTTCATTTTCTCCATTATCCAAATGATTTCACAAAGTACTATGATATGGCGTTCCTGTGTTTATCATTTAATATCTTGTAATTTCCGATGACATCTCCACATGAGTGCATCTCGTTTACTTTTACTTTTCTTCAAACTCATCCCGGAATTACATGTTTCACAAAACATTTCACTCTTAAATAAACTTATCTTATAAAAAACATAGAACATATCTGTATTCATGGATAAAGCAAGTAAAAAGGTTCTCTTTATAATTCCATTATTTCAAATTCTAGGTTACATTTTAAGCCAACAGGAAGAATTTGATCCACTTCTTTTTGATATTTAACTATAGCCTTCGAAATTGCTGCCGTGATTAAAATCAAACTAATTACAACAATATTCGTTGGTTGGCAACATAATAAAAACGATATACAGTGAAACCTGTTCAAATCGGAACCTGAATAATCCGGAATCCTATTTCGGAACAATTTATTGGTCCCGGCAAAATTTGTATGTATTATGTGTAATTTTTCCTGAATAAAACGGAAACTATCCAACGCGGAAATGGAAACTGTCTGTTACTGTTCAAAACGGAAACAATATTTTGGACACACTATATTTTGTAACTATATTTTGAACAGCGAGTAATTTCAAGGAATATACGAAATATGTAGGTCACTAAGATAAAAACAAGTTTTCTTTGCAAAATTCTAGAGGGTACGAGGGTGTGTTGGCCTGTCGGTAATAAATTTTATTGCCCTGTTGACTAGGCAGACGAGTCCCTTCAAAGATTTTCAATGCTTCACACCCGAATACTGTCGTATATAGCTAAATAGAGCGCAAGTGTAGTGATTTCCAGGTAAAAAAAAGTTGCATAAAATGTGGCATTAACATTAAATGATGAAGTAAAAGTTATCGAGATAAAGGAAAATTAGAAACAAAGTCTATATGAAGTAATATTGAAGTACAGTTGTGGAAAACTCAGGTGTGACACTTTAAAAAATAAAGATCATAATGAGTGAATGGCGTGCGGCCAATATTGGTGACACAAAAGGAACCAGAAAGCAACTGTTTATGTGGAAATAAATGAACTGTTGTGGGAGTGAGTTCTTCATGAACTTTCAAAGAACAAGTCAATTTCTGGATCTATTCTGCAAAGCAAGCTATTGAAATGGGAAAGAAATTAAATAAACCAGAATTCAAGGCTTCTAATAGATGGCTCTTAGTCCTATTAATTAATAATGTGCAGTGATATGCAGTACAGTATTAAAGTATAGTGTTAGATATTAAATAGAATAAGATTAGTAAACTTTAGTAATGTTTAATGACTAATGAGTGAGTTACGATAATATTTATACAGAAAATGAGATTTTAATCAAGATGATTCACCAACGTAATAAGCGACAGAAAGCTGATTTAATGTGATTACTGTTAAACGGAATTTTTTGTACTTCTTGCAATTTGCGGCATGCCATTTTGTTTTTCATGTATATGAATGACAAAATATTCCATTTTAATGTCACACCTGAATAATACGGAAACCTGTCCACAACGGAAAAAAAATTAGGACCATGTCACTTCCGTCTTGAGCAGGTTTCACTGTATATCGATAATTTAATTGATCGAAACACTACTTCTGTTGACCTTTTTTTTTTTTTGTGGCTTTGCATATTCTTATATTTAGGGTGGGTCCTATAGTGCATCTGTTCGTTGTATTATTTTGAATTTCTACTTGTATGTTTAGTTGTTTTTTTTTTGTCATCATCATCTTCCTCACAAGTTGTAGTCCTTTGCACTGTTACGGTCTATCCAAATTTTCTTTCCATCGTATTTGAGAATGTCCCAATGACCTTTTTCCTGTTGGATTATAATTCAGGATTGCTTTTGGTAGTCTATTGTTTGACATCGATTTACATGTTGGAGGTGCTACAGAACAGGTATCATTTGGATCTTGTTCAAGACATCTTCATTTCTTTTCCTGTCCATTTCATATAACCTGCTGTACAGTGCATAAATTTCATTTCACTACCAGTAATGCAGTTTTAATCACGTCTCCAAAGAGTCCAAGCCTAACTGCCATAACATAGAACAGATCTTACCAAGGTTTTATAGAGACGGAGGTGTGTATGTCTTTGGACTAATAGTGGTTTCATAATGCTATTGATGATACCCATATACTTATTAAATTTAAGCATTTTGTTTGATATATCTGATTCTGCCATAAATGATATTTTATAACCAAGATAACTGAATTCATTTACTCTTTCCACTATTTGATTACTGATACAAATTTTGCTTGGTTTGGTTCTTTTCTGTAAAAAGCCGTAACTTTAGATTTGTCTGTAGAAATTTCCATTGAATACCTATCTGCTATTGATTTCAAATTATGTACAAATTGTTGTAGGTCATTTTCTTAGATGCTAGAAGTACTAAGTCATCTGCAAAGATTAATGTATCTAAATGTCGATTCATAGTTATATACCCATGTTGTGTCAGTTTAAATTCTTTGATGATAGCATTCATATAGATATTAAGTAAAAGTGGAGGAAGTCCACAACCATGTCTAACATATGAATTTATTTCCCTCCAAGGTGATAAAGTATCTCCAGTTTTTACTGCAATTGAAGTTTCTTTATATAAGTGAAATATGTTTTGGATAATTTGATGTGATATATTATCATTTAATAATATGTTTAACAATATATGGCTATTAACTTTATCAAATGCTTGTTTTTCGTTTTTTTTTTTAATCATATTCATTTTGTCACACGTTAATATATTAGACTAATTTTTCTTGTACAGTGAAACCTCTCATTTACGGACATTGAAGGGATGTAACAATCTGTCTGCATCTAGGAGGTGTCCTTTATTGGGAGGGAGGCTCCCCAATCTAACAGTAAATTTATAATATGCATTATGCATCCCTTCACGCTTTAAATGAAATGTGTTACTGTAGTTTAATTCTAAATACAGTATACTGTACTACAGTAAGTTCTTTGCAACTTTGAACTATAGTAGATAAGACCGAAAAAGGAAAATACAGTACTGTGCCATGGAATTTTATTCTAGGGCTACAATTATGCAGTACTGTAATTTATAGTTTTCAACTTAACCTTTACGTTCAGGTGTCAGGTCTCTCGAAACAGAACAACTGATTGAAGTGAAGAGAATAATCCTACTAACCCTGTCATGTGTCGAATACAATTTCACGATCGCTGAAACCTTGGACCCATCAGACAGGCTAAATTTTATGACTTTGTTTATCCACCCGCTTCCAGCTAACAAGGGGTAGCCGGCTGGGCTAGTGGTAGCCTACAAGACTTATGTTATGTTTCATGTTAAGGAATTTCTGTGAAGTTCTCAAAACTAAATTTTCCATTTTTGTAACACATTAGGTCTTAACATCTAAGTTCTGTCCGCAGTCAGGAGGTAAAGCAAGCTTTGGGACTGAGAAACAGCTGTCCGTGTCCGTGTCTGAGAGTGTCCGTAAACGAGAGTTAAATTTATCATTATTTCTATATTATTTCAGTTGGGACATAAAAATCTCTCCGTATATGAGGAGTGTCCGTAAGAAGAGGTTTCACTGTAGTTGTATTGCATATCTGGTGGTGTGGAAGAGAAGGCCTGATGGCCTTAACTCCACCAGAGTAAATAAGTAAATAAATATTAATAATGAATTGTTAAGATTCAGCTGCTTTTGTCGATATTTTGTTATTATGCCAAAACAGAGATGTGTATCATAATATACAAATGCTTGAAAACAAAAACAAAAAAAAACAGTCCTATTACTTTTGTTTATAATCTTGTTTCAGGAAGTACTACAATTGGGTGATGCATTCGCTGTATGTTTTATCAGTTTTGACCCTCGTGTATGCTCCACTCTCTCTGCATCATCTCGGCCCCATCGTAGCAATGGCCTTTGTTGTGCTAACATTACATCAGGTTGTGGCAAGTGTAATGCAGACATCAAACGTAGACGAAAATCCACCACTGGAAAACCAGCCATCTTCCTAGGAAGATTAAAAATTATTTATTTTTAATATAGTTACAATAATCTAGTCTTAATACAGGTATTGTGCAGCCTTCGCTTCGATGGAATTGAGAATATATGTAAATTGTATGTTAATCGGGTAACTTGCAAATTTTGAGTGCTTTCCCTCTTGTAGAATTTGTATGTTGTTTGGGGATTGCAGTTAGTTTCTTACCACTGGAGAAATTTCGTTCTGGAATAAGGTAGAATAGTCGATGAGATGTAGAACAAATGTAGCACGGTTATGACAAAGTTTTATTAAATATGACAAATTGTTACTGTTTATGAGCAAAGGTAGTTTAACAGATTAATATTACTATTTATTAAAGGATTAAAGAAATTGACTTCCAAAATAATATTGAGATAAATATTTTTTCAAATAAAAGTTTAATGATTAAGTACTTTCATTTATGTTACAAGATTAATAAATAAGTAAGTAATTGTGCTTATTTGTTTAAGCTACTGCAGCTAATAAATTCTTTAATACAGTATAAATGCATATAAAATATTAATCTTGTGACATTCTTTGAGCTTGATTATAAACTGAAGTTTTTCCTTCATACAGATATAAAACTGACATCATCAATGCTCTTTTAATTTTTTTTATATATATATAAATTACTGCTTAAACTAGAATCTACAGAAATGCATTCCCTCAGTTGATTTGTGTGATGAAATAACAAATGAGAAAATTAGTTAATTAATTATTATCAAATTATATAATCATCTATATCAATAGTAAACAATTAAATTGGTATAGCCATGTCCGGAGGATGGAGAAAGACTACTGAAGCAGATATTGGAATGGATACCTACAGGAAGGGGGGGGAAAAAAGGAAGGCTGTGGGTTACATGGATGGAGGAAATTAATAAAGAAATGCACAGAAAGGATTAGAAGAAGAAGAAGAAGAAGAAGAAGAAGAAGAATGGGAAAATAGAGAAGAGGGGAGAAAAAATTTGGGCACAGGGAGATGCTTCAGCTTGTTAGAAAGATTTTAAGACAATGAATTGTTGTAGAAGAAAATAATCATCTTTGGATTTGCTTCTGGGAAATTATGACTGTCAGAAGTAGAAAGTGAAGATGGCAGTGATGATGATGGCGATGATGACTAGATTGGTCCAGCCAGTCCTGAGAAAAATTTGAATTTAGTTTGAAAAATTAAGTTTACGGGAAATTAAGACACATCACATTGTCCACTTTTGAAACAAACAGAGATGGACGTGTCCATTTTTGAAACACAATACCCAGAATCAGGATAATGATGAGAAAATGCCATGGAAGTAATGATTTGATTCTAAAATATTTCAGGATTGAAAAAAAAAAGTCTGAAAGGGGGCGTGGCATTTAAATACACATGTCTCACACCAATAATTTAAAACTCTCTTATAGGCTTCAAATATTATTTTTTTTTGCAATAAATCATAATCAAATTGATCCTAGAGAAATGTAGATTTTTAGGCCTAAAACAAAGCTACTTACAGCCAACTCTAGTCCAGTATGCAAGTATAGAAAGATAAACTGTATGCACTCTATACAGGGTGTTTAAAAAAAGTCGCATATTTTTACAGAAGGTAACATTGGTCGAAACAAGAAAAAAAAGTTCCTATAAACAAACCTTTTTAAAAATTAAGATATTAACAAAACAAGAACACACTGATACCACAGTTTAGTATATACAGTCACGAAGCTCAATACGTAGTAAATATGCATCCATAGATAGTTGCTTGCCACTAGGATCGCTAATATCGCCTCATCAGAGACAATGCGAAATAGTACTGGCACAGTCTATTGTTCCTAGCACCCTCACAACTCAAGTTTCGTGACTGTATATACTAGACTGTGCTTATACTCATAAAGATATGGGGTTTATTGGATTCAGTTTAAATGTTGAATATGTCCGCCATTTTGTTCTTCAACAAGCAACAATCTTTCTTCTATGTTGTGAACAGCATTTACCAATAGATCTGGTGAAATATCTTCAATTTGTTGCGAAATTCTATATTTTAGTTTGTTCGTAGTCGTAGGATTATTAAAAAAAAACTCGGTCTTTAAATAACCTCACAACCAAAAATCTGCTGGATTGATATCAGGGGAATGTGCTAGGAAAATGTCTGCTTATTATGTGATCATCAAACATATTACGTAACAATCACTTAACTGGTGTATAAATATGGGGAGGCAAAGTCAACACCATTTTAAAACACAGTCAATGATAGTGATTTAAAAGTTCAATAAGAAATAACAACAAATTCCACAATTTGGGACATCTGGCCGAAATCTACGGCTGACCACTAGGATCCAGAATACAAAGCAGAGGTTAAATGAAAAATGCAATATGATTGCGGAGAGAATACGGAACAATGATAAATTTAAAAATAAAGTACAATTTGATTTCGGAGAAACATGAGATGAAAATACATTGAAGAGTAATGAAATGAAGTGAAAAAAAAATTACATAGTATTATACAAGTGATTGTGTAAAATGGCTAATGAATCTCTCAATACCATTAGACAAATTTTGTTAATGTCCTCATTAGAAAATTTAAGAGAAAGGAGAATGGTTTTGGTTAACTTAAATGAAGTTCCTCTAGCGCCAAAAAGAAGTCCTTTCACTTCCCATGTATTAATATTCATTTTGTATCTCTCACTGACACATTATAAACAAAACTTGTTACCATGTTAACCAAAACAAATGAGTGTGATAAATGAACAAATTCCATTCTTCGATACATACAATGTGTTACTATTTTGTGTATACGTTAATTTTTTTAAATGTTATATCTATTTCAAAATGTAACTTACTTTTGAATAATCCTATAGATTTAAGTAATTGATTAACTATCAGACTTACTCATGTTAATTAACACGAGTAAGTCCCATAGTTAATCAATTACTTATATTCAAGTGTTAAAAGTAGTGTATGCAAGATTCAAAATGGCCTATAGATTTGTTGGTTACACCCTTATTCTTAGGAAGTCTTCAATTCTAAGTATCCTTTTAAACGTGTAAGTCCAAAAATTGTTTATATTGCCCACGTCAAAAAAAGTGTGGCAATTTTTTTTTTTAATTTCACAGTGAAAGGAGACTAATTGGTAGGGCATCCCAACAAGAACTGCTTGTATGTATGAAATTTTAAGTCTTTATGCAATATTTGACAGACACTAGAATGCGATATCCCAAGAGAAACAGAGTGACTTCAAGCAAGACACTTAGAACTTCGCTTGAGTGCAATTCTTACAGCAGCGATGTTCTCTGGTGTTCGCATACGTCTCACTCTCCATATGGACTTCTTCACTAGAGCAGGATCTATCTCTTCGAAATTTTTCACCCACATTTTGATAGCATACACAGATGACACTGAATCATTACAATACATATTGTAATTCTGCCAAAACAAGCACTGTGCAGTCATTGAAGGAACTGCCATTTTGACGTGAATACGTCTATAAGTTCGGTCCAGTACTAGGGTGTCATCCCAGCAAGTTGACCAACATATCTTAGGGCGAGTTTTATCACGCCTATAACTTCTAAACTACCCAACCGACATATTCCAGTGAAATAAATGACGATCGACAAAGGATCAATGTACCCAACATGACCTTGAGTTGGAGCTAGTGACGTCATTTCATGATACACACGAGGGGAAAGTTGAGGCACGAATTGGCGGGTCACACTGCATCCAGGCAGTGTAACTCGAGAATGCGAAGCGATAGAACGTTCATAATGACGTCAAACAATTCGTAACAGACCATGCTACAATCTCAATTGAGCAACAATCAGCAGTCGGCAAGTTAAATTGCAAAAATTTTAGTAAATGAGAAAATTCACGATGTCGAGGCATATAAGCAGTAGATAACAAATGACAGAGCACGATGGTTACTATAGCAACCAACATGTTTACTCTCAATGCATACAAGATGGCTGGCTACTCCCAGAAGTCTCAGCACAGCGAAGTTGTACTGGGAAGGAGCTGTTGATTGTCCCTGCTGATGTTTACCTTAATAGCAATTATTCTATCAGCGATGTATTGACACATAAAACTTGCAGCTGTGTCTCCCATACAGTCTACCCCAATGTTTTTGTAATAAGCATTGATGATATGCAGATGTTCTGCACAGTTCGATTTCTCCAATCTGACTAAATGGTATACAATCCAAAACACAATGAGAATGATCGCAGCTGAACCCAACCATGCTTAGCCCGATTTTCTGGTCCACATTGTACAGGTGGCCCAAAAGTCACTAGCCATTAAAAAAAAAAAACAGATCCAACGGTAAACTGATACTTTACAGTATTGACAGCTAATTAATTGATTCGTTAATTGATTATATCGTGGGTCAAATTGCAAGGTATGTAAACTTCTCTCTTTTGGTACTGAACAAAACCCCTTTGTCACAAAATATGGAACACTGTAACTGCATCAAAGATGGAAGAATGACTTAACCCCCTTAACACAAGAGAAAAGTAATTGTGGATAGTTCAAATCTGTACTTATTCCAGTTTAGCCAAATCATACTTAACCCCCTTTACACACCCGGGATATAGCAATGAACTCTAGTGTTTACATTAGTAACAGTAACTGTCAGATGAAAATGAAAGGCGAGTAATTTGAAATCCCTGGGGAGACTGAAAATGTAATCTAAGTTCAGTAATGGGTAGCGATTTTTGGGCCAGCCTGTATATGCTTTAATTACATTGCAGTCAAGCTCAAGTTTTTTTTCTATTTCACTTTAAAAGTGGAAGTTTTCTTTTTAAGTAAAATGTGTATTAAAATCTTGTTAGTAGAAAACGTAATTTTCATTTCACACTAGCAATTATTGTTTGCTGTACTTAATAAAGTAATTTCATTAGTAATGTATTTTTGTTAGCAATGTGCAATCATTCGATTATGTATATATTTTAGTCACAAAATTCTGTCTCATTATTATGAAAATAAATGTCACAAAGACAATAATTTTGTTCATATCCTTTGAGATTAAACTCGGATAAACGGACAAAATTCTTGGATCCATTAAGTAACAAATGATAAGCCATTGAACTAGAAGAGAGACAAAACAGGGGATGAGGGAAGATTGTTTCTTTGTGGACCACAAAAAGAATCTATAGAAATACTGCATTTATAAAGCACAAAAAAACTATACGTACTGGTACATTATGTATGAAACTACAAGTTTAATAATGAACGACAATGAAATTATATTTTATCTTATGCTCGACCATGCCGAAATGTAGTAATTATACACCTGGTAGCAGTCCTTAATGCATGTCATTAAAGTACACCTAATCATTAAAGTTCAGGTTTTCGATTATTCTCGGATATGCAATCGAAAGACAATGAGGGAAACATCACGGAGGCTGGAAATCCAATACTGTCGCAGAAGGTTATGTTCTGTTACTATAATAATTAGCGTTAATTGTAAATAATATTCAAATAAATTCAATTTGTCATCTCGTTTTTCAATTCTAAATCAATTTCCAGGTTATATCAAAATTAGTTCATGTTATTCTCTAGATTACATCAAGGTCAATGACATTATTGTTCCTCGGAAAAAATCAATACTTTCGCGTCTGCGCACATCTCACAATTTATGAGCTATGCACAAGGTCACTTCCGATCTTCAGTCAGATACGAATAAAATGAATACTTCTGAATAATTTCAAGTTAGAAATATGGTCGAGCATAAAAAGTCGTATGAAACGTGTCTATAATGGTAATTAAGACGCTCGCGAGTTTCATAAACAAACATACTCGCGTCTTAATTACTATCATTATAGGCTCGTTGCATAATGTACTATAAACTAAGACACATTAAGTTACATTTAAACAGTATACGTGTTTTAATGTTCAGCAGTATTTTTCTGTATATTTCACCAAAATCAGGTTGCATTCTGGACGTCGAATAAAATCTATGAGACACTTACAAAAATAAGTATTGCATTGTCTCCTTCCCCCCCCCCCCCCCCGCCAAATATTCTGAAATTTACATTTCAGTCAAACAAATTTGTTATGGGTAAATTCTATTCATGGCAATATATTTAGTGAAAAACTCTCTTATTATTATTTCTGATTACAGTTGAGAGTTTGAAACTCTTTAGATATTCGCCTTTTTTTTGGGGGGTTACATTCGTAAAAGAATTATAATAAATTGTTCCCTTAAACAAATAATTGAAGACTGCATGACCATTGCTCATTTCTTGAACAATACAGATTTGGCAAGTGCTCTTTGTGTATGTATACTAAGGTAAAGCAATCCCACCTTTCGTAACATATGCAGTATAAAAACCCGATATACTAAGATAATTACAAGACAGGGCTAATTAGGGCTGAGGTAGTTCCCTTCATACTCTGCTTATACACCTTGCATGTACAAATCTGTGATAGGTTAGGTTTTGATAGTTACGGCTCTTTTTCTGCCTTGCATATACGATCAACTACATCTCCACAAAAAATCCCTTATAAATTCAACGACTTGTTCTTCTTGTTGTTATTGTTCTGCCTGACAAGTGGTAGGCCACAAGGCCTGTTACGGTCTCTCATAAAATTTTCATGCCATCTCTTAGCAGGACGACCCACAGATCTTTGGCCATGTGGTACATAATCATAAATTGCCTTTGGGAGTCTACTATTACTCATTCTTTCCAAATGATGTTTCCAATTAGGCTGATATTGAACAATGTAATCTAAAACTGGTTGGGCCGTATTCATAGATATTCTTAGCGCGGGCTTCCGGTGGATGATCAGTGTACTAACATTTTTTGTATTCATAGCGTTACCAATATGATATTATATGAATCCCGTACAGGTATCCAGTCGATAGCCGGGGCTAGTTTAGCAACCTCGTAGTGCGGGCTAGTGAAATATCTATGAATAGCACCCTTCGAGTTTAAATTCAACGACTTTCACTTCCAAAATGGAACAACCTCAGCACTAGTTTCACCTAAGGCAGTTCCACCTTTTGCAATATACTGTACTCCAACCACGAGAAAGTCTTCGGGGACTGAGACAAAGCGGGATAATGCTGCGAATGAATGTTGATGTCATAAGGCCACACACGTGGGTACTCTTATCTCTATTGGCTAGCTCTCACAGCACAAACCATAACATTGATCACACATATTGATACTACCCTAGTTACAAAATTAGATCACTGTTAATCTCTTGGTCTTTTAATCTCTCCATACAGGAAATAACATATGGAGGAGAGCGCATGGTTTTTAAACTGACGTTATAACGGTAATATCGTCTATATACTTCGTTCCAATAGATGACGCAATAGTAAGCACATTCCTTTCACGGTTGATCTCCTGGTTGGAGAACAGTATACAGTAAAAGCCCAATATATCGCAGACTAATATATAACAGATTCGGATATAACGAAGCAAAAAAAGTATGTTCCCCGAAAAAAAATCATTATTTATCAGTGAGTGCTTATCAATTTTGAGAAGTTCTTTGGATTCTGCAGTGAGAATTATTTCCTGTACCGTACTGTACCTAGACCGCAGTCTGGTTATAACGAAATAAACTCTGTATTCTATTTTAAGGTATTCTGGTGTAATTATATAGCATTTTCGAAGAAAGAAAGTGAAGTGTGATATGAAATCTCTTGGCAGAAGGGATTCTTTGACACAGACAATACAGTGAGTCACATTATGTTTAGTGTTTCAAAGACTTTAAATATTTTTAGTTAGCTAAAGGTACTGAACGAAATATTAACAACTTATCACGAGCAGTGGTACAGTCTGTATAGTAATTATTAATTAGAAGTGTTATTAAATGTAGTACGGTACCGTACGTCATGTATAAGTTATGAAGAAAAGACCGATTAAAAATTTATAATTATGATTCTTATGGTTTTTTTAATGTGATAACTTCATTCAGTTTGTAGGAAGCAAATTTGAAGTTATTGTTATTCAAGTCTAGGTACGTTTTAGGAAACGTTACGTATTGTAATTTCGCTGTGATAACCAGTCCACAAATGATGTAATTTTAGTATTAATCATTGCATTTATTTGCAACTAGTTCCTTCTTCCTCACATGGTGATATAAAAATGCACACCTGTAATGATATTTTGTATTTGTTCAGTTTGAAGTAGAAGTATCGGGTGATTCGAAGAAGAATAAAAAGAGTTTAGAAGTAATACTAATCCACTCTCTGTGAGGTCTCTACTTAGCTTGGCAACTGCTGTCTTTTCATGTTTGCTTTAATTATTTTTATTATTGTCTTTTATTAAATTAACACGCTTGTTGGGTTTAGATTTACTTTCTTTTGTTATGATTTTATTGTGAAACTAATATAACTACTATGGGTACTTTATTTTATTACTGTTGAATATCTGTAAGAAAAAGAAAAAATCAATTAAACATGATTTACTACAGTCCTGGTACAATATTTTTATTCTCAAGACAATAGTTCCTTTCCCAGTTCCTTTGTTTTATCTTTTGCGAAGTTTTATGGCAACGCAATTGAATTGACCATTCAACTTATAGGATGAATTTGCGATATTGGCCAATAACGTTTTAGAACCGGCTTAAAATTAACCAATCACAGTTGTGTTTCTTGACAATACCGAACATGTAATCGCATTATGCACTGATTACATCATCAAAGTCTGTTAGCGGCAAATTCAAACACGCGTTTTCAATAACTGTAACTTGAAGTGATAAATACATGTCTGTGAAAACCTTCCATATTTTTATTCTGTTAATGTAACATTTCGGCTTATCTTACTTTTGAGGATGAGTATTGTTGTTTCGTACCGGTATTTCCGCTCTGAGTAATTGGCAATAGTATTTAGTATGCCGTGAAAGATAGCAGTTTGTTTTTGAACTTCATAACAAGGAAACGTAATACAATAATGTGTTATTGCTATGTTTTGTAATAATTATTATTATTTACGAAGTAATCGGTTTTGAAAGTTATTTAATTTTATTCGCTGAATAATCTTATTAAATGGCACTCGTGGGTTCATCTTATCCTTTGAGCTAATTATGCTAATAAGATGAAACAGGACTCGTGCAATTACTACAGACTATTTTTCGTTTATATGAAATTTTGAATTCCAACCAATCACAATCATACAACGCGATAATTTCTGCAGCTCGATTTATCTCTATCAATTTATCCATGAATTTATCGCATGGTCGTTCTTTTGTTCAGTCAATGTCGCCAACTGTTTCCACGTAAATTGATAAGCATGAATCCATTGTACTAAATAAAGTGCGAAATCCTACTTCCATATCTACATCTTCATCTTCTAATTCCATGTCCATTGTATCTAAAGAAAATGACACTCCTTCATAACAATTGTTCATTTAATTAATGCATTAATCAGGTTATTTTTGTAATTATACTATAAAAGTTTAAATTAAATTATGATTTCAGCAGATAATGAAAACGTATTTTTGTTATAACGAGAGAAAAGCGCAGTACATGTAATTAACATTTTAAAACCTGTATTTCCCTTTTCTCAATTGACATTACTGAATAGCATTCAATTTCTTTATTGCAGTAATCGTTATTCATCTATTTCGAATTCATAATATCTGAATAAGTTAAGTAATTCATAAATATACAATTATTAACATTTTGTGAGCGAATTTTAGGAATATATTTACATTTTTTTATTCACGAAATAGTCCTAATAAATGTCACTCGAGGTCTGAGATTACTATAGATAATTCTTGCCCTCAGTTGACGATCTTAGAAATAACAAAATTTATACCGACAGTTAAATGTACCAACAACAAGACAATATCACTGATGACGTGTCTTGTAGTGTACATCACTGATGGGGACCAACGTTGCAATACTCGCGCCTCATATCGGGTGTACAAATGGTGCTAGTTATCGTAATTTCATAGCAAACGAATTGCTTGTCTTGCTGGAGAAGGTGCCATAACTTCAGAGGCTGGAGATGTGGTTCATTCATGATGAAACACCAGCCCATTTTCACTTAAATGTCCGAGAACACCTAACACAGACATTTGATGGACGGTGGATTGGTCGGGGAGGTTCAGTACGCTGGCCTGCTCGTTCCCCTGTTAATCTTTTGGAGTGCATGATTCCCTAAGACTTAGGGCAGAAGGATGCACTTTTATGAATGGACATCACATTGAGCACCTCCTATAGCGAAGGTGAATAAGTGCTCTTAGCTCTTACTGTAAGTTATGAATTTTAGAACCCATGTTTGTTAGACTTTTTTTTTTCTTGTTTTGGTGCATACTATCTCCTTTCAAAATATGGAATACTTTTTTTAACATCTGTATAGACGTCTGTAGGGCGGCAATTGCAACCTTCCCTTGCGTTTATTTAATAAGTGTGAGAACTGAATAATATTAAAATATTCCACTTTTATAAATGCTTACGAAATAAAATTACTAGCTATAGTCCCGTTGGTCTTATTTCCGGCAGCCAATCACGGTGCAGATCGGCTACATTTAAACGTGTGCGTCTTGTGATTCGCTGATGATGACGTAATGCATTTCCTAAGGCTCGATAAATACTTAATATAATCGCCCGCCATTTTGGCTCTTTCGTTGGCGTTCGCAGAAAGCACACGAAAACGTTATTTGCCGCTCAATTATTTGCTCAATTACAGTGCGTTTGATTTATTATCATAGGAGCTACGACATGATAATGTTTAACGGTGTGGCAAATAGATTCCTCGTCTGGTAGCTCGGCAACGAAAGAACAAAAATGTCGAACGATACTACCTACCTAGACTTTATAGAGCCTTCACTTCCTAAGACTTAAGCAAAGAGGAGGAGTCACGCCGGGAATAACAGCGTCGCGATTATAGTTAATGGCTTTTCCCAAATGAAACCAAGAGTTGTTAGTCATTTAATACTCGAATGCACTTTTCTGAGGAGGATATCAGCAGTGTGTTTCTGTGGCAGCCAAATACAGTACTGTCATACAATATGGTCGGTTAGTTCCAGAAATGTCCTTCAACATAGTTAATATATCAAATGAGTATTATCTATCCTTTGGTTAACTATTTTAAATGATACAATTTTTTTTGTTGTTTTTGTTTGTTTATTTATTTATTTATTTATTTATTTATTTATTTATTTATTTATAATTCATTGTTATAGTTCGCGCAAGGAACGATTATCGAAAAGTAATGGTGGCGTTGCTGTCAGTTTTGACGTATGTATGTCGCCAGGCCGAGGGGCGTGAGGTGCGGGCCGATGCAAGTACGGTCTCTTCCAAGAAGATGAACAGATGAGGACATCGCTGTGGAAATAAAGAACGTAGCAAGAGAAAAATTCGAAGCTAATTAAACGCGCAACTTATGCCGTCTTGTCAATGTTGCCAACTGTTACCAGATATCACCACATGTCGTAAAATCACGATCCCATGTACTGAATGACTTATTTACTCACCGTACTTTACCTTTACGTTGGAAGGTTATTCTAATAGTTCAATAATAATTTGTAATACATTTTCGTAGGCAAAATATATGAGAACGGGAAGAAATGAATCACATGAAAAGTGTATTGCTATGTTCTATTCTTGTATTCCTTTACATGATCATTAATAGGTTAGTAGATGTCAACATACAATAAAGTACAGTACATATAATATTCAAGAATCAAATCTGTTCCAAGACCAATATTATTATTGACGCTTCACTTCAAAGATTCTAGAAAGATTCTAGCGTACATTTACTTCCTAAAGGTAGATAAAATAATAAACAATTGATTAAAACAATAATATAATATAATATAATATAATATAATATAATATAATATAATATAATATAATATAATATATAATATAACATAATATAATATAATATAATATAATATAAAACACAAAATGAATAAAAACAAAATTACATGAAATAAATAAAATAAGCTATAATAAATACAAGAATTAACAGGACTTTCAGATTACAGGACAGCCGAAAGAATATCTGAAGTTGTATTTGATCGTTTAGAAGAATTTAACTGTAGTAAACAATTAATTGCGCAAACGTACAACGGAACATCGGTAATTATCAGCCAATACAATGACTTAGGAGCCAACTTCGCAGGAGAATCGAACTTCACTACTAATAAATTTCCAGTTCCAGAATGGTGAGCCAAAGACTAACGTAGGCCTACTTGTATTGATTTTGCATACTCTACTATTATTATTATTATTATTATTATTATTGTTATTATTAATATTATTGTTATTAATAATATTATATTATTATTAATATTAGTTTCTGTCTTGGTCATCAGTCGTCAATCTCATATCTTACATATAAAAAATATCACGAGTTGCCACTGGTTAAAACTAGATTTATGTGTGGAAATTGGAACTGTACCACTGCAAAGTGCGGTAAATTTGACTTTAAAAAGTAAACCATGGTATCAGCCCTATTTATGATTTAGAATACCGGTGATAATAAATAGGCCTATTTAAGAAATGGATAAAAATAATGAGTTTTAATATATTTTATTAAAAGTACCAGGTCTCTTATACCCTTGCCTTTTACAAAAAAAAAAAAAAGACTATATATTCATTAATAAGACCGTCAAACACAAAGGTATTTGTTTGAAGTTATGTTATGTCTCTTAGTAAAGGGTTGGTATGAAGATTTTGAATATTAGCAACCAGGAAAGGTATATGAAGTTCATTGTAGAGTTTGACATTGTTAGGTAGTGTGCACGCTGTGACAGCTCTTTGAAATCCTTCCAGACTCTTGAGGTGACGGAGATGAGCGTCACTACGATTGATTCAAGCGATTTAAAACAAGCGGGAGTCCCCATTTATCTACTTAAGCGCTCTCTATCAGCAAATCTGACAACTGCGCACAACTAATACTACTTTCTGCCGTGGAAGCGCCGCACAACTGTAGTCATTGTAGTTAAAATATCCTCCAGTAGATTACGTGATGGTTCCGTACTTTTCAATATGGCAATGTCTGTGGAGGTTGACGTTTATATCCGTGTCCGATTTACGTAATTATTCTTTCGTAGTTGTAAATTAAGTGAGATGAAAATGAAAAGTGTACAGTTTCGTGTGTGAAGTTTCATAGTGTGTGTGTGCTACATTTCAGTGACGCCAATGACCTTTCATCGCTCAATCGATGAAATTTTGCAAGCAAAAGTGTTCGCCAAGACAATTTCCTTCCATATTCAGGTGATAATTTCGCACCGATTTGCTGTAATGAATTCGCAACTAAGTGAAATCTCTTGAAACGTCACAATCTGCATCCAGGATTATGGAAAACGTATGGCACTTTGTTCGGCTATACTTGGGATTATTGTTTCTCAAGTTGTGCTGTGGATATCCCATCGATTTGGAGTCAGCTGGTGAGTCATACTGTAAAATTGCCTAGTTTTATCATATATCAGATAAACCTGATGTCGGCAGGGCGGGAAGTTTAAAGTCTCTGGCAGTAGGTTCTGTTGTGTCTCGAACTGTCTTACTGTTGTTACAACCAAGCATTGAACTCAGCTTTTCTATCTCTCACAAAAGAATACAAAAGTCATGATATTGTAATTACATATGATATATATAGTATATGTTTATTTTCTTTTCATGTCTTAAAAGCATTTTACCGGGTAGACCACATTACGTACATGAAAATTGTAGTTGCGAGCGTACTAAAATTATAAACTACCATAATATATATAAATAATAGCATTAATTAATTCACTATTTGGGCCTCATTAATATTGTTTTGAGATTTAGGTTACATCGGTATGTTTTCAATTTGATTATTATTATTAAGGTAAAGTGTTTGTTAATTATACTGGAAAGAAAAGAGAGCGTACTTTGTCCAAGTTTATCAGGAAAAGAAGAATGCATAGAAAAATTTTAATATCGTACCAGTTTGTGTCGCGATATGATTTCTGTTGTAAGTTAAAGCGACAATAAATACATTAAAGAAAAAAAATCCCGTATCGATACCGTACTTCTGTTTTTTCGTTGGTGACATTGAATCTTAAAGATGAATTTTGAAGATGAATAAATTTAATTGCAATTCTATGACAGTATAAACTAAGATCTTGTGTATTTTAAATATTTATAAAGTGGAAGAGAGAAGTGTTAATTTTTTTGAGAATTTAGCTTCTTGTTAGTTTTCAGTAATGGTTCTTTATATGATGAAGTATCTAGCATAAATTATTACCGGTATTTCGTAAGTTATAGCTTCGATTGCTCAATATTGTCTCAGTAATCCTCGAGATGTCAGAGGAGAATAATTTTTCAACCTGTACGTAAGAATAATATTAAAAATACTACCCAGACCTGTTCACTATTCAGATAAATCAGTTTTGAGAACGTAAGAACTTAATACTGAATAATAAACATATTTATGTAACAGAAAAAGAAGCAAATTCATCGGTAACTTTATGCAGTAAACAAAAATATAGTCTCCGAAACATTAAAAACGAAATACTTAATTTCAAATCTTTTGTTTATTTTTTATTTCGGATCATTTATCGAAACACTGATAAATTGTAGCCTGAGACACGTAATTGTACTAATTTATTGAAGATTTTGAGAAATACTTTTCTGTCAACATAATTATTTCACCATACAGGAATTTTCACATTGTTACATAAAATAAAACACGATGTAACCCTTTTTAGAATTTAATTCGTAAGGGTTATTTTTACCGAATCATTCACAGAATAGGAGTGGTAAGCACAATAAGCCTCAGACTGCAATGTAAGCCTTCGGGTACCTCCTCCGTACAAGAGAGAGAGAGAAAGAGAGAGAGAAAAGGATTAGCCTATTTAATGGAAAATTTAAACTTTGTGAATCGGTAGAGTTAATGAGTAGTCCTATTACACTATTTACGTTAATTTAAGGCTAAATATAGCCTATCTAAAATACAATACCGTCAGTATTCAGAATTAATAAAATAAAGGGACAAAAATAAATAACAAAACAGTACCTACATTCTTTGCATTCGTGAGAACACACGTCGCAAGAGTTGCATTATCGAATTTATCAGTCATTTAGGAAATATATATTGCGCCTAGGTGTCAGGTTTATCTCTGGTGCAAAATTTCAGCAGGAAAACAGCCTTCCATTCGTAATGTGGTAGCCTAAGATGTCGCACCTTTTTCCATACTTTTCTCATAGAGAAATTTTTTCTTTGACTGACTTTATTTTTATTTTATATTTTTACCGGCCAGAGGTCATTTTTCCTGAAGTTTTCTTTGTTTTACGGTTTAATTTTTACCGTTTCCTTTTTTTCCCTTAAATTAACACAAACACAACACCCATACCCAAGGCGGAACTCGAACCCACAACCTTCAGACCAAGCGGTAAGGACATTCCGTGCCCCTACCGCTTGCGCCACACAGGCCGTCATACTGATGACGTTGACATGGGTATGGACGTAAACGTGGACATAAAGAACGTATTGACACGGACTCAGATACAGTATAGGCTACATAATATGCTTAAGGCGAAAGTTAAGGGTATGAGAGATGGAGGTAACGTACTGACAAGGGAAATGAAGTATGTAGGCCAGGGTTTCTCAAACGTTTATTGTTTCAAGACTTCTTACCCAGATTCCTTAGCTTAGGTACTGTACTTCTTTTCCGATTCTTTGTGGCATGTATAAGGTCCTATCGGTCTATTACAATTACATTCTAATTTGTATTATTAGATATTTCTATTACTTTCTATTAAGTTTGTGATTCGAAATTTTATTTGTAATCTGCATATTTTATTATCCATCCGATGGACATGATCTAATTCTGTACTTGTTAATACTGTATGATCCAGTAGTGGCGATTTTTTGTTTATTTATAATAATGTCTAATTACATATTTTGTTATGTTTGAACTCTGTGAACAAATTGTTGTTTCTCACTGAACAACATGCATACATTCCAAGTTGCAAAATTGAGAACATCTCCGCTCCTAATCTGTTATTCTTGACATGTCGTGTTCTTTTTTTTTTCCGGCATGTATGTAGCTTTTAATTTCTTGGGGAATTTCAGTTTCAAACATATTTTTAATGATATTGAAAGTAAGAGCTAAGCTGTTACAACAGAAATTACATTTAAATATGTTTTCAGATTCGAATATGCATATTCATGGGGGGGGGGGAAGTTTATGATTGTATCGGAAGACATTTTTAGTTGACAAAATTGATATAAGTTAGGCTACAATGGATTGGTCACATTACCAAAGCTCAGAACAAACAAGTTTAAGAATATTCAAGAGAAATAAGCAAATTTTAACCAACAAGGAATGATCGCAGCCTGAAAACACGATTAGGCCCTATTAATTACATACGTATAAGTATTGTTTTTTTTTTTTAGTAGAATACAGGTTGCCAGGCGACGACAGAAAACAAAAAATGTGAGAACAAATGAATGAGATGTATAAACAATTGAATAGGCTACTCTTTCAATAAAAAAAAATAGATTTTTATTAATCGTTCAGCACTGTAGCGCTATACAGATCTATGAGAGAAGAAATAACATAATAAGTACAGTACTGGCAAAAAAAAAAACCGGACTAACGGAATAATCAAAGTCCCCGAAATGAGCCACTGCGCATGCCACGCCCGCATTCACAAGATAGCGAGTAATCTATTGAAATTGTTGTAGTTTCGACTGCTGACGTAACCTATTTCGAAAGCCATTAGAAAATAAGCTGGTAAAATTCATGTTCTGGTAGAATATCACTGCAATCGAAAAGTATTGGGAATAAATTTGAATAAGGAACAAAAAAAAAAAAGTTTCCTTTCCAGGCAGGATTCGAACCACGAAAGTCTTAGTCACCAGTCTATCACGCTCTGGAGTGAACAAGGCTCTGAAATCAGCTACAAGGGTCGGTCCGGGTTTTTTTTTTTTTTGCCACTACTATAGGCTAAATAACAAGGTCAGCCATACTCTTTCAAATTGAAGTACCGGTACCAGTATTACAATAGAGGGGTGCGATTTGTAATTTCAAAGGTGGGTGGGTGAAGGGCGAAACCAAAAATGCAATTAACACTAGTTTTAAACATCATCTTCATTATATAAATTGACGTCTTTTTTGTTTAAATTAAATTGAAATAAGCTAAATAGTTAGATATTTAATAGAGTGGGAATTTTTAATGAAAATCCCTGTATATTATTATTATTATTATTATTATTATTATTATTATTATTATGTATAGGCCTAATGAAAAAGGCAAGCTTCAAATAGAAATATGATTAACCTGTGCCAATACCTTAGCACTCTTAGGGCCTAGCATTTGTAATATATTTTAATTAACTTGTGCATTATTCTGTGTTATATAGGCAAGCCCTCACTTTTCTAAATAAATAATTTCGTTATATAATATACAGCACCTTAATGTTTTTGTTACTACCTTGCCGTTCCTGCACATTCATTTCATTTTTTTTTTCCTTTTCACTATCACTATCTGGCGACCGGATAGCTCAGTTGGTAGAGCAACTGGCTACAGTCTGGGAAGTCCGGGGTTTGATCCCGGGTGGCGATAGGATTTTCTCGTTGCCAAACTTCCAGAACGGCCCCAGGTTCATTCAGCCTCCTATCAAATTGAGTACCACACCACCTCATTCTAGTGTCGAGATAAAGAAAGCGTGGGGCTCTGCCTCCACGTCCCCCAAGTGCCTTCATTGCATGTATAGGAAATGCTCTACTTTTTATTGTCACTATCCTTTTCACTATCGTCCGTTCTCTATTTAAATTTACTAAACATAATGCTTCATTGCTCATGTAAGATCTATGGAATAAAATAAATAAATGAAAAAAAAAAAATAAAAAATAAAAAAATAAAAAAAAAATAGGTTTACTATAAATCTAAACACAAACTATTACGTATTATCGACTACACCGAACAACCAGTGATTGGCATTCATTTCAATTTTCAATATCCAATGCTAAAATATCCAAAAAATCTGAAAGCTAGAATTTATAAAACAGTTATATTACCGGTTGTTCTTTATGGTTGTGAAACTTGGACTCTCACTTTGAGAGAGGAACATAGGTTAAGGCTGTTTGAGAATAAGGTGCTTAGGAAAATATTTGGAGCTAAGAGGGATGAAGTTACAGGAGAATGGAGAAAGCTACACAACACAGAACTGCACGCATTGCATTCTTCACCTGACATACTGTAATTAGGAATATTAAATCCAGACGTTTGAGATGGGCAGGGCATGTAGCACGTATGGGCGAATCCAGAAATGCATAATATATAGTGTGTTAGTTGGGAGGCCGGAGGGAAAAAGACCTGGGGAGACCGAGACGTAGATGGGAAGATAATATTAAAATGGATTTGAGGGAGGTGGGATATGATAATAGAGACTGGATTAATCTTGCTCAGGATAGGGACCAATGGCGGGCTTATGTGAGGGCGGCAATGAACCTCCGGGTTCCTTAAAAGCCAGTAAGTAAGTACGTACGTAAACACTGGAAGTTTACTATAAATCTAAACACAAACTACTACTTATTATCGACTACACCGAACAACTAGTGATTGGCATTCATCTCAATTTTCAATATCTAGTGCTAAAAATATAGCTGTTGCAATACCGGTAGCAGTGCAATATTGCCAAATCCATTCAAGAGAATGTGATTCCAACTTCTTAAAATAAATTATTCTACTTAAGAAAAACCTGAGAAGATAAAAAGAGAGAAAAATTAATAACAAAGAAATTTATAATAAAAAAAAAGTAGGGGCATTTTACAGTCTCAACAGAGGCATTGCGGGTAGCGGGACATTTTCTGTAGTAATTGCACGGGTGCTATTTCATCTCATTGATATAATTTCACGAGTCAAGAGAGCGAGTGAAATTGTGCTAATAAAATGAAACCACGAGTGCAATTTAATAAGATTATTCAACGAATAAAATTAAATACCGGTAGCTTGCAAAACCGAATTACTTACGGTAGGTCTAAATGATAATTATTATGAAACACATCAATAAGACATTATTATGTTTCCTTATAATGAAATTAAAAAAAAAAAAAAAACAAACAAACTGCAATCTATCACGGCATACTAAATACTATTGCCAACTACTCTGAGCGGAAATACCAAACAATACTTAACCTCCAAAATAAGATAACCTGAAATGTTATATTAACAGAATAAAAACGCGAAAGGTTTTTACAGACAATTATTTATTACTTGTAGTTACAGTTATTGAAAACGAAGTTAAATTTTGTGGGCATTTCTTGTTTTTCTGTGATTGACACTGAAGTATTGTACGAGGTGTCTTATCAGACAAGACGCTTTCTTACAAAGCGTCTTATCAACAAACAACTATGATTGGTTGATTTTAAGGCGGTTCTGAAACGTTACTGGCCAATATCGCAAATTCATCCTATAATCACAGTCTGTTACATACAGTCACGAAGCTCAATACGTAGGGAATATGCATCTATAGATAGCTGCTAACCACTAGGATCGCTACTATCGCATCATCACAGACAATGCGAAATAGTACTGGCACAGTCTATTGTTCCTAGTAACCTCAACAACTCAGGCTTCGTGATTGTATTATCTGTAGTGCTCGGAAAAAGTGGCACAAGTCAAAAATGTTAATTTTACAGGAGAAGGAAAAAACTGTCTTCACACTGGTTTATGTCGATTTGATTTTCTTCTGTATGAATTATTGTAATGAGAGAAATACTTATGTCTATTTTCCCAAGCGAGTAGATGTTCCGTAAGTTGTCAATAAATTAATAAAAAAATGTTTGTGGAAACTGACTTATGCCACTTTTCCCAAGCTTAGTTTAAAAGGCTTGGAATACCTACATCTATTATTTCGGTTGTAACCTTAGCTGCATTGAAAGGATCAATTGCTCTCCTGAAGCATCACCTACATTCAAAATTAAACTAAGTTCATTAGTATTCTTTACTTTTTTGTAACACTTACCTCTCTAAAATTAGGTATATTTCCACTAATCTCAATCTCAAACTAATGTATTTTCAGCTATGTACTTGTAGGAGTTTCATTGTCAAAACAAAATCAATGGTTCAATGAACTTGTAAACATTTATATGGTTAAGTAGTCTTTGTCCCTTGTGGCAGCTCACGAATGGTGAGAAGATTTATATAAAAAAAAATTACTAGACTATGCTATAAGTTCAATAGTCTCTGAAATCGGGACTGTCCCGACAAAATCGAGACGTGTGGCAACCCTCGAGTAACTCGCTTCCAAGCTTTCTTTAATAAATCTCACACGTCGAAAACTCTTGCCTATTTAGTCTCTTCTTGTATGCTGATATGTGCAAGAAACGTGTTTAAACATTATTATTATTATTATTATTATTATTATATTAATACAGTGGTCTAGTGGATAGAGCGCTGGACTTATAATCCTGTGAACTCGGGTTCGATTCCCGGCGTACCCCATATTTATAACTTTCAAATTCAAATTCAAATTTATTCACAATTTGAATAACTTGTGTTGGGCAAGCCGTGGTCCAGGTAACACAGGGATCTCGGTTCTCCTGTGGCATCCCAACAAATCTCCATCATTATCTCATCTCATGGCGGGTGTATTAACCGAAATGTTATTAACTATGTTTTAGTATAATTTTTCTTTGAATTCCGCTTATACCTTGAAAGTCTTAGTTGGACGAAAAGGAGGTTAAAGCGATAAAATTCCCGTACAATAAACAGTAATCATCTCACCGTCCGCTATAAAATCTACACAGAGTTCCACCACCTTTTTCTCCAGAAGAAATGCACTGGTTTTTATTATTATTATTATTATTATTATTATTATTATTATTATTATTATTATTATTAAAGACAAATAAGTGATATCCTGGGCGTTCTGTAAAGTGTGTCGTCAGTCAAAAATGGTTGGAAACCACTGACCTAACTTGATTGTAGCCTGTAAAAGTTATATTACCTGAATGAAATTGAACAATTAATAGAAAGTCAGATATTCAAATTGATGTAACTTTAATTCTAAAGGCGCATATCAAACCCAAAAACTTTGTATCGTATTATAGTCTATACAAGGTTTTTGAAAAACTGCCTTCCGTATGACGTAATAAATAATAATAATAATAATAATAATAATAATAATAATAATAATAATAATAATAATTCTTTATTTATACTGGCAGAGTTAAGGCCAGCATAATAAAATCGACACTAAACAACATGAAAATAATACCATAATAAAAAAAAAGGAAAGTAAAATAGATTGGAATATAGTACAAATGGTTAATATGGAAAAAACGTAAGGAAGAATATATCAAAATGGAATGTAATAAAATAATAATAAAAAAGAAAAGAAATACGAAAATTAAATAAAATTCACGATAAAAAGGCTATGATAATAAATTCATCGGCTGATAAAGAAAACAAAAAGGGGAAAGGAAGGAAAAAGAAATATATAGCCTATATTTTTACAAAACTATGGCAGAGAAAAGGGCTTATAACTGAAAGGAATCTAATTCAAAAAGTACAATTTTAATTTATTTTTGAAACTAGACAGTCTCTGACATGTTGTGGTAGAGAGTTCCAGAGATGAGCTGCAGAGACGGTGAATGATGAAGAGTAGAAGGATGTTCCGTGTTTAGGAATGGAGAGTGTGATATGGTGTTGTGAGCGAGTATCTATTTCGTGATATGAGGACAAATTTGAAAACGAGAAGCTAAGTAGCTAGGGTTAGAGGTTTGAAGAATATTGAAGAGTAAAGTGAGAGAGTGAATAGTTCTTCGCTCTTTGAGACGGACCCAGGACAGCATATTTAGTGAATGTGTGATACGGTCAGATCTACGGACGTTGCAAATAAATCGAACGCATGCATTATGAACACGCTGTAGTCTGTCTGCCAGTCTCCTGTTAAGGTCAGTGTAGAGAGTGTCACAGTAATCAAAATGAGGCATCAAGAGCGACTGCACTAAACTCTTCTTGAGAAGCAACGGAAGGAAATTTCGAATTCTTTTTAGTGCGTGAATTTTCATAAAAATTATTTTATATGTGTGTGTGATTTGAGTATTCCAACTTAAGTTTTTGTCCATAATTATAAATTCCTAGATTTTTTACTGTATCACTGTAAGGGATAATAGTTTCATTCATTTTAACAGGAGATAAGTCACCTGTGTTTAATTTACTTAAAAGTCGTTGATGTCCCATTATAATTGCCTGTGATTTATCCGAGTTCAATTTCAGTCCAAACTTTTTCGTCCATGAAATAATTGATTTTAGGTCATTGTTAACTTCATTTATTGCGTAATTTAGTGTCGATGTAAAGTTCGTGTTTTAATTAATTATGTATATAGAGATGGCTCCACTGTGTAGCAAAATATTTCTCGTTGTAGTATGAACACGTTGGGCTAAGTTAAGCGGTGTCCACGCATTACATAGTTCATAGTTCTCGCTGTAGTACAGTATATTATGGGCTTCACACGAGAACTCTTGACTCATATAGTAATGCTATAGCTGCAAGAACATCCTACTTTAATACATAAATACTACTTTTCCTTTCTCTGCATGTCACCTTGTCACTTTCGGTTGCAGCCATCAGAGAACTGGCTGTATATCACTCCTACCGGGTATGCTGTATTGTGATCTCCCATTTCTGTGATTAAATTCCAGTACTGTACAGCATGAAAATAAAATTACGAGCACCATATTATGCGGATGTTTAATGGAGGAGGCTCGGTTCATGGCGGACTACATAAAGAGCTGCGTGACAGGCATCAAAACTTGGAAATCGGTCAAAGTCATCATCACTGTCGTAAACTAGAGGCCGGCCCGCTCAAGTCGAACGGTCTGTTCGGGTTCAGGAAGTTTATAGCTTGTAATGGGAATGACTTCGTGTCGTTTTCAAACAACTATCCGTCTTATGAAGATCAAGAGTCCGGATTTTTATGTCATTACATCTTTTTTTCCCCTTGTTATGCATATATCTGTCTGAAAACTCAAAATCTTCCAATTCTGTAGTGACTTTGCAAACGAAGGGATTTGTAAAAGGACCATGATGACTGTGTGACAAACCTTTCCTTTTTTTTTTTTTTTTTACTTATACAGAGGAGGAACCCGAAGTCTTGCACTGCAGCCTGAGACTTATTGTGCTTACCACTCAAAAATATTTGGGGCTAAGAGGGATGAAGTTACAGGAGAATGGAGAACGTTACACAACACAGAACTGCACGCATTGTATTCTTCATCTGACATAATTAGGAACATTAAATCCAGACGTTTGAGATGGGCAGGACATGTAGCACGTATGGACGAATCCAGAAATGCATATAGAGTGTTAGTTGGGAGGCCGGAGGGAAAAAGAACTTTAGGGAGTCCGAGACGTAGATGGGAAGATAATATGAAATGGATTTGAGGGAGGTGAGATATGATGATAGAGAATGGATTAATCTTGCTCAGGATAGGGACCAATGGCGGGCTTATGTGAGGGCGGCAATGAACCTCCGGGTTCCTTAAAAGCCAGTAAGTAAGTAAGTAACCGCTCCTATTCTGTGAATGACTGAGTAGCCGAACGGCCGCGCTCTTGTACAAGTGCAACACGCCGCACCGTGAAATTAACCCGGGCTATCGTATGGATGATATATGAATTAGTGATGGCGAAAGAATTCGATGTCTAACGCCGAAAGTTATCCAGCAATTCTGCTTCAATTGATTGAGGGAAAACCCCGGTAACATCCCAACCTGGATTTGAACACGGGCCCACCCGTTTCACAGTCAGACGTGCGAACTTTCCACAATGGTAGACAACCTTTACTTAGTCTAATTTAGAAGATTTTTACAATATATTTTTATAAAATATGATTCTTCAATTTAGACTACAGTTGACATTTTTGCGTATTTCCAAATTATTAGCAAAATTGAAGATTTGTATTGTATATTTTTAGAAAATTTAACTCTTCAATTTGGACTACATTGGATATTATTGCATATTTACAAATTATTAGCAAAACTGAAGGTTTTTGTTATATATTTTTACAAAATTCGATTCTTCAATTTGGAATACAGTTGACAATTTGGATATTTTCAAATTATTAGCAAAACTGTAGATTTTTATTTTATAGTTTTACAAAATTTGGCTCTTCAATTTAGACTGTATTTGACATTTTTGCTAATTTATAAATTATTAGCAAAATTTAAGATTTTTATTATATATTTTTACAAAATTCAACTCTTCAATTGAAACTAAAGTTGACATTTTTGCATATTTCTGTCTATTGTAATGATAGAAATACGCAAAATTGTCAACCGTAATCTAAATTGAAAAGTCAAATTTTGTGAACAGAATTATCATAAAAATCGTCAATTTTGTTAATAATTTGTCCACGTCTGTATATATAATAACCTTGTATTTTTTTTGGGTACAGGTATTTAAACATTGCCATAAGAAACCTATATACACCGTATATCAAAAAGATGGAACAAATGGCAATAAGTTATTATTATTTTTAGTAGGTTATTTTACAACGTTTTATTAACAACTCAGGTTATTTGGCGTCTGAATGAAATGAAGGTGATAATGCCGGTGAAATGAGTCCGGGATCCAGCACCGAAAGTTACCCAGCATTTGCTCATATTGGGTTGAGGGAAAACCTCGGAAAAAACCTCAACCATGTAACTTGCCCCGACCGGGAGTCCAACCCGGCTCACCTGATTTTGCGGCCAGATGCGCTGACCGTTACTCCACAGGTGGGGCGGCAATAAGTTATAATTACACAACAAATTGCAAATAGTTTTGTGAGTGTCCAAGTTTTACTCCTCATGTTATAACTGCTCTATGTGCCCTCCAACTGCTGCACGGAGAACATCGAGGCGACAGCTGGATTATAGTCGTCCCAAACCTTTCTCATAGCGCCTTCTTCCATTGAATTCACTACCGTTATGATTTCGTTTCTGAGGACATCCATATTAGTTGGTAATGGCGACACAAAAACACAGTCTTTGACGTAACCCCACAAAAAGAAATCGCATGGTGTAATGTCTGGGGACCTTGCGGGCCAAGAGTGTAGTGCTAAGTCTTTGGGCCCCGTACGGCCTAACCAGCGTTGAGGCAGTGTGCCATTTAGAAACTGTGAAACCTGCCAGTGCTCCTTATGCTGAAAAATGAAGTCATTGGATTCTTCATGAAGTTGTGGGAAAAGCCAGTTTTCCAACATTTCGAGGTAGATTTGCGTATAAACTGTGTTTTCTCCGAAAAAGAAGAGGCCGTAAACCTTTCTTGCAGAAACAGCACAGAACACGTTTACTTTTAACCCAGATCACAAATATAACATATTGATCATCCCTATGTCAAAATCGGTAGCACTTTGAAGAGAACAACCGCCAGGATCGCCACCCGTCCGCCGTAAACGAAAACGAGATGGCAGTACAGTCGCTAATGAAATTCAAATGGGAGTTGTGACGTGACTCCTTATGTAACAACTAGATGGCAGCATAGTAAACCTGACAAAAGTTGTTACCGTCAAAGTCTATAAGGCCGAGCAATCTGGGTATATGATCTAGACCTTTACTCACTAAAAACGTTTAGTCTCAATTCAATGGAAATTCCTGTATAACTGCAGTCACTAAATTTAGCGGCTATTGTTGCGTTCGGTTATTCGACTATTGTTGCGTTGGGAGAGACGTCTAGCATCATTCATTAGAAACCTTATTACGTGTCGTTTCAAGTGATATGCATGCCATTCATGGGCGACTCGTGGTTGCAGAGATATAGGATTTTGAAATTGGGTCCATGTACAGTATTTGATACGCGGTGTATGAAAACAATGAAAAAATAACTTGATCAGTGGGCCATGTTTAGAAATTAGCAGGCTTTGACAAAATTTGGAAAACAAGAGAACTTCATTTATGGAAGTCAAAGCTTGACGTTCTCTTTTTTACAAATTGTCAAAGCTGCTAATCTATAAACATGACACATTGATTAAATTATTCCTTCATTGTTTTTATGCATAGTTTTTTTATAACAATGTTAAATCCCTATATCCTATACCCAGAAAAAAAGCATCTTATATATAAAAGTCAATGTGGCTATGTATATATGTATGTACTCTATACAAATCTACACGCTTTGACCGGTACTTGCCAAAGTTTCCACATTTAACCTTCATAACCAGGAGAAGAACATAGGATACATTAAAATCGGACAAATGGATGTTAAATTGATTAAAAAGATAAAAAATAAAAATAAATACGATCAAACATTGATGTATAATATTAAAATGCAATTTTATACAGTCAATTGTTCTTTATTATTGTCTGTTGTATTCAACATCGACTTCCATGAGGCCATGGAAAAATAACACGACATGAAATAACACTATTGATACATCATGAAGACCAAAATCTAGACAATCTAGGTTGTGTGACTGTAGCCTGTATATATTTTCGTTTGGTTTTACTTTGTTTACAGTTTCATTTTCTATTATTTTATTCGTATTTCTGGCGGTGTGGAAGAAGGCCTAATGGCCTTAACTACGCCAGAATAAATAAATAAATAAATAAAAACAAATAAATATATATTAAAAACAGTTGAACGTAAGGCACATGACGAAATTTTTCTTTTTGATGCCTGATCTACAGGTGATTAAATTGAGTTAACCCTGGTAGGCATTTAGGTAAGAAGTTCATTAATTCATGTACGTCGACGCTATAGAAAGATTCAACTTTTAGGGATGAGGAAAGGTTAATAAATACAATTCGTTTTGGTTGTCTGTAGTTGGATTTCCGAGATTTTCGAAAAGCCTAATAACCAGTTTAACTAAAAATAGAAGCAGAAAGGAAATACAGGCAACGACGGTTATTTCAGCTAGTGGTATATAAAGAGAAAGTAAGTATTTGTTAGTTAGACTATTTTTTAAATTTAAAGAGAATGTGTATCGTCTAATGGCTACCGTACGTCGGAGAAGGTGTCAGGTTTTCTGTAAACCATGCAATTGTTGCACTATCTGTATCATAAGACAGTAGTTCTACCATACATCATACACAATTAAGTTTCATAAACTGCTTAAATCGTGTTGCCAAGAAAGACTGCTCATTGAACAGCAAGACGGATGTGTGTGAATGAGCATGACTAAGAGAGAGCAAGGGCTGCCAACCTGCAAGATGACCTTGGTCTGTACTCCCAATGCAACTTGCGTCCTGCTGCAGCGGCGGACTTAACTGTGGTAATTAATTAAATCTTCTCCACTTCCTCATGTCCTTGAAATTTCAGACTTAAAACAGTTGTAATGGACATTTAAAAGCACTGTTACGAATTATGTCTTTTCGAAGGATGTTGTAACGCATCACATCAGACATCAGTTCTTGACTGTGTTTACATACATTTGTCGCAAGACTAGTTATAGCAGAGAGGTGTGAATTGACTCAAAATACACCGTGCTGTCAGTGTGATGCGAAAGCTTTCAGCATAGCAGGTTGAGAATAACGGCAGAAAACCCTCGGCAAATGAGCTATTACGATTAGAGCCTGGTAACCCAGGTTCGAACCCCGGTGGGTCCAATTGAAATTTGTGGTGAACGGAGATGGTCCTTGGTGATAGCTTTGATTTGAATCATAAAAGAATGAAAAAGAAACGAACAAATAAAATTAAATTATGGTTTATTTAACGACGCTCGCAACTGCCGAGGTTATATCAGCGTCGCCGGTGTGCCGGAATTTTGTCCCGCAGGAATTCTTTTACATGCCATTAAATCTACTGACATGAGCCTGTCGCATTTAAGCACACTTAAATGTCATCGACCTGGACCGGGATCGAATCCGTAACCTCGAACACATAAGGCCAGCGCTATACCAACTGCGCTACCGAGGCCGACATGAACAAATATATATTAACATAAAATTAATTGAGCTTTTCCTTAATTTGGGTATATTCACTGCTCGTCTCTGCGCACGCAAAACTTACAATAGTGAAGATGTTCCTCGACTTGTCTTATACCTCCCTCCTTTTACCTTCCCCTTTTCTGTATTTTGTGGGCTGTATTTCATATGACGTCATCTTTGCCGAACACTGTCCTATATAGTCACCCTAAGTTTGTCAGTGTGGTTTTAATACACCCTGTGTACGTGTATATAAATCTCGCAAAGTGTGAAATGAAGACGTATAATATACAGGGTGTTAAAAAGTATCCGATATTTTAGGAGGTGCTAGTATGCATCAAAACAAGAAAATAATGTCTAATAAACATGGATCCTACAACACACATTTTCTTACATCTGAACACTTGTCCATAAGAGTTTCTCAATGTGGCGTCCATTCATGACAGTGCATTCCTCTGACCTTCGGCGTACGGAATCATGCACTCTTTGAAATTTACCTGGTTCTTATATGTGCTGACATGCATTGAAGACGCGATCTTGTAGTGTCTGCGCATTGTTGATTGGAATATCATAGACCAATTCCTTCATGTGTCCCCATAACCAAAAGTCTGAGGGATTTAGGTTTGGGGAACGAGCAGGCCAAGTTGTGGGGCCTGCCCGACCAATCCAACGGTCCTGAAATGCCACCGTCATGTGTTCACCCACATTGCGGAGAAAATGTGCTGGTGTGCCATCGTGCATGAACCACATATTTTGTAGTCTTTGCTGACATGGCACATTTTGCAGCAAGATAAGGAATACGTTAATAAGAAAGTCCTGATAACGATCCTCAGTTAATCTCTGTGGTAGCACATATGGTCCTATTAATCTATCACCAAGAACGCCTGCCCATACGTTGATTGGGAATCGGTGCTGATGCCTTGTTTCTTCAACTGCATAGGGATTTTCATCAGCCCACACATGCTGATTACGAAAATTCACAACACCATCTCTGCTGAACCCCGCTCATATCCGGAACCAAACTTTTGTTTTCAGTATTCCAAGCGAGGGGCATCAACTACGGTAAGATTATCTGGTAGTCTGTTGTATTGTAGGGCAGAAAAATGCGTTGCCATGAATGGACGTCACATTGAGCACCTCCTATAAACAAGTGTTCAGATCTCAGAAAGTATGTGTTGTAGAACCCATGTTTATTAGACATTATTTTGTTTTGATGCACTAGCACTTATTAAATATTGGATACTTTTTTAACACCCTGTATACATTACACAATTCTTTAGCGTTTGTTTAAAGTTCTTTGATAATAATGCGATCAACTGAAGAGTCTTGTTCTATACACATTATGTGATCTACCGTCATGAATTAAGAATGCGATAGCTAGTCTGTGGTGGAGGTATACTTGAAGGAGAAGCTTTGTCCAAATATGGGAACCTGACGTGAACAATCGACAAAAATGTACACTCTGTTCAGAAGTCCACGTTCTGTGGGTTCTGACAGTAACTTGGAGTATTTACCGAAGGTGCTATTTTTGAAAGCCCTAACTGGTACGCTCCCTTAAGCGAGGACAGTTTGCCTATATAAAACTGATCAGCACTAACAAGTATTATGCAAGCTCCCGTGGCTGTCTTGACGAAGAAAATTACGATAGGAATGTAAATAATTAAATTTAATATAGTGGATTAATTTCCAATGTCGGACCTCCTTGTTTCCATTGCTTTATTTGAAGTCTTCAGCTTCTCTCGAATGATATGTACTCACTCAGTGGTATTTTACTTAACGTTTTTCCCCAATTGAAGACTACAGGGGGAAAATCCGATAAGTCTCGTTTTACTGTTTTTATAGGAGAGCGAGTTAAAAGTTTCAAGATCCATTTTATTCTATTGTCTTTGGATTATCATTCTTCAGATTTCTTTGGACTAATGAGGTTATTCTGTACAGTTAAACTACACAAATCTACACTACCTGAGCTATTACGTGACATCTAGAACAGAAAATCAATAATTTTGGACTTATCAAGGTTCTCCCCTGTGATCTTCAATTGTAGAGGGAGAGAAGTAACTGACAAATTTTTCCCCTGTCAGAGTTCTTTCGGTTCTGTCATGTACAATGAATGGAGGCATAGGCTGACTTATGGGAGGGGCACTGCCCCACCAAACTTGTCTGAACTCTTTTTTTTTTCTATTAACGTTAGAAAATATTGAATTCAAAAGATTATTTTGTATTGTTTTTGTTTATGATTAAGTTTCTGCGCATATATTGATGAATTAATGTCTTCAGATCATGTGTCTGGACTATAATATGTATTTTAAATTTCTGAATGTACAAGAATTTCTATACCACATTTGAGGAATGGAAGCACTGTAATGTTTCTTTTGTAACAGCCTGTACCCATGTGTTAGAAGTCTGTAGGTGTTCAGGCTGCCACTTTGAGAAACAATGCAGAAAAAAAGAAAAGTGATCCCGGTATAATGTGTAAACTTAAAGACTAGAGATTAAGTAAAATAATTAGAATTTATATCTCATATGATATCTTCAGGAAGGTAAGCTTCAGATAAAAAAATTTCTGTTAGCACTGTTACGTAGTGCTATTGATGTATACATGTGTTTGTGCATGAGGGAGAAAAATAGGAAGATTGTTTAAATCATGCCCTATTATAATTTGTAGCAGACCTACAGTTCAAGCCCTGTACGACTCAGTCCGATACATCACGGATATGGATGTAACACTGTAAGAAATATGCCTCCCGAAAATATCTTTATTAAATGATCATATTCCGATATACTGTACCTCAATCAAGCTATAACGGGGGGAGAAGGTAAATAATGTCCCCATAACCTTGTTATATCGGAATTCTATGGTTTTGCTTTGCCCCCTCCCCCAAAGGAAACTGTTCTTTCTCCGCCTATGAATGGAGGACAGACCAAAGGTTTCCCAAAATTACAATGGAGTTCCACCTAGCAGGAAGAAAAGAGGTAGGCCTAGCTAGCATATTATGCTGGAATTAACAGTACGTATTGAAGTCGTGGATTGCAAAGTCGGTACTGACAGGACACAAGACAGAAAAGGAGGTAAATTGTTTTAAGTTATGCCCTATTATAATACACTTCAAGTGCTATAGGCCTACAACTCGTCCCGAAACATCGCGGATGTGGATGTAACACTGTAAGAAACATTTATTTATTTAGTTATTTATTTATTTATTTATTTTGCTAATAATTGTAACATAAGATATAATATATACAGAACAACTTTAGCTCGCCCCTGAAAGAGTAGAACTTGTGCTCAGGGGCGGATTCCTGAATTGAAATTAAGAAGTATATAATACAATTTGTCTTATGTCTACTACGCAATAAAAATATATAGGCCTAAATTTAAATTCACAATTTTTATAAAATCTATACATAACTTTTTAAATGTAATACTAGAACTATTAGTATTGACAAGATTAGGATATTTAAATATAAATTTGTTATATATTCTTGGGCCTAAATTACTACTATGATTAAATACTGTAGCAGTGTTGCATTTTGGTTCAAACAATATTAAAGAATTCACACCTTTTGTTTCATAACTATGAGAATACAATTCAAAATTATTTCGATTTTTATGTATGAATTTTATTAATACAATATAATAAATCTGTCTTATTTTAAGAACATCAAAGTCTAAAAACAATTTTTGAGATGGAAAATCAATAGGTTTATGAAGACATATTTTAATTATTTTCTTCTGTAATAAATAAAGTGGATTAAAATTGCCCTCGAAAATACTTGTAAGTAATAATATTTCGATATACTGTACCACGGTCAAGCTATAACGGGAGGAGGAAGTAAATGATGTCCCCCATAACCCCATTATATGAGGATTCTATGGTTTTGTTTTGCCCCTAAGGAAACGGTGCTCTCTCTGCCTATTGTTCAAAGAGCATTAGGTGTAAATTAGGTAAATTATTAGTAAATAATAATTATTAGTACTTAGGTGTAAATTTTTCTGACATTTTGTACATTCGATTCCCTCATCGTTTCAAATGCATATCATTTTACCTTTTAGGCGTTTCCAAATTATATGTAATACGCTTTGTCAGATCTGGCAACCTTTTCATAAGGGAAGCTAACTTTCTTTCTTTCTCAGAAACAAATAAAAAAAAAAAAAGACTAACGCCAAACAGTTTTCATCTGTTTTATTTACTTACTTACAAATGGCTTTTAAGGAAACCGAAGGTTCATTGCCGCCCTCACATAAGCCCGCCATCGGTCCCTATCCTGTGCAAGATTAATCCAGTCTCTATCATCATACCCCACCTCCCTCAAATCCATTTTAATATTATCCTCCCATCTACGTCTCGGCCTCCCTAAAGGTATTTTTCCCTCCGGTCTCCCAACTAACACTCTATATGCATCTCTGGATTCGCCCATACGTGCTACATGCCCTGCCCATCTCAAACGTCTGGATTTTAAGTTCCTAATTATGTCAGGTGAAGAATACAATGCGTGCAGTTCTGTGTTGTGTAACTTTCTCCATTCTCCTGTAACTTCATCCCGCTTAGCCCCAAATATTTTCCTAAGCACCTTATTCTCAAACACCCTTAACCTATGTTCCTCTCTCAGAGTGAGAGTCCAAGTTTCACAACCATACAGAACAACCGGTAATATAACTGTTTTATAAATTCTAACTTTCAGATTTTTGGACAGCAGACTGGATGATAAGAGCTTCTCAACCGAATAATAACACGCATTTCCCATATTTATTCTGTGTTTAATTTCCTCCTGAGTGTCATTTATATTTGTTACTGTTGCTCCAAGATGTTTGAATTTTTCCACCTCTTCGAGGATAAATCTCCAATTTTTATATTTCCATTTCGTACAATATTCTGGTCACGAGACATAATCATATACTTTGTCTTTTCGGGATTTACTTCCAAACCGATCGCTTTACTTGCTTCAAGTAAAATTCCCGTGTTTTCCCTATTTACTTCAGTAATATCCAGCACTGCAAATAAATGAATAAGGTTTATATTCAATTCTGTGTAAATAAATATTGTAACACAATGAACCCGGGTTTGCTGGGTGGAAAGGCTATTTCGCCGCGTTGCGCATCATAAATCTGCTGGAAACCGAACCCCATTTTGTGAGAAACCGTTAGCTGTTGTTACTGCGGGTGTATGAAGATCGTGAAAGTTCTGTACAGAAACGAGGAGGAGCGAACATAAGACAGCGAGGCGCGAATGCCTTCGCAGTGACGTGTGCGAGGAAAGCATTCTGTGGAATGGAATGACCTTCAGAGAACGGATTTGCATAATGCGAGGTGGATTCGGCACTCCCGATGTAATAGAAACCCAGGATTATATTTCTATCCTTGGCAGACTCATGATGCTTTCCAGTCATTGATTGTCACCTCGCCTCTGCTAGCGCGACCTTGTGAAGGCCCATGTAGCGTGCCATCATTACCATTAGAAATGGAAATGTTCAATATAAACTGATTAGGCGGCCATTATTTCCTCTTCCCTTGCATATGATTTCGTAAAAACGAATGCAGATTCCGATTGTGGGATTATTCCAACCCAATACACTTTGTCGTATTTCCAGAGGAATTACGAATAATCAATTGCACAAATATCAATAAAAAATAAAAATATATACCGGGTGGTGACTTGGAACATGCATCATATTATCTCTCGTAATTATTATAGAAGAAAATGTCATTAAAGTTTATTGTAGAGAAAAAAGTTCTGCATCATTTGTTTTGTTAAATTAATATTTTTATTTGCAATTAATTAAAATTAAAAAGTAATTACAACCATATTTAATAAAAACTTAATTGCAGTAGATCATGAATAACTGATATTTGTGTTTAAAACAAAATAATTTAGGATCCAATCAGTTATGATAAAATTTGAAGGGGAAACAAATGAACGTGACATCATGCAAATCTGGCTTTCAGGTAGAAGCTCCCTGTAAAGCAGGTTTGAATAATTTCAAGGAAAAATTGTTCCGGATCCGGGTATCGATCCCGGGACCCTTCGCTTAGTGCGCGAACGCTCTACCGACTGAGCTACCCCAGGAACCATACACGACACCGTCACAATTTTTCCTTTTATATCCACACAACTCACATGAGCTGACAAGACGTCAGAACTCAACTGTGAGTGCACACAAATGCTGTGTGACTTAAGGAAAAATCCTTGAAATTATTTGAACATGACATCAATCCTAGTTCGTCCAGTGATGGAATATGGCTTACAGGGATCCTTACAGATTAGAACGTATTAAGACACTGGAAAAGATTAAAAAACCGGGCTCTCAAGCGTTGTCGTAATAATTCAACATTAAAATGGGACACACGGAAAGGAGAACGCGAATTCGATTATGCGCAATGTTCAAAACATACAGAGGTGAGCCCTCCTGGAGAGACATAAAAAATAGGTTGCAGCCGCCAAATTACTCTTCAAGGAACGACCACTAATATAAATGAGGGAAAGAAGACAGAGGACGGACACTGGAAAGTTTTCTTTTCTCAATAGTACTATCAGGGACTGGAATGCTTTACCTGCAGACTTACTAAAGGCTTTACCAATAACCAAAAATGTATTTAAAAATAGGCTTAAGAACTATATTAATAGACGGTAGTATATTATGCACACTATTTAAAGGATGTAATTGATGTTTTGTTATTTGAAGTGCTGTATGTCAGTGAAGAAGTGTGTGGTGTCAGCGAAGTGTGTTTGTGTCAGTGAAGTTTTATACTTTATAGTGGTAGTGCAAAATATTTGACAAGTGAACTGTTGTGAAATGTTAGTGAAATCAGGATAGTGTCAGTGAAATGTGTCGTAGTTCCAGTGCAGTGAGTGAGTTGACAGCGTGTACTTGTGCATGTATAGACATATCATACTCGTGGGTTTCAGTTAGTACTTAGGGTTAAGATACAAATTTGATTTACTTTAAATGGTTTTTTAAATTATCGTGCTTCATTTAATTTAGGATCCTCCTTGTTAATATTATACTAATATTATTTTATTATTATTTATTATCAGTATTAATTATTATTAGCATTATTATTATTATTATTATTAATTTATTATTAGTCCAATTGTCATTATTGAGTGTAATTAGTTACCACTGCCACCGGATATTTACCCATTTGCAGTGTGAATAAATAAATAAATACATACATACATACATAGCATGCATACATACATACATACATATATACATACAATGTGAATTCATTTTTTACTGATTAACAATGAAAATACCAATGTTTATATTGTTTTATGGTAAAATAGTAAATCACAAATGTTCAAATAGATCTCAATTTGCTGAAACAATAACCAAGTCTATTATAAAACTCTCGTCTGACTTTGCTAGTTTCATGTTTGATATCTTGTTGCATTCTGCTTGTATTGCATCCTCAAATGTTCTCTCCCAATAGATTTTTGACTTGGTTCTATGACTTGATGCCGGTCTTAATGAATATTCCTCACTGAATATCTCACATACTGTACGTGCACTGTTTCCACAGCGAATAGGGATTATAAAGAATGGACACTTCGCGTCGGTACCTTTGATGTAGCCGGACTGATTTCAATGACCTTCAAGCCAGCTAAAGCGTGAGATTCTGCTTTCTCCCTAGAGTTGGCGCTGACATCACACCAGCTAGCAGTCGACACAGCGGAAATATAACACATAATTAATACATCTAGGTACATTATGTACTCAAATAAAATAAATTGGATCCATAAAATAATAAATCCGTCATTAACTGTAATGTCTAGACTCTAGAGTTCTTTACAATGAGAGTTGAGACGTTGACCCCAACAACAATTAAAATATGTAATGATGTGATAGCGCTGAAAATGGAAAAACAAAACTCTTACGAGAAGTAAAACCATATACCTATATTATATTATATACAAATATTAAACGAATTCGATACTTAATTTTATAATATATTATATTATTTTATAATATAATTTATTATATCTGAAATATAAAATATTATTATTACAACTAGTTTGTCACTGAGAAATAAGGAAAAGCCGTTAACTTGAATTTATTTGAAGCAAAGAGTTACTGGGTTATGCAATAAGGTAGGCGATGTTTGGATCCTGTGTCTTAACTCTCTTCTCAATTATTATCTTAGTGTATGCTCGATTACACTAACCTCTAGCGCTTGAAAGTGGAACTATACGCTGGCGCACAGAGAAACAAAACACAGGAAATTTCGCTCAGTATCCATTCTTTATAATCCCTATTCGCTGGTTTCCAGTATAATACCATTTAATAATATGAACTTTTTCTTTCATGGAATACATTTCCTCAAATTAACAAATGAACCATAAACAAAAATATCTTTTGCATTCAATTGTTTTTACTAATCCATGGCCAACTATGATTAGCATGCATTAAAACTTAGTGCAGTTTCTGTGGCCGGAGTTTGTATTATTTTTTAGATATTTTTTTATCCCCAGCCAAAAACTGTTTTTAAAAGTATGATTGGATGCAGAATTTTTTCTCTACAAAAAATGTTAATGACATTTTCTTCTATAATAATTAGTGAATCTAATAGTATAACAAAATATAAATTTTAGCATTGGAATCCCAGTGGTACAGCGCTCAACTTCAGATCGAAGTGTTACCGAGAAGTAATCAGTGAAGCATGCAGTGATTCTCGGCATAATTGGTGTAATTATAGCCTATAAAACTATTGCTGATAGACTATATAACGGAAATTTCACTGCAATATGTTTTTTTTTAATTTTATTATTATATAAAATTTAACATTTTAAAGCTATGTTCGTGTTTGTGTGAATGAGTTTAAAAATTACTTCAGTTCATAATGGTGTCCTTGTCCTTTAACATTTGAAACCATAGTTCTTTGAAATGATTCTACTTCTGTACTATTACAGTGAACGTCTTGTTCTCGTGTAACAGCCGGCAAGAAATCCAAGGCCTTCAAGCATAATGCCGGGTTTGTACAGTATATCACTATAAAGAATCATTCCAATCTCTCTTAAATTTTCATGATAAACAATATCCTATTATTAGATATGTGTTTGTAATTTTCATCATACCTTCAAAAACCTTCAGAACTTCACACCTTATCATATCCTGAGAAACGGTAGAAATATAGAGTACCTTTACAGTTTATTTTCTGAGCTATTGCTATTTTCCGAAGGCACATGTAAGTAAAATATTAGTTTCATGTATAATTTCGTAGCGTTTTTGTTTTCCATGGCAACACAGTCTTTATAATAAATTTACATGGAGTTTGTAATTTTAATGTTATTGAACTTTATTAATTAGTTTTTTTCAAGCTGTCCAAAAATTTTGTACGTGTCATATTTCTGGTTGTGTGGAAGAGAAGGTCTGATGACCTTAACTCTACCAGAATAAATTCTTTGGTCTAGTATTTTTTTCTAATTTTTTAAACAATAAAATTTATTTTATTTTAAATTGAAAAGGGCCATACTTTAACCAACATACATGAATTTCATTATTATACTTATGTTCAGTTAAAAGTAAATTAAAAAGAAAATCTCTCCTGAAAAATTGTTCTTTTTGACTTATGTGCCTTTTCCCGCCGACCAGAGAATATTATTATTATTATTATTATTATTATTATTATTATTATTATTATTATTATCGAGGAGACGGCCTCCAGATATGGAGGGTAGCTGCGAATATATTGAATAAGCAGTCGCGGACAGCCGATGAGGAGTGGTCCTCCAGCTTGGGGGTTGGGCGAAGGGCTAACAACCCATCACCGTAAAAAACAGCTTGCTACGAATCCTTCAAATAAGCCTCGGAATGGGACTGATTCTCTGGCACGACCACAGCAAAGGAATAAGGTTTTGAGATTTGGTACTTGGAATGTTACAAGTCTATATAGAACAGGAGGGGTAACATTAGTAGTAAAAGAACTAGCTAGATATAGAATAGACTTTGTGGGAGTACAGGAGGTTAGGTTAGATGGGAATGGAATAACACAAATAGGAGATTATTTGTTGTATTATGGGGAAGGAAACGATAATCACCAATTAGGAACAGGATTCTTTATTCATAAAAGAATAAAATCAGCAGTAAAAAAGGTCGAATTTATCAGTGATAGGTTATCGTATTTAGTACTTAAGGGTAGACGGTGCGATATCGTAGTTATAAATGCTCATGCCCGTATAGAAGAGAAAGACGACCATATAAAGGATAGCTTCTATGAGGAATTGGAACAGACTTTTGATCAGTTACCTAGATATCACATGAAAATTTTATTGGGGGATTTCAAAGCTAAAGTAGGACGGGAGGATATTTTTAAACCGACTATTGGAAAAGAGAGCCTACACATATGGAGTTAGGTTAGTCAACTTTGCCACATCAAAAAATTTAATTGTTAAAAGTACAACATTCCCCCCTAAGGATATACATAAATATACTTGGATTTCTCCAGATGGACTGACACATAACCAGATAGATCACATCTTGATAGATAAAAGAAGACACTCTAGTATAGTAGACATTCGAACCTTCAGGGGGGCAGACTGTAATTCTGACCATTATTTGGTAATTGGAGAACTAAGAGAAAGACTATCAGTAGCCAAGCGAGTAGAGCAACAAGTTAATATTAGAAGATTCAATATTCCGATATTATGACGTGAATATGTTAGGAGAAAATCCACAAACGATTAGGGAAAACACGGAAATTTTACTTGAAGCAAGTAAAGCGATAGGTTTGGAAGTAAATCCCGAAAAGACAAAGTATATGATTATGTCTCGTGACGAGAATATTGTACGAAATGGAAATATAAAAATTGGAAATTTATCTTTTGAAGATGTGGAGAAATTCAAATATCTGGGAGCAACACTAACAAATATAAATAATACTCGGGAAGAAATTAAACACAGAATAAATATGGGAAATGCCTGTTATTATTCGGTTGAGACACTTTTATCATCCAGTCTGCTGTCAAAAAATCTGAAAGCTAGAATTTATAAAACAGTTATATTACCGTTGTTCTTTATGGTTGTGAAACTTGGACTCTCACTTTGAGAGAGAAACATAGGTTAAGGGTGTTTGAGAATAAGGTGCTTAGGAAAATATTTGAGGCTAAGAGGGATGAAGTTACAGGAGAAAGGAGAAAGTTACACAACACAGAACTGCACGCATTGTATTCTTCACCTGACATAATTAGGAACATTAAATTTAGACGTTTGAGATGGGCAGGGCATGTAGCACGTATGGGCGAATCCAAAAATGCATATAGAGTGTTAGTTGGGAGGCCGGAGGGAAAAAGACCTTTAGGGAGGCCGAGACGTAGGTGGGAAGATAATATTAAAATGGATTTGAGAGAGGTGAGATATTATGATAGAGACTGGATTAATCTTGCTAAGGATAGGGACCAATGGCGGGCTTATGTGAGGGCGGCAATGAACCTCCGGGTTCCTTAAAAGCCAGTAAGTAAGTATTATTATTATTATTATTATTATTATTATTATTATCGGCGGCGAAGCTAATGTGTAAATACTGGGTAGTGTGAAAAAATCTACTTACCTGATATATGTTTATATAGCAAATGGTTCTCGGTTTTTCTATAAAAATTTGTTGTGATACAGATCCCACAAGATAATGGTACCACTCATTTTCATCCCCAAACAGAATATAGGCATAACAATATGACTTATTTGTCTCGTAACATCTTGTTAGCTTATACCATGACAATTGAAAATTTCTGTTTTGTCTTTTTCCACCCGCTGTTTCAATATGTAAATGTGTTGTCGATCGCCTATCTTTCTAAGCACATTTTGTTTCCAACTTGAAAACGGTTTCTCTTTTAATTATACAAATAATGACTTGTTCTCTCAGTATGAGCAATTTTACACAAAATTAATATGTAACACACATATCCACTTTTGATGAAACTAATACTCAATAATGAAGCTCATTCATAGAACACCAATATAGCGCGACGTAGTATTGTGACGGAGATGCTAGCCGCATTTCGCACTGAGTTGTAGCGAATCGATACTTCCTTGCCGGTTCCCCCTCACGCTTACGAGTCAAGGTCGTAGCCATGCCTTTAGAGGCTTCTGCCACAAGCCTCGCACTGAACTCGCCATCCTGGAATGACTGCCAATAGTGAACTTAATATAGTGGAATAATCGAAGTGAAACCAATGTTACGATACATCATTATTACGAACTTATAGGCCTGTTGTTACTAGGTATTATAATTCAAATTTTTTGGGTAGGCTAAGCCTCAAAGGTCTCTTACATACTTCGCCACTGATTATATTACTTACTTGCTTTTAAAGAACTCTGAGGTTCATTGCCGCCCTCACATAAGCCCGCCATTGGTCCCTATCCTGAGCAACATTAATTCATTCTCTATCATATCTCACCTCCCTCAAATCCATTTTAATATTATCTTCCCATCTATGTCTCGGCCTCTCCAAAGGTCTTTTTCCCTCCGGCCTCCCAACTAAAACTCTATATGCATTTCTGGATTCGCCCATACGTGCTACATGCCCTGCCCATCTCAAACATCTGGACTTAATGTTCCTAATTATATCAGGTGAAGAATACAATGCGTGCACTTCTGTGTTGTGTAACTTTCTCCATTCTCCTGTAACTTCATCCCTCTTAGCCCCAAATATTTTCCTAAGAACCTTATTCTCAAACACCCTTAACCTATGTTCCTCTCTCAAAGTGAGAGTCCAAGTTTCACAACCATAAAGAACAACCGGTAATATAACTGTTTTATAAATTCTAACTTTCAGATTTTTCGACAGCAGACTGGATGACAAAAGCTTCTCAACCGAATAATAACACGCATTTCCCATATTTATTCTGTGTTTAATTTCCTCCCGAGTATCATTTGTATTTGTTACTGTTGCTCCAAGATATTTGAACTTCCCCACCTCCTCAAAAGATAAATTTCCAATTTTTATATTTCCATTTCGTACAATATTCTCGTCACGAGTGATTACATTATTATTATTATTATTATTATTATTGTTGTTGTTGTTGTTGTATTTATAGAATTATGGTATTTGAGTCCACTTGTATCACACAGTTTTCTGGGAAAACTTAACGATACTTTGAACAGGTGACCAAATAGATCAAGTCCAACACAGAGCTTGATATTCGGTGGCCCTTCAGCTATACAATAAGCGACGGCTGTTCTCTTCTAGTGTGCATTTACATAAATGTGATGTGTAAGAAGAATCTTGAAACACGCATTCCAGTCGCCAGTGTGTGATGTCCTGTTTTGTCATTGTGCCATGCAACCATGCTGAGTCCCACCACGCCCGTCATTCCACCAGAGGGCCTCGCCTGAGAGCTCAATGAACTGATGGCTCTAGTCGATAAAGTTTTACAGTCGCATCTCCTCCCATAGGACTAACTTGCTTGTTATCTCAGACTCATCGGCGAACTTGGCGGTTATGTGGGACATCAGAGACACGCAATTCGAGACGTATGTGTTTGACATCTGTTTTCATGTGCCGTAAGGATTTTACGATATGTACGAACCAAGTAATCCAGTGCGTCAGGGCTCTTCGTGTATAATTGGATATGCTACACTGGCCGTCAGTTGGGAAGACGAATACACAAATCACGTGACGTCGCGAATCAATCTTCTTTAGTCAGTTGCTAGGCGCTGAAGTCAATTATGAGCATTATGTATATTCTCCCTTTGAAAATACCGTGTTGTCTCTCTGGATTGTCTCTGAAATATACCGTTTGTTTTTCTAGGTATAGGACATATGGATTCAACGTTGCCATAAGAAACCCACGTATAAAAACAACGAAGAAATAACTTAATCAGTGGGCCATGTTTAGAAATTAGCAGGCTCTGACAATTAAAACAAAATAACATCTATACTAATAATAAATCTGTAGCCGAAATTTTTCTGGTAATTTTCGCTTTTCCAAAAATAATTGGTCCTAGCATGTATAATTAACCATCCTGAGACCGAATTTTTTTTTTTTTTTTTTGAAATTTTTGTTTGTATATCTGTTTGTCTGTCTGGATGTTTGTTACCTTTTCACGCGATAATGGCTGAACCGATTTATATGAAAATTGGAATATAAATTAAGTTCGTTGTAACTTATATTTTAAGCTATATGACACTCAAAATACTTTATTTAAAAGAGGGCTTATAAGGGGGTCTGAATTAAATAAATCGAAATATCTTCCTTATTATTGATTTTCGTGAAAAGTATTACATAACAAAAGTTTCTTTAAAAATGATTTCCGATAAGTTTTATTCTAAGCAAAATTTTGATAAAACTGATATTTAATGAGATAAATGAGTTTTAAAATTAAAATAACGATGCCACCTATTGGCCTGTAATGAAACAGAAACAAATGACTTCGTCTATAAGGGGCCTTGAACAACAATCAATCTTCATTAAACTTTGGTTGCATGTAATAACAATTAAGAAACATGTTAAAGGAATTGTCATTGCACCAAATGAGTGATCTCTGGATCAAAATGATCGCATTTTAATTTTTTTTAAATGCAATTTAAATTAAGTAACATACTAAACTATTTATACGTGTATCAAACACGAATGTTCCCTGGATCAAATGTCTTATTTTAATTATGTAATTACCTTATATTTAGTTCTAACGGGTGCAGCGGAGCGCACGGGTACGGCTAGTTTATAATAAGTTGTTAGGTCAAAGGCTTGTGCTATAGTGTTTTACAAATTAATTCAGCCAATTTCTAAACACGGCCCTAGCAGGCTTTGACTGTTTGTAAAACAAGAAAACTTCATAACTAGTCAAACATTTTAAATATAAAGTTTTTGAGCTATTTCAGAAGATAACGTGCGTTTTAAAAATGTTTCATTAGTGAATTATATATAAATGTTGATACTTAGTAAGAAGATAATAATGGCAATAAATAATAATAATAATAATAATAATAATAATAATAATAATAATAATAATATGACATATACTAACGTGTGCAAGGGGGACCATAATGCAATTGAGAGTATGCAGTATTTCTTTGGCTCCAAGGCAAAATATGATATGCAGTTTTTTTTTTTTTTCTAATTTTTCAGGAGCGAGAATTTAAAGTTTGAACGACTGTATAAAGTCATTAATATGTTTCATAACGGGTAGGAGAGAAAAATTATAGAAATACAATCATTTGAGGTAACTTTGTACCGGTCACTGTAACTTTGTACCAGTTCCCAATTTTACTATAATATTTATTTACATTTCTTAAGGCCCAATTGTATAAAACTCCCTGACTAAAGATCAACTTTGATCGTAGATCGAAAAGTGAACCGAGTTCAGACACTTCTTCTATTGTATAAAACTTTCCTGCGATCAAATTACCTTGGTTCAAATGCAATCTAAGTTCACGTGAAAAGGATTTGGCAACATCGCATAAACAGGTGAAATACGTGATGCGCGGACAATGTTATACAGGTTTGTTCAGTGTTGCCAGTCTAGCGACTTTAACTCTTTTTCAACAACAATTTCTTTTAACTTTTATATTGCTTAAATAGGGATTTAGTGACCTTTTTAGCACCCCATAGTGACAAAATTTAATCTTTCTTTGTTGATAAGCTTTATAAAATGACAATTTTCGTTTAGTAATACAGTTAATTGTACCTATCATATCCATTAATAATTAATGGTTGTTATAAACATAATATAATTATAGGTTATGTTATTTGATACTGCTGAACACGATAGAGCCTTATAAAATATAAGAATGTTTGTGTATTAAGGCAAGAAATTGAAAGAAATATATATATAAATGTACCTAACATATCTATTAATATTAATAATAATGGATATTTTATTTGCACAATCTGTCACTCGTATATTTCAAACAGAAAAGAAATAACTGAACTCGGATCATCTAACTTAATCGGAGAAATTTCTTCAGTCAAAGTTGACTTTAGTTTGAGACAAATTAATCTCAGGTTAGACTTTATACAACACAAAATTCCAAGTTCAGCTGAAACAAGGATCAATTTAACCTCTGATCTAAGATTAAATGGTTTATACAATCGGGCCTTAGTGTGATATCTTTTGACTGAGGACATCCCCATAACCTACGGTCTCCATGCTTTGCTGTCTATCTATTATGCCCGGTCCCTGAAGAATATTTAAGGCTCCACGTGGTTTAATATTTCATTCTTTTTTATAATAGCAGGTTTATGAATGATTTTCAACTTTATATTCTAAGTATATAATTTCATCTCACCGTAACAATTATTGTAAATGTTAATACTTATCCTTTGTCCTTTAAAATACAATAACAACCTCGGGAAATACATAATCCTATGTCTTGTAAGTTATAAAATTAATCCGACAGTGCTATCATCTTTTGCCACAATTAAAATACCATCAGAATGCACAACATCTCGAAAAATCTCATTTTCGCCAAAAATTAACACAATCATCTTTTGCCTGGGAACACAGAATTGTGGGTCTGCATAATATAACTACAAACTTCACAACTCTGGACTTCAGAACAAGCCTCCAATTGTTCCCAATGAATCGCTAGCGCCAGTCTTGCAAGAGACGTTTATTACAAAATGGATGAGCCGGTAATTACATGAACACAATTCAGTACGAGTTTTTATAATGAAGAAACTGGTTTCTCTAAAGAAATGCTTTCTAAGAACCGCTTTACGGTCCTTCTGCAAAGGCAGATTCTCTAGCTTCCGGTTTGAAAAGTAATGCCAACGTTTGAAGATCATTCGCCTTCTGCAAGAAAATTAATGAAGGAGGATTTTTTATGTGAGCTACAAGATAGTTGATAGCCGTCCCAACCAGGGTTCAATAATCGGTCTCCTAATCAATTCAAAATGAATATTTATATTTAATTCGATTTTTTTTCTTTAATAGAAACCCTAGTTAGGTAGACTATCATTGGGAAATTTATTGGAAATGCAACAAACAATTTAGGCTACAAGACAAATTACATTTTATAAAGAATATAAATGATGGTTAATTATGCAAATCGATGACTTCAGTACAGTGGAGGATATCATGTCCAGGGTGCTATCAGGAACTTTTAATTTCCGGAAGACTTGTAAGGACTCCCGTGGGATTGTGCCTCTAGCCCCAATCATAATTCCTATAACGTCCCATGTCTTGATGTTATATTTAGCCCCCAAATCACTGCAGCATGGCAGATAAATTGCCCGTTTTTCTTTGCAGACTTCTCTACGTTGTTCCTCGCTGTTCTCAAAACGGAGTGTGGGATCGAGAATGAGTCCACAACTTTTTTTTTAACGATCTATAATAATGATATCTGCTCTTCGAGTTGATCCGTCAGCGGAAAGGCACCCAATTTCCTCGTACACCTCATACTTATCAGCCCGGCGAAGTTCATTGGCAATCACGGAGCGAATTTTATTTTGACGGTCAATTCTCAGTAATTCTCCCTTCCGGCAAAAACCCAGTACATGGGCTAAGGTTTCTTGCTCATCGCATCTTCTGCAAAGGGTAGTACCAAGGCTTCTGCCTGGGAGGCTTCTGACTGGAATAACGTTACAGCTTATTTTGATCGCTTCAGTCCATTGGCTACAGGAGAGACCCTTCTTGTTGGAAATCCATGCATTCCCTTTCTTCCAGTGGGAATAAAATGTGACACCTTTCCCTTTTCCAGGAAGTTCACTCCATTTCTTAAAGAAGTCCCCACGAAATGTTCTTCTCATACATTTTGGACGAAATAACTGTGAAACTTCTGCATTTGTTTAAATGTCGAAAGAAAAATGTTGCGATTTGTATGCTTACAGGCTGTAAATGGAAATGCACGTTCTAATTAATGCATATTTACTTAAATGACGTTACAGTACGTGTTCAAAATGTATTTCAAAACCTCAATATAGGCATTACATCACACCTACTTAAAGATTCCTTACGTGTTCCTACAAGGTCCTCATCATATTTCATCCTTATGTAGTAAACGAGGTCTTTTCTTCCATTTTCATTTGCTCTTCCGTAAATAATATGCATATAAGCAAGTTCTCTTAATGTGAATCTCCCCATAGTAACAACTAACAAACACACATTACTGTGTGTAAGCTACATAATGCTTAACCGAACAAACCTAACGTCGTAACGAGAAAGACAGGCTACGGCGCGACGCCACATTCAACTTGGCCAACATCGAACAAGTTTATATATAAGGTTAATGCACGTTTAACTTACTTACTGGCTTTTAAGGAACCCGGAGGTTCATTGCCGCCCTCACATAAGCCCGCTATTGGTCCCTATCCTGTGCAAGATTAATCCAGTCTCTATCATCATATCCCACCTCCCTCAAATCCATTGTAATATTATCTTCCCATCTACGTCTCGGCCTCCCTAAAGGTATTTTTCCCTCCGGCCTCCCAATTAACACACTGTATGCATTTCTGGATTCGCCCATACGTGCTACATGCCCTGCCCATCTCAAACGTCTGGATTTAATGTTCCTAATATAATGCGTTCAGTTCTGTGTTGTGTAACTTTCTCCATTCTCCTGTAACTTCATCCCTCTTAGCCCCAAATATTTTCTTAAGCACCTTATTCTCAAACACACTTAACCTCTGTTCCTCTCTCAAAGTGAGAGTTCAAGTTAAATGCACGTTTAACACGAGTTTAATATAGCAATTCCTTTCTTTCTTAGAACTCTGAAGATGTATTTATGTCAGGCGATTGTTAAGATGGCGCCGTGACTAGACCGAGATAACCATGTGTTTCCGATTCGCAGCGTAGCCACACAAATTAATTAAAATTCTAAAATGTTAACTTCAATTGTTTTCTTTAACATTTTACATTTGTTTTTTCTACAGTCACTTTTTTATTATGTTGTATTTGATACCCAAGGTTTCTATACACTCAATAGGTTATCTCGTTTTTCATTAGCCAATCAAATAGCTAGTTGGCTGATGACGCGCGAAGAGTCCATGCTGATTGGTCCTTTATTTTCAAATTGATCAGCTTACATTATAAACATAATCGCCTCAAATAAAAACATTGCAAGGGGTATAAACCAAGTGTGCACGTATCATGGAATAAAATAATACGTTGAAAGTGTTTATACCGTGTATATAAAAGCTGTACTTACACTTGTCACTGCATTATTTTTCTGTAATCTTTAAAATGATCAGAGCATACTCTGCTTGTATCAAGGTTGAATTTATCCTGTCTTTTGCACGAAATTGCCCATTTTTATTCTAACTTCCTAAATCTTTAGGATTGGTAAAGAAAGACAACTCTTTATTTTTATCGTTAGAATTGTTGCATACCGCAACAGCACATCTTTGAAATAGCATAATGCATTCAAAACAACATAGAGAAGAAAAAACACGACATACTGCTTTGAAGCATTTGAGCATTGGCGCTCTCAGCTATCTTGTGACGTCAGAATCGCTCTCCTTTCCCCGTCGATCCCTCGCCTTCAAGCTCGATACTAATGCAACCTATGAGAAGTTTAGAAGCCTTGTTTGATACCAAGTTTTACACACAAGTTTCACGGGGCCGTTGCAGAAATAAAACTAAATAACATTGTTGATACATTAAGAAAGACAAAATCCAAACGCAAATGAAGTTACATTTAAAAATTGTATTTAATTCCACCGAATCTATTAAAATAAATTAGTTGTTAGTCCATTTGAACGTAGGCTACTTTTAGTCGCTTAACATTTTTCCTTGCAAAATTTTCCTTTGAAACATATAGGAAAGATAGTGTTTAGAGGTACGTAACTGATTTCCCATGTTAAATCTCTATGTATAGTAAACTCTGTTACAGTAGATCAACTCTACCACCCCTGAAGTATATTTAAAAAAAGTCACAAACACCCTGAGTATTTACAAGTTCTTAGAATTGTTAAGTTATACTGTATAATTTTTTAGTATGAATAAACTGAACTGATTGAAATTAAAGAAAATTAAGTACAAAAATATGTCTAATTTGGGTAGAAATACCTCTAAAAAATTGACCCCATATACATACAACTTCAGCGGTGAAATGATGAAATACGTGTCCATAATATCATATATTGACGAAATCCTAGTCAGCATACAATATACATTTGCGTGCTTATGTTCTTTGTTTTCAAACAATTTTGTTATATGATGTTAAAATCCCAGTTGTATTACCTATTGTGATACATGCATTCATTATGTCCCTCATGGATTACATCGTCATTGTCCAATATTTCAACGGACATCAGTAATATTTTCGGGATAGTCTAATGAGAAGTAGGACTACTCATTATGCGAGACTGAGTCCGTGCGGGGACTGATTAGTGATTACCTTTTTTTTTTTCGCAAGTTTTCCCTAACTACAGGGTGTGTAAATAAAAATATGGCATATTTTCATAGCAGGTAATATTGATCAAAACAAGACGATAAGCCCCCACGGACATATATCTGTTAAGATGTGTCTTTCTTTATTGTTACCTATTGTCGTCAATCTTTTAAAAATTAAAAAACAAAAATTCGTGTTTTGAGAGTGGGCAGTATTTCACAACTTAAGTAAACAGTCTAGCAAACATACGTTCTAAATTTAATACAGTATGTTCCGAAATATCTTGTGTGTGTAGAGTATTCAGTGGTGTGAGCATATTGTTTACCTCTGAAGTGCACTAATGAATGTGGTTCATGTAAGGTAGGGCACCTCCCCCATTTTCTACACGTCATGCAATAGTGCCTGACCCAGACATTTAATGACGAATGGATTGGTCGAGGATGTTCACTAGCATGGCCTCCCCGATCACCTGACTTTGGTTCTGTGAATTTTTTACTGTGTGGACACTTTCAGACCTTGGTGTGTGCCACACCCATCGACAACGTACAAACATTGGAGGAGTGTGTGTGTGTAATGCATGTTAACAAATCTGAGAGCAACCAGGTGTGTTCGAAAGAGTACGTGAATCTCTGAAACATAGTGCTAAAACATGTGTGATAATGCGTGGTAACCACATAAACAGGAATAGACAAAACTTCAAAATTACTCCCTGCATGTTGGCAAATCTTAGATGAAGCCTTCCCAAATAATTTATAAGTGCTTAGATATTAATAGAGGTTACTTTGAGCACTTAACAAATCGATGCAAAGTAGTAGCTTAGTCAATTCTTTTATTTATTTAGTATCATTACGCATTTACCTCGTTTCAAGCACGCTGTACCTTCGAGTTAAGACCTCACTTCAGAAAAAAAATGTTTCAAACAAAAGTTGCCTAATCTGTTGAGAAGAACCAGATTATACAGGGTGAGCCGTAAGTAATGTCATTAACTTCAGGGGGTTATTTTTGAGACATTTCAAATAAAAAGATCTAATACAATTTTGCTCGCTTTTGTTTCTTCTTCCAGATAAAAACTGTTTTTTATTAAACATTTCATAGCGTGTTTTGGAAAAGCTATTGATTTAATTCGCAATATGCTCAGTCAATTTAAGAGAGCAGAGTATTATGACAATAAATGATTGAAAACATTTTAGTTTTGTCCTTTAAATGTGCAGATATTTGATCCGAGCAAATGTAACTTATCGTTCTGCAAAGCAATTTTACAAATTTACATTTGTTCAGATCAAATTTCTGCACATTTAAAGGACAAAACTAACATTCCTTCAATCATTTATTATCAATATATATAATGTCTATGGCATGTCAGTATATTTTTTCATTAATATACTTCCTCGTATGCAATCGTGAAAACTTTGTAACTAATTCAGCCGTTCATAGCATAAGTACGCGTCAAAAATGATTTTCATACTCCATCGGCAAGTCTATCGTGCTATCAAAAAGGAGTGCGTTATGTGGCAGTAGACATTTTTAATAGCCTCCATATGGATATAAAAATGAAACTCAAATTATAAGATTATTTAGGGCCAAATTAAAGAAATATCGAATTTCTGATGCCTTCCAATGTGTAGGTGAATTTATGTCATTCAATAACGCTGTATGAATATTTCTGTGTTGTATTATTTATAAAAAAGCTTTGTGTTGTACTAGTAGACTTTATTGTAAAACCCTTCTGTATATATTTTCACTAGACTGTGACAATAATTAAGACTTTATAGTACCATTAAGATTTTTTCTGACATATTCTAGCTGTGAAGCGATGTACGAATACCATGGAATGTAAATAAATACAATACAATACACTGCTCTCTTGAACTGACTGAGCATTCATTCATTTAGTGTTCTGCCCAAGGGCAGGTCTTTCACTGCAAACCCAGCTTTCTCCAATCTTTCCTATTTTCTGCCTTCCTCTTCGTTTCCTCATATGATCCATATATCTTAATGTCGTCTGTGATCTGATATCTTCTTCTACTCCAACTCTTCTCCCGTTCACCAGTCCTTCCAGTGCATCCTTCAGTAGGCAATTTCGTCTCAGCCAGTTACCCAACCAATTCCTTTTCCTTTTCTTGATCAGTTTCAGTATCATTCTTTCTTCACCCACTCTTTGCAGCACAGCTTCATTTCTTATTCTCTCTGTCCACTTCACACGTTCCATTCTTCTCCATATCCACATATGAAATGCTTCTATTGGCTTCTCTTCACTTCGTCGTAATGTCTATGTTTCTGCGCCATACAACACCACACTCCATATAAAGCACTTCACTAGTCTTTTCTTTAGTGAATGAGCTTATTTGGAATTAAATCAATTGCTTTCCCAAAACACGCTATGAAATATTTCATATAAAACAATTTTTATCTCGCAAATCAAGCTTTCAGGTATCAAACTCCCTGTGAAGTTGATTTGAATAATTTCGAGGGAAAAATTGTTCCGGGGCCGGGCATCGAACCCGGGACCTTTGGTTAAACGTACCAACGCTCTACCAACTGGGCTACCCGGGAACTCTACCCGACACCGATCCAATTTTTCCCTCTATATCCACAGACCTCAAAGTGGGCTGACAACCGTCAACCAACATTGAGTGCACACTAACTCTGTGTGACTTATATTGTGGTTTTCTGTTAACGAACAGTGACGTATATTATGCAAATCAAGCTTTCAGGTATAACTCCCTGTGAAGTTTATTTCAATAATCTCGAGGGAAAAATTGTTCCGGGGCCGGGCATCGAAGCAGAAAACCACAATTTAAGTCACACAGAGTTAGTGTGCACTCAGTGTTGGTTGACGGTTGTCAGCCCACTTTGAGGTCTGTGGATATAGAGGGAAAAATTGGATCGGTGTCGGGTAGAGTTCCCGGGTAGCTCAGTTGGTAGAGCGTTGGTACGTTTAACCAAAGGTCCTGGGTTCGATGCCCGGCCCGGGAACAATTTTTCCCTCGAAATTGTTCAATTTTTATCTCGAAAAGAAAGTATAAACAAGCAAAATTTTATGTGAGTGTTTTGTTTAAAATATCTCTAAGAATAACCCCCTGAAATTAATGACATTATTTACGGTCCCTACACGATACCTCCATTCTGGTTGGATGATCGTCCACCTCTGCTTCGACATGTGGGCGTGAGGCCAGCAGCCGGCTGGTCGGTCTAGGCCCTTCACGGGCTGTAGCGCCACGGATTATTATTATTATTATTATTATTATTATTATTATTATTATTATTATTATTATTATTATTTACGGTTCATTCTGTATATAAAGTTTCCATCATTGCATTCAAAATATCACAGCTGCACCTCCCAAATGCAATGAGTGGGGTCCAACAAAATGTCCTTCATGAAGCAATCTGAAAGGCCCTCCTTCTCTAATGAGAGTTGGAAAAATCAGCATTTAGTTTTATTGATTCATTTAAGAGTAACTAACTTGTAACACTTTATTTGCATCACCTTGTATAAAGAGTGGCGTTGCTGGAAGTTCATAAAACTTTAGTTACATTTCTGTTCATATTTTTCTCCATAAAGTTTCTTGATAACAATTTATGAAATAAAAGGCCTTATTACTATGTAGTATCTTCATCTAACAAGTTAGTTCATATCCCTTGTAGTACTTTAACAACAGAAATATGACTTAGTTTACAGCTTTGATGAAGCTATTATAGGCGAAAGATGCATAAATTTAAATCAGTTTGTGGCACAATATAGCCAACTGTATGAAGGAAAACAAGAAGAGATGTGCAACTTAAATTAAGTTAAGGTTTCAGTAACAACAGCGTTTTCATACTGGCCAAAGAAATGGGTATACTCTAGAGTGAATGCAAATAATATATACACGAACTGGGGGGGGGGGTTCATTTTGGATCTGTTGAAAATAATTATTATATTCCTAGAACACAATATGATGATAAAACTAATTACATTTCTAACCTCACATTACAAAAATGAGAGGAGCAGTGTTGCGAAATTTACGCAGGTAGCAAATGCAGAACTCGTTAAATTTTCTCTTTTCCGTAGTCATTACCAGAAAATAAAGTGACGTTTTCGTAAGGTTTGTGGGAATTAAGAGCTGATCTAGGGTTTCATTATTCACAACTATTTTTATTGTGAAGAAACATTTTTAAAATTATCCGTACGATTGTTCATCTGTTGAGACGTTTTCCTCGTTTAGTGTAATATTATTGTGTTCACTTAATTTAAATGATACAAGAATTTCTAAAATTAATTGTCACTACCCATAAAATTTATCTAGTCATCTATGGTGGAAGGAGACCGATGCACCAAAATTTGAGAGGTGATTCTACAAAATGTTAAATGTTATGTTTTATTTAACGACGCTCGCAACTGCAGAGGTTATATCAGCGTCGCCGGATGTGCCGGAATTTTGTCCCGCAGGAGTTCTTTTACATGCCAGTAAATCTACTGACATGAGCCTGTCGCATTTAAGCACACTTAAATGCCATCGACCTGGCCCGAGATCGAACCCGCAACCTTGGGCATAGAAGGCCAGCGCTATACCAAGTCGCCAACCAGATCGACATGTTAAATATAACAAAACTTTCATTACAATTTTACTTCAATGAAGCACCGTTAAGCAGGAAAAAAAAAAAGTCTTTGCCCAATGTTTGCAGCGCTCTATTGCGGTAATGGCCCGAGAGGAATGGCTGATTGCTATTCAAGCAGATAGGTAAAAATAATCTGAACAGTTAATGTCTTGAATCTTTTTGTGCACATCAAACCATTTAGCTATGAATTTAAATTGAATAATTGCGAAAATCGTTAAAATAAATCTTGCAACGCAGCGCACTGTCGCGCGTCTTCGACTGAGTACAGCAGAGAGAGAGAGAGAGAGAGAGAGAGAGAGAGAGAGAGAGAGAAGGGGGGAGGTAAGGAGTACAGGCCGCCCTTGATAGAGTTTAATTGCAGTAGCCGTGATGGTATTGTATTTATTTACATTTCATGGTATTCGTACATCGCTTCACGACCAGAATATGGAACATGTAAAAAAAATCTTAATGGTACTATATTTATAGTCTTAATTATAGTCGCAGTCTAGTTGAAATATAGGCCTATACAGAAGGGTTTTACAATATAGTGTACTAGTACAACACAAAGTTTTAGTATCAGTACTTAATAGAAAACACAAATATTCATGAATTCATCTACAGAATAGAAGGCGTGAGAAATTAGGTACTTCTTTAATTTGGTCCTAAATAATCTTATGTTTTGAGTTTGATTTTTTTATATCCATAGAGGACTATTAAAAGTTTTACTGTCAAATAACACACCCCTGTTTGATAGAACGATAGACTTGCCGATGGAGTATAAAAGTCATTTTTGATGTTGCCAAACGCTTTATAGAAAGACAGCAATTTCCTCTAAACCGGTGAATGTTAGAGAAAAAAAAATAGATTTTCCAAATCTCTCCTCATGATCCGTTACCAGTTTCATTTTGGTGCAGAAGTAACCATTCGTTTCTATCTCTCTCTTTGTTTCTACCTCTCTATCTCTCTGTTTCTCTTTTTCTTTTAAAGAGCAGTATTCCGACGAACAACATGAGTCCTTTTGAAGTACCGGTGCTAAGTAACTTTTGCTAAATTCAGTCATGTTAAATTTAGATAAGATGGATGAGCCACCACATTGTTGTAGTTCTGTGATGCAGCGTAGATTGAAAACGTCTGGATGATGTGATGTGGTGGATTGTAGGGAATTAATCCAAGTCGCTGACAGATCTAGTTCTCGGGGAAAACATTACTTTCGAACGAGCAAGAGATTTAAGCATAGTGCAGACAACAGAAATGCGATATTGGAGAGCAGTAGACCAGTGTTTCTCAACCAATGGTAAGCTACAGGTTTTCCATGAATGTTTTAAAAAGCAAGCACAAAGAAATAATTTAAAAATATCTTTAGATATTAGATAGATCCTTAAGAAAACCAGGAAGTCATACAACACAGACGAAATACCGATAGGTTAAAAGCAAGAATTTGGAACCTGAAGTAACTTCGAGAGAGATTTTATGCGGATAAACGATAGAAACTGTCTTTGATTTGCGAGAAGATGATGATCATAATGGCGACGTTGATGATTGCGATTGTTAGATGATGATGACGATTATGTCATTATGATTTATTACTTGCGTTGAACAACGATGACTAATTAAAAGTCTTTATGTGAACAACGCAAGAGTTAATTGTTGTCATATCACTATTCATTTACTTATTATTTCAATGGTAACAATTAATCAAAGTCTTTGCAACAAGAACAATGAATTGACGAGGATTTCATAATATGCCACGTTAAAAAAACGACATTTTCAATGAGAACCAGATCCTGATTTTCAGTACAAAAGAAAGCATATTTCTGCTCATTAACTATTTCTGTAATAATATTTTTTGCACGATAGTGTATTTTCTCGTCGTTAAGCCAACGGCCACCAAGATTGAAAGTTGAATTTGCTGAATTCAGAGTTGCCAACCTAGATAAATATGCTGAAATATTATAAGTAACTTCTCTAGAGTTGTAATGAAAACACTGCCTTCTATATATGCTACAGTGCGTGTAAAATTCGTAAGCAAAAGACAGTGTTAAATTAATATAAATTATACAAAACAAATCACTGCATTTGAAATATACTAAACTTTATTTAAACAATTGAAACTTGACTTAATAAAAATAAATAAAACATATTCAAATTGAACACGAAATATTACAAGTACCGTACCTGAATCATTTTTGCTCCTTCACATTGAAGTTAATGGTGCAGTTTGTACTGTACGTTGGCCAGACTGATAGCTAGCATGCATTCATGCACTATCAAACTATGAAACGTGCACGATCAAGCGAAAAATACATTAAAATATGCACTTTCATTTTTGTTCCAAATTTCTTATCTCACTTCACTTTTTTTTGCACAGTTAACGACTAACATTTCTAAATTGGTTTGTGTGAGGTTACTGCGCTTGTCAGTCAATATGTTTTTGTAGGCAGAGAATGACCTCTCTACATCGCAAGAAGTTATGGGTGCAAACTTGAATGAACCTTTTTCTGTTATTTAGTTTTTTTTTTCCTTCTTCAGGTCTGATTCCTGATGCTAAAATATGGGACTTAAAAATCGAAAAACTGAGATGTCCACTCAAAACCATTAAAACATGCATTTAAATTGAATAAATTTATATTATATGAATGATTAAGCTAGAAATTTCTTAAATATGCATTATGCATGTTTTTATCCCCAAAAAGGCCAAAACATGCAAATATGCACGGAAAAAGTATGGTAGGCTACACATATTTGAAACCGAAAAGTAATGAAATAAATAAGTACTAAGTTTGAGCAATGACCTATGCTCCTATAAATACATGCATTTGCATGGAATTCTCGTCTCTACTGATAATCAGTCAGCTGTTCATAGTGTAATGTACTGCTCGTTTTTCAAACTTTTTCACGATTTTGTAAAAAGCACTTCCTAACCTTGTCTTGTAATAGGCCTACACTATTTCATCGGCGTCTTTAAGGTTCCAAACTATTTGATCATCTGCATGATCGACCTAATTTTCGCAAATTTTCACGAGTGTTTATAATGAATATTATACACGTGTTACATACAACGTTTTATGACATTCTACACTAAGATGTGTAAAACAAATATTATAAATTTATAAAATGTAATGTTACGACGTAGTAGACACATGAATACTGGATGACGTAATATATTGCACTGTTGCTAAGTAACCGTTTCTAAGACATTTTTAAGCTTTTTCTTACAGGTAGTTATATAAAATTGTGTTGTGAAGGCGGTGATGACGTCATTGAATACTAGTTGCTAGGTAACCTTTTGTGGCACCAGTGCCAGGATTAACCGAATTGTGCACGATTTATAGCGTCACAACAAGCGTGTTTTAATGCTAGGGCTGAATAAATGTTTTTTTATTATTATTATTGCTCTGGCATGCTTAATAAATGATCTCATCGTTTCTATTTCGCTTTATTATGTCCTAGATGCTTGAAATATTTAATTCCTGCCTGATGTTGCGTTTCCTTTACAACTTAGAAACTTCATTTTGATGTAGTTCTTTGGTGGTCTCATGTAACTGTCCAGCTTTCACAGCCATACACAAACATACCATCTTAAGAATTTCATATTCTGTGTCTCAACATGCTCTGTTGTGTTCTACAGGAAATGTCTGAATCTGCTAAGATAAAATCATTGACAGTTCTCGATAGGTCGTTATGTTATATATCAACAACTTCTGGCTACTGATATCTCATTGTGAACATGCAAAGTTGGATAAGATAGCTTATCTTCGAGTATCAGTTGCAGTTGCGAAAATAACATGCAACGTTCCTATGATTTATTGCTTCACGTACGACACATAAAGAACCTTAAAACATTGTCAATATTCCCTGAGGTAGGCCTACAGCCTCATAATCAGTGACCTTTCCAGTGGAGTCAGAAATTTCCTGGAAAATGAAGTGCAAGTGAGATAAGATGTCTGCAGATATCTCCACCAGCAGCATCAGGATGTCTTCAGATATATGTAGCAGTGAACTTCTCCGTGCAGTGACATTGTACGCTTACCTTATTTGAACTGGTACAAATAAGATTGACTTTCGTTCCTGGATTGTAAAGAAAAGGCAATTTCTGTAATCCAAAAATTAATATATTTACTTACTTAGTGACTTTTAAGGAACCCGGAGGTTCATTGTCGCCCTCACATAAGCCCCCATAGGTCCCTATCCTGAGCAAGATTAATCCAGTCTCTACAATCATATCCCACCTCCCTCAAATCCATTTCAATATTGTCCTCCCATCTACGTCACGGCCTCAACAAAGATATTTTTCCCTCCGGCCTCCCAACTAACACTCTATATGCATTTCTGGATTCGCCCATACATGCTACATGCCCTGCACATCTCAAACATCTGGATTTAATATTCCTAATTATGTCAGGTGAAGAATACAATGCGTGCAGTTCTGCGTTGTGTAACTTTCTCCATTCTCCTGTAATTTCATCCATCTTAGCCCCAAATATTTTCCTGAGCACCTTATTCTCGAACACTCTTAACCTCTGTTTCTCTCTCAAAGTGAGAGTCCAAGTTTCACAACCATACAGAACAACCGGTAATATAACTGTTTTATAAATTTTAACTTTCAGGGTTTTTGAGAGCAGACTGCATGACAAAAGCTTCTCAACCGAATAATAACAGGCATTTCCCATATTTATTCTGCGTTTAATTTCCTCTCGAGTGTAATATATATTTGTTACTGTTGCTCTAAGATATTTGAACTTTTCCACCTTTTCAAAGGATAAATTTTATATTTTTATATTTCCATTTCATAGTTTGTTTTGGTCACGAGACATAATCATATACTTTGTTTTTTTTTGGGGATTTTCTTCCAAACCTATCTCTTTACTTCCTTCAAATAAAATTCCCATGTTTTTCCTAATCGTTTGTGGATTTTCTCCTAACGTCATCCACATAGACAAGAAGCTGATGTAACCCGTTCAATTCCAAACCCTGTCTGTTATCCTGGACTTTTCTAATGTCATATTCTAGAGCGAAATTAAAAAATAAAGGTGATAGTGCATCTCCCTGCTTTAGCCCGCAGTGAATTGGAAAAGCATCTGACAGAAACTGACCTATACGGACTCCTGCTGTACGTTTCACTGAGACACATTTTAATTAATCGAACTAGTTTCTTGGGAATACCAAATTCAATAAGAATATTATATAAAACCTCTCTTAACCGAGTCATATGCCTTTTTGAAATCTATGAATAAATGAGATGTAGCCTACTGTACCGTTATGCTCCCATTTTTCTCCAATATCTATCGAATACAAAAAATCTGGTCAATAAACGATCTATTACGACTTATTAATATTATTAATCTAAATAACTATCGAGAATGGGCAATGTTAATGACTCTCTCTCTCTAACATCAGTATTTTTTTTTTTTGCAGTTTATATCGTTAACACACTATATTTGCGGACTTCCCTTCTATGTATATAAGAATTAATACATTCACATTAAGTTTATCGGATATGACGTATTTCCATGGCGACCAGTGCTGTTTTCATTCCACTAAATCTTGTTTTTTTTTTTTTCCTTCTTTCTTATAGGTATAATTTAGTCGTTACACGTAAAATATTGTTTGAAGTAATTTAGATTTCATTGACATTTCGTGCTTTTGATTTCAAATTAAGATCTATTTATTTTAATAGAATATTATGATATTTTGCGTGCCTCATTTTCGAATAAATTAATCCTTAGATACTGAGTATAAATATATATCTAACAGTTCATTGGGGAAAAAAATCGCTGTATACAAACAGGTGGCATTCCAAAGCCTATTTTATTACTATTATTATTATTATTATTATTATTATTATTATTATTGTTGTACGTATTTACTCATACTGAAAATGGGTAAATACCCAGTGGCAGTGGTAACTAATTACATTCAATAATGCCAATTAATAATAAATTAATAATAATAATAATAACAGTATAATAAAATTAACAAGGAGCATCCTAAATTAAATGAAGCACGATCACTTAAAATAGCATTTAAAGTAAATCTAATTTGTATCTTAACCCCAAGTTCGAACTACTGTATAACCCACGATACGGTATGTTCATACATGTACAAGTACCTTTCAGCACTACACTCATTTCGCTGTCAACTCACTCACTGCATTGGTACTACGACACATTTCACTGATACTATCCTGATTTCACTAACACTTCAAAAACATTTCAGTGTTTGAATACTTGGCTCTACCACTATAAACTATAAAACTTCACTGACACGACACACTTCTTCACTGATACAACATTATTATTATTATTATTATTATTATTATTATTATTATTATTATTATTATTATTATTATTATATGATGCTAAAATCTATATCACAGAGCCGTCTCTAGTGAGAAAGTAATACATTCTAGTTCAGACTTCAATTTCATACGAGCGGACTCTTCAAGATTCTGCCTGTTGTCAGCAGTGGAGGGGTTGGTGTCATTGTCATATCGCCATGTGGCATAGCATAGCTGAGGAATTTGAAATTCGGCCTAATATCGCGTGTTGCCTAACGCACCGAAACAGGCGTTGATATGTATTATATGCGGGAATGTTTTAAATATAATATATCGCTGCTCAAGTAATGAAATTAAACTACTCCGGCAAGCAAAAACAAGAGAGGCATATTAAATTATTTCCACATGCAGAGCAGTGGTACAGAGCCCCCTTACAGTGGCCACCACAGAATTGCGACGAAATGAAAATATGGATTTTAGCAGCGGAAATTAACAATGTGTGAAAGTGTGTTAGTTCAATCAAGACAGTGCTGCTGAAATAAGAGTCGAAATTAAGAGAAAGAAAATGATAATGATCGACTGTGAAATGGAAGTTGTCAGACATCACAGCGAAACATTTTTTGTGCGAGATCGTGCGTATTTGCTTGGTTTCCGCACAAAACCCATCCGCGGTAAGTCTAAAATTCCACATTCAGTATTCCCAACCTAACACACATAACAATTTCCCTTAACGCTTAAGTGACATATTGATTTTACTGCTTTAGGCTTTTAACATATTATTTTTAGAGACGTTCAATATAGTAATAATTATAAATTGGAAACTTACCACTGCAATTTCACCTAAATTGCACTGTTAATTATTGTTTTTAAATATTTGCAAAAATTAAGTAAACTCTACAACTCCACTAAAGTTACTGCATTCGTGATGCAAGTAACATTAACTAGCCGTGAAAAAAATCAACAAACTTGCCGATGTTATTACTGCAATATGTTATATAAATAATATTGTTGAAATATTAAAATGAAAAATAAATCATACATAACCTTACCGTTTGTTTTAAGTTCGCATTTATAGACTGGGGGGGGGGGGGGAAGACAGACGTATATCACGGCCTGCTGGAGTATAGTAAACACAGAAAACATTTTAAAGCAACAATGTTGAAGGTAGATATTTATGTTTTGCAAATTTGCCGTCATTGAACAGAAACCAAGATGGAGATTTCATTGCAACCAATTAGAAATTCCTCTCTCAGATATGTAATAAACGATCTTCGCACAAAATAATGTACGATACACGAGCGGTATGTTTTCTTTCAATTCTCGGAAATTAAAAAGCTCAACTACGTTTCGCTTTTTCAAACTTTTCCTCGAACATGAAAACTTCAACATACCGCTCTTGTAACGCATATTACTATTTTTGTATCCCCGTAACATGCCATGAAGGCACTTGGGGGGCATGGAGGTAGAGCTCCATGATTTCCATGACCTCGGCACTAGAATGAGGTGGTGTGGTCGGCACCACGCTCTGACCGCCTTTTACCCCCGGGAAAGACCCGGTACTCAATTTTATAGGAGGCTGAGTGAACCTCGGGGCCCTTCTGAATGTTTGGCAACGACAAAAAAATCCTATCACCACCTGGGATCGAACCCCGGACCTTCCAGTCCGTAGTCAGCTGCTCTACTAAGTGAGCTACCCGACCGCCAGGGACAACATTAATGGACAGAAAAAGTAATGTGAGATGAATAAAATCGCGAGGTGTAACATTTCGATAAATTTGGTGCAACGATGTGTCGAATTTGGGAGAGATTTTGGTGAAGCTTCAGTCATGTATTGCCAGTATAGGGAATTAAAAACAAACACTGAAAATACCTTAGTTTGTAGTGTGGATAGTAGAAACTCGATGTGATCACTGGGAGAGCTGTGGTCCCGCCCAACCCGCCCTAAATAGGTTCCTTACTTATATAGTAAATTGTCGTACTTGAAGGAAGAAGGCGGCCATATTCCCTCGTTGTGACGTTATTTGAACTGGAGTGGCAAAATGATTGCAGTGTCGCCAACTGTTGTAACCATTCACATTACCTTACATACCTAACAAAATCTAATCTAATCTAACTTAACCTAACCTAACCTAACGTGCTACACACCTATTGTAACATTCCTAATGTTTAGCACACATGTTGTAACATTCCTCACAGTTTCATTTCGTTTGCCGATATTGGCATCCCTGCTACGCCTATAGTCTGCCGTCTGCTGGAACTCAAGAGTAATGTATATTAAGTATTAAATTACATAATTCTGATTGTTGTCTTATACAATGTAAATGTCCGATTATTAAGGAGTCCTCTGAAGTTAAGTATTTAGGCATAATTTTCGATAATCATTTAAAATGGAATCAATACATTAATTACCTTTGTAATAAATTACGTAAAATAGTATACTATTTTGTTTTATTGAGGAATTACTTGTAAATAAATTTATTACGTACAATTCATTTAACTTTATTTCAATCGGTAATTATGTATGGAATTGTAGGATGGGGTAGATCATTTAAATCCAATTTTAATCCACTTTATTTATTACAGAAGAAAATAATTAAAATATGTCTTCATAAACCTATTGATTTTCCATCTCAAAATTTGTTTCTAGACTTTAATTTACTTAACGTAAGACAAATTTATTATATTGTATTAATAAAATTCATACATAAAAATCGAAATAATTTTGAATTGTATTCCCATAGTTATGAAACAAAAGGTATGAATTCTTTAAGATTGTTTCAACCAAAATGCAACACTGTTACAGTATTTAATCATAGTAGTAATTTAGGCCCAAGAATATATAACAAATTTATATTTAAATATCCTAATCTTGTCAATTCTAATAGTTATAGTATTACATTTAAAAAGTTATGTATGAATTTTATAAAAATTGAAAAATTGTAAATTTAAATTTATATACTATAATTGCAAATTGTATTGTATAATTATTAATTATAATTTTATTGTATAATTATTAATTTCAATTCAGGAATCCGCCCCTGAGCACGAGTTCTACTCTTTCAGGGGCGAGCTAAAGTTGCTTTGTTTATTTTATATTTTATGTTAGAATTATTAGCAAAATAATAAATAAAATAAATCTAGTGGAAGTGAAGTGAAATTGAGACTCTGTTAATTACGTTTCCGAAGTTGTTTCTGTGTTATCTGCAAGAATTATTGTGTCATTGTAGTGATAATTGCATTTATATTGTATAATAAAAGTTGAAATGTCTTCTAAATTGATTTCCAGCGCCACAATCCCAGTGATAAAGGTGTGAATATTCGTTAATGAGTCCGTTGGAAGTGGCCGTAGGGGACCGAAACTTGACCGAGATTTTTAAGTGGTCGGGGAAGAAGAGAACAGAGAAGTATGCGGTAGCGTATTTTGATAATTAAAAATATGAATTTCGTTATCACTCAGTATCTTTATCTAGTAACATTATATGGAAATAGCCATTGTGTGAATACGCGTGTATTCAGAATGTGGACAATAGAATGTAAGAATTGAAGAGAAAGTTACAGGAGTCTGTTGTAACCATTTTAATTGAATTCCATTCATATAAAAATCTGAGTGATAAGGTTTTATGTGTTCCATTTTTTAACAGTACATCTACACATCAGCGGTCATATGCCAAAAGGTCCGTTATAATATTTTTTTTGCGAAATTGAGTTATAATAATGGGATAATTCTATACGTTGTGATAGTCAGAAATGGCAAAATACGTTTGAACTTTAAGGCCATGTGCGAATTCTAAATTAGACAGTAGAGCAAGTGGACAGCTTCAAATACTTGAGCTGTACTATAAGCTGTAACATGAGCTGCTGCCAGGAAATCAAAAGGAGGATAGCAATGGCAAAGGAAGGTTTTAATAGAAAAAGAGCATCTTCTGCGGATTTCTGAAAAAAGAACTAAGGAAAAGACTAGTCAAGTCTTTTGTGTGGAGCGTGGCATTGTATAGGACAGAAACATCGATATTACGACGAAATGAAGAAAAACGAATAGAAACATTTGAAATGTGGATATGGAGAAGAATGGAGCGTGTGAAATGGACAGACAGAATAAACTAAGTAAAGTTTAATTTTTGGTCCTACAAGAATATATCTGTTATGGTAAGAATGATTATTAGAGAAGAAAAATTCGTTCCGGTGCCGGGGATCGAACCCGGGTCTTTGGTTCTACGTACCAAGTGCTCTAACCACTGGGCTATGCCGAAGTTCAATCCACAGCACCGGATCATTGTTACCATAACAGATATATTCTGAAGGACCAAAAATTAATCTTTACACAGATTCTTCGCCCAACAGTGCTTATTACAGTGGAATTCCGGCCGCCAAGTCACTCAATTGAGTGCGCTCATTGTATAATGGCAGTTGACTTAATATATGTCAACATATGAGGCGTTCAGAAGTCAACATGATTAACTCCTTTTCCAAAGATTTTTAGATATTCAAGGTTAAAGTTAAACACACACTATTAATTCTGTGATGTAGTCGAGAAGAATACTGTAGGCCTAGTCTGTGTGCTTTTTACTGAACTATGGAGCAAATCACATTGACCACTGAATACATTACCAACTTATAAACTCTGATATAACCAAAAGTGGAGTTAATCATGTTGACTTCTGAACGCCTCATATATGTGTCGAACTTAAGAGTCAGGCCACAAAGAAAAAAACACTAGAGGAGAGGGATTCGATCCGGTGCTGTGGATTGAACTTCGGCGTAGCTCAGTGGTTAGAGCACTTGGTACCTAGAACCAAGGACCCGGGTTCGATCCCAGGCGCCGGAGCAAATTTTTCTCCTGTAATAATCATCAATAATCAGACAGAATAAGAAATGAAGCTGTGTTGGAAAGAGTAGGTGAAGAAAAAAAATGCTAAAATTGGCCAGGAAGAGGAAAAGAAATTAGATGGGTCACTGGCTGAGAAGAAACTGCCTACTGAAGGATGCACTGGAAGGAATGGTGAACGGGAGAAAAGTTCGGGGCAGAAGAAGATAGGCTATCAGATGATAGACGACATTAAGATATATGGATCATATGGGGAGACTAAGAGGAAGGCAGAAAATAGGAAAGATTGGAGAATGCTGGGTTTGCAGTGAAAGACCCGGCCTTGGGCAGAAAACTATGTGTATGTATGTATGTGTGTATGTATGTATGTGTGTATGTGTGTATGTATGTATGTATGTATGTATGTAGTGACTCAACATAAGATTTGTTGACTACTTTACTGATTCTAAATTGATCACGTTTTATTTGGCTCGTCAAGGTTTCCTACTAACTCGCTAGAATCCATGTATCGAAATAAAAATTATAGTTTAGGTATTTAACGATGCTCACAACTGCAGAGGTTATATCAGCGTCGCCGGTGTGCCGGAATTTTGTCCCGCAGGAGTTCTTTTACATGACAGTAAATCTACTGCCATTAGCCTTCGCATTTAAACACACTTAAATGTCATCAACCTCGGGCGGGATCGAACCCGCAACCTCTAGCATAGAAGGCCAGCGCTACCTAGGGTGACTCCATGTATCGAAACATGATGGTTTTATGTTTTTTGGGTTACAAACTCACTTGCAAACACTAAAATAAAATAAGTAAGACACTGAGCACGAGTTCTACTCTTTCAGCGGCGAGCAAAAGTTTATCTGTTTATATTATTTTTATGTTACAATTATTAGCAATGCTATCTGGGAAAAGGAAATTGTACCAGAACAATGGAAGGAGTCCATAATCGTACCTATCTTTAAGAAGGGGAACAAGACTAACTGTAGTAACTTTCGAGGAATATCACTTTTGTTGACGTACACAATTTTGTCAATATTCTTTTGAGAAGATTAACTAGGAGATGCACTATCACCTTTACTTTTTAACTTTGCTCTAGAGTATGCCATTAGGAAAGTCTAGGATAACAGAGAGGGTTTGGAATTGAACGGGTTACATCAGCTTCTTGTCTATGCGGATGACGTGACTATGTTAGGAGAAAATCCACAAACGATTAGGGAAAACACGGGAATTTTACTGGAAGCAAGTAAAGAGATAGGTTTGGAAGTAAATCCCGAAAAGACAAAGTATATGATTATGTCTCGTGACGAGAATATTGTACGAAATGGAAATATAAAAATTGGAAATTTATCTTTCGAAGAGGTGGAGAAGTTCAAATATCTTAGAGCATCAGTAACAAATATAAATGATACTCGGGAGGAAATTAAACACAGAATAAATATGGGAAATGCCTGTTATTATTCGGTTGAGAAGCTTTTATCATCCATTCTGCTGTCAAAAAATCTGAAAGTTAGACTTTATAAAACAGTTATATTACCGGTTGTTCTGTATGGTTGTGAAACTTGGACTCTCACTTTGAGAGAGGAACATAGGTTAAGGGTGTTTGAGAATAAGGTGCTTAGGAAAATATTTGGGGCTAAAAGGGATAAAGTTACAGGAGAATGGAAAAAGTTACACAACACAGAACTGCACGCATTGTATTCTTCACCTGACATAATTAGGAACATTAAATCCAGACGTTTGAGATGGGCAGGGCATGTAGCACGTATGGGCGTATCCAGAAATTCATATAGAGTGTTAGTTGGGAGGTCAGAGGGAAAAAGATCTTTCGGGAGGCCGAGACGTAGATGGGAATATAATATTGAAATGGATTTGAGGGAGGTGGGATATGATGATAGAGACTGGATTAATGTTGCTCAGGATAGGGACCAATGGTGGGCTTATGTGAGGGCGACAATGAACCTCCGGGTTCCTTAAAAGCCAGTAAGTAAGTAAGTAAGTAAGTATAATAAATAAATATCTGTTAAGTAACGTGAAGACACGTAAAATGGCGTTGTGTTACCGTGTATGTCTGTATGTACGAGTACAGACTTGTTCTTTTTGACAATCCAGCCTGACTGTATTTAAAAGTATCTACTGCACAGCTAGCCTTCTCAATTTCATTTCGGACACGTCCCATCTCTCTGATTTTAGTTGGAAATTTCAGTGAAACTGAGGTGATTAGAGAGAAAATAAGCTCCACACGTTCGCAAGTGCCCTGGTTTAAAGTAGCACGCGCACTTGTAACTGTTCTCTTCTTGCAGTTTCTCAAATAAAAAAGAAATACTGCCGTCAGGGTGAGAGAAATAGACCATTGCCGTGTAGCAGTGGGCCCCCGGTGTGAGTAATGCCAGGGCATGGATGAGTGAACCTCCTATCTCTTCAGCGATATCCTTGACACGCGTCTCGAACAACAAACAACCAATTATCTGAGGGAAGTGGTTTACACTCTACTTTTCACACTGCTGAAAAAATATCAGGAATCATTAAATTTCGAAGGGTGCATGATACTTCATTTTGGGGTAAATTGGGGAGGAGGAAAGGAAATCTTGAAATCATGAGGTTTAGATCGAACTTTTCCAGTTATTAAGACATATTTAGAAAGCACAGAATTTCACATTTACTTCGGAAAAATTTCGCGATAAAAATATTAGAACTGTATTTCGTGTTTTATTGTAAACGCAGACATTTCGTATAATTTAGGAAACTTTCCTATATTGAAAGAGAATGAATATTAGAACGTTAATGTAGTCACATTCAGAGAAACAAGCAAACGTTCTGATGGGGGAGATAAAAAAATTAGATTTTTTTCTTCCACCATGTTAATAATGTAGAAAAAAGTGCTTATACAAATTTTGGCCACTCGACCGCAATTGGTAAGTGTTTCATAATTTATTTATAGCTTATTACTACTATTTTTAAATCTATACTAATAATAGGCCTAAATTTTTTTTAATTTTTAATTGGGTTATTTTACGACGCTGTATCAACATCTAGGTTATTTAGCGTCTGAATGAAATGAAGGTGATAATGCCGGTGTAATGAGTCCGGGGTCCAGCACCGAAAGTTACCCAGCACTTGCTCGTATTGGATTGAGGGAAAACCCCGGAAAAAACCTCAACCAGGTAACTTGCCCCGACCGGGATTCGAACCCGGGCCACCTGGTTCCGCGGCCAGACGCGCTGACCGTTACTCCACAGGTGAGGACTAATAGGCCTAAATCTGTAGCCAAAATTTTTCTGGTAATTTTCGATTTTCCAAAAATAATTGGTGTTAACATGTATAATTAACCATCCTGAAACCGAAAATCGCTTTTTTGAAATTTTTGTCTGTATGTCTGTCTGTTTGTCTGCCTGCCTGGATGTTTGTTACCTTTTCACGCGATAATGGCTGAACGGATTTCGATGAATATTGGAATATAAATTAAGTTCGTTGTAACTTAGATTTTAGGCTATATGGGATTGAAAATACTTTATTTGAAGGGGGGGGGTTATAAGGGGGCCTGAATTAAATAAATCTACATATCTCGCTTATTATTGATTTTCATGAAAAATATTATATAACAAAAGTTTCCTTAAAAATAATTTCCGATAAGTTTTATTCTATACAACATTTTGTTAGGATTGATATTTAATGAGATAAATGAATTTTAAAATTACAATAACAACGCCATCTAAGGCGCTGTTCTGAAATAAAAACAAATGACTTCGTCTGTAAGCGACCCTGGACAACAACAATCGAAAGCTATTACACATAGCCTAAAAGAATGTTTCTGTGTTTGTATGAAGTAATGTCGGAAGCTAATTAATTGTTTAATTATTATTTCACCATTGGAAAGTGTAGTTTCTGTAGATGGACATAATTCTACAATGTTATTACAGTAACTTCTGAAACATATGGCAAGTAATATAAAGTATACACATTAAAAACTAAATGATATGTCAATCTTCATTAAACTATGGTTGCATGTAATAACAATTAAGAAACATGTTAAAGGAATTGTCATTGCACCAAATGATTGCTCTCTGGACGAAAATGGCCGCATTTTAATTATTTAAATACAATTTAAATTAAGTAACATATTATCCTTCTATCAAACACGAATGTTCCCTGGATCAAACGTCCTATTTTAATTATGTAATTACTTTATATTTATTTCTAACGGGTGCAGCGGAGCGCACGGGTACGGCTAGTACGTAATATACATCTAAAAATCTAGTGGGTTTTATGCCATATTTAGCGGGATTTTTTAAGCGTTTAGTATATTTCTGCAAACTGGAGTTGGCAACGCTGCCTGAATCTAGGGTTTCCATTGCAGTCATATTTTGGGCGTGTACTTAGGTTTACAGTGTCACATCAGTAAATCTATTTTAATCGTCAATTCGATGTAGGCCACCACTGCCTCTCTCCTTTAAATGGACTAATTACCTACAAGTTTAGTTGTAATTGCTTCGCAAAATCAGCAGGGAGGGAGGCGAGAGGCCTGGGTAATGGACCGTTTTGTCCTGACTAAATGGCTGCAGTAAGAATTAGTTCGTCCGGGAATCGCGCGGAATAAAGGAAATTGAAGCAGCTCTGCTTGCCACTTCAGGTGTGATTCCGCAGCCGGGCTACCAAACGTCAAGCCTCGCGGAACGGAAGTGACAGGGCAAGTGCTTATACCGTGGCAGCAGTGGTGTGATGAACTTTCGCTGATAAAAGCGAAGCAGTGTCTGGAAATAGCACTTTCTACAATCAATCCACTTCTGTATTGTATGACTGTTTCTTTCAGCTCTTTTCTCCAGTGAAGCTCTTGCGACTTGCTGACCACAAGCTAAAATAATATCGGCTATCCTAGGAAATTGACACCTGCTAGGTTTCACCAACAGATGTTAAAACTTTACAGATGATTTACTGATTAACTATAAATTTAACGCAGCTCTTTCATGAACAGCTCTTAACTTCAGCAATTTGTCAAGCTGTTTGTTATTGGGGATCATCAGTGCAGTTTTAGGCGCAATAGATCGACTTTTTTGTATTCGACAGATATTGCAGAAAAAAGGGATTAAAAAAAGGTAAAAAAGGTAAAGGTATCCCCGTAACATGCCATGAAGGCACTTGGGGGACATGGAGGTAGAGCCCCATGCTTTCCATGACCTCGGCACTAGAATGAGGTGGTGTGGTCGGCACCACCCGGGAAAGACCCGGTACTCAATTTTATAGGAGGCTGAGTGAACCTCTGAAAGTTTGGCAACGAGAAAAAATCCTGTCACCACCTGGGATCGAACCCCGGACCTTCCAGTCCATAGCCAGCTGCTCTACCAACTGAACTACCCGAGCGCCGAAAAATGGGAGTGTAAGGGTAAAATACATCAGTTATTCATAGATTTCAAAAAGGCATATGATTCGGTTAAGAGAGAAGTTTTATATAATATTCTTATTGAATTTGGTATTCCCAAGAAACTAGTTCGATTAATTAAAATCTGTCTCAGTGAAGCTTACAGCAGAGTCCGTATAGGAAATTTCGACGTGAATATGGTGTGCGTAATGTACCTAAATACGAGTCCATAATGTTGTGGTATCGAACATTTGTAGAAACAGGTTGTGTTAAAAAAAAAAAAACATGAAGGAGGTCGCAGGCGAAACCCAGTACGAGAAGCAGCTATCTCTTGACTTGGTCCCCAAACTCCCCTCCTGACTTCTTCGTGTAGGGTTTTGTTAAAGTCAGTGTCTATTCACAGAAACTCGCGAACATTGATGATCTGAGAGTAAAAATTACTCAAGCTTTTCAACAAATCACCCCTCTTATGTTACAACGGACATGGGCTGAATTGCATGACCGTTATGAGTTGTGCAGGGTGCGCAATGGGGGTCATGTTGAGCTCTGAGGAATCGCCCATCTTTCAGTGTTGTATGCACGAAGTTTCAACAAATAAAGATGAGTAGTAAATGTTTTACGGTGTTTTTATTTTATCCATACCCAAACGGATCACCCTGTACATTTTAATAGCAGAGTGCTGCATTGGAGTTAAATCGCTCGCTTGAACTCGGTCGAATGTCGCACATTCGAGTGAGATACGATCGGTCGTGATACGCTCGTAATAAGTAGAAGCACATTACAAGATCATCTCACCGACATGTCTTATCTTATATGGAAGGCGACAGATAAGATACACATATGTTTTGCCCACACGGTAAAAATAAGGCTTTATTTTCTGCGTTTATGACAAACGTCTAATGGAACGTACCAAAACAGGAACATGAAGTTATAAATAAAATAGTATGAAAAACTTCGATATGCAGTTATTATTGCTAATTAATAATTATTCACTATTTGATTTAGGTCCATACATAGTGTTCCGCCTATATACTGCGACAATGTAGAAACGTTTTACAAAATATTATTGATATATCAGTAGATTAATAACAATATTAGTACAGAGATAACGCCACAGAAAATATAATAAAACGAATAATCATGCTGCACAACTGTTACAGACGCAAAGATTGATTCTCTAATTATTATTATTATTATTATTATTATTATTATTATTATTATTATTATTATTATTATTACTACTACTACTACAAAACTTAATACAGTTCTTGCATTATCGTGATTGTGTTCTCCGTTTATAATAATTACATTTACATCCAATAACATCTATCAGATGTGGCAAAAACAAAATCACTCCTGTGTGTGCGTGTGGGCGGGGGGGAAATACCTACAACATTTATATTACATTTTAAAGCAAGTTTTGTTGTTGTACTATGGAGAGGTTAGTTAAACACTGCAAAGTTTTGAAATGATAAACATCTATGATGTTACTACACAGTTCATCACTGTAACAAGAACGAATGTCTAACGCTCGGTTTATACCGTTCGAGGATTTATCGATCGTGACAATTTTACCCATCATGCATGTGCGCTACCTATCGGATTATGCTGTGAACTACTTGTCGCTCAAGCGAAAACGTCCGATGCAGACCTCTGTTTAATAGTCTCTCCAACGTATAGGGCTACATTGAGTTGGAGATCATTCTATGTTATTTTTGTTTATGGCCGAGCATCCTTTCTGGCTGATGCCACCGTTAAGTTCGAAAACAAGCCACCAAGGTTCCATACGTACCACTATAGTCGTACGCATACGACTATTTTGACTGATTGTACGAGGTACGACAGCACTTTATGTCGTACGCAATTTTGTACGACTATTTCACTGGAAGAAAAAAGTAATTGAGAACTTATCATGTTGGTTTATAATTAAAATGAAAATTGATGGTTAATTCGTCCCTTTTAGACAAGTTTTCTTCATTTGGTTTTTTTACATTTTTTCTATTTATTTTTTATTTTTTTTTATTTAAATTGAAATATACAGAATAAAGAATATAATTACAAAACAAACAAGAGAAATAGAAATAAAATAATACAAGCAATATAAAAAGAAGATAAAGTAGTATTAACAAAATTTGAGACCGAATGAGCAGCGCTCGTGCTCGGTCGCAGTTCAGATATAATATTAAAATAAAATAATAATAGTAATAATAAAAATAAATAAGTAAAATAAAATAGGAACTAAAATATAATTACAGCGGCAATGGAATTATATAATATAATATTAACACTAGAGAAGAATAATATCGCACGTGAAAAGTAGGACTAATATATATTTCAAAATTATAGAATACAAATGTAATATAGGTTGATTAATTCATACACATAGGCTATAAATTTATTTAATCAAATTGAAGATATTAACACGTTTCTAATTTTCTTGTTATATGTCAGTGGGTTACATGTTAGAAGTTCTGGGTGTAATTTAGTTAAAGCATTGTACAACCGAGGGCCAAAATTAATGCTATGCTTTAGACCAGCAGATGTGAGACATTTAGGTTCTACTAATGTTGAATTAATACTTCGTCTTGTGTCATAATTGTGTGTCTGTAATACAAACTTATTACGATTTTTATGATAAAATTTTAACAGCGTATTGTTCAATATTAAATACATTAAATTCAGAATAAATTAATTTAGTTGGATAATCGAAACGTTTCTTCAAACAAATTTTAATTATTCGTTTTTGTAGTAAATTTAACGGACTAAGATTAATTTTTGTACTTCCACCCCAAACAATTATACCATATTGAATGATAGACTGAATAATGGCCAAATAAACATTTCGTAGAACTCTAATGGGTAAGTAGCATCGAAGATTAGCGAATTTATAAATTGTTTTACGAAGCCTCTTACAAAGATAAGTAATGTGATGAGGCCAGTTTAAATTCTGATCAATAATGATACCCAGATATTTGACATACGTGGCTTCTTTCAAAGGTGGACATTTACAACTTTTGGGATCTAAACAATTTTCACTGTGTATTATTAGTCTATATTCATCGCTAAATGTCCTGGCCTAATATGAAAGTATCATACTTTTAAGGGTCGGGGGGGGGGGATGCTTTGAAAATCGATCTGGTAACTATGCTTGCCATGCAAGTCAATAATTTGTCATCTTGAGCTCTAGGTTTCATGTATACGGCGCGGTTATATCAAAGTAATACAGGTTTAATTTTATTAACTTCCTTGTTTGTTCGATAAAGGAAAACTTTTATCAATTAAATAGTAGCGCAGTAGCATCAAGAAGTCTAAACGCGCCGACATTATAGAGGTGTCGGGTTTGAGTCGACTGTAGATGAATTAATTTGATATAATTTTCAGCCCCCGCATTTATTGATACTAGAATAGGCCTATCTGCCGCCGCGCCAGCCAAAGATCAAATTCTGCTGACTTTAAATATAAGAAAGTTGATTCTAACCAAGCGTCATCGTGTACGCCTTAATGCGATGACAGTGTTGATGATGAAGAAATGGGTGGTGATTTGTTTCAGTGCTGAATGTCATTGTGGATGTGCACTATAATTAGTGGTATTTTTAATTGGAACTAAAATTTACCGGTAGATATATTTATTTTGCGATTCTCTATCAACTGCGTATTGACATGAAGGTGATAATGACTCTAGCACCGAAAGTTAACCAGTATTTGCTGTTAATGGATTGAGGGAAAACCCGGAAACAACGTCAACCAGATAACTCGTTTCATCTGGGATTTCAACTCTGGCCCACTCGTTTCACGTCAGACGTGCTAACCATTACTACACAGTGATGGACTAGAAGTATGTTAGGAAATTGAGAAATGTACGACAATTTTATGTTGAAGTACGACTCTACCGGCAACCCTGTAAGCCACGTCTCTTCCTTTCCTGGTCCACTTATACAGTGTATACTAACGTATGTACACTTCGCCTGTATTCGTTTGTGCTGAAGAGGATTGCGGTGTTGCTGGATCAATGCTGGAACTGTGGGAAACCGACGTGCTCTCACAAAAGAAAGCCAGCCACAGTCGCAAATATCACAGCCGAACAGTATCGAACGCGGTGTTGAATTGGAATGTTCATTCTCCGTATGCACAATAGGGGTGCATAGACTGTGTTATAAAGCACAATGAATCTATTCAAGCAGTGATATAAAAAGAGCACAATGTTTTTCTTCAAGAGAGTGCATTCAAATTACGAATTCCAGAGGAAAAAGAGACTTCTGGATAGAGTGCCTATTTTCTTTTGTATAGTCCAAGCGTCCAATAAATACCCAGGCGGAAGGCTTTGTGTTAAATATACTTTTTTGCACGCATCAATACTTGTAATGTCAAGCGGTGTTGTCACATTTTCGGTTCAAAGATAATTCTTGGCTACAGTTATTTTTATATAGACATCAATGCACTGATTTCTATCACCACCATCCACAGTTAATAAATTTTAAGCTATAAAATTACTTTTAACTAAAATCGAAATTGAAATTACTAACCTTTTTTGCCTGTTAGTTGGGAGGCCGAGACGTAAATGGGAGGATAATATTAAAATGGATTTGAGGGAGGTTGTTTATGATGATAGGGACTGGATTAATCTTGCACAGGATAGGGACCAATGGCGGGCTTATGTGAGGACGGCAATGAACCTGCGGGTTCCTTAAAGGCCATTTGTAAGTAAGTAAGTAACCTTTTTTTGCCTATCTTGGAGCAACAGTAATAAATATAAATGACACTCGGGAGAAAATTAAACGCAGAATAAATATGGGAAACGCCTGTTATTATTCGGTTGAGTAGCTTTTGTCATTTAGTCTACTGTCAAAAAATCTGAAGGTTAGAATTTATAAAAAAGTTATATTACCGGTTGTTTTATATGGTTGTGATACGTGGACTCTAACTTTGAGAGAGAAACAGAGATTAAGGTTGTTTGAGAATAAGGTTTTTAGGAAAATATTTGGGGCTAAGAGGGATGAAGTTACAGGAGAATGGAGAAAGTTACACAACGCAGAACTGCACGCATTGTATTCTTCACCTGACATAATTAGGAACATTAAATCCAGACGTTTGAGATGGGCAGGGTATGTAGCACGTATGGGCGAATCCAGAAATGCATTTAGAGTGTTAGTTTGGAGGCCAGAGGGAAAAAGACCTTTGGGTAGGCCGAGACGTAGATGGGAGGATAATATTAAAATGAATTTGAGGGAGGTGGGATATGATGATAGAGACTGGATTAATCTTGCTCAGGATAGGGACCGATGGCGGGCTTATGTGAGGGCGGCAATGAACCTCCGGGTTCCTTAAAAGCCATTTGTAAATAAGTAACCTTTTTTTGCTAGATATGACAACACTAGTTTTACTCCACGTATAGTAGGTATGAGAACGTCAGTTACAGTCGAAGAGTACAGGGGAAAACCCTTATAAGTCACGTTTTACTGTTTTACAGGAGAGCAAGTTAAAAGTTTGAAGACTCATTACAATCTATTGTCTTTGGGTTATCATTCTTCAAATTTCTTTGCACTAATGAAGTTTTTTTTCTGTACAGTTAAACTACACAAATATACAATACCAAAGCTAGTATAATGTATCTAAAACAGAAAATTTATAATTTTGGACTTATCACGTTTTTCCCCTGTGCTCTTCATTGGTAGACATGTTACCGCTTCTTATGATTGGAGCGACATCTGAGAAAGCCTAAGCATCAAAGAAACTCTTAGCTTATCTCTTCGAAAGGAAGCGCCCTCATTGACACCGCCTTGGTATTAAATGAACGTTCGGACTATATATACTAACAACTTACTTACTTACAAATGGCTTTTAAGGAACCCGAAGGTTCATTGCCGCCCTCACATAAGCCCGCCAGCGGTCCCTATCCTGTGCAAGATTAATCCAGTCTCTATCATCATACCCCACCTCCCTCAAATCCATTTTAATATTATCCTCCCATCTACGTCTCGGCCTCCCTAAAGGTCTTTTTCCCTCCGGTCTCCCAACTAACACTCTATATGCATTTCTGGATTCGCCCATACGTGCTACATGCCCTGCCCATCTCAAACGTCTGGATTTCAAGTTCCTAATTATGTCAGGTGAAGAATACAATGCGTGCAGTTCTGTGTTGTGTAACTTTCTCCATTCTCCTGTAACTTCATCCCGCTTAGCCCCAAATATTTTCCTAAGCACCTTATTCTCAAACACCCTTAACCTATGTTCCTCTCTCAGAGTGAGAGTCCAAGTTTCACAGCCATATAGAACAACCGGTAATATAACTGTTTTATAAATTCTAACTTTCAGATTTTTGGACAGCAGACTGGATGATAAGAGCTTCTCAACCGAATAATAACAGGCATTTCCCATATTTATTCTGCGTTTAATTTCCTCCCGAGTGTCATTTACATTACTCGTGAAATTTTGGTTTTATCGTTTTCCTGCTATATCATCATCATCATCATCATCATCATCATCATCGTCGTCGTCGTCCTAACAAGTATTGGGCCTAATGACCCGTTCTTGATTTCACTTACACAAATAATAATAATAATAATAATAATAATAATAATAATTTATTTTAGCTGGCAGAGTTAAGGCCGTAAGGCCTTCTCTTCCTTTCAACCAGCAAAAAGTATACATACATATGTATGAACTTACAAAGAATTCAACAATTTGATTTAGATAAGAGCTACATGTATACAAGATTTATTTACGAATTTAACAACAAAATACTATGAACTATTAATTAAACACTGAAATACAAACTATGTAGCGGAATTAAGCTAAAATACAGAGAATATTAATATATTTCAAATAATGCTAGATAATAGAAAGAGATTATTATGAGACAATTTTGAAAATACAGCGCTATCAGGATGATGTCTAAAGAAAGAAGTAACAATGTAGACAGTGATAGTTTAAGTCATCTGATTGCAGTGTAATGCTAAGAAGGTTATCTTTTAAGCTGTTTTTAAAAGTGTTTATTGTCTTGCAGCCTTTAATACTTTGTGACAGGGAATTCCATTGTCGCGAGGTGGATACTGTAAAAGATGATGAATAACGAGATGTTCTGTGGAGAGGTATACTTAACGCGCCACAGATAAGTGATCTGGTATTTACGTCATATCAAGTTTTGAAACCGCGAAGTGTAGCGAAATTGATCGTGAACGCGAAATTGATCGTGAACGCTAAATTGATGTGAACGCTAAATTGATCGTGAACGCGAAATTGATCGTGAACGCGAAATTGATCGTGAACGCTAAATTGATCGTGAACGCTAAATTGATCGTGAACGCGAAATTGATCGTGAACGCTAAATTGATGTGAACGCTAAATTGATGTGAACGCGAAATTGATCGTGAACGCGAAATTGATCGTGAACGCTAAATTGATCGTGAACGCTAAATTGATCGTGAACGCGAAATTGATCGTGAACGCGAAATTGATCGTGAACGCGAAATTGATCGTGAACGCTAAATTGATCGTGAACGCTAAATTGATCGTGAACGCGAAATTGATCGTGAACGCTAAATTGATGTGAACGCTAAATTGATCGTGAACGCGAAATTGATCGTGAACGCTAAATTGATCGTGAACGCTAAATTGATCGTGAACGCGAAATAACCTTTTTCTAAACAAAGAATGAAATATGAAACGCAGTAGCCACGAAATTAAGGTTTTTGCGGTTTTCGCATATCATTTATTTTTTATTCAGCGCGTAAATCTGTTTCGATTCCACAAGGATCGGTGTGCCACTCAATAGCACAGGATTCTGTATTCTTTGACCCTGGAGGAGATATATTCGAAGCATCAGTGTAACTTTCCTATCTTTCTTACCTTTCCTTCTCTCTGTTAATATGCAGCCTCCTCATCTGTTCGCAATTCACGTGCTTGCGTTCTGCTGCATCCTTTGACCCGAATATCACGGCACCACAGATTCCGATGTGCGGCGCAGGACAGGAGGAACTTGGCTGTGAGATCAAATTGCGCATGCGCGGACTAGGTTAATAAAAATCTAAACTAACCAAACCTAACCTTCGTATATGCAAGATGTGGAACCAGAAAACGAAGAAAACTTCTTGATTTGATTGGAATGTGCACGCCAAAATAAATCCAGCTAAGGATGATGCTGGCACTGCATGAAAAGTTCACGCTCTTCGCCCACTCTTTCTAGCACAGCTTTATTTCTTATTTTGTCTGTCCATTTCACGCGCTTCGTTCTTCTCCATATTCACATTTCAAATGCTTCTAGTCGCTTCACTTTGTCGTAATGTCCAAGATTCTACGCCATACAATGCCACACTCCACACAAAGCACTTCACTAATCTTTTCCTTAGTTCTTTTTCTAGAGGTCCGCAGAAGATGCTCCTTTTTTATTAAAAGCACCCTTTGCCATTGCTATCCTTCTTTTGACTTCCTGGCAGCAGCTCATGTTACTGCTTATAGTACACCCCAAGTATTTGAAGCTGTCCACTTGTTCTACTGCCTCATTTAGTATTCTCACGTTTACCTTCTTTAATTTCGTTGCAGTAATTGTGGCCTTCGTTTGTCTACAATTATGTTCATCCCATATTATTTAAAGTTAATGTTATGTTTTATTTAACGACGCTCGCAACTGCAGAGGTTATATCAGCGTCGCCGGATGTACCGGAATTTTGTCCCGCAGGAATTCTTTTAAATGTCAGTAAATTTACTGACATGAGCCTGTCGCATTTTTAGCACACTTAAATCCCATCGACCTGGCCCGGGATCGAACCCGCAACCTTGGCCAGCGCTATACCAACTCGCCAACCAGGTCGACCATATTATTTATAATATACATACTATTATTATTATTATTATTATTATTATTATTATTATTATTACTATTATTATTGGAAGAAATGAATAATATTCATAGTTTATTTGATATTTAAGTACGGTATCAAAATATAGGGGTGTGTTTGACGTTTCGAAGGGGAGTGTGAGGAGGTAAGTAACACTGATTTTGTGCACCGCTGTGAAGTAGCCTGATTGTGAAAGGAGCGGGTCCGTATTCAAATCCCGATTGGGACAAGTTAGCTGGTTGAGGCTTTTTCCGAGGTTACTTCCTGATCATATGCTGGCGTTGGTCCCTGGACTCATTTTACCGGCATTATCACCTTTATAATTATCATTCAGACGCCAGATAACCACAGCATCGTAAAATAATCCGCTAAAGAAAATGTGACGGTGTCGTGTATAGTTCCTGGGGTAGCTCAGTCGGTAGAGCGTTCGCGCGGTAAGCGAAAGGTCCCGGGATCGATATCCGGCCCCGGAACAATTTTTCCTTGAAATTATTCAAACCTGCTTTACAGGGAGCTACTACCTGAAAGCCAGATTTGTATAATACATTCGTTACTGGAGGTACGTTAACATAAAGCCACAATTTAAGTCACACAGCATTTGTCTGCACTCATAGTTGAATTCCGGCGTCTTGTCAGCTTATGTGAGTTGTGTGGATATAAAGGAAAAATTGTGACGGTGTCGTGTATAGTTCCTGGGGTAGCTCAGTCGGTAGAGCGTTCGCGCGGTAAGCGAAGGGTCCCGGGATCGATACCCTGCCCGGAACAATTTTTCCTTGAAATTATTCAATTTTTAGGTTATTTAGCGTGGATGGTATTTGGCGAGGTGAGGCCGAGGATTCGCCATAGCTTACCTGACATTCACCTTACGGTTGGGGAGAACCTGGGAAAAAACAACCAGGTAATCAGCCCAAGCGGGGATGGAACCCTCGCCCCATCGCAACCCCGGATTGACAGTCTCTATGTATGGTAGATGTATTGTTCCTCGTTGTAGAGCGCTACAATGATGAATGGAACAGGCCATTGTGATATCCTTCATTCATCCCAGCGTGCACGTGGCCGGCAGTATTTATAAACATGAAATCGTGTGGGGAATAATGACTATCGCGAAGGTCGGATGAGTAATAAACGCACACTTGTGTAATGCAGGTTCGCAGCTCTTCCGGACAGCGGGGACGTGACTCGCATGGGCAGGAGGCCTCTCTTTTGATGAAAAGCGTCCGAGGTCTAAGGAAAGCTAAGGATCTTCCCTACAGCCAGACCGCCCCTGAATTCAATTTGTCGACTGATTTTTCTGCAGTAGGCCAATGTAGCATCTGAGGGACTTGGGAGAATCATCTTTCGAGCACGTTTCTGGGTTTAAAAAAAACTTTCTAATTCGGCTTCGGATGGAGGCTGATGTAAAATGAATTGTAAATATTATATAACGTTCTAAGGTTCTTGAGTTATTGACACCGTTCTTTCTTTACGTAGTGCAAACCTCCTTCCTACTTCCGTCAAAATTTCCGATAGCTCAGAGGTTGAACGCGGGACTATTAATGGAGAACTTCCGAGTTCGAGACCAGAACGATTTCTTCTTTCCCTTCTACCACGTTATTTTACATTCAGAATAAGTGATAGGTGATGTCATGACAGAGTTTGATTTCAACTTTAGTTGCGAATAAATTTATCTAGGGAAAACCAAAATTTCGAGGCGCTGACTATTGACACTATATCGTGAATAGGGAAATAAGTAATAATTAATAAAACCAACCTAATAACGAATATCGCATTATTATTAATTATTATCATTATTATTATTATTATTATTATTATTATTATTATTATTATTATTATTATATTCTGCATTATGCAACTTTCACCATTCAGCTGTAACTTGATCCCTCTTAGCCCTAGATATTTTCCCAAGCACATTATTCTCAAAGATCCTTAATCTCTGATCCTCTCTCAAAGTCAGAGTCCAAGTTTCACAACCATACAGAAGAACCGGTAATATAACTGTTTTATAAATTCTAACTTTCAGATTTTTTGACAGCAGACTAGATGACAAAAGCTTCTCAACCGAATAATAATACGCATTTCCCATATTTATTCTGCGTTTAATTTCTTCTCGAGTGTCATTCATGTTTGTTACTGTTGCTCCAATATTTGAATTTTTCCACCTCTTGAAAAGATAAATCTCCAATTTTTATATTTCCATTTCGTACAATATTCTGGTCACGAGACATAATCATATACTTTGTCTTTTCGGGGTTCACTTCCAAGCCTATCGCTTTACTTGCTTCATGTAAAATTTCCGCGTTTTCCCTAATCGTTTGTGGATTTCCTCCTAACATATTCACGTAATTCGTATAGACAAGAAGCTGATGTAACCCGTTCAATTCCAAACCCTCTCTGTTATCCTGAACTTTTCTAGAGCGAAGTTAAAAAGTAAAGGTGATAATGCATCTCCTTGTTTTAGCCCGCACTGAGTTGGAAAAGCATCAGATAGAAACTGGCCTATACGGACTTAGGAACATTAAATCCAGACATTTGGGATGGGCAGGGCATGTAACACGTATGGGCGAATCCAGAAATGCATATAGAGTGTTAGTGGGGAGGCCGGGGAGAAAAAGACCTTTGGAGAGGCCGAGACGTAGATGGAAGGATAATATTAAAATGGATTTGAGGGAGGTGGGTTATGATGATCGAGACTGTATTAATCTTGCACAGGATAGGGGCCGATGGTGAATTATACAGGATGATTCACGAGGATTTACCGTCCCTTACGGAGCTTATTTCCGAAGACATTCTGAGCAAAAATATGTCATATAAACATTTGTCCTAATCTCAATATTTTCAAAGTTACATGAATTTGAAGTTATTAAAAGTACCTTTTTTCTTTAATTTTACGGGTAAAAAAATATTACAAATAGAGAATGAAGTATTCAGAAGTGTCATTCCTTTAATTGGCTAGTGTTTTGAAGCTAAATATGTGTTGTTAATTGCTTTGCATAGATTTTATTTTTCAATTTTCAATTAAAAATGACATTCTTACGCACTTAACACAAAAATTGTGTCCACACCTGTGGCGTAACGGCCAGCGCGTCTGGCCGCGAAACCAGGTGGCCCGGGTTCGAAACCCTGTCGGGGCAAGTTACCTGGTTGAGGTTTTTTCCGGGGTTTTCCCTCAACCCAATACTAGCAAATGCTGGGTAACTTTCGGTGCTGGACCCCGGACTCATTTCACCGGCATTATCACCTTCATATCATTCAGACGCTAAATAATCTAGATGTTGATACAGCGTCGTAAAATAACCCAATAAGATAAAAAAAAAAAAAACAAAAATTGTTACAAATCATACGACTTTCGGAACTTAATTCTTTACAGTTTAATTATGCATCCTAATGTACAGTCTTAAAGAATTTACAAGAGTGGCGTGATTTGTAACAATTGTTGTGATACATTCATAAGAAAATGTAATTTTGTAGTTAAAAATCGGAAAAAAAAAAATCTGTTCGAAGCAAGTATGGAATTCTCCGTCAGTTATTGGTAATCAATACTTAGCGTAGTCATCACGTAGATTCTTATTAATAGAGAAAAATTCCTTCCGGCACCAGGAATCAAATCCAGGACTCTCAGCTTGGCGCGCTAAGAGCTTTTACCATCAGAGCTATGTCGAGGCCCGAATTTTCTTATTTTTCAGCATTATTTCACCATAGTGGCCCCTTAATTTGTACGATTTATGACTGAGAACAAAGGATTCGTCAATTCTTAATTCAGTTTTCTGAAGTTGGATTTGTTGTAAGTACCTAGCTTAAAATCATTAAACTATACTTCAAATCCCCTCAGAGGGAGGCCGGAAAACTGAGACCTCCAGAGACCCTCCCAGACCGGTCACGTTGCATGGATGTTTTCAGTATTTGGTTCTGTATACATAACAGGAATCTATCTATTCATGAGCAGCTGAAAATACCAAACCTAACCCCTTCTCCTCACGATCTGCACGTAATTCCGGCCTAGGTGGCGCAGTGAATCTGAATGGAGTGTTGGGTTTCGTGACTTTGCTTTCTTTGCTCACTTTCCACTGCAGGCGGCTTGAGAAAGTCGATGCGCGGTGACGTCACACACTGTTATGCTTGGAGGTGCAAGTGGAGGCCTCTGTTCCCTCTCTCCAGGCAATAAAGTGATATAGAATGCAATTTATGCTAAGCAAAAAATCGGGTCAGTTTACAGACTAGCGGGAATGCATAAGTTTACACTGGTAATAGGAGAAGTCATTGACAAACCACTTCTGAAGTGCACCACCACTGCATTGGTGCATAGTTATCTTCTGTTAAGAGCGAGTTGTTTCTCCTTTTAGGTATTTCTTATTCCTACGTTTACCGTTGTGTTATGCTCTTAAGCTGCATTGCTTTTATATTACTCAACACTTTTCACGGAGATTTTGTGAAGGAGAGTTTGGGTTTATCAACCTTGTCTTGAAATTTGCCACTGACTGTAACTTTTCGTTCTGCAAATAAATTTTACAATGTTACATTTTTTTTTCGAATTAAAGTTCTGAAAATTAAAAAAAGCAGAACCAAAATTCTTTCAATAATTTATTATCATAGTACACTGCTCTCTTAAACTGACTCAGCATATTGGAAGTTCAATCATTGGCTTTCCGAAAACAAGTTATGAAATGTTTAATTTAAAACAATTTTTATCTATAGCAATCTCACTAAAGATTTTGATTTACCTAGAGAAAATCAAAACTCGAACATACAGCAGAGTTCGTATAGGTCAATTTCTGTCAGATCCAGTTCACTCTGGGCTAAAGCAAAGAGATGCACTATCACCTTTACTAATTAACTTTGCTCTAGAATATGCCATTAGGAAAGTCCAGGATAACAGAGAGGGTTTGGAATTGAACGGGTTACATCAGCTGCTTGTTTATGCGGATGACATGAATATGTTAGGAGAAAATCCACAAACGATTAGGGAAAATACGGGAATTTTACTTGAAGTAAGTAAAGAAATAGGTTTGGAAGTAAATCCCGAGAAGACAAAGTATATGATTATGTCTCGTGACGAGAATATTGTACGAAATGGAAATATAAAAATTGGAAATTTATCTTTTGAAGAGGTGGAAAAATTCAAATACCTGGGAGCAACATTAACAAATATAAATGATACTCGGGAGGAAATTAAACACAGAATAAATATGGGAAATGCCTGCTATTATTCGGTTGAGAAGCTTTTATTATCCAGTCTGTTGTCAAAAAATCTGAAAGTTGGTATTTATAAAACAGTTATATTACCGGTTGTTCTTTATGGTTGTGAAACTTGGACTCTCACTTTGAGAAAGGAACAGAGGTTAAGGGTGTTTGAGAATAAGGTGCTTAGAAAAACATTTGGGGCTAAGAGGGATGAAGTTACAGGAGAATGGAGAAAGTTACACAACACAGAACTCTGAAAATATTGAGATTAGGACAAATGTTTATATGGCATTTTTTGCTCAGAGTGTCTTCGGAAATAAACTTCATAAGCGACGGTAAATCCTCGTGAATCACCCTGTATGTATTAATCTCTGATACGTGACTATCCATAATCTTATACAGCAGAAGCTATAACATAACCTGGATAATATAAACAAGATAAATAATAGAAAAGTTTTAATTAAGGATGATGAAATAAACATAAATAATTGTAAAAGGTACAAGTATTGAAAGTACAATGTTGGCAAACAAAGAAACAAATGCTAGGGAGGTGATAAAAATTGTAGGATAAGCAGCCATGATTGGTTGAAACACGTCGTTCCGTACAGTTTTATTGATCAAAAGTAGTATGACGTAGTAAAAGTGTAATAGTTTCGAAAAAGACGCAAAAACGAGCAAAGTTGTATTAAACTATTTCGTTTGAAATATCTCAAGGAATAACCCCCTGAAATTAATGACATTACTTACGTTTCATCGTGTATAAGACAGGCCTGTAATCCATATTATAGAACCTATAAATCTTGAACGTAAATAAAATTCAATAGATATTAATCAGTCCCTTATTTACATTCTGAAAGCCTGTCAACCCAACCCCACTACGGAGCGTGGTGGCCAACTTGTAGAATTTTACGTTTTTTAGTCCTCCGTTCAGGTGGGACAGTTTTAAGGGCAGGTAGCGTCGTACTGGAGCCCGCCGCATACGGGTTCATTAGGAAAACTTTTTCCTTTTGACACCTGCTACCACTTGGCAGAGTTTGTTTAAAAAAACTCACCCGAACAACCCGCGCAGACTACAAAGAACAGCAATACTGCAGTGTTATCACTGCAGTAGAGCTCTTTGTGAAACACATTGACTAGGTGAAGGTATCTCCTTTAAACCACATGAATATACGTGGAGGTAGAACTCCGTGCTTTTTTAACCTCGGCACTAGAATGAGGTTGTGAGGTCGGCGCCACACTCCGACTGTTTTTTACCTCCGTGAAAGAGCCTATATTCAATTTTACAGATGGTTGAGCGAACCCTGCTGCCGATATGGTAACGAGAAAAATCCCGTCATCGCCCTTGAGGCTTGATTTAATCGCCAGTGAGATATAATGAAAAGGAAAATCTTGAAGATATTTAATTTATTGATTTCACAGGATTTTCATGTTTTGGCGCTTTACATGACGAAGGATCATTTCGAATAATTTTTTCACGCTCTCTGCAAAAATGAAATCCGTTTTCGTCAAACATCCACAGTTTTGTGTAATTCCTTAAGTTCGTTGTAAGGTTCGTTCCAACAAGCGGTTCATGGATCAGTTCATGTACGGTTCCTGTACCATCTTATGCACATGCGCTAGTTGAGCATCTGCTATGGGATTGAAACTGACTGGACGCTGTTGGAACGCTTTCGCTGATCGTTATGTACTAAATCCAGAGATGCTATAACTGTGATCATCTTTGTTAAGAACGGGATGCTTAATTATTATCGTTTCGCAGCTAATTCTAATTGCAGAAAATAGAATTTCGATCAAAGATGACAAAAAATATGGAAGTCAAGAATTCCGCTAATTCAGTGTCGTATACTTGAGGGCTCTCATCTAAAAATAGTTCTTTTTTTAATTATTAATTTATATACGTTATTTATTATACAAATCTAGTCTTTCAGGTGAGCTCCCTGTAAAGCAGATTTGAATAATTTCAAGGGAAAAATTGTTCCGGGGCCGGGTATCGAACCCGGGACCTCTGGTTTAACGTACCAGCGCTCTACCACTGAGCTACCCGGGAACTCCACCCGACACCGTTCCAACTTTTCCCTAAATATCCACACAACTCGCGTGGGCTGACGAAACGCCAGAGACCCACAACGAGTGCACACAATCTCTGTGTGACTTGGAATTGTGGTTTTCTGTTAACGTACACAGTGACGTATATATTATGCAAATCTAGTCTTTCAGGTGAGCTCCCTGTAAAGCAGATTTGAATAATTTCAAGGGAAAAATTGTTCCGGGGACGGGTATCGAACCCGGGACCTCTGGTTTAACGTACCAGCGCTCTACCACTGAGCTACCCGGGAACTCCACCCGACACCGTTCCAACTTTTCCCTTTATATCCACACAACTCGCGTGGACTGACGAAACGCCAGAGACCCACAACGAGTGCACACAATCTCTGTGTGACTTGGAATTGTGGTTTTCTGTTGAAATTGTAATTTACTATTTCAATACCCAAATAATTTCCATTCCCTTTCTTTTTGGCGAAAATTTAAATTAAATCTCTAGTTTTATTATTCGTCTGCACTGTCACTTTTCATCTTTAACCTCATTGATGTGAACAGTCGATCGTGTCTTTCTTCAGTATCCAGGAGACGTTGGTGAGCTTATGCGCATGCGCGTCTTGCGTACTCTTCCGTACATGCCTCAATCCGCGGACTATTTCTGACCGTTCCGAACCCGTGTCAAAAGCTTGTTGGAACGCCCGACTGCAGTACATGTTTCCGGTTCAGGACTGGTTCGGATTGTATTGGAACGCTTTTTCTGTACTGCGCACAGTATTCTGTACAGTATTCGCAAGAGAATCTTCGCCGAGTGCAATATTAGGCATAATTATTTCAACAAGAGTTGTGCACTTTATTAACTCATATAGGCAACAGTACATACATATAATTGGAGAAAAATTCGTTCCTGCACCAGGGATCGAACCCAGGACATCCCAGCTTAGCGCGCTGGGTGCACATGCCAACTGAGCTATGCCGGGATCGATCGCCAAGCTGGGAGGTCCTGGGTTCGACTCTCAGTGCCGGAACGAATTTTTCTCCAATTATAATACATTACATATTCATTCTTGCAACTTCTGTACAGGAGTTTTGGTTTGGAGGGCAGTATCGTCATGATGTTGAATGAATGAATTTGCGACCAATTGGCCACAGTTCCAGCAACTTTCTCGACGAAACCTTCTCAGAATTATTGTTAACAGGTAAATTCAATATTTGCTTGTTTACGTAACAAAATAATACGTTTTTAAAAACGGACATAAATAAAAAAAATATTAAAGTACTGGGTGCGAAATTCAAACATTGGCATAGGCATTCGGAAAGGAATAGTTAGAATGGCGTTTTTGGTTAGACTCAGCAAACAAATTTATGACGTCGTGAACATAAAAACAAGTGCTGGAAGTTGCCGCTCAGAATTGAACATCGGGAACCTATATTTTGTTTATAGTAGTAATATATATTCCTACGTCATGTGTATTATGTCATAATCAGTAACCAAGCAACAGTCAACTGTAGTGGACAAAAGTAGAGGGACATTATTTCAAACATGACACCCCAGTAAAGTACTGTCGTATGTCAAAAATCAGATATTACTTTCATAAATAATTTCCCACATGTTTTACTGGTTTGGGATATGAAATTTTAATAATCAAATAGTGAATTATCAAAGGTTTTTATACCTATTTATTACAGTTTTTACAGCATATCTTTACTAGTCACAATTTTCGAGCTGGGTGATTCCATACAAAATTTTAAGAATATGCAAGTGATGTCATGGTTTTTTTTTTTTTTTTTGGCTTTTAATATAATAATTTTATTACTTACTTACTTACAAATGGCTTTTAAGGAACCCGAAGGTTCATTGCCGCCCTCACATAAGCCCGACATCGGTCCCTATCCTGTGCAACATTAATCCAGTCTCTATCATCACACCCCACCTCCCTCAAATCCATTTTAATATTATCCTCCCATCTACGTCTCGGCCTCCCTAAAGGTCTTTTTCCCTCCGGTCTCCCAAATAACACTCTATATGCATTTCTGGATTCGCCCATACGTGCTACATGCCCTGCCCATCTCAAACGCCTGGATTTTAAGTTCCTAATTATGTTAGGTGAAGAATACAATGCGTGCAGTTCTGTGTTGTGTAACTTTCTCCATTCTCCTGTAGCTTCATCCCGCTTAGCCCCAAATATTTTCCTAAGCACCTTATTCTCAAACACCCTTAACCTATGTTCCTCTCTCAGAGTGAGAGTCCAAGTTTCACAACCATACAGAACAACCGGTAATATAACTGTTTTATAAATTCTAACTTTCAGATTTTTCGACAGCAGACTGGATGATAAGAGCTTCTCAACCGAATAATAACACGCATTTCCCATATTTATTCTGCGTTTAATTTCCTCCCTAGTGTCATTTATATTCTTAACTGTTGCTCCAAGGTATTTGAATTTTTCCACCTCTTCGAAGGATAAATCTCCAATTTTTATATTTCCATTTCGTACAATATTCTGGTCACGAGACATAATCATATACTTCGTCTTTTCGGGATTTACTTCCAAACCGATCGCTTTACTTGCTTCAAGTAAAATTTCGTGTTTTCCCTAATCGTTTGTGTATTTTCTCCTAACATATTCACGTCATCTGCATAGACAAGAAGCTGATGTAACCCTTTCAATTCCAAACCCTGCCTGTTATCCTGAACTTTCCTAATGGCATATTCTAGAGCGAAGTTAAAAAGTAAAGGTGATAGTGCATCTCCCTGCTTTAGCCCGCAGTGAATTGGAAAAGCATCAGATAGAAACTGACCTATACGGACTCTGCTGTATGTTTCACTGAGACACATTTTAATTAATCCAACTAGTTTCTTGGGAATACCAAATTCAATAAGAATATCATATAATACTTCCCTCTTAACCGAGTCATATGCCTTTTTGAAATCTATGAATATTATTATAAAAATAAATTAAACTGCCAACTATGACCGTGATATCTTTAATATTTTAATCATACGGATGATTAAAAAATGGGTGACAGTTACATGTTATCCATAATTTAAAATGTTCTAGACACCCTATATGAAGTGTCATCGAAACTCAAGAGACGCTATTATAAATCTGAATAATCATATTTTAATACCTTAAAGTCTAATTAGAATAATATTAAGGAATGCTCATAAAAACACTCCATTGAAAAAAATAAATACTTTTATATTCGAATGAGCAATTTAAATTCATTCGAATTTCATTCGTATTGAAGAAAATCTTGTTCTTAACCCATCTCCCAAATTTTATTACGGTATCTAAAAGACCTATGTATAATTAAGTTAATACAATTATGAATTTTTGTTCCGACGGTTGAAAATCGCTTGCCATGCGTGGCGGTTGCAGCGGTTAGGGAGCCCGAGACGTAGATGGGAAGATAATATTAAAATGGATTTGAGGGAGGTGGGATATGATGATAGAGAATGGATTAAGGCTGGTTCACAATAAACCGGGAATGAAAACGACAACGAGAGCGAGAACGGAAATAATATTAAAATACATGTATTTAAATGTGAACATTCACAATAGTTAATTGTGAATGCTTACATTTAAATATATTTATTTTAACGTTATTTCCGTTCTCGTTGTCGTTGTCGCTTCCGTTCCTGGTATGTTGTATTGTATTGTATTTATTAACATTCCATGGTATTCATACATGCTTACAGCTAGAATATGGAACAAGTCAAAAAACTTAATACTAATATAAAATCTTAATTTACAGTCACAGTCTAGATGAAATATATACAGAAGAGATTTACAATATAGTCTACTAGTACAACACAAAGTTTTAGTATCAATTTCATGAAGTGTTACTGAATGTCATGAATTCACCTACAGAATAGAAGGCGTGAGAAATTAGGTACTTCTTTAATTTTGCCCTAAATAATTTTATGTTTTGAGTTTCATTTTTTATATCGATAGGGAGGCTATTAAAAATTTTTTACTGCCATATAACGCACTCCTTTTTGATAGCACGATAGACTTGCCGATGGAGTATGAAAGTCATTTTTTTGACGTGTATTAATGCTATGAACTGTTGAATTAGTTACAAAGTTTTCACGATTACATACGAGGAAGACTATTAATGAAAAGATATACTGACAAGCCATGGGCATTATTTATAGTTTTTTGAAAATAGTCCTACACGACTCCCTAGATTTCGCACCTACTATTATTCTAATTACTCTTTTTTGTAATAGAAATATATTGTTACTATCTGTGGAATTTCCCCAGAATATTATTCCAAAACTCATTACCGAGTGGAAGTATGCAAAGTATATTGTTTTTAAGGTATTGATATTTACTATCTTTTGCATAGATCTAATAGCAAAACAAGCTGAATTTAGTTTGGGGGTAATTTCTTTAATATGATTTTTCCAATTTAACACATTATCGATTTTTAAGCCAAGAAATTTGGTTGTTGTTGTTTCTAATAGGGATCTATTGTTAATTATTGCGCTAGAAATTTGCGACGTTGAATTTGGACAGGATTTAAATTGAATTATGTTAGTTTTGTTACAATTTAATACTAATTTATTGACTGAGAACCAGTCACATATTTTGAAGAGAATTTCCTCTGTTGAAGATTGGAATGTGTTGGAGTTATTGGCTGTAATTACTATATTTGTGTCATCTGCAAATAATATGGGATGACCTACATCTTTTATAAGGGGGGCAAGATCATTTATAAACACTAGAAAAAGTAGGGGACCTAATATTGATCCTTGAGGAATTCCATTATTAATAGTTCTCCATGTCGATGTAGATTTCATAGTTGTATTGATTTCAACCAGCCTTTAATTTTGCTCAGGATAGGGACCAATGGCGGGCTTATGTGAGGGCGGCAATGAACCTCCGGGTTCCTTAGAAGCCAGTAAGTAAGTAAGTATTCTTGTAGATATTTGAAACAAAAAAGGTCAATAAAATTTTGCTCGTTTTTACTTCCTTTCCGAGGTAAAAATTGTATTATATCGTTGTTCCTGTATTAACTCCTATGTGACATATTTTATCGATTTTCAGATTTTTGCTCTATTAAATAACTTAAATAATGATACAGCAAATAATAAAATCTCCTATATGTAATTATATTTCTTTGTTTCGAAAATGTAAGAATTCACAGCCTCCTATGTACGGCTGCCATAGGATGAATAAATGTGTTTTTTCTTCCGACTGAAAAATTTTATATTTTGCACATAGGAGTTATTGCAGAAATAACGACGATATGAAATATTTCACATCATTGTCTGGGAAAGCCATTGATTTAGTTTCCAAACTGTCCAGCCAATATAAAAAAACAGTGCATTATGATAATAAATGAATGAAAGAATTTTAGTTTTGTCCTTTAAATGTGCAGAAATTTGATCCGAACGAATGTAACTTTTCGTTCTGCAAAGGAATTTTAAAATGTTACCGGTACATTTGTTCACATCAAGTTTCTTCACCATTTAAAGGACAAAACTAAAATTCTTTCCATCATTCATTAGGCTATCATAGCACAATGCTATCTTAAATTCACTGAGCATATTGGGAATTAAATCAATGGCTTTCCCAAAACACACAATTTCTATCTCGAAAAGGAAGCAAAAACGAGCAAAACTGTATTAGACCTTTTTATTTGAAATAGCTACATTATGTGTTTACATTTTACCCCCTAAATTGTTGATTCTATAAATCAGTGAGTGATGAAATGAAACTCATAGGTACCTAGATGAGAAAGGAAAGAAGTTCAGTTAAAATTTGAAAATTTTTAATAATATTTCTGTTGTTTTTTACAACTTTGTAAAAGTGGAGCTACCGCCTTTTTGCAGGGAGCCCTTCAATTCTTGAAACGTACCTTAAAGGGCTTTGTTGTCACAATAGGACAGTGCATTACATGCGACATCCTTTTAAAACACAAGCTTTGTAGTGGCCATCACGACTTTCTTTACTGCGCATAAATGCATGTAAGGCGTTAAATGACGTAACAGTAAAGTTGCGGTCCGGCTTAGATGTAGACCTACTCTAAACTCAAGACGTAGCTTCTGCGTTTGCTTGGAAGTCATGGTCGTGTATTCGAATGATATCTAAGGCATCCTTACCCTTTTTAAGATTTTCATCTAACATTATTAAATACAGAGTGGCCCGTATGCAATGTCATTAATTTCAGTGGGTTATTATTTGAGATATTAAAAAAAAAGTTTAAGTTTCGTACAATTTTGCTAGTTTTTGCTTCCTTTTCGAGATAAAGATTGTTTTATATGAAACATTTAATAGCGTGTTTTAGGAAAGCCATTGATCTAATCCCCAGTATGCTCAGTCAATTTAACAGAACAGTGTATTCTGATGATAAAGGACTGAAAGAGTTTTAGTTTTGTCTTTTAAATATGCAGAAATTTCATCCGAACAAATGTAACTTTTCGTTCTGCAAAGGAATTTTAAAATATTGTTTATTTCTATCGTTCAAAAACAGTTCTTTACTTGTCCTTTTAATAGTCATTCTGTTTTAGTGTATTATTATTATTACTATTATTATTATTATTATTACTGTTATTGCTATTATTATTATTATTATTATTATTATTATTATTATTATTATTACTACTACTACTACTACTGTTATTGCTGCTGTTATTATTATTATTATTACTACTATTATTATTACTGTTATTGTTATTATTATATTATTATTGCTATTATTATTATTATTATTATTATTATTATCTGTTTGTGTTATTGTTATTGCTATTGTTATTTTATTATTATTATTATTATTGCTGTTATTTGTATTATTATTATTATTATTACTGTTATTGTTATTTCTATTATTATTTTATTATTGTTATTGTTACTATTATTGCTGTTATTTGTATTATTATTATTATTACTATTATTATTATTACTGTTATTGTTATTGCTATTGTTATTTTATTGTTACTATTATTGCTATTATTATTATTATTATTATTATTACTGTTATTGTTATTGCTATTGTTATTTTATTATTATTATTATTATTGCTATTATTATTATTATTATCATTATCATCATCATCGTCGTCGTTGAAGGATTGACTCATTCATAGCTTATTTAATTCCGTTCATTATACACATTTGAATCTTACAGCAAATTGTATATCCTAATTACATTACCCTAGTCCGCCGAGTTAGCTCTGTGGTAGCGCGTCTGTCTCCAGACTAGCTGACCTGGTTCGATTCGCAGCGGGATCAGAGGTTTTTATGTAAAATTTTTACCTCGGGACTAGGAGAGATGTTGGTGTACAACTTCTATTCACTAAATTGTGCACCAATATGTCTGGGTTAAATCCAAAATCTCTTCGCAATGCATAGGAAGAGAAGGCTAATGTCACTGTTGGTAGTGATTCGTCCATCGAACGGGGACGTTAAGCCTGGCGGCCCCCTTGGTGTTATTCGACAGGAGTAGTCTACATGCCGGCACCAGGTATTCCCTTCTCCCTTCCTCATCTTCATCATCATCTTCACTCATTCCCTATACTACTCTACGAACACTTACACATACACTCACCCTAATACATGACATAACTCTCCACAGATACACAGCGTGTCCCGTCGAAGTGGTGTGCAACTTGAAAATGGGTCACAGTCGCGCCATCTATCTGCAATATGCGGAACCCGAATCACGCAAGTGAAGTGGGTAGGCATTAGACGCACGCAGGCGCACACACTCATTCCATTACCCCAAATCCTGTGTAGACTTTACAGGTAATCAAAGACATTTCCTCAAATCACATGTCATTTTTTAATTTTTCTAAATTACTTACTTACAAATGGCTTTTAAGAAACCCGCAGTTTCATTGCCGCCCTCACATAAGCCCGCCATCGGTCCCTATCCTGTGCAAGATTAATCCAGTCTCTACCATCATATCCTACCTCCCTCAAATCCATTTTAATATTATCCTCCCATCTAGGTCTCGGCCTCCCCAAAGGTATTTTCCCTCCGGCCTCCCAACTAACATTCTATATGCATTTCTGGATTCACCCATATGTGCTACATGTCCTGCCCATCTCAAACGTCTGGATTTAATGTTCCTAATTATGTCAGGTGAACAATACAATGCGTGTAGTTCTGCGTTGTGTAACTTTCTCCATTCTCCTGTAACTCTTAGCCCCAAATATTTTCCTAAGAACCTTATTCTCAAACACCCTTAATCTCAGCGCCTCTCTCAAAGTGAGAGTCCAAGTTTCACAATTTTTAATACCCGCGCTAAATAAGGGTCTAACTCTTATTCCGAAAGAGATTTCAGTTCATTCGCTAATTTTTGGTGTATATTTAATTGATTTATCCACTTCTGAACACATCTCGAAAATTCTGAAGAATGGCAAATGAGTTTTAACATTTACGATAAAATATGAAAAATTGAAAATAAGTGAGATTCGATTCCAGGACCTCATACATACGCATAGTGTACAACCTAGGCCATTCTGCTGGTCTGTAGATTACGTACGTACTAGACTTACAGTATACTACATTCACAGGAACCTGACGATTGCGCCATTTTACGAAGTAATTTGTTTGGAGAAATGGCTAGTCGTCAACATGGAATCTCCCCTTCAGTCTGTGTAACTCGGTATGCATTTCATTAAATTATCGCGATTCTCCTTCGCTACCTCCCTTGTGAGAAGCCTTTGAAATCCGACACAGATACAAAATTCCCATTTATACATCATGTGGAAGCAATAAATAAAGGAAAGAAACGTTTTGTGACGCACTTGACAGTCGTCCTCGCCTTTCGCTTATCAGCCTGGTACATCCGTACAACAGTTTACGATTTCTTCGGTGAATTCTGAGAAATACAGGAAGGGGGTATTTTACATACATGGTCGGTATAACCAATGTTCGACGCATCGCTCTTGGAAACGATAAAATTTACAACTCGCTTATCTAACTTCTCCTTAATAAGAGAAACGGCAACATGGGCAGTTATTATTAGTATTGTTATTAAAATATCCCTTTGTTTATAAACCTACTTCACCTGCAGGCACGGAAGGGTTATACACAGTTCTGTATGCAGTGTTTTAAGTAGAAGCTTGCTTACTACTGAACTCCAACCACGAGAAAGTCTCCAGGGAATAAGACGAAGCGGGGTGATGCTGTGAATGAATGTTGATGTCATAAGATGTGGGTACTCGTATCTCTATTGGCTATCTCTCAAAGCACAAACCATAACACTACCCTAGTTACAAAATTAGATCATCGTTAATCTCCTGGCCTTTTAATCTCTCCATACAGGTAATAACATATGCAGGCGAGCGCATGATTTTTAAACTGACGTTATAACTCTAATATTATCTATCTACTTCGCTCCAATAGATGTTGATGTTATGCTTTATTTAACGACGCTCGCAACTGCAGAGGTTATATCAGCGTCGCCGGATGTGCCGGAATTTTGTCCCGCAGGAGTTCCTTTACATGCCAGTAAATCTACTGACATGAGCCTGTCGCTTTAAGCACACTTAAATGCCATCGACCTGGCCCGGGATCGAACCCGCAACCTTGGGCATAGAAGGCCAGTGCTATACCAACTTGCCAACCAATAGATTTTTTATTTTATTGGGTTATTTTACGACGCTGTATCAACATCTAGGTTATTTAGCGTCTGAATGATATGAAGGTGATAATGCCGGTGAAATGAGTCCGGGGTCCAGCACCGAAAGTTACCCAGCATTTGCTCGTATTGGGTTGAGGGAAAAGCCCGGAAAAAACCTTAACCAGGTAACTTCCCCAACCGGGATTCGAACCCGGGCCACCTGGTTTCGCGGCCAAACGCGCTGCCGTTACTCCACAGATGTGGACCCAACCAATAGATGACGCAATAGTAAGCACATTCCTTTCACGGTTTATCTTCTGGTTGGAGAACAGTATTCTCCGCGGCAAACCTCCTGCATATGGCCTTCAGCGGTTTCACAGCTCTCGCGAATCATAGGAGTGCAGCATTGCCTAATAAATGGATATCGCTATCAAAGGGGGCGTTGGCGGTCGGGCATTTATTCAATTATGAAATTCAGTAGCTTGTCAGATATAAAAAGAATGTATTTATAAGTATGTCCGAAAAAAAATCGTATTTTAGGTCAATTAGAGGAATCAGTTTAGTAAATACCGGTTGTAAAATTGTCTCCAACATAATCGAAACCAAATTAGACAGATATTATGAGAACATATTAGGAGAAGAACAGAAAGGATTTAGGAAAGGGAGATCATGCTGTGATGGATACTTCACAATGAAACTTTTGACAGAGAAACATCGGGAATTTAATATAGAAACACATATTGCATTTACTGATCTTTTTTTTTTTTCATTGTTGGTAACTCTATAGCATCTATTAGATGCTTTATGGTTGTGCTAACAGATGAAGTTACTTGTCAACAATGTGACGCTGAAACATGTGTTCAGGTTACTGCCCAGCGACAGTCCTGACGTATTTTTATATTGTGATGATTGGTTAATTTATATTAACCCGGCACACTCACAATCACACTCACATTCATACAAATTTCCAGATTCTAGACACCCAGGGAATTCCTCTTCTACCGGGAATCGAACCCGGGACCTCCTGATCTGGAAGCCAGCATGCTGACCAACAGACCACGGAGGCAGTCATTTATTGATCTTAAGAAAGCTTTTGATCACGTAAACCGCAACAAACTTATAGAAATACTAGTATGTGATAATATTCCACAACAAATAATTGAAAATATGTTTAACCTATATCAAGAAACTTTCATGTTTGTCAAAATTGATAAGATGTCTGATTGGTTGGAAATTTTTACCTGTGTCAAACAAGGATCTCCTCTCTCACCCCTCTTATTCAATATTTATATGAACGCAATTGTACAGGAATTTAGAAACTCAAGACATGGTCATATAACTATAAATCGAAATTTTTGTTTGGACGTACTGACTTGCAGATGATTTGGTTTTGCTAGCCACCCCAGAAGATGATTTACAACTATCAGTGTATAGTTTAAAATTAATAGCTGATAAATATCGCATGGAAATATCCACGGAAAAAAAAGAAAATAATAGCATTCTGCGGCAAAGAACCTGTACGAAGCAAAATTTGTATAAATGGTAACATTTTAAAAAGGGTTAATGAATTCAATTACCTTGGTTTCAAGCTTTCCTTTCTACCTCATCTACATATCTCACAAAAAAACAATTACTGCCAGTGAAATTAAGTTTATGCACCGAACAGAGGATACACTAAATGGGATCATAAAGGAAATGAAGACATCCTACAAGAACTGGAATGGAACTTGTACTGCAGTATATTCATCAATATCAAAAGAACTGGCTTCACCATGTCAAGCGTATGCCTAGAACAAGGATTTCTCGAGCGATCTTGAACTACAGACCAACAGGGAAAAGATCACTGGGTCGCCATGTGAAGAGATGGCGGGAAAACTTTTGTGAACCGGAACAGTCCTTCTAGGACTATCACCTGTTTGGAAGATGATTTTAGGTCAAACCGTTCCTTCTGTACAATGGCAACATTTTAGAAAGAGTTAATGAATTCAATTATCTTAGTTTCAAGCTTTCCTTTCTACCCCATCTAAATATCTCACAAAAATTTTTAAATTCAGTAAATCTGCAGGCATTATCAACAGTATAATGAAACCTTCTTTAGTCCAGAAACATACCCGCACTCGTCTGTACAAGATCTTAGTAAGACCTGTCTTTTGTTATGGCAGCGAAGCTTGGACCTTACAAAAAAGCGATGAAAATAGAATTCCTGCCAATGAAATGGAGTTTATGTGCCGAACAGCAGGTTACTCTAAATGGGAACATAAAGGAAATGAATACATCCTACAAGAACTGGGAATGGAACCTGTACAACTGGCTTCACCATGTCAAGCATATGCCTAGAACAAGGATTTCTCGAGCGATATTGAACTACAGACCAACAGGGGAAAAAAAGATCACTGGGTCGCCCTGTGAAGAGATGGCGGGAAAACTTTTGTGCGAGATCGTGCGTATTTGCTTGGTTTCCGCACAAAACCAATCCGCGGCAAGTCTAAAATTCTACATTCAGTATTCCCAACCTAACACACAAAAATTTCCCTCTTCTTACCGCTTAAGTGACATATTCATTTTGTGCGAGATCGTGCGTATTTGCTTGCTTTCCACACAAAACCAATACGCGGTAAGTGTGAAATACCACATTCAGTATTCCCAACGTAACACACATAACAATTTCCCTCTTCTTACCGCTTAAGCGCCATATTCATTTTACTGCTTTAGGCTTTTAACACATTATTTTTAGAGACGTTTAACATAGTAATAATTATAAATTGGAAACTTACCACTGCAATTTCACCTAAATTGCACTGTTAATTATTGTTTTTAAATATTTGCAAAAATTAAGTAAACTCTAGAACACCACAAAAGTTACTGCATTTGTAATGCAAGTAACATTAAGGAAGCCGTGAAAAAATCAACAAGATTCCAGATGCCGATGTTATTACTGCAATATGTTATATAAATAATATTGTTAAAATATTAAAATGAAAAATAAATCATTACATAACCTTACCGTTTGTTTTAAGTTCGCATTTATAGACTGGGAGAAAAAAAAAAGACAGACGTATATCACGGCCTGCTGGAATATAGTAAACACAGAAAACATTTTATAGCAACAATGTTGAAGATAGATATTTTAGTTTTTAAAAGTTTCCGTCATTGAACAGAAACCAAGATGGAGATTTCATTGCATCTAATTAGAAATTCCTCTTTCAGGTATGGAATAAACGATCTTCGCACAAAATAATGTACGATACACGAGCGGTATGTTTGTTTTCATGTTCTCGGAAATTAAAAAAGCTCAATTACGTTTCGCTTTTTCAATCTTTTCCTCGAACATGAAAACATCAACATACCGCTCTTGTAACGCATATTACTATTACTGCTTTAAACTTTCAACATATTATTTTTAGAGACGTTCAATATAGTAATAATTATAAATTGGAAACTTACCACTGCAATTTCACCTAAATTGCACTGTTAATTATTGTTTTTAAATATTTGCAAAAATTAAGTAAACTCTACAACTCCACTAAAGTTACTGCATTCGTGATGCAAGTAACATTAAGGAAGCCGTGAAAAAATCAACAAGATTCCAGGCTCATCATGGACTGGGGGGGGGGAGACAAACGTATATCACGGCCTGCTGGAGTATAGTAAACACAGAAAACATTTTAAAGCAACAATGTTGAAGATAGATATTTTTGTTCTGCAAATTTGCCGTCATTGAACAGAAACCAAGATGGAGATTTCATTGCAACCAATTAGAAATTCCTCTTTCAGGCATGTAATAAACGATCTTCGCACAAAATAATGTACGATACACGTGCGGTATGTTTTCTTTCAATTCTCGGAAATTAAAAAAGCTCAACTACGTTTCGCTTTTCCAAACTTTTCCTCGAACATGAAAACTTCAACATACCGCTCTTGTAACGCATATTACTATTGTAGATCGGAACAGTCCTAGGACTATCATCTGTTAGGAAGATGATTTTAGGTCAAACCGTTTCCTCTGTACAATTATTACAAGGATATGGGTTACGGCGTAGTGTTCGAGCTCTTAACGCATTCCGGAAGAATTGTTTAGAACGCCTGCATCACTTAAGACATGTAAATACAATAAAACAGAAAACAAACGCATACACATACTCTTATCATTCTTCCTCTGTATTTGTATTTGCACAAAACCTTCATCTCAGGAGATTAACTTTTATTAATTATATCAAATCTGTTCATTATAGCATTTCAGCAACTGTAATTAAACGCAGGCAGTACCAACGCCTCGCAAGTATTTGCGCTTGTCCTATAACACGCCGCGCCAACATCTAGCCGATCAGTTGGGCTTGCACCATGTTTCATTAGCCTGGTACCACCACGACAATAACGTGTCAGCGCTGTAATGGGTTGGGGCCGAGCCTACCACATGTTGCGATAGAAAACAGCTGCACTCTAGGGCTTCGCACGTTACACGTTCTGTAATACTACAACAACATACAAGATGTGGAGCAGCCGAGCTCGTGTCTGATCTGTTTACGCTATTTTCCAGTGTAAACTACTTGCACGTCTAGTAAAATTGTTGTATCAGATGGGCGAACTTCGCGAAATACATACACAGCAGTGTTTTACAGTTCAGTAAAGACGATTTCACTAACCATTGTAAAAGACATTTCCTTTATGTTACAATTAACTACGAGTATCGTACTGTCTATTGTAATTGGGGCTTTGCCCTGTTATAGGCAAATAAGTGACTAAGTAACCAATAAATAAGTAAATAACTAAACAGTCCACCGCTGTGAAGTAACGGTTAGCATGCCTGACCGTGAAATGAGTAGGCCAGGTTCAAATATTGGTTGGGACAAGTCACCTCGTTGGGTTTTTTTTCAGGGGTTTTCCCTCAACTCATTAAGAGCAAATGCTGGATAACTTTCGACGCTGGACACTGGACTCATTTCGCTGGTATTACCATCTTCATATTCTCATCTCATTCAGACGCTAGATAACCTTAGCAGTTTATAAAGTGTCGTACAATAGCCAATTAAAAACAATTACTAAATAGGTAAGTATTTTATTTATTTTACTTGGTTATTTAACGACGCTGTATCAACTACGAGGTTATTTAGCGTCCATGGGACTGGTGATAGCGAGATGAGGCCGACGATTCGCCATAGATTACCTGACATTTGCCTTATGGTTGGGGAAAACCTTGGAAAAAACCCAACCAAGTAATCAGCCCAAGCGGGAATCGAACCGCGCCCGAGCACAACTCCGAATCGGCAGGCAAGCGCCTTAACCGACTGAACTACGCCGGTTGCTGTAAGTAAGTAAATAAGTCTATTTGTCCGTAATGACCAGACCTCGGATTTTTAGGCTCGAATAGGATACATTGCAACAATTTTATATAAAAATCCCTAAGTGTATGCAACACGAGAAACTCTCGAGCGATGATATTGCCTAAAACTAGGTGCATTAATGAACGTGTGTTTCAGTCCTCATGGAATGAGGAAGCGATCATGAAGTAGTTAACGAAAATTCACGGCTTTGTTAATTGATATGATATGATATATATTTCTTCACAGCACTTCTTTACATGTAATGGTGTACCTCACATTTCTGTATCCGGTGCCACCATTAACATATTATTACAATAACACATTATTTGCAGTACACGTCTACACACATACTCCCAATTCCGCTATGTACGTTTTTTTTTTTTTTTTTTTTACTTGGTCAATCTCCCCTTCAGTATTTCCCTACATTTCATTTGCTATTCTCTATTTGTTCATTAATCCTAATATATCTAATATTATATACTCCTTTCACACCCCCCTTTTCCTCTAACTACTATTCACTAAATCTCAATTTCAATTTTTCTCTATAAGCTTTGTTAATTTAAATGCGGGAAATAGAAAGTCAGAAATGAAAATAAATATCAAACTTTCAAATCCCAAAACATCCTTGCAATTCCACCCATGCTCACAATGGCAATCACGAACAGCATAAACGTTCCACGCTAGTGTAGAGATTCGATGAAACCCTGCCACTTTTTCACACTCCAGAAGGCCAATATTAAGTTGAGGGAATTTCAGGCAGTAATGGAGAAATTATTGTGAAAGAAAAGATAAATTTTGTCGATTTTTTTAAATGGAGCTAACAGATATTAGTCAAAGACACAGCCACACGAATGATTTGATTTTAAATGGATTACTGTAATCTCATTTCGATTCAAAGGACGGATTGTCTTCTCGTCTCTGTAATGAGATGCTGATGTCTACACAACAGCAATAATAAGCGAGAAAGTTTAGCAAATTAAAGTGTCCGATTTATTACTCAGTGCTGCGCGCTTCCCATCCAATTTCCTCGGCCTCGGCTCCATGATGGGTTGGCGTTCAGTTAATCTTATCAACTCTGCAACAGCAAACTAAAAGAAAGAGACTCCTTTGAGTCCCGTCCTTTTTCTTCAGGAGTAGATTGGCTAAACTTCTCATCCCTCCCTCCGTCCCGGCTCCCATTGTAAACTAAGTAGGTCACTCAAAGTCAAAACACACCAACCAGACAATCTTTACAAAGCCTGCGTGCGTGCATGGCGCTGAGGCAGACGAAACAACTTTGTAACAGAAAATTGTATTTGTTCACTGTAACGTTGACAACAATCTGTGAAGTTAAGGGACTATATTTTATAAACTGAGTTCAATAGAAATATCCCACCTCTCTCTCTTTCCATCCATCCATCCATATACCAGCCCGTCCGTCCGTCCACCAGCCCTTTCGTCCGTCCATATACGAGCCCTTTCGTCTGTCAATCAACCAGTCCGTCCGTCCTTCCATCCACCAGCCCATTCGTCCGTCCATGCACCAACCTTTCGTCCGTCTGTCAATCCACCAGCCCTTTCATCCGTCTGTCAATCCACCAGCCCTTTCATCCGTCCGTCAGTCCACCAATCCTTTCGTCCGTCCGTCAATCCACCAGCCCGTCCATCCATCAGCTCTTTCGTCCGTCCATCCACTAGTCCTTTCGTCCGTCAATCCACCAGCCCGTCCATTCGTCCATCCACCAGTCTGTTCGATCATCCATCCACCAGCTCTTTCGTCCGTCCATCCACCAGCCCTTTCGTCCGTCGAGCCACTAGTCCGTCCGCCCGTCCATCCACTAGTCCGTCCGCTCGTTCATCCACCAACCCGTCTATCCGTCCATTCAATCCACCAGCCCGTCCGTCCGTCCAACAGCCTGTCCGTTCATCTATCCACCAGTCTGTCCGATCGTCCATCCACCAGCCCTTTCGTACGTCCATTCACTAGTCCGTCCGTTCGTTCATCCACCAGCCCATCTATCCGTCCATTCAATCCACCAGCCCGTCCGTCCGTCCAACAGCCTGTCCGTTCGTTCATCCACCAGTTTGTCCGATAGTCCATCCACCAGTCCTTTCGTCCGTCCATCCACTAGTCCGTCCGTTCGTTCATCCACCAGTCCGTCCGTCCATCCATCCATCCATCAATCCATCCGTCCATCCACCAGCCCTTTCGTCCTTCCATCCACTAGTCCGTCCGTTCGTTCATCCACCAGCTCGTCTATCCGTCCATTCAATCCACCAGCCTGTTCGTCCGCCCATCCACTAGACTGTCCATCAGCTCGTCCATCCACCGTCCACTATTCACCAGTCTGTCAGTCTCCATAATCTCATCCGTCTGCCCTTACACCCATTAAGTTTGTCCGCCTCTCCAGCAATCTGTCCATCAACTCATCAGTCTATCTTTCCGCCCATTTATCCATCAGTCCTTGTCCATCCATCCTTCCATCCCTCAGCCTAAGTGGTTAGTCAGTACTCATTTGGTCTATATTCCATATCGAACAATATGTTAGAGTCACAAAATACCTCTTAATAAAATGGCTCGTACCGACTCCTTTCATAAAAATATACAAATAGATAGGTACACAGTTGATAGCTTTGAACACCTTCAATATACTGAAACCACAGTTAACTAATAAAAATGGTTTAAACTGTAAAGAAGATATAGTCTGCAGATAGAATATTCATAGGTACCGATAAATTATCTATTTTCTTTTCTTTTACTCGTCAGATATATGAACTTAGAAACAGGAAGACGAAACAAAGCAGTATTAGAAAGAAAACTTAATATTTTTATCCATAGGAACTCCAATGAACAGTAATGGAGAATTATAAAAATGAAATGGCATTTATTAACACCATGATGCGTCGTCTAATAATTATTTGAGGCAGACTTCAATGGATTAGGCACGTATTGAGAGCAATACAAGAAAAAATATATAATCAATTGTGAAAGAAAGATTTGCAAGAAAAAGAGAACGTCGAAGATCGCGATTTATATAGTATTATAATAATGATAAGTAAGAAAATGATTGACGAATCTTATGCAATAAAACGATTATACGTAATACTTGTACAGTATACTCAGTTGTGGGTAATCTCGGCCCCTTATAAGAAATAAAATATCTATTAACTACTAAATGAGTTGTCACTCACCACAGGAGTCTGTATAGGATGTTCGTTGACCATCTGTAACAGGGAACAAGATACAAATTATTATCATTATTGACAAAGCATTGAAGTAACAGGAGCACAGTTTAGGTTTTTAGTTACGAATCTATAGTCGCGTCGCTGTTATTTATTAATCGTGTAGCACTAATACTCCATGTGGTACAAAGAAAAAACAAAAGAAAAAGTGGAGAGAGAGAAGAAAAGCCCGATATGAAGAAATTAATAAGCGACAAAAAGGGGACGAAATAAAAGAAGAGGTAAAGAGATGAAAAATATGAATTACTATATACTTGATAAAGAGAATAATAATTATTACGCTTGCGACGTGACATATTTTAAGACAACACATCGCTACTAATATTTCCGGAACTCCTAATTTGCTCGAATGGCTACAATAATCAAAGAAGCAACGTGTTCTGAATGAAATCTCTCTGTTCTGTAAATCTCTCACCCACCAATTAATTGAATCCCCAGCTGCGTTTGTAATGCTACGTCCGCATTTCAATTTCATATTGGTTAAGAGGATTACCAAAATCACTAGATGTGCTTTGAATTCTAATTAATTTTGACTGTCTTTTTGCCAATATGGGTGGCTCAAATAACAACGTACTGTGCTACAGATCTGATAGACCGATTCAATTTCCGGAAGTAAGTGCATATTTAACTTCCTGGTGCAAGTTTGGTTTTATGTCACGCCATTCGTAAATGCATTGAGAGCCAAACATTTGATTGACCCTCCATTTCACAGCAATGACCTGGAAACTGGTGTAGGCTTACTTCTTTCTAGGAGATTTGAACGGAAGGTTAGGTGTGAAACTTAGGCGTGGCTGAGTGGTCAGTTCTTCAGCCTGTCACGCAGACGGTCCGGGTTCGAGTCCCGGTAAGGCCCGGGATTTTTCATTGAAAAATTCATAGAGACACTTATGATGGACAAGATCGCAGTTGGGGTTTTTCTCGGGGTCCTCAACCAGGATTTGAACCCGGACCGCTCGTTCCACTAGTGAGGTATCTAGTGTTGAATTTTTATCATTTTATTTTGTCAGAGATGTCTAGTTAATGTCAAATTATTTACTAGGCTGAACAACGATCGAGAAAGCAAGACTAATAGCGCCCGCAAAGCCGAAAACCCGCACGACAATGTTCTATACGCCGCGTCGTTGACGTAAAGACTGCTAGACTGTTTCGAGACGTCGAGATTGATCACTCCCTAAGTCCCGAACGTCAAGCAGCCTTGAATCGCAACAGTTGTTTATACCTGACTGAACTTTTATCTACTTTGGCAACTGTTACATATGTATAAACGATCAAGTAACTATTTGAAACATCATCTCTACCTTTCAGTGTATAACAATCCGTTCCCCAATCTTTATTTAATTACTAGGCCCTTATTAAAAGGCTAGGAATTTTCTTTTCATATGTTTGATATCAAGTGTGCAGTCTCAAGTAAAAAATATTAACGTTATGTTTTATGTTTCTTAGAAATGCAAATTTATTTGAGAATTGTATAACTAAGACACTATTCTGTTTTGTCTTTTTGTTTCATTTAAAAATTTATAATGTTATTTATTTCAATGATGTATGTTATTCAAAGTTACGAAATCTTTCCACACCGACGAAATGCTATTTCGAGAATGATGAGCGAGACTCGAAGCGCACGAGAATGACGAGACGAGACTCTAAAGACAAATGCAACGAACACAGCGAGCGAGAGCGGCAGTTAGTTTTGTTCATCTCTATTATTTACTGTACTTTCTTCTAAACTCTTAAATCTCCGAAATACAGACGAAATGGTAAACATTTCTTTTAAAATCGATAACTGAATTCCCCTTCCCCCCCCCCCCAAAAAGGAAAATTTTCCCCGACTTTTCATCATTTCTTTTAAACAAGATGTTACAAGCAACTGCTTGGCTCGGATAGTTACTCGCCTCAACCTCGTGGGTTGGGCTGAGCATAGTACCACAGTCTAGTATATACAGTCGCGAAGCTCAATACGTAGTAAATATGCAAACATTAGATAGTTGCTCACCACTAGGATCGCTAATATCGCCTCATTACAGGCAATGCAAAATAGTACCGTCACAGTCTATTGTTTCTAGCACCCTCAAAACTCAAGCTTTGTGACTGTATATAGTAGATTGTGATAGTACAGCAACCCTGTTGCCAGGTTGCTGTAACCAAAGATCCCTATTGCTCTTATATAATATCCCTACAATAATTATTTTATTTAACATAAGCAATATTATGAACTGTGTTTCAACTAATAAATAATGATAACAGAATATGTTTACCTTATGAATTCAAGATCCAATTAGAACTGTTCAACAAGATCCTTTAAGTGTTCGATCCTTCACAATTTTTCTATGTGGAAGAGCGATTTTATTGATGTTTATGCTCGACCATGCCGAAATGTAGTAATTATACACCTGGTAGCAGACCTTTAATGCATGTCATTAAAGTACACCTACCCATTAAAGGTCAGGTCTTTCAGCCAATGACGACTCAGGTTACAATTGTACAGCCAATGACAGATCAGCTTTCTACCGTTATAAAACCGCAAGTATCGATTATTCTCGGATATGCAATCGAAAGAGAATTAGCGAAAAGTCACGGAGGCTGGAAATCCAATACTGTCGCAGAAGGTTATGTTCTGTTACTATAATAATTAGCGTTAATTGTAAATAATATTCAAATAAATTCAATTTGTCATCTCGTTTTTCATTGTCTAATTTAATTTCAATGTTATCTCTGTAGGTTCTTATAGCCTAGCAAGGTCAATGTGAACATCTGTTCCTCGGAAAAAATCAATACTTTCGCGTCTGCGCACATCTCACAACATACGGGACATTCGTGAAGGCCAGATACAAAGAAAATTAATAATATCAAGTTAGAAATATGGTCGAGCATAAAAAGTCGTATGAAACTCGCCTATAATGGTAATTAAGAAGCTCGTATGAAAATTATGAAACTCGCTTGCGCTCGTTCCATAAATATCCATACTCGCTTCTTAATTACCTTCATTATAGGCTCGTTGCATAATGTACTATTACAAAGTAATCCATTAAAACTACTGTTATGTTCAACCACATCTAAAACATATCTAAGTTGTTACTTTTTAACCTGGTAATCATGCTCAGGTGTATTTGAAAATTGTACGGGTACTATTTATGCTTTAGACATTTTTAATTTGTGCTGCATTCTTTTTGTGAACGTTTGATAAGCTGTGTCTTGAGGTTAACTTCTTTCGACCACAAATTAATTTTCACATGCTTTACATTTAGCCTTACTAACATTTTCAGTCTTGCATAACCAACCTTTAAAATCTGGTTCCGTTAACTATAAATCTCAAAATGTCTGGCCGTGCCACGATTTTTCACTTCTAGCTAATTCACCATGCAATTTCATTTTCTTCTTGGGAGTAGATGGATCTGATTAGTCACCAGAGAAATTCACATCACAAAACAGTAAATTTCCAATGATTATAGAATTTCATATAGTACTTCAATCACATGTAGGCTATTTCACAAGAAAAGTTGAACTTACACAAACGACCCCACGATACATGAACTGCAATGAGCAGTGACAGAAACTTAAGTGAAAAAAAAAAAAAAATATATATATATATATATATAATCTGGAATTACACAATCCCTTATAGCAGCCGTGGCGAAAATGTAATCGTGCGCCGAGCCACTGTGTAACCTGCAACGTGCATAGCACCAATGAAGGGAGGCGGACACCCGAAGGGGAAGTGAAGCAACTGTTCAACTTATTAACGGATTTTCATTTTCCTTACGAAAAGCAATATAAATATAATTTTATAGAGTATAAGGTTACAAACTAATGTTTAGTACGTGTAACGAAGAAAGAAATGAATAAGAAAACATAGGACACATTATCACAACCTAAAGTTAACTGTCTTCAGAATGTCTCTGCGACAAAGTTTCAAAATCAGGAATTATGTCACTTCCTGCCAATCGTAGTTGATCACGAAGGTATTGTCTGTCAGTCGTGATCTAAATTTGGTGTATTGTCTGTCAGTCGTGATCTAAATTTGGTTTTTACTATTTTAATTGTTGAAAATAATTTTTCACAAACGTAAGTTGTAGCGAACTTGGCTTCAACAGAGCAAGCGAAAGAACGAAGCTTCGGATATTTATTTTTTGGCAAAGATTTTAAAAGTTCAACATTTGTCAAGTCCTTACATCTAGCTTTCATTGTAACATTACATTGTAAATCTGTGAGTTTAAATTGAAGACAAGTTCACACCTGTGGAGTAACGGTCAGCGCGTCTGGCCGCGAAACAAGGTGGCCCGGGTTCGAATCCCGGATGGAGCAAGTTACCTGGTTGAGGTTTTTTCCGGGGTTTTCCCTCAACCCAATATGAGCAAATGCTTGGTAACTTTCGGTGCTGGACCCCGGACTCATTTCACCGGTATTATCAGACGCTAAATAACCCGAGATGTTGATACAGCGTCGTAAAATAACCCAATAATCGTACATCTGCTGAAATAGGATCGAAATAATAATAATAATAATAATAATAATAATAATAATAATAATAAAAATAATAATAACAACAACAACACTTAACCTTTTAATGTTTCATGAGTAACATGTAGTATAATGCCGTTTTATGTTATACAACCGTTTCCTCGTAATACTTGTGAACAAATCATACATTTAATATTCTCACCATATTGGCAGCAAAAAAATGCGTCCTCCCATCCTACTTGAAACTTTCGTTTTTGTAGAGGTAGGCCTACATGGTTTCGAGAGAGACATTGCGACGATACGCCACTCGCAGGTCAGAGACAAATACAAATGGATCGGAATTTGACTCCAGTGAGTGAGAGGGTGGGGGTTGGGGGAGCAAGAGACATGCACAACTATCATTGCGAGCCACAATGTGCTCGTGAGTTACATTTTCGCCACGGCTGCCTTATAGGAAAGAACGGGGATGTTCCTCTCTGATATAAGAGAACAAGTGTTGATATGTGACGTAATCACAAATGCGTTGTGTAAGTACAGATCGACTTGAATTTTAGATTCATAGATCTATAAAATATAAATTAAAATAGGATGGCGATTTGTATGAATATTAACAGAAGGATGAGGAGAACCCTACAACTTGGCCAATTTTACACAAAAATCTCTCAATCCCTACTAGGATTAAAATGCCCCTACAATAGGGATTTTTACTCTACATCTGGCAACACTGCACACCAAACACTACTCCCACCTCTAACGTTACTCCTAAAGTATTTTTAATCTATGAGCAGGTTCATTCTTCAGCGTTTACTACAGTGCAACACGTCAGTTAACGAGTTCTGATGTTATAGCAGAAGCGAGACTTCAGGGAGTCAACGGAGCTAATGAGAGAGTGATTCATCGCTCCGGATTACAGTATAGCATACTTTACTGACCACCCTGTTCCAAGTAGAACAGTAAATTGAGCGTGATGACGTGGGACTTGACATTACAAACATATTTATGAGAGAAATGGTCAGGCAACTGTTGAGAAATGCGTAATTCTTGATGGATTTACGTAACACCGATGAGTCAAAAGGCATCCCCCAGGCTAATCAACAAATCCGACACGAGAGAACGGTACAACAGGCCAGAATATTTCTTCCTAATGTAAAGAATTGGGTGCAGAAGTCAACTGTTAATTGCATCACGTCGTTGGTTGGTAAGAACGTGAAAGTGTTTTAAACAGGTGCACTGAAGTTCAAAGAAATCTGACTAGTAATCGATAGTGATCGATGATTTGTTGCTGTAAGTGTGGCTTCTTTAGTTATTACTTCTATGGATAGATGGCGAAGATAATAGTCAGTGTTGCCAATCGTACAAAAAATATCCGCATTATAGGATTCAATTTTTCATACCACTCTACTGATTATAAAAAACACTGGATTTAGCTGGAAACCATTGATATTGTCAATTGTGAGAATAATTTAGGCTTATCTACATAATCATTTTCCCTGACATATTTTAACTACCCCCATAATGGTGCTACCTATTGAGAACTAGCGGAACTCTTTCAAAGTTTGCCAATTTTTTATATCTTCGGTTTTGACTTATCCCGTAATTGGAAAGTTCGCTTACACGATGATAAAATCAAGATATTTTTGACTAACTGACTCTATCGAATAATCGTGACTTACGATTTCTTTTAGGGTACTAGATGAAAACATTAAAAGCAGGACATTCTATCAACAGTAACCTCACTAAAAGTTTTGTTTTATCTAGAGAAAATCAAAACTCGAGTGGGATTTAATTGACTATTACACGATTAGAAGAAAGCATATAAACATTAAAAGAAATAAAGTACTCTATTACAATAAAACATTAATTGACTTACTGAAATTCTATTTCACTAATGTTAGCTTCACCAAAACGTTTGAACGGGGCCGATATTTTCAGTTGACTATTTATGCTGTAAACAAATGACGATCACAAAGCATGTTTTATAGTACCGCAAAGAATTTGTAGTTTGAAATGTTGGCAAACAAAGAAACAAATGGTAGGGAGGTGATAGAAACATAAGAAAGTACATAAAATTAGAAGAAATAAAGCCTACTCTAATACAATAAAATAGATACTGACTTACTAAAATTCTATTTCCCTAATGTTACCTTTACCAAAATATTTGAACGGAGCCGCCATTTTCAGTCGACTGTGTATGCGGGAAATAAATTACGATCGCAAAGCATGTTTTATAGTACTGTAAAGAATTTGAAGTTTGAAATGTTGGCAAACAAAAAAACAAATGCTAGGGTAGTGACAAAAACAAACAAATGCTAAGGAAGCGATAAAATTAAACAAATGCTAGGGAAGCGATAAAATTGTGCGATAAGCAGCCATGATTGGTTGAAAGACGTCCTTTCGTACTGTTTTATTGGTCAAAAGTAGAATGACGTAATAAAAGTGTAATAGTCTGAAAAAAAAACTGTATTTTCCACATAAACAGAACGTGACACATGATGTGACGCTTATTTTACGCTAGCTATTTTACAAACCAATTTTTAACATTGAAATACATCTTTCTCCTGACTAAAGGTATAGGCCTAGGTGGTAACTTAGGAATTAACCGTCACTTAAAAATGGAATTCCCTCGCGCCGTCGGGAACGGGGAGACAAGAACAATATAAACATCCTGAGACTAGGGGAAGACAAGGAGAACAATACAAATACAAAACAAGGAGAAACAAGAAGAACAAGGGGAATGTAAGGAGAAAAGGGGAAGACGAAAAGAGGAGAACAAGGGGTAGACAAGGAAATCAAGCTACACATCTGTATCTTGACTCAATTAGGGTTGTTGCACCATTGATTATTTCAAAATTAATTTCTTATAAGTCTGTTTTACGAAGTTCTTTCTTTCTTTCTTTCTTTCTTTCTCGGTTTAACCTTCCCCTTTTCCACCGTAGAGACATACAGGACAACAGACAACACGCAGTCTTCTGGACGAATTATATATTTCTTCTTTTGCCCACACCGGGAATCGAACCTGGGACAGCGTGGTCGGGAATCCATGTGCTATTCATATAGCCATAACGGCGGACTTTACTATATAAACGAGACTTCACAGTTACTCCAGCGAATAGGGATTATAAAGAATGGACACTTCGCGTCGGTACCTTTGATGTAGCCGGACTGATTTCAATGACCTTGAAGCCAGCTAAGGCGTGAGATTCTGCTTTCTCCCTAGAGTTGACGCTGACATCACACCAGCTAGCAGTCGACACAGCGGAAATATAACACATGTAATTAATACATCTAGGTACATTATGTACTCAAATAAAATAAATTGGATCCATAAAATAATAAATCCGTCATTAACTGTAATGTATAGACTCTAGAGTTCCTTTATATTGAGAGTTGAGACGTTGACCCCAACAACAATTAAAATATGTAATGATTTGATAGCGCTGAAAATGGAAAAACAAAACTCTTACGAGAAGTAAAACCATATACCTATATTATGTTATATACAAATATTAAACGAATTCGATACTTAATTTTATAATGTATTATATTGTTTTATAATATAATTTAGTATATCTGAAATATAAAATATTATTATTACAACTGATTTGTCACTGAGAAATAAGGAAAAGCTCTTAACTTGAATTTATTTGAAGCATAGCGTTACTGGATTATGCAATAAGGTAGGCGATGTTTGGATCCTGTGCCTCAACTCTATTCTCAATTACTATCTTAGCGTATGCTCGATTACACTAACCTCTAGCGCTTGAAAGTGGAATTAGACGCTGGCGCACAGAGAAACAAAACACAGGAAAATTCGCTCAGTGTCCATTCTTTATAATCCCTATTCGCTGGTTACTCTACACAGCATGTAACCACATTTTGGTGTAGGCCTGATCGTCAGAAAATGTATCTCCTTGAAACGCATTTTCCGTATCTTTTAATGAACATTATTTTCAGATCGATATAATCTCGCTGTCTTTTCCCGTAATTATGAATGACAACGTGTGGTTTCACTGGATTTTCAGTACGACCTTCTCAATGTATTTGCAATTAGTTGCCTGCAGTGAAGTTTCCCCGACCATGGGCTATTTATGCTTTCAAGTTCTTGCACTAGAATGAAGCAGACACGCCTCCTCCATCAGCGGCGTATTGCTTCACTGCAAATTTAATCAGATTGGGATGAAAATAAATGTTACCCGAACCATGAAACGCCACCGACGCAAGTAAGGCTCTTTACTTATGATAAAAGTCTTTCGTGTGACAAGCCAATCATGAAATGTGGGACGGAAAGCTCCTTCAAATAGGTAAACCTTAAGTACCTAAACCTTGCTGCCGATGCTATCACCACTGCGAGTTTCAAGGGCACAAGTGGGGGAAAAATATTAAAAATAATGCACGGTGTTAAAGGTTAAGGGTATATACGGCAGTATCGAATTTCCTCAATGGAGTTACCCTTATCAATGTACCGCGTATTTTTAGTACAATAACGAAATGTGTCTTGCACATTCCAACTGCAATAAGTACCTTGTAAATCTACACTGCAATAAATCGTGTAAATATCTACTGCATTAAGCATGTAGACTACTAAAATCTACTGCGGTATCTTCAAAATTTGTAATGTAGTACAGTAAGTTTCTTGTAAATTTCTACTGCAATAAGTAGGCGTAGTTTTACTTCTGGTTGAGTGTTAGGCCGACGACTGACTTGAGCCGATCATTGTAATGTAACGCTCACAGTGAGCAAGTATTACAAAGCGAGCATCCGTGTGCACGGCGAATACTCACTTTGATACTCGGCTCAGAAGTGCTTCATATTCCATTCCCGTTTGAGATGTCGAATGTACAGAAGTCGTGAACTGAATTGAATTGAATTGAAAGAGGAGAATTTGGAGGACAAATTTAAAAGGTACGCAAAACGCGTTCTTGCAAGGGGTTCGGGGCTGTAAGAAACTAAATATGTGAGCTCCAAGCCTGTTGGGCACTAGTCTCACTGCGGGTTACGCTGCTCCACTGAAGGAGTTCTAGAAAATTTTGAAGGGAAAAAACCCGAAAATGGACGTAACCTCTTAGGTATGACATACGCGAGGGGACGGAAATGTGATCAAAATGGTCACGGGACGGGACGAGGAAGAAATGGCTGGTATAAATCTGCACATTGAAATGAACAGAAGTCGTGAGTGCTGCTTTCAGTTTTATGCAATGGTGTTATTTGCAAAAAAAAGAAGAAGAAGAAAATCAGAAACGGTTGTGGCAAGCGACATCTATATACAGAGACAGAAGTGTTAACGGTGCACCGAATTTATGGAATATCTTGAAAAATCAATATATTAGTGGTCAATTTAAAATTTTATTAGAATATTTCCACAGTCTAATATATAGTCACGAAGCTCAATACGTAGTAAATATGCATCCATTGATAGTTGCTCACCATTAGGATCGCTAATATCGCCTCATTACAGACAATGCGAAATAATACCAGCACAGTCTAGTGTTCCTAGCACCCTCACAACTCAAGCTTCGTGACTGTATATACGACTGTGATATTTCCTTCAGATTTCGAGTACTTGATGTAATTGAGCCAAGAGCTACAAAAGAAAATACTCCGTTCAGTTTCATAAAAATCTGTTATATAGGAGAAAATGTATTAATTTTCTCTAAAACCACCCCATATAAACACAGAAAAATAGATTCTATCTGTAACTCCTGTGGAGAGTTTTATAAAAATCCGTTGGATAGTAGAGAACTTATTAATTTTATCTAAATGCACCTGTGTAAAGGTGTAGCTTCTCTTGTAGAAACGTAATCAGAGTTTGTACATAAAAAAATATAGGCTATGCTACTTGTAACCCCTGTACAGAGTTTTTTTAAACTTATTTTATTGGGCTATTTTACGACGCTGTATCAACATCTCAGGTTATTTAGAGTCTGAATGATATGAAGGTGATAATGCCGATGAAATGAGTCCGGGGTCCAGCACCGATAGTTTCCCAGCATATATTGGGTTGAGGGAAAACCCCGGAAAAACCTCAACCAGGTAACTTGTCCCGACCGGGATTGGAACCCAGGCCACCTGGTTTCGCGGTCAGACGCGCTGACCGTTACTCCACAGGTGTGGACTGTACAGAGTTTAATACAAATTTGTTACATAGGAGAGAAGTTGTTAATTTCGTCGAAATGCACTCCGGTAAAGGGATACTTCCTCTTGTTGTTTAGTCAACTGTCCGAAGACAGGTATGAATCCCACAAGTAGTACCAACAAGACACCACTTATGAGGCAACTAGGCCAGGAGATATGTGGATAGGATGACCAGTTCCTTCCCCCCCCCCTCCATTCATACTTCGCCGATTAGCAACATATTACACTAATCAGACATCAGATATGTGCAGACAATAGTTACTTTTATAGAAACTAAATCAGTGTGTGTACACAAAAAATATATGCTATCTGCAACTCTTATACAAAGTTTAATACAAATCTGTGATAAAGGAGAGAAGTTATTATTTTTGTCCACCTAGATTTACGTTCAGACCTACTGTGCGACTGTTAGGCATCTTACGAATGAGATTTTGTAAATCATCAACACTTAAAATGTTCGTAGGTAGCTATCAGTTGCAGACTTTAGAAATTACTCTGTAATACTACACAATAAGTGCGTAATATACTAATGGCTAATATTTGACTGTTCGTCATTCACCCATATGAAGCCAGTACACACAATGTACGAGGGCATATTTTCTCCATCTCCCAGTATGACTACGTACATTGCATGACAGTTACAATTTTGTATATAAGGCAGAACAAATTGATAGTCAGCGAAACTTCTGGAGAACGAATGCATCTCTACATACCTGAGACCACTTCAACCCGACGCGAACCGCTTTCCACAACTGTTGTATCTCAGCCTTCGATTTATTATTTTTGTAACATACCAACCCCTCGCAAAATACTGTACATTTCCCTCCTAGAACCATAGAACTAATCGATTGTATCATTTGCATCTTTTTCGTTCTTAAACCGATATATCTTATAATCCTTAGGTAAATAGTAACCAATAATAAATTTCTGATACATGAATCGCTATTTCGCGACGGAGAATATAGTACACAAAGCTTGGCGAGAAGAACAGAAAGATTAAGTGATTAGTAAATATTGAAAATAGGATTCGAGACTTTATAGCCCAATAAGAAATGCATGTTCTAAAGTTTTAGTCCAGTAACTAGGTGTATTTTCTAAATTGTTGCTGCAAGTTAATCAAATGTGTTCAAAATGTTTATTACAGGAACAAATTAATTATAAAAGTTCAATACATTAACGAATGTTGCACTTAATTGTTAAGAGCATAAACAAATAATGTATTCCGAACTTTTAGTAGAATATCCTATTTCTTCAATTTTTTTGTCCTGTAAGAAAATCACGTATCCTCCAAATGTTAGTGCAATAAGAAATGCACAGTCTAAAGTTTTAGTGATGGAACCAAATCTATCTTATAAAGGTTTGACACTGTTAACGAATGTAGATTTTTTATGTTTAGTGAATTAACAAAAGTATTCCTTACTGCACTAAGAACTGTATTCTGACCATTAGTGTATTAAGACATGTGCTAAATTTGTAGTGCATTAACAAAGTAATGTGAGCTAAATTTTTCGTGTATTAACAAATGTGTTCTAAACGTTTAGTGCACTAAAATGTACTATAAATTTTATAGTGCATTAAGAGATATGTTCTAAATGTTAGTGTACATATTAACGAATGTGTACTAGATGTTTAGTAGTTTAACACATATTCTAAATTTTATAGTGCATTATTTTTTTTATTTTAGTAGGTTATTTTACGACGCTTTATCAACATCTAAGGTCACTTAGCGTCTGAATGAGATAAAAGTGATAATGCCGGTGAAATGAGTCCGGGGTCCAACATCGAAAGTTACCCAGCATTTGCTCATATTGGGTTGAGGAAAAACCCCGGAAAAAACCTCAACCAGATCGTAGTGCATTAAGAAATATCTTCTATTTAAATTGTTAACTGCCTCCCATTTGAGGTAACCCAGAAGGACTCAGTAAACTCTCCTACATGAATTTTACAATATTAACAATATTATCAGTATACATATTAACAAATGTGCACAATGTTTAGTACATTAACCTATGTATTCTAAATGTTTAGTAGATTAACAAATATTTTCTAAGGGCCGTATTCATAGACATTTTTAGCGCGGGTTTTCGGTGGATGATCAGCGTTTTTCGTATTCATAAACCAGTGTTAGCGATAGGATATGATTTGAATTCTGTACTAGTAACCAGTGGATAGCCGGGGCTAGCTTAGTACGCTCGTAGCGCGTGCTGCGAAATGTCTATGAATAGCACCCTAAATTTCTAGTGTATTAACAAATATTTAGCGAAGTTTTAATGTATTTTTAACAAATTTATGCTCAGTTGTAAGTACTTTAACAAAAAATATATTCAACATTTTTAGTGTATTAACAAATAATATTTAGCAAAGTTTTAGTGTCTTTTTAACGAATTTATGCTCAATTGTAAGTGCATTAACTAAATTTGTAATTATATTTAACATTTTTAGTCTATTAAAATTTTAGTGTATTAACAAATATTTAGCAAAGTTTTAGTGTATTTTTAACAAATTTATGCTCACGTTAAGTACATTAATATACATTATATTCATTCAACATGTTTAGTGTATTAACAAATATGATCTAAATTTTAATGTATTTTTAACAAATTTGTGCTCAATTGTAAATATATTAACAAAATATGTATTCCGTATTTTTAGTGTATTAACAAATATGTACTCAATTTTTAGTGTATTAATAAATGTGTTCTAAATTTATAGCGCATTAACAAATTGTAGCGTATATTTTTATTGCATTAAGAATTTATTGTATAGCGCTACTGAATTTTAGTGTATTAAAAAGTCTGTACTACATTCGTAGTGCATTAAGGAAATGTGCTAAATTTTTTGTGTATTAACAAATGAGTACTAAAATTTCAGTGCATTAAGAAATGAGTACTAGAGTAATTAATGAGTAACATACTTTTATGCTCGACCATGCCGAAATGTAGTAATTATACACCTGGTAGCAGTCCTTTAATGCATGTCATTAAAGTACACCTACTCAGTAAAGTACAGGTGTTCATCCAATGACAAGTCAGCTTTGTACCGTTATAAAACCTCAGCCAATGACAAGTCAGCTTTGTACCGTTATAAAACTGCAAGTATCGATTATTCTCGGATATGCAATCGAAAGAGAATTAGCGAAAAGTCACGGAGGCTGGAAATCCAATGCTGTCGCAGAAGGTTATGTTCTGTTACTATAATAATTAGCGTTAATTGTAAATAATATTCAAATAAATTCAATTTGTCATCTCCTTTTTCAATGTCTAATTTAATTTCAATGTTATATCAAAGTTAATATTTAGTTTACTCTGTAGGTTCTTATAGGCTATCAAGGTCGATGTGGACATCTGTTCCTCGGAAAAAATCAATACTTTCGCGTCTGCGCACATCTCACAGTTTACGAGGTATTGCTCAAGGTCAGTTAGATACAAATAAAATGAATAATTTCAAGTTAGAAATATGGTCGAGCATAAAAAGTCGTATGAAACTCGCCTATAATAGTAATTAAGAAGCTTGTATGAAAATTATGAAACTCGCTTGCGCTCGTTTCATAAACATCCATACTCGCTTCTTAATTACTATCATTATAGGCTCGTTGCATAATGTACTATTAATGCATTAACAAATGCGTTCTGAATTTTTAATGCCTAAATTTTAGTGCAATAAAACGCATCTTCTGAAATTTTAGAGCAATAAATTTCTTATATTACTATAGTACATAGTACCGGTAATAAATTTTTGTTGTTCCCAATGTTCTAATAATAATAATAATAATAATAATAATAATAATAATAATAATACGACTCAAATGTGATTTCCTAATCATCTGTCTAATTTAGTAATGTGGAAGAAAATCTTCATAGTTATACTGAAATCTAATCTTCGTGAATCTTTCGAGCCTGGCCAGCCTTCCAGCTGGGAGGAACACGTGCGATGCGAATCTTCCGTAGTAAGACGCTGGAGCGTATGAAGGTGGGCTCAATGTTACGCGGCGCCCCCCAAGTGACTCACTGTTGGAAAACTAAACATTCTGCACAGATCGATGAGTCAGTAACGTACACAGAGTCGGGTTCGAGTCTGTGTGAGGCGGGAGCCTCGCTGTGGTCTGGTCATTAACCTTGCGCTATTGGCACGTTGTCAATACGGAGCACACGCGGATCTCGCGGACGCCCTCTTCACAGCCTTAATGTGCAGGCGAGAAGAAATGGGCGCACCAGACTAACTGCAATAAGCAATACACCTTTCGTGTAGTTAGAAGAGATACAGTGTGGTTATGAAATAACGCGACACAGAACTCTCCGTCTTTCGTGAAGTATCAAATGAGGGACTATACAGGGTGTCTTTTTTCTCTCTTTCGGAGGATTTTATTTTTTTTTAATTTTAGTAGGTTATTTTACGACGCTTTATCAATATCTTAGGTTATTTAGCGTCTGAATGAGATAAAGGTGATAATGCCGGTGATTCGAGTCCGGGGTCCAGCACTGAAAGTTACCCAGCATTTGCTCATATTGGGTTGAGGGAAAACCCCGGAAAAAACCTCAACCAGGTAACTTGTCCCGACCGGGAATCGAACCCGGGCCACCTGGTTTTGCGGCCAGACGCTCTAACCGCTTTCGGAGGAGTGCCCGCTGGCAAGCACGGCAGCCTTAGGATTATTATGAAACCTCTTTTTATTGGAATGATTGTTGAAGTCCATTTACGATCGTTCTTCAAGCGCATGATTCACTGCATGGTGTCATCTTATCGATTCAGCCACAGCATCCAGTTCTGACTGGAGACCTGATCCTCCGCTTTCCTGTGATGTTGTTCTACGGCATACACGGGCACAATTTTCGGTTACGTGAGGCACTCGATTTGAAATAGTTTGTTTACTAGGAGAGGAGACTGCAGAGTAGGATGGGAAATATAAACTGCTGTGACCTGCGTCACCTTATCGTAATCGCTAAGGCGGTCAGTGGCGTATTATTAGGAAAGCGCTTGGTTAACGTGAGAGACTCGAAAACTACTTAATAGATTTGCACGTTCTCGACCTAAAATAATTTCAAAAAATCATATTTCGTTTTCTACGCACATTTGATATTTTTTTTTTTATAAATTTCTTTTGGAAATAATACGTACAAACAACATTTAATTCCTCGTGCCTTTTAATGCAGCGTGTTTAAGGTATAATGTCGTATTTAGTATACTATGCAAATGTTAAGATCGTAAATTTTCTTCGGAATAGTACGAAAAATAACATTTAATTTGTCTTACCTTCTAACTCAGCATGTTCTTTATGACATAAGGAATAATGTCGTTGTATATTAAATTTATTAATGCCCAATAGGATTTTCGAGCATAACATACATCGTATGTTCTCCCCTTCTAAACAGCAAAAAACTCTTCCTCCCATTTCTCATGAAATAATCGTTTTCTAACGCGTACACACTGCTTTGATAATGCCATTATGCCACCACTAATATTGCTTATGAAACTGATATAGAACCTGCCCACGCCTAGGAGCTGCGTGAGGGAGGAACGAGGACTGTAAAGATGATGTCACTCAGAGCGATAAGCTCTGTGAAGGTCAGTGAGGCACAAATTCTCAAGTGAGGCACGATGCCCATCTCTGTCTACGGCCTTCTCAAATCAATGGCATCTGTTCGCAATTCATGTGTTTTAATCTGCTGCATCCTTAACCAGAAGAACATGTCGCGGTTATTCCACGATTCACCAAGACGCCATCTGTCCGAAGGAGCTACACTACCCCGGTCGCCAACAGTACGCTTAAAGCCCCTGCGGCTTCGCTGGATATGTGCAGCTCCCGCAGACAGATGCCGCCTATAGGCAGATCCTGGAACCACGTCCGCCATGTCCTTCCGGTTGACATGTAACTATTGAAGATGATTAATGGCAATGATATTAATGAAGGCGAAATGAGTCCGAGGTCCAACGCCGAATGGTACCCAGCAATTCTGCTTCAAGTGGTTGAGGAAAAACCTCAGAAAAAACTCAACCAGGTAAGTTGTCCCAACCAGAATTTGAACCCGGACCCGCTCGTTTCACGGCTAAAAAGGCTAATTCGTTACTCCACAGCGGTGGACATACAGGGTGTTAAAAAAGCATTCAATGTTTTGAGAGGTGGTAGTATTCATAGAAAGAAGAGAAAAACGTTTAATAAACATGGCTCCCAAAATTAATATTTTCCGAGATATGAGTACGTGCTCAGAGTGGTTTCCATAAAAGGAAGGAGCATTCAGTATTCTGTGAAGTGATAGTAGTCGCCAAAACAAGCAAAAGAAAGTAATATACACGGGTTTTAAAATTAATATTAATATCTCACTCTCTGGCTACGACGTTGCAATCTGTGGTGGCTTGAAATTAGTGGTTTTTAAATTAAATTTACACGAAAACCGCCTGAAATACGTCAAAAGGGTAAATTATTCTTCATTAGATTTTCTATCGATATTGACAAAAATCACGATCGTACTCGCAATACAGAGCTATTCAAAAAGAAGGGGCAGATTTCAAGCATTTATTTCTTCCAAACTACAAAAGATAGAAACACAATTCCAATGTTCCAACGTTCCTGGACAGAGAAAGATTCAATGTTGTATGCATTCAATATAAGCACCATGTATTACACGACAAATATCAAAATGGTGGCTCATTTCTTTCCACACACGGATCAGCTGGTCTCCAGTTATCGAATTCACAGCTTGAACAATTCGATGTCGCAGACTTTCAAGAGTGTCAGGGATGGGGGGGATAAAAACACGGTCTTTTACGTGACCCCACAGATAAAAATCACAAGGAGTGAGGTCTGGAGTCCTGGGAGGCCACCGGCGATGAAGTTGATCTCCTCCTCCTCCTCTTCCAATCCAACGTGGACGTCCCGTGCTTTTCTGTTTGCAGATGCAACTATCTTCTACGAATTTTCGATGCCACTATTAAATCTGCTAATGACGAGGCGATTGTTTATTAAACTGACGGCGAAAAGCACGTTGAACTTCAAAAATGGACTCTAGTTTTGCTAATTGCAGCACACAAAATGCTTTTTCCTGTTGTGTCGCCATTTTACTACAGGCAATCAACAGCGCCAATGCGCCCGCGCATGACAAGCAACAGCGCCGATGGGGCCGTGATTGGAACTTCTACCAGGACTGTTGAAAATTTAAACTTTCGTCTGTCCTGGAATGTTGAAATTACGTTTCTATCTTTTGTAGTTTGGAAGAAATAAATATTTGAAATCTGCTCCTCCTTTATGAATAGCCCTGTATTTACCGAATAAGAGGGTGTTAAACATTTGGGAGGAGTGACTTTTTTCCGAGGTAACTCTGAACGTTCCACCAATATGACAGACTTTTTTATTTCATACAAAATGAGCTATTCGCCCTGAAAATCTGCAGGGCTATTTCACTTCCACCCTGTATACGTAGTGAAGATGACATTCAACGACACAAAATCTGCATGCATCTTAATAAAATTGAACTTGCGTTCTTTCATTATTTTCTCCAGATTGTATGCATGGAAAATTGAACCATGTAGATGCAGCTTCACTGTTTCAGGTACATTTCCTCAACAGTATTATACTTAAAATACGTTTTTCTCTATCACAATCGGTGCTACCTAACTTTGCGTGTTGTGAACGTTTTGAGGTCATGATACTCATAACTCGTCGTATATTGATTTCCCCTGGGATCTTCTAAATGAGAACGAATGATGTGCCGTCTCTCGGAAACACGTTCTTTCACTTTGAGGCGTTTAAAATGTGATTAAAAATGATTAGGGAACCTCGGATCCAGGATTAAAGTTGAATAGCGTTAAATATCAGGTTTGTATTGAAACAAATTTGCCTTGGCATTAAAGTAGTGCAGACGTGTAGATACACTAGACGTAGATGTTTTTAGTGTTTTTGCTTCGGCTTTGCGTTGTTTATTCGACATTAGTCTTTCTTCCTTTGGGTACATTATTATTAGATTCGGATTTGTCTTTCTCTTCAGGTTTTCTTTTCCTATAATGTCTCATATGTAAGGAGCGGATTTCTATGTAATTAAATATTATTTTTGCGTGTGATTAAACACAATTAACAAAGTTAAAAATTCCGAACATAATGTTTCAAGTTTAAAACCCGAATTTTATTTCACATAAAAACACATATTTTCACAAAAAAATTATGTAAATACATATTTTCAGGAAATCTATTATAAACACATAAATCTTGGAGTTATTTTACTTAAATAATTTTTTTAAAGGAACTTTTAAACATTTTAAAACTAAATCAATTATGTCACTCAGAAGTACGTTATCTTTTTAAGAATTATTGGTTGCTTCGAGTTTCTAAGCGCTGTGTGGTGTATCCGTGATATTTTTGTAATAGTATCGCCGCAAGTTCTGAGAACTGCTAGGCAGCATATCAGTGTTATTATTAGAGAATAAATTAACGTGGACAAGGAGGAGAGATCTTGCAACACATAATTAGGAATGTTTATTGTTGCTGAAGATGATTTCATTCCACGCTTTGTTTGTGAAACACAACAGATAAGAGCTCGGGTATGAATTTTAATTTAAACAAATCTCTCGCCTCTCGCTCACGTCCATGAAGTAAGTATGTCTTGTTGTGATTCCCTGTTATCGGGCTTGGGATATACTTAAAGATGGTTATTTAAAAAACGATATGGCTTTCCTATTAGCAAATTTAAGCTTTTTGTGTGACACCATAAAAAAAAACTCGAAACATCCAAAAACCTGTTGTCTGAAACAGGGAGGTGCGTGCCGTGGAAATTAAACTAGACTCGCTACCAGGTTCAGAAGCACAATTACAAAGGGACAAATTCCAGAATGTGTTTGGGAAAAACAGTGGATATAAAAAAATTTGTAAAGTTGCTCAAGTATTGGAGGGTGTGCCTGTAGGTGAAATTGACGGTGTATGTGTTTGCGACATTCGCCTCTTTAAATATGCACGTCTGACCTCCTGTTATGTGGAAAGATCGTTTTCACAGTATAAGTCGTTGTTCAGAGATAATCGGCATGCATTTGTGATGGAGAATTTGGAGATGACCTTTGTTGTTCACTGCAATTCTCGGCCAACTACTAGCACTCAAGTGTGGTTGGTGAGTACCTAGTAACGTTTTTTTTTTTCCAAGGTAAGTAAGGTATTTTTGTCATATTTAAAACAAAATATTTTTTTGTTTTTAGCAAATATTTTTTTGTTTTAGCAAATATTTTTTTGTTTTTAGCAAATATTTTCGTACTTTTTAGCACATAAAAAATAAATATATTTAAATTTTTTAGCACATAAAAATCCGCTCCCTACTCATATATTCCCAAAAATGTCTCGCATTCAGCATTGCAGTAAAGAACCATCACCATTTATAGGGTTTCGGGTTTGGAGGGTCGTCGGTTGCTTTACTTTCGGCATTTTTAAGTCGTCAAAGCACCCATAAGGAAAATTTCTGCATAATGCGGTCATCAGCACAGTGCACCCTCGGGGTAGCGTCTCTTACCCGCGGATAAGACACTGCACTAGCGTGCATTCATGACTGCTGGCGGGTATGCTGCCTTCTTCACGACGGAGCATATTTCGTTACACTCCTTATCCTTTACCCATTTTAGCGAGTGCTGACCACTGGCGTAAACAATCTGCAGTAGGTTCTCAAATATAGACGACTACACCGTAAAAAAAAAGTCCGTTTGAAAGCAGAAAAGGGCAAAAATGGTACACCAAGTTGAACATTTCCTAAAAAATGACCAATAGATAATATACGATTGAAAAATGCAAAATAAAAGTAGGCTGTCTTCATCCTTCATTGTCTGTGAGGTCTGAGAAAAAAGATATTTCATCTTATATGATAATGTGGGTTGAAAGTAATAAAACTCCAAGAAGCAAATTAGGCCTATATAATTTTTTGTTTCTTATTAATTTTATCTCCCTGTACAATGATTTAAGTTCCTTCACAAGTTTATCGCAATTTTGATTTGTGTATTTTTGCGACATTTATTTCTCTAGCTTGAACCTTGGTCTTAATGCAACCCGATGCATATAGTGGCAATGTACATGCATAATACACCGCGAAACTTGTGAAACTTGGGGTTAACGCTGCACCGAGCCTGCAGTCAAAGCAAGGCCGCAATTGCTTACACTGACAATAGAATTAGTCACTGAAGGTCGTAAATTGAAAATCCAGTTTGTAAACTCACATAAGCTAATGGGCCTCGGTTTCATCAACGCTGTCTGCATGAGTCAAAACAGCTTATCAGCGGGAAATCTAGAAAGTCATTGCACCGGACGGCCTGGTCTCGGCATTGAGTGCGAGGTGTAGTCAGGCATGACAACGTTACGGCGTGAAATAACTAGATGTCACGTCCAATACTGTTCAACTATGACGAAGTTAGCACTGCGAACTCTTTGTCAGGACTCATTTATGTTCGAAATTTATATGAGATTAACTGTATTTCGATATTATATTTCGTAGTTTTTCATTTGTTTCTGTCTGTGGTGACTGATTAACTATATTTCGATATTAAATTTCGTAGCTATTCATTTGTTTCTATCTGTGGCAGCTGATTAACTGTATTTCGATATTAAATTTCATAATTATTCATTTTTTTATATTAACTGGTTAACTTTATTTCGATATTATATTTCGTAGTTATTCATTTGTTTCTATCTGTGACAGCTAATTAACTATATTTCGATATTAAATTTCGTAGCTATTCATTTGTTTCTATTTGTGGCAGCTGATTAACTGTATTTAGATTTTTATAGTTATTCTTTTTTTTCCTATATTAACTGATTAACACAATAAAATTCGTTCAGGACACTAGAAAATTCGTAATTCGTACAAATAATTTATCAGCACATCAATAACAACCTCATAAAATTACTTACAAAAAACATTCCCAAAAATAATATACACTTATGAAAAAAAAATAAATAAAAAATTATTTGAGTAACAATATTTTCACCGTTACAATTACACATATATAAAAACTAAATATAAAAATTTACATAGAGATAAAAAATTTTACAGGAGAAAAAGTTCGTCCAAAGGGCTGGACTCTGGAAGAGTACCCAAAACGCTCATTGCATTTCCGCATTGAATAGCAATACTTAAGCGTTGACGCAAATAAGTAGTGCAACGACGATCACCAGTAATGGTGATCAAAATTTGGCCGATTTGAGATACCAAAACTTCAGCGTCATGACTCCAAGGACCGAAGGTCTCCACAGCAAATGGGACAAAGATATAATTGTCTAAAAGATTAGCATATTTATTGACTTTCTTCTTCAATTACCTGTGCTTACAGCCGTTCAGGAGCATTACTTACATCTCGATTATTACGCAATTATATATTTTTAGTGGGACATATACAAATTGCTATGTTCTGGTTCGGAATTTTTGTATTAGTTACAGTCTTTTATCTGTTAGTAAAAAAAAAAAACAATATTTATTCACACAAAAATTAGTTTCCTAGTGATTATGAAGTAATTTCGTGAATTTGTATCAATTTCGCGAAAATTCGGGGATATATTTCACCTCACTTTGGACTTTCATTAAAGGATTCTTACATTTTTCATGCATAAAATTACATTTTTAACATATTTCGCGTATATCGTTACTACCAAAAAATCACACCCTTGAGTATTTTTTAAGGATGTGAAGAGTTGTGAAGGGACAAAAGACGGTTATAATTACCGCCATTATAAAAATTTTCGAACTGTATGCTGCTTATCAAATTGTGATTGCAGGTAGAACAATTATGAACAAAATATATCATATCTTTATTAGTAAAGCTGCCTTCTGCAAGGTATGTTGTCAACTGTATTGACCATGTGCTTAATTAACAATATGTAGACCTAGGCCCAATTTCACCAACCCTTGTTAAATATTTAATATGTCGTTAAGGCAGTTTAACAGTAAACTTAACGGAAGAGATGTTTCATCAACTGTTGTTACTGCTAACTTCATGTTAAACCCACTGTTAAATTAACATAGCATACTCCCGCAGTTAAATCCTTAACGTTCTGTTACAGCGTGAATCATGGCTGCCAGGGAACATAATATGTTACACGCCGCATTATTATATCGAGATATATTTGCAGTGAAAACAATTAGCTGCAATCAAAACTTCAGCATTTTTAGTTATTCAGAATAGATATGTTCATAAATACTAAAATGATTCATATTAATATTAGCACTGCATCCACAGTAAAGAGAAGATATGTGCTTATTAACATAAGCATTTCTGTGATTATTATTTCGCATTAATACTCAGATATAATTGCAGATTTTCAAAACGATATTTCTTTATTTCACTGATATAACAGTTCACATGTAATTATGACTAATAAGTGTGAAGATATGTTAGATATATAAGATATGAAAATAATGTTAACGCTTATTCAGCATCACAATTATTTTAATTTTCTATTGGTTCTATTTGATCCTGGATAATTGAAAGAATCTTCGTACAAATATCAACTTCGAGAGTGAAAGCATCAGTTTTCAAATGTTCCACTGTATCTTGTGCATGACCCGTCTTAACATTTCTTTTAATATTTTCAGAACATTGATTTGTTTCATAGTTTGCATTTTCGCATTCAAATGGCGATTGAAAATATTGAGTTAAAGAGACCCATGCTTGTTCCTTTTTCCTAATGAAAATTCCATCACTACGTTTGAGCTCAATTACATTCATATAATTGCTAGATCTACTAAACTCATATGGGGTAAAATTACTGCTCCTTACACTTTCTTTTTCTCGATTTCCGTTGTAATTATGTTAGTTTCCAATACTTCCATAAAGTAAAAAATACAATTCTCCGCTAAAACAAATGACTATACCAACTAAAGGCACATTCTGTGAACAGGGATTGCTCTTGAGGAACTCTAGACATCATTTTGTGAGATCCAAAATTGCTGCCGCATTAAGAAATAAGGGCTGGATAGTAGAAGAAGAAATCTCCTGTCTAGCTGAAAATGGGTCAACGAGACGAGTAGATATTTTAGCGTACAATGCTGACACTAAACAGGGCATCATTGTGGACCCCACAATACGTTTTAAGTAGAATGTCATCAGTCAGCCGAGGTCCACCTTGAGAAGAAGTCGATCTATGAGCTTACAGTCAACTATTTCAAGCTGAAATATGCCTGAATTCATGTTGAGGTATTCGGCTTGCTCATAGGTGCTCGAGGGACTATACCAGCTTTTTTCGAAGAATTTCGACGGCAGTTTGCTCTGCCAACATCTCTGAGGGATGACATTGTGATAATTGTGTTAAAAAAAATCCTGCCAAATCCTAATTAATCACATGGTGCCACATTAATAGCAATTGTAATTTTTCACGCCCTTTTCTTTGTTTCCCTTCTTTAAAATTTAATATCTATGTTTACATATATATAATAATTTTTTGAGGATATACTGAGTCCGTAAGGGCTACACTCAATGGGGGGCAGTTTAGTATTATTATTATTATTATTATTATTATTATTATTATTATTATTGTTATTATTATTCATACAATCACTGCTTCTTTGATTCCTATTACATTACTCTTAACATCATGTTCCCTAACCTAAGTATCTCAAATGGTTGGTGAAACACTATTACACTAATAGGATGTTTACTTTTTAACAACACGTTAGTTAACATGCTGTTAGCGTTATTTTAACGAAGTTTGGTGAAACTGGGCCCTAGACTTGTAAAGTGTAAACTATATACACACACACACACACGTGACCTGCGATCCATGTCATTAAGCTAGTGTATGCAATAAACACTAGAAGGTAACCCTTTTGTTAAGCTCTCAAGAACTACAGGGACATCATTTTATTTTTACTAACATTTTTAATATTAACCTGGTTATACCTTTCTATTAACGATTGAAACAGGAAACACCGTTTGCTACCCCTTCCACGACTGGAGTTCGATGATACCGGCGTAAAATACAAATCACTTCACTAGGTATAGGAGGGAAGAAAAGTAGTTCATCCATTTATGTAAACTAGGAAATACCGCAATTTTGAGTTTGATAATTTTCATTAGGTTTTTGTTTAATCAAAATACAGTACTGTATTAACAATGAGTGTTTTTACTCACGAACTGAGCTATCCATTCGGACGTATTAATTATGCAGTGTATATTGTAGTGTTACAGCACATTAGCGTACAATATAGAGAATGAAGTTAAATTGAAAACTAATCATAATATGGATATTTAAACACATTTTTAAAAATGGTGGCCGCTCATTTCGATACAGGCTTCAGTTCTTTTGTGCATTTTATCGCACTATTGACTATTGTACCTAATTCCAATTACCAGTTTCGTCCTTCGTACGAGTAACTCATGTTTAAATAATTCCGTACCTACTCTATAAAAGAATACCTTACGTACTGTAAATTCAATCTTCACTTCTGCCCGATCCGAAAAGATAAAATTACTCAGAAATGCTATCTACTGTCCGTCCAAGTGGTTTTGTCGCAGGGTCGTAGAAAGGGGGAGGGGATCACGTGAAAGTTAATTACTTAACGAGGCCCTTTTATTTAAGTTATTTTAAACAGTTGTGTAATATTACGTAGACGTAGAAATTAATGTTTTCAGAAAAGAGCTAAGATAGCCCAGCTACTAGACTTAACAGAGGGGCGAACAGAAGCAGGTGGGGGAAACCGGGATGCGACGTAGGCAAACGGACGACAGTACCTATACGAAAATATGATTCAATATTGAAAGCTCTTTCGTCAATGGAAAACGCGAACATATTTCTGGAACGTACTATACTCGCTAACTCAGTACTGCTTACGCGCCCTCGGCTCTGTGTCGTGAACGGTTGGAAGTTTACTAGTAGAAGGGGGTGGAAGTGAAGTACATTAAAAAACTCAGGTACAATAAAAATTGAAGTAAAAATAAAATGGTGTCCCTGTACAACATTATCCAGAGGCGTGTCAAAGGTGTGATATGGTAACCGTCACTTGAAGTGTAATCGAGTCGAATCTAATCTATAGGATTTTGCAAACAGAGTTATGAAATCTGGAGGAGAAGTTATGATTTAAAACCCTCGATTCCGTTCCCGGCATTATCTGCTGAGCTCCACCTTGCCTTAGTGCATGAATCATCATCACTTGACTTATTTTATCTAAGGTAAACTGATAACTATTGTACCCTGTTTATCTTCCATTTAATAAAGATGTGTTATCAGGCAGATACTGTCCTCCGTGATCCCCCCGTGCGTCACTTTTATCTATCATCCCCAGTCTAAGTACCACAGATACTGGCAGCTAACAATTTCTTAATTGCGTTGGCTTTCCACGGAGCAGATTGTATGAAATCCACGGTATAGGAAGGCATCGTGGAAACGAATTCATTTCTGTCGAAGAGAATATTAATAAAACGTTATCACGAAGATAATATGCTGGGCTTTTATTTCGAAACTTCCAAATATAAATAGCTATTTATTATAGTGAAATTTACTTTAAAAAAAACACGCCAATTTATATACTGAAGGGGCAAGTTTAAAACCAATGTTAATTGCATTTTCCACAAACTATTAGGGAAAACACGGGAATTTTACTTACACCAAATAAAGCGATAGGTTTGGAAATAAATCCCGAAAAGCAAAGTACATGACTATGACTATATGACTGTGTCTCGTGACCAGAATATTGCACGAAATGGAAATATAAAAATTGGAAACTTAGCCTTTGAAGAGGTGGAAAAATTCAAATATCTTGGAGCAACAGTAACATATAAATGACACTCGGGAAGAGCTGAGAGTTAGAATTTATAAAATGGTTATATTGCCGGTTGTTGTGTATGGTTGTCAAACTTGGACTCTCACTTTGAGAGAGGGACATAGGTTAAGGGTGTTCGAGAATAAGGTGCTTAGGAAAATATTTGAGGATGAAGTTACAGGAGAATGGAGAAAGTTACATAATGCAGAACTGTACGCATTGTATTCTTCACCTGACATAATTAGGAACATTAAATCCAGACGTTTGAGATGAGCAGGGCATGTAGCACGTATGGGTGAATCCAGAAATGCATATAGTGTGTTAGTTGGGAGACCGGAGGGGAAAATACCTTTGGGGAGGCTGAGACGTAGATGGGAGGATAATATTAAAATGGATTTGACGGAGGTGGGATATGATGGTAGAGACTGGATTAATCTTGCACAGGATAGGGACCAATGGCGGGCTGATGTGAGGGTGGCAATGAACCTCCGGGTCCTTAAAAGCCATTTGTAAGTAAATAAGTAAGTAAGTAAGTAGTAACACAAACTAATATGAAGGGATTTTATGGTTGTTTATTATAAATCTATTCTTTAAAAATTTAAAACAGGATAGAGGATAATAAAAGCCGAAGTTTGGATTTACGTTATTTATGTATGGTTTTGATACTATGGCAGCGCTATGTACAGGAGTTTCGAAATAGGCTGAATTGCTGTCTAGCCAACAATGAAGCACAGTTTGAACACTTAATTTAGTGAACTGAATTAATGATCACCGCTGAAACCGGTAACAAATTTGTCCTCAAGTTTACTTCATGTGTAACAACTTTTTAGAGTTTTTTTTTTCAATACAAAATTAAAAAGTGGTGGTAATTCATCACCCTTTTGTACATTAGTGTTAACATTAAAATTCTCTAATAATTGTCCTGTAGTTATGACTTTGGATTGGGAATTTCTATGCACAATTGAAGAGGTGCAATCCAAAGTATCCGAAATCCTTTGTTTAAGATTTTAACTTGCTTTATCTATGTTATAATTTAACTTTTCCAAGCCTATATATAACTGAACAAGATTATTTAAGAGACTCTCCTAAGTCTTAGGCCCGATTGTATAAACCATTTAATCTTAGATCAGAGGTTAAATTGATCCTTGTTTCAGCTGAACTTGGAATTGTGTGTTCTAATCTGAGATTAATTTGTCTCAAACTAAAGTCAACTTTGACTGAAGAAATTTCTTCGATTAAGTCAGATGATCCAAGTTCAGTTATTTCTTTTTTGTTTGAAATATACGAGTGACAGATTGTGCAAATAAAATATCCATTATTATTAATATCAATAGATATGATAGGTACATTTATATATATATTTCTTTCAATTTCTTGCCTTAATACACAAACATTCTTATATTTTATAAGGCTCTATCGTGTTCAGCAGTATCAAATAACATAACCTATAATTACAGACGTGGACAAATTATTAGCAAAATTGAAGATTTTTATTATAGACTATATTTTTACAAAATACGATTCTTCAATTTAGACTACTGTTGACACTTTTGTGTATTTCCAAATTATTAGCAAAAGTGAAGATTTATATTGTATATTTTTCAAAATTTAACTCCTCAATTTGGACTACAATTGATATTTTTGCATATTTACAAAGTATTAGCAAAACTGAAGGTTTTTATTGTATACTTTTTAAAAATTCGATTCTTTAATTTGGACTACAGTTGACATTTTGGATATTTCCAAATTATTAGCAAACCTGAAGATTTTTGTTTCATATTTTTACAGAATTTTACTCTTCAATGCAGTTGACATTTTTGCTAATTTACAAATTATTAGCAAACCTGAAGATTTTTATTATATATTTTTATAAAACTTGACTCTTCAATTTAAACTACAGTTGACATTTTTGCATATTTCTGTCTACTGTAATGATGGAAATATCCAAAATTGTCAACTGTAGTCTAAATTGAAAACTCAAATTTTGTAAACAGAATTATCATATAAATCGACAATTTTGTTAATAATTTGTCCACGTCTGTATATTATATTTATAACAACCATTAATTATTAATGGATATGATAGGTACATTCATAAATTTTCAATTTACTGTATTAGTAAACGAAAATTGTTGTTTTATAAAGCTTTATTATGTTTAGTAGTATCAAACACCATAACATGATAACAACTCGGAGAACAGCCAACCGTCTTCTTATTGTCCGCCATTATTTACATTGCACAAAAAACCAGTGTCTCCAACAGAGTATACGGAAAGTCGCCAAAAAGTAGTTGTAAAGTCGTTAGATTTCTCATTATCAACAAAGGAATATTAAATTTTGTCACTATGGGGTGCTGAGAAGGTCACTAAATCCCTATTTAAGCAATATAAAAGTTAAAAGAAATTGTTGTTGAAAAAGAGTTAAAGTCGCTAGATTGGCAACACTGAACAAACCTGTCCGCGCATCACGTATTTCACCTGTTTATGCGATGTTGCCAGATCCTTTTCACGTGAACTTAGATTGCATTTGAACCAAGGTAATTTGATCGCAGAAAAGTTTTATACAATAGAAGAAGTGTCTGAACTCGGTTCACTTTTCGATCTACGATCAAAGTTGATCTTTAGTCAGGGAGTTTTATACAATTGGGCCTTATTATCTGCATATGTTTTTTTTTCAAAAGGATCTAAGGGCGTCAAATTTATTTCATCATTTTTGCCAGTTCTCATAACTTGTAATTTGGACTTAGGCCAATTTGGAATCCACCTCTTCAATTTGATTAATCTAATTAGTTTCTCCGGTATTATATTTTGTCTTAAAGCATTCTATATTAATTGACTTCCAAACAAACTTTTAGTTGATTCTTTGTCATTAAATAGGGGTATGTAAAAATAACACTAATTTCTTTCCTAAATCTAAATGGAATTTCATATCCTGTGTATTTAAAACTGAAAAGCCATGACATTCCGATCAAATATACGTACAAGGAAGCATTCCATTTGACGTCACTTGCTAAGTAAACTTGACTGCGGCCTGCAGTTATTGGATAACTCTAATTGCATAACTAGTAGATTTGAAGATTGATTTAAAATATGACTCATATCAGCTGGAACACCAGAGAAAGCTGTGGCTGGGATGTGGGCAATTACTTACGTCCCACATATGTGGCTTCCAGACAGGTGGAAGTCAACCTCTGAACGGTTATAGAATACTTGCCAAGCGGTTCTAATTACAGGGACTAATATTGCAGAAGCAGGCTCTGCAAATTGCTCTCGGGATTTATCGACTTTTCGAGCAGTTATCTTCAAGTTACGTTGTAGCTGCAGTGCCGGTACGGACATGTCTCCATAAACGCCACATGCTGCGCATTACAGATAATTTCCGACAAATTCGTGCGTCTTTCTACCATCTCTTCTTCCTACAGTCCCTGTCTACCTACCTGTCTGTTTATCTCAAACTTTTTCCACTGCGGAATCCCTTTCAGTCTATAATACAACAGCGAAACCCTAGTAATCATCGTCTTTGTTGCGCTATTATTATTATTATTATTATTATTATTATTATTATTATTATTATCATCATCATCTATTTTTTGTGGGTTATTTTACGACGCTGTATCAACATCTCAGGTTATTTAGCGTCTGAATTAAATGAAAGTGATAATGCCAGTGAAATGAGTCCGGGGTCCAGCACCGATAGTTACCCAGCATTTGCTATATTTGGTTGAGGGAAAACCCCGGAAAAAACCCCAACCAGGCAACTTCTGGTTTCACGGTCAGACGCGCTAACCGTTACTCTGCAGATGTGGAATAATAATAATAATAATAATAATAATAATAATAATTATTATTATTATTATTATTATTATTATTATTATTATTATTATTATTATATATTTTTGTGAGTTATTTTACGATGCTCCATCAACATCTCAGGTTATTTAGCGTCTGAATTAAATGAAAGTGATAATGCCAGTGAAATGAGTCCGGGGTCCAGCACCGATAGTTACCCAGCATTTGCTCATATTTGGTTGAGGGAAAACCCCGGAAAAAACCCCAACCAGGTAACTTCTGGTTTCACGGTCAGACGCGCTAACCGTTGCTCTACAGATGTGGACATTATTATTATTATTATTATTATTATTATTATTATTATTATTATTATTATATATTTTTTGTGAGTTATTTTACGATGCTGTATCAAAATCTCACGTTATTTAGCGTCTGAATTAAATTAAAGTGATAATGGCAATGAAATGAGTCCCGGGTCCAGCAGCGATAGTTACCCAGCATTTGCTCATATTTGGTTGAGGGAAAACCCCGGAAAAAACCCCAACCAGGTAACTTCTGGTTTCACGGTCAGACGCGCTAACCGTTACTCTACAGATGTGGACATTATTATTATTATTATTATTATAATTATTATTATTATTATTATTATTTTTTTTTTTTTTTTTTTTGTGAGTTATTTTACGATGCTGTATCAACATCTCAAGTTATTTAGCATCTGAATTAAATGAAAGTGATAATGCCAGTGAAATGAGTCCGGGGTCCAGCACCGATAGTTACCCAGCATTTGCTATATTTGGTTGAGGGAAAACCGCGGAAAAAACGTCAACCAGGTAACTTCTGGTTTCACGGTCAGACGCGCTAACCGTTACTCTACAGATGTGGACATTTTTATTATTATTATTATTATTTTTATTATTATTATTATTTATTTCTTGTGAGTTTTTTTTACGACGCTGTATCAACATCTCAGGTTATCCAGCGTCTGAATTAAGTGAAAGTGGTAATGCCGGTGAAATGAGTGCGGGGTCCAGCACCGATAGTTAGCAAGCATTTGCTCATTTTGGATTGAGGGAAAATTCCGGAAAAACCTCAATCAAGTAGGTTGCCCCGACAGGGATTCGAACCCGAGGAATCTCGTTACGCGGTCAGACGCTCTAACCGTTATGTCACAGGTGTGGACATTATTATTATTATTATTATTATTATTATTATCATCATCATCTATTTTTGTAGGTTATTTTACGACGCTGTATAAACATCTCAGATTACTTAGCTTCGGAATTAAATGAAAGTGATAATGCCGGTGAAATGAGTCCGGGGTTCAGCAGCGATAGTTACCCAATATTTGCTCATATTGGGTTGAGGGAAAACTCCGGAAAAAACCTCAACTATGTAACTTGCCTTCACCGGGATTCGAACCCGGGCTACCTGGTTTCGCGGTCAGACGTGCTAACCGTTACTCCACACAAGTGAACGTTATTATTATTATTATTATTATTATTATTATTATTATTATTATTAAGTTACACAAAGTAAAACTATATGCATTATATTCTTAACCTAACATAATTAGGAACATTAAATCCAGAGGTTAGAGATGGACAAGGCACGTAGCACGTATGGACGAATCCAAAAATGCATATAGAGTGTTAATTGGAAGACCTGAGGGAAAAAGACCTTTGGGGAGGCCGAGATGTACATGGGAGGATAATATTAAAATGGATTTGATGGAGGTGGGATATGATAGTAAGGACTGTTCAGGATAGGTACCGATGGAGGGCTTATGTGAGGACGGCAATGAACCTCCGGGTTCCTTAAAAGTCATTTGTAATAAATTATTATTATTATCATTATTATTATTATTATTATTATTATTATTATTATTATTATACAAACTCAAGTCAGATTACACAACATTACAACAAAACAAATGCTAAAATTCGGCAATGAAGCATCAATGTAAAGCAAAGAGGGAAATCTAGAATAGAAGCAGCTCACATTGAAATATCTGAGATCAATTTTAGGATTTACAAGATTAGAGTACCAGAGGAATGAAGAATATTAGAGCGAAATTAAAGGTTAAAAATATAACAGAAATAGTAGAATACAGAGAGAAATGAAAACAATGTTTCGAAAGAATGCAAATTCTCTTTATCTAAAGGCAGCTATATCGTACAGACCAATAGTACGAAGAGATCAGGGAAGACCAGAAACAAGATGGTTAGAAGAAGAAGAAGATTATTATTATTATTATTATTATTATTATTATTATTATTATTATTATTATTATTATAATACATTTATTGAAGTGGGTGTACTGCACAATTGAAACTGTATTAATAACGCATACAGAGGGTAAACCGTAAATGATGTCACTAATTTCAGGGAATTATTCTTTGAGCTATTACGAACAAAAGAGTTTAATACAATTTTGCTCGTTTTTGCTTCCTTTTCGAGACAAAGAATTGTATATGAAACATTTCATAGCGTGTTCTGGGAAAGCCATTGATTTAATTCTCAATATTCACAGTCAATTTAAGGAAGCAGTGTATTATGATAATAAATTCTTGGAAGAATTTTAGTTTTGTCTTTTAAATCTGCAGAAATTTGATCCCAACAAATGTTAACATTGTAAAATGCCTTTGCAGAACGAAAAGTTACATTTGATCGGATCAAATTTCTGCATAGTTGAAGGATAACCCCCTGAAAATAATGTCATTACTTAGATTCAACCTGTATATTTCTTTCTGTCTTCCTATCTATCTTTCTGTGTATCTGTCCGTCCATCTATCCATCTTTTTATTTGAACTCTAAGGGTGCATCCGCACCGGAAAGTTCTTCTTGACGTAGTTCAAAGATAATGCTCCAGCACATTTTTCTATGTCCTATTCTTTGAAATTTTCTACACTGATTCTGAATAATTTTTTGTTAATTTTGTGAATGGAAGGAACTCTTCAGTAAAATCTGCAGTGTTTAGGTGTATCAACTTTTCGAACTGCGTATGTGCCTCAACAAACAACTCGTTTGTATCAATAACTATCGCTTATTGATATCTAGTTAAGCCCAATTCAGCTGTGTCATTCAAGTGTGCACCAGTGACAGGCGATGACTATACTGTCTTGTTTCACAACAGCATTTTGTTTAACAGTGTTTTCAAGCTACGAAGGTTATTCAGGATAGAATTTCAATGTGGATAGGCCAAATTTTGAGTGTAGCCTCGGTTAGGGACAGACTTATTTTACCTGTTTTAAATATACGACACGAGTTCCCAGTCTTACTTCTCTCGCGGTGGAAGCGACTAAGGCCCGATTATATAAACCATTTAATCTTAGATCAGAGGTTAAATTGATCCGTGTTTCAGCTGAACTTGGAATTTTGTGTTGTATAAAGTCTAATCCGAGATTAATATGTCTCAAACTAAAGTCAACTTTGACTGAAGAAATTTCTCCGATTAAGTTAGATGATCCAAGTTCAGTTATTTTTTTCTGTTTGAAATATACGAGTGACAGATTGTGCAAATAAAATATCCATTATTATTAATATTAATAGATATGTTAGGTACATTTGTATATATTTCTTTCAATTTCTTGCCTTAATACACAAACAATCTTATATTTTATAAGGCTCTATCGTGTTCAGCAGTATCAAATAACATAACCTATAATTATATTATGTTAATAACAACCATTAATTATTAATGGATATGATAGGTACATTCATAAATGTTCAATTAACTGTATTACTAAACGAAAATTGTCGTTTTATAAAGCTTTATTATGTTTAGCAGTATCAAACACCATAACATGATAACAGCTTGGGGAACAGTCAGCCTTCGTCTTATTGTCCGCCATTATTTACATTGCACAAAAAAAAAAAAAAAAACAGTGTCTGCAACAGAGTGTACGGAAAGTCGCCAAAAATAGTTGTAAAGTCGCTAGATTTCTCATTATCAACAAAGAAAGCTTACATTTTGTCACTATGGGGTGCTAAAAAGGTCACTAAATCCCTATTTAAGCAATATAAAAGTTAAAAGAAATTGTTGTTGAAAAAGAGTTAAAGTCGCTCGATTGGCAACACTGAACAAACCTGTATAACAAGGTCCGCGCATCACGTATTTCACATGTTTATGCGATGTTGCCAAATCCTTTTCACGTGAACTTAGATTGTATTTGAACCAAGGTAATTTGATCGCAGAAAAGTTTTATACAATAGAAGAAGTGTCTGAACTCGGTTCACTTTTCGATCTTCGATCAGAGTTGATCTTTAGTCAGGGAGTTTTATACAATTGGGCCTGGATCAAATGGCTAATACTGTAATCACTAGACCACCGAGAACAGCGTCTAAGATTGAGATGTCCATAATACTATGGGTAGTAAAAATAAAGCTTAAGTACTTTCTCAAGGTTTATACTTTTGAGTATGAGCACTTCCTGTAATTATATACTCGTAACCACTAGAACATACTCATTTTCGTAAGAATAAAGACATTCTAACTAACGCGAATATATACTCATCTCTACAGCCTTCTAGATCGTTTAAAAGTTAGTATGTACTCGTGTTACCTATCCTCTTTGACCACATTGCATGCTCAGTTTTTTTATAGACTTTCACATGCTATCGGCATGCTGTAGTAGTCTTGTGTTTTGCTCTTTATAAATAAATAAATAAATACATAAATAAATAAATACATAAATAAATAAATAAATAAATAAATAAATAAATAAGAAAATAAATAAATAAATAAGTATAAAATAAACAAACAAATAAATTCATTAATTAATTAATAAAATAAATAAATTGAATAAACAAATAAATAAGTAAATAAATTGATAAATAAATAAACATGAAAGAGAGAGTGAATCAGATAAGTGACGTTAATAAACAGGAAAAAAGAAAATAGTACTGGGAAATCGTCATTACGGGATGTTGGATAGAGATTACAATCCATTTCTAGAATTCCAGTTGTGCTAATTCTATTTTTTATTATAGAGAGTTTTATATATATAAAATTTAAAGTTACAAGTAATTTCATTTTGCAATTCAAATTTTACAAAATAAACTGTAATTGTTAATTATATTTAACAATACAATCTAACCTTATAATTTGATAGCCATTCATATTTTTATAGGTTATGTTTTTTAGGAATAACAAATACGTGTTTAACCTTTTTCACATTCACTTTTGTGAAGCGTTAAAGGCTTCTGAAGTTCACGTCTTTTTCTATATTTTTCCATGAGGTACTACATCGTTCATAAATTCTGCTATTTTTTTTTATTTAACTGAACACAAATCAACAAATATTCAAAATTGAGCCTGCTACAAACCATACTCAGAATAACATGAGAACGAACTTATAAATATGAGAATATACTAGCTTTTATTCTTATCAAGCATGGGTATATATTCTGTACAAGATGGACACTTGAGTATATTCTACTATGCTTCCATGTTATGAATATGTAATCAAAAATGAGTAGGTACTCAAATGTTTTTATTCTTACTAACAAGAGTATATACTAAAAAATGTCTAGTATATACTATATACTCATGTTTATTCTTACCACGGTATATTTGATTATTTCTATAAAGTGAATAAAGGTTATATAAAGTGAATAAAGGTTAGAATATCAGCCTTTTGGTTACTGTGTTGTGCGTAGGGTTGCCATAACCTGAGTTAAGAAACTCGTGACAAATAACCTGCAGGCCTAATGTATATTAGGGCGATATGATCGCGCGTAACACGCCATCGGTTTTATTCAAGCAAGAATATTTTAAATCCGGTATACCCCCTATTTATAACTTGTGTTGGACAAGCCCATGGTGAAGGTAACACAGGAATTTTCTCTGGAAGCTCCGGTTCCCCTGTGGCTTTCCAACAAATCATATCTTGTCGCAGGTATAGCGTAGACCAGCCTCCTATGGCGCACCTTGGGCAAGAACGCTGTAATAGTAATATACGTTACAAGAGCGGTACGTTGACGTTTTCATGGTCGAGGAAAAGATTGAAAAAGCGAAACGTAGTTGAGCTTTTTTAATTTCCGAGAACGTGAAAACAAACATACCGCTCGTGTATCGTACATTATTTTGTGCGAAGATCGTTTATTACATACCTGAAAGACGAATTTCTAATTAGTTGCTATGAAATCTCCATGTTGGTCTCTGTTTAATGACGGCAACTTCGGAAAACCAAAATATCTTTCTTCAACATTGTTGCTATAAAATGTTTTCTGTGTTTACTATACTCTATCAGGCCGTGATATGTCTGTCTTTTTTTTCCCCCAGTCTATAAATGCGAACTTAAAACAAACGGTAAGGTTATGTAATGATTTATTTTTCATTTTAATATTTTAACAATATTATTTATATAACATATTGCAGTAATAACATCGGCATCTGGAATCTTGTTGATTTTTTCACGGCTTCCTTAATGTTACTTGTATCAGGAATGCAAGAAGTTTCGTGGAGTAGTAGACTTTACTTAATTTTTGCAAATATTTAAAAACAATAATTAACATTGCAATTTAGGTGAAATTGTAGTGGTAAGTTTCCAATTTATAATTATTACTATGTTAAACGTCTCTAAAATAATATGTTAAAAGCCTAAAGTAGTAAAATGAATGTCGCGCTTAAGCGGTAAGAAGAGGGAAATTGTTCTGTGTGTTACGTTGGGAATACTGAATGTGGTATTTCACACTTACCGCGTATTGGTTCTGTGCGGAAAACAAGCAAAATACGCACGATCTCGCACAAATTAATCTACACAACTGGCTTCGTATGAGTGAATCAAGTACCCACCATTAGTTAAAAAAATATGTGGGCCTACATATTGAAATTGTAAATACAATAAATTATATACAAGGTCACCTAAAATGATTGAATCAATCTTTTTTGCTAGCGTACCCCCAAACTGCATTGCAATTATATAAGAATTAACAAAAAACTATGATGTATTGAAAATAAATTATTATTATTATTATTATTATTATTATTATTATACAGTAGATATTGACGCAATAATAATAGTAATGTAATGATTCACGTAAAATGTTATTCAAGCAAGGAAAAACAAGAGTTGATATTGCAAAAGAAACTACAATCTGATCCATTTGGGTATGGATAATATTAACTTATTATTATAAAGCTATTATGATAGTAGGAAAAATTTCTTGCTGGTTATATTATGATTAAAAAAGATGGGAGTTTCCATATACGACAATCAACAATGCATAGTCCACACCTGTGGAGGAACGGTTAGCGCGTCTGGCTGCGAAACCAGGTGGTCCGGGTTCGAATCCTGGTCGGGTTAAGTTACCTGGTTGAGTTTTTCCGAGGTTTTCCCTCAACCCAATATGAGCAAATGCTGGGTAACTATCGGTGTTGGACCCCGGACTCATTTCACCGGCATTATCACTTTCATCTTATTCAGACGCTAAATAACCTAAGATGTTGATAAAGCGTCGTAAAATAACGTACAGAAAAACAATGCATAATCTTAAAAGACAAATGAAAATCATAGATGATTAAAATGGCTACTACAAATCAATAGCGGGTACAATGTGTTTTTTGGTATGCTAAATTTGAGGGTGTTAAAAGAATTCAAAGGGAATTTCGACGTGAGTATGGTGTGCATAATGTATCTGAATACGATGTGTTATCGAACATTTGTAGAAACAGGTTCTGTGTTAAAAACATGAAGGAGGTCGCAGGCGAAACCCAGTACGAGAAGCAGCTATCTCTTGGCTTAGCCCCCAAACTCCCCAGATCTAACACCTCCTGACTTCTTCGTGTGTGGTTTTGTAAAAGACATTGTCTATTCACAGAAACTCAGGAACATTGATGATCTGAGAATAGAAATTACTCAAGCTTCTCAACAAATCACCCCTCTTATGTTACAATGGACATGGGCTGAATTGCATCACCGTTATGAGTTGTGCAGGGTGCGCAATGGGGGTCATGTTGAGCTCTGAGGAATCTCCCATCCTTCAGTGTTGTATGCACAAAGTTTCAACAAATAAAGTTTAGTAGTAAATGTTTTACGGTATTTTTATGTTATCCATATACCCAAACGGATCACTCTGTCTAATATAATGTAATAATTATCATCAAGTATAATAAAATAAATATGTCAGCATTTTTACATACGTAATCAGTAGGATGCGTACCCCTTGAGACAACCCCGCGTACTCCTGGAGGTACGCAGGGTACGCGTACCATAGATTGAAAACCACTGATCTAATAGACCATGGTAAAATCATGTAGGCCTTAAATTTTACAGTTGGTAGTACTATATGTTTTCGATTGTTTTATTGGGTTATTTTACGACGCTGTATCAAGATCTAGGTTATTTAGCGTTTGAATGAAATGGATTTTTTTAGGTTATTTTACGACGCTTTATCAACATCTTAAGTTATTTAACGTCTGAATGAGATGAAGGTGAATAATTTCAAGGGAAAAATTGTTCCGGGGCCGGGTATCGATCCCGGGACCTCTGGTTGAACGTACCAGCGCTCTTTCCAACTGAGCTACTCGAGAACTCCACCCGACACCGTCTCAACTTTTCCCTTTATATCCACACAACTCGCGTGGACTGATGACGAAACGCCAGAGACCCACATCGAGTGCACACAATTTCTGTGTGACTTGCAATTGTGGTTTTCTGTTAACGTACACAGTGACGTATATATTATACAAATCTAGTCTTTCAGGTAAGGCTCCCTGTAAAGCAGATTTGAATAATTTCAAGGGAAAAATTGTCCCGGAACAATTTTTCCCTTGAAATTATTCAAATCTGCTTTACAGGGAGCCTTACCTGAAAGACTAGATTTGTATGAGATGAAGGTGATAATGCCAGTGAAATGAGTCCTGGGTCCAGCATCGAAAGTTACCCAGCATTTGCTCATATTGGGTTAAGGGAAAACCCCGGAAAAAACCTCAACCAGGTAACTTGCCCCTACCGGGATTCGAACCCGGGCCACCTAGTTTCGCGGCCAGACGCGCTGACCGTTACTCCACTGGTGTGGACTCAATTGTTTTAAATGGCGGTACTATGCGTTTTCAATTGCTTTTAAATCAGCTGTTGAGTGGATTTCCTTCATGTGATGTTTAACTGAAATACCCAAAATCGACGACCGTGTAAAAAATAGTGTACGATACACGTTTTTAAAATCTATACTGATAATAAATCTGTAGCCGAAATTTTTTTGGTAATTTTCGATTTTCCAAAAATAATTGGTCCTAACATATATAATTAACCACCCTGAAACCGAAAATCGCTTTTTTTAAATTTTTGTTTGTATGTCTGTCTGTATGTTTGTTACCTTTTCACGCGATAATGGCTGAACGGATTTCGATGAAAATTGGAATATAAATTAAGTTCGTTGTAACTTAGATTTTAGGCTATATGGCATTCAAAATACATTATTTAAAAGGGGGGTTATAAGGGGACCTGAATTAAATAAATCGAAATATCTCGCTTATTATTGATTTTTGTGAAAAATGTTACATAACAAAGTTTCTTTAAAAATAATTTGCGATAAGTTTTATTCCTTGAAAAATTTTGATAGGACTGATATTTAATGAGATAAATGAGTTTTAAAATTAAAATAACTGCCATCTAAGGCCGTGTAATGAATTAAAAAACAAATGACTTCGTCTATAAGGGGTCTTGGACAGCAACAATCGAAAGCTATGAAAGATAGCCTACAGATAATGTTTCTGCGTTTCTATGAAGTAATATCGGAAGCTAAATTAACCGATTTGTATAATTAATTATTAATTCACCATTGGAAAGTGTAGTTTCTCTAGATGGACATAATGCTATAATGTTATCACAGTAACTTCTGAGTGAATCGAGGACAGGTAAGATTAAAACAGATTCTTATGCACAGAAAACTTGATAGGCTATTCTGTATATTCGTTTCCTGTATTTCCTAAACTAATTTTTATGACCAAATGAGTGGTCTCTGGATCAAAATGATCGCATTTTAATTTTGAATTCAATTTAAATTAAGTAACATAATAAACGATTTATCCTTCTATCAAACACGAATGTTCCCTGGATCAAATGTCCTATTTTAATTATATAATTACTTTATATTTATTTCTAACGGGTGCAGCGGAGCGCACGGGTACGGCTAGTGCTTAATATAATCTCAGAAATAGAAAGAAGTCTGCCTCCGGTCTCATTTTTTCAAACTTTTCCTCGATTCTATTATATCGCACTTATGAAGCTCATATCGTAATATACTGTTCTTGAATTCACAATGTTTATTTTGCAGAACAAAGAGGTTGTTTTCAATGCTTGACAAACTGCCAGTTTTTTGATCACACATGTATTTGTCTTCTTCTCTGAGCCAGTTGTGAGCAGTGGTCCTAATGCTCATTTTTTAAAGTTCACAAGGACTTCTTTATCATTCAGAATACTGGTAACGTTGCTGGTGTGTTTGCTTTGCAGACGTGCAGAATGTGTCGTTGTTGACAACCTTCCCGCCGTTCCTCGCCGTCGCGTTTCTGGTCACGACGGTGGTCGTGCTGATGGGCTGTGTCTGCTGCCGCCAGAACAAGGGTTTCCAGGTAAGAACCATGTCATGATTGTTTTCTTTTAACAGATTTGTCTGTTTTGTTTGCTCTTATTTTATTGTGCGTTTGAAGTGTAATTATTTGAGATACAATCCATTCGCAACTACGGAAATGTGCTCCAGCGAAGACGTAGGGAAGTAGTGGATACAGTAAAAGGTATCCCCGTAACATGCCATGAAGGTACTTGGGGGGCATGGAGGTAGAGCCCCATGCTTTCCATGACCTCGGCACTAGAATGAGGTGGTGTGGTCGGCACCACCCTCTGACCGCCTTTTACCCCCGGGAAAGACCCGGTACTCAATTTTATAGGAGGCTGAGTGAAGCTCGGGGCCGTTCTGAAAGTTTGGCAACGAGAAAAAATCCTGCTACCACCTGGGATCGAACCCCGGACCTTTCAGTCCGTAGCCAGCTGCTCTAGCAACTGAGCTACCCGGCCGCCAGTGGGTACAGTGAGACACAAAATATTAAGACATATGTATGCAAGTGATAATTCAAGTATTTTTAAAATCAAGTGCAGTAGAAATAGACATTAAAACATGGAGTACAATAATACATAAACAAAAATGTTTTAATAGATGAAGGACAGAATATACAATACGTGTTTGTCAAAAAAATGCAAATGTCTCACTGTTCCCATTCAGGAGGGTTCAGTGAGACACCACAGTGTGTATTAACGGACATTGAAATGATTTACATTTATTTCAAAAGAAAGGAAAGCTTGCTGTCTCTTTATCTTGCCATGTTCTGTAGGCTTATTTAGAATCATTTTGATGTTTGACTTCGAAACCATTAAAACATCTGGAACATTTGGAAAAGTGAATTTTCCATGACATTTCAAACTTTTGCGAAAAAATGAAATGAATTTTTGGTGACAACAGAGCTTATAAATTATAAGAATTTAATGTAATTCTTTATTATTTTTTAACATTTTCTTAAATTTTGTGAATAATATTTTATTTATGAAACCATTAAAACGTAATGTATCCATTATTTTAAGCTACAGTTCCTAAATTGGTTACTAGTATGTTCATTTTTAATGTTAGTTACTGGTAAATGTAATATAATTACAGTTTGTTATTGCAAATCATTGGTACATGGTTACAGTGAGACGTCTCAGTGTACCCTTTAATGGCATGTCTCACTGTTCCCTTTACGCATAGTTCATTTAAAAATGACGGCATCACTTCAAAATTAAAACTAGAAAGACGAAACTTTGCCAAACATAATCTCAAATACCATAGTATTAGGTAACAAAACATTCATATTTATATCTCATTTGTATATCCAATATAACCTTCATTAAACACAAACAAGAATTTTACTTCTAGAGTGAAAAATTGCGAATTATTTTTTCATCACTCACCTTTATAACTAGAATCAAATCGAGTATGAAAATACTGTTACTTTACTCATGCAACATACAACTCCACTGTTACCAACATCTCAACATCAAAATTTACCATCTAATAAAATATGTCTCACTGTACCCACTTCTCCCCTAATCCATGTCTGTATATTATTTTTCTACGAGGTTTCAGAGTAAAAAAACTACCAGGAAAAAAGTTCTAGTGTACTTTAAAGAGTTCCTGAAACTTGAAACTGAATGCATCTTGAGCGTTCCCTTGAGACTAATTATACAGGGTGGTTCAGAACTTACGTTACAGAAGAATGTAGTCTGAGGGTAGTAAAACGAACGCTCATTAGTAAGCAATGTGTGTTCTGTCTCGCACCGGTACGGCGCTAGAGTCATTTTACTGTTAGGGGAGGCAATCATTAATGCAATTGCCAGTAACATCCTGTAGTACTGTGCACTACGAACACGATTCAAAATAACGCAGTTAGCATTACCACAATGATACGGAACTTCGTAAAATATATTGTTTTTTTCACTGGTAATTCATTCATAGTGTTCTGCTCAAGGGCAGATCTTTCACTGCAAACCCAGCTTTCTCCAATCTTTCCTATTTTCTGCTATCCTCTTCGTTTCCTCATATGATCCATATGTCTTAATGTTGTCTATGACCTGATATCTTCTTCTGTCCCGAACTCTTCTCCCGTTAACCATTCCTTCCAGTGGATCCTTCTGTAGGCAGTTTCTTTTCTTAGACAGTGACCCAACCAATTACTTTTCCTCTTCCTGATCAGTTTCAGCATTAGTCTTTCTTTACCCACTTTTTCCAACACAGCTTCAATTTTTATTTTGTCTGTCCACTTCTCACGTTCCATTCTTCTCTATATCCACATTACAGATGCATCTATTCGCTTCTCTTCACTTCGTCGTAATGTCCATGTTTCTGTCCCCATACAATGCCACATTCCATACAAAGCACTTCACTAGTCCCTTTGTTAGTTCTTTTTCCAGAGATCCGCAGAAGATGCTCCTTTTTCTATTAAAAGCTTCCTTTGCCATTACTATCCTTCTTTTGACTTCCTGGCAGCAGCTCATGTTACTGCTTATAGTACATCCCAAGTATTTTAAATTGTTCACTTGCTCTACTGCCTCATTTAGAATTCGCAAGTCAGCATTTATCTTCGTCCCATACTGTCGATGAATACTTATTTATTTTGTATATTATACTTTGTGTTATTGTTTTTAGCATTTTTGTTTTTAAATTCTTGCTTATTTATAAAAACACTGTCCATGCATTTCGAAAAAGCACATCTCCAAAATAAAAAGTCAAAAGAAAATCATTTCATAATGTCTTAAATATATATTTTTTCTTCCGTATTATACTGCATTTTGAACCTAAAATGCTAACTGTAGAGTTTTGTTGATCTGGGTACAACTGTTTAAAATTAAATCTGTTTTTTTTTTAATTCCTGGACATTTTCACTTTTCAGAGATTTGCCCTTTTCGAAACCGCAATTTTTAAGCGTAACTTGCCACCTCTGACCGTCTGTTCATTTTACAGTGTGCCACGTGATTCGTGATGCAATCTGGGCTTGATATCACAGACTTGACAGAAGAGTGACTCCGTGTTTCATTGTGTACCAAAATATTAGCACAATACACAATTACACCCCTTTTGTGTACCCCCTTGTACGGATTCTAGCTGCGCCACTGTTTACAAAATCAGGTTATAGTGATGGCGGCGGTTGTCTCGCATCTCCCGTCTAAGAACCTTTGTATATCAACCGTGCTTTGTGTCTAACAGGTGACAACTTGATTATACCAACCCTTATTGTCATATTGATCAGTGGTAAGGACTCAGTTATTCACTATACAGAGTGATTCAAAAGTCCGTCGACATAGACAAACTCCATTATTAATGCATATATCTAAAAAAGAAAAAAAGGGGAAAGTTGTCACAAATATGTAGTTTTGAATCTACTGTGCTTGAATTTTCGATGTATAATGCACCATTGAGGTTGTACACTGGTACTTGAGAACGGAAAATGTCCTGTTGTCACATGCTTCGTCCTTAATGGGGGAATTTACGTTATTGCAATCGCCATATTGTACTGGAAAAAATTACGAAATTATGACGATAACTAGCAGTGTTGCCAATACAAATTCAGGGAAAACTGCCAGGCAAGAATGAAATTCCACTAAATTCTTATGCTATCAATCTAAAGAAATGTTTCTTTGCACTGTGAGAAACTAAATTATCGTTAAACTCTGCAAACTGACTGTTTTTCTCCGTTAAATGGTACGTATTTAAAATCTACTGGAACTAGAGGAAAATCCACTAATTTGGTAGCACTGGGATTGGCGGGTGTGTCGTATGGTGTACAGTCTCAATGGTGTAATCTACGTTGAAAATTTAAGCACATTAGATTGAAAACTACCTACTTTCTACAACTTTCCCCTTTTTCCATTTTTCGCTATTTGCACCAATAACGGAATTTGTAGCCACCGGCGTAGCTCAGTCGGCTAAGGCGCTTGCCTACCGATCTGGAGTTACACTCGGACGGGGGTTCGATTCCCGCTTGGGCTGATTACCCGTTTGATTTTTTTTTTCGAATTTTTCCCCAACCGTAAGGTAAATGTCAGGTAATCAATGGCGAATCCTCGGCCTCATCTTGCCATCACCAATCCCATCGACGTCAAATAACCTTGTAGTTCATACAGCGTCATTAAATAACCAAGTAAAAAACGGAGTTTGTTTGTTTATTTATTCTGGTAGAGTTAAGGCCATGAGGCCTTCTCTTCCACACTACCAGAAATGAAATACGCAATGAAACAATGACAAAAATAGTAATAGGCTATTAATAGGCATATTTAAATATAAAAATAATTTTCATGCACATTAACAAGCTATACTTGTCTACTTGTTTGCCTACGTCGCCGGACTTTTGAATCACCCTGTATAGCAATTGTCTCAAAACAGCACTGTAAGATAAAGTGTATGATATCCACTAATCAATGCGAAGTAACCAGCACTACGATTACTCCTTACTGAAATGAAGCGGTTAATCTCTCAGTTAAATGGGCTATCTTATCAAAACACGTGAGTGCACGCTATGTTAACAAATATCGCTGTATTCTATCAGTCAGTAGCTTACTTTATCACGATGTTAAACTCTGTCGTTTGAACTTGAACACCGCAACTGGCAACAATAACATATCAACTAGATGAATGATTTGAGTAAAATTTGAACTTTTCATTGATACAGTTTCTGTTGGGTCACGGTAAATTTGGAGAATATCTTACAAGATTCAAGACACATATAGAAGTAAAATGTAAGTGCGAAGAGAAACAAACAGTGAGACATATTTGAATACCCCTTATTTTGGCGACAGAGCTATAAATTGAACTTAAATCTGGATTTTCCGGGATATGATTCTTCAGCCCCTTACTTAAACTACTTTACAACTAACAGTAATTTAAAGACTTTCGCACGTTTATCAGTTCAGTTTATATAGAACTTTAGTGCTTAAATTCAGTGTACGCGTATATAGAATTTATTGGATCAAATCTACGTAGTGTGTGTACAAAAATTTTACCTGAACAAATGTAACATTTTAAAATTCCTTTTCAGAACGAAAAGTTACATTTGTTCGGATCAAATTTCTGCACCTTCAAAAGACAAAACTAAAATTATTTTAGTAATTTATTAACATAATACACTGCTCTTTTAAATTGACTGAGCATATTGGGAATTAAATCAATGGCTTTCTCAAAACATGCTATGAAATGTTTCGTATAAAACAATAAAGGAAACAAAAACAAACAAACTTATATTAAAAGTTTTGTTTGAAATATCTCAAAGAAAAACCCGTGAAATTAAAGACATCACTTACGGTTCATTCTGTATATATTATAGACATTCCTTGTGTATAAGAATGAACTCGTACAGATCGTCATTTCATCGAATATCACGTAAGCTTTTCCATGGCAACGAAGTCCAATATCTGTTCTTCAAAATTCTTTAATTTTTCATTTAGTCAAATATACTAATGTTACGTCAAAAACATACACCTGTAGGATATCGCTTATGCGTCCCTTCTTTGTGTTCCTGAACCCGTTGATAAAAAAAAGTGACCTGTAGTGGTATAGTGAAGCTTGGTTCACTTTATTACTGTTTTAACTAAACGAGTATTACTACTGTTCTCCAACCAGGAGACAAACCGTGAAAGGAATGTGCTTACTATCGCGTCATCTATTGGAGCGAAGTAGATAGATAATATTAGGGTTATAACGTCAGTTTAAAAATCATGCGCTCTCCTGCATATGTTATTTCCTGTATGAGGGATTAAAAGACCAGGAGATTAACCGTGATCTAATTTTGTAACTAGGGTAGTATAAAAATATGTATATCAGTGTTATTGTTTGTGCTGTGAGACTTAGCCAATAGAGATACGAGTACCCACGTGTGTGACCTTATGACATCTTATGACATCAACATTCATTCACAGCATCACCCCGCTCCCTCTCATTCCCTGGAGACTTTCTCGTGGTTGGAGTACAGTACTACGTATTAGACATCGTATAATACAACGTTTCTCAAACTATGGTTCGCGGACAATCTGTGGTCCTCGAGGTCTGCCCTTGTGGTCCTTCAAAAAAGACAAGAAAAAATAAAATTCAAACGAATTGCGTATCACACTATAGGTTAAAATGTCAGAGTTTGGAAATGACACATGACAACCGAATTTCACTTTTTCTCCTAGTACTGACATTTTATTAAATTCATTACCCTACCCGTCTATCGACTTCCGACTCTACTCTCAGCACCAAAAGAGGGATTTAAAGCACTATAGGCCTACACGTGGTGTTCCTCGACATCTTTTCCCTGCACATCTGGCGCCGCGCCTGTAACCCAGCCAGGGACGACCCGAATTCATAACAGAGGACCAAATACCGAACCTTAATTCAATTTTAAAATATAAAGTATACTGGTATTCAGATATGCTACAAAAATGATAAATTTGCTTTCGAAGGGAACAAGAGTAAGGTGGTCCGCGGAACTGTTCTGACTTTAAAAAGTGGTCCCCACTTCAAATAAGTTTGAGAAACGCTGGTATAATAGAAACATCCACCGGCGTAGCTCAGTCGGCTAAAGCGCTTGCCTGCCGATACGGAGTTGCGCTCGAGCGCGGGTTCAATTCCCGCGTGGGCTGATTACCTGGTTGGGTTCTTCCTAGAGTTTTTCCCCAACCGTAAGGCAAATATCAGGTAATCTATGGCGAATCCTCGGCCTCATCTCAACGAATACCATCCATCACCAATCCCATCGACGCCAAATAACCTCGTAGTTGATACAGCGTCTTTAAATATTCAAGTAAAAAATATAACAAATACCACCACCACCACCACCAACACCACCACCGGAACAACTACCGATACTCGTACTACTGAAGAAGCAACTGTTACTACTGTGCTCCAACCAGAAGATCAACCGTGAAAGGAATGTGCTTACTATTGCGTCATCTATTGGAGCGGAGTAGATAGATAATATCGTTATAACGTTAGTTTAAAAACCATGCGCTCTCCTGCATATGTTATTTCCTGTATGGAGGGATTAAAAGACCAGGGGTGCTATTCATAGACATTTCGCTAGCCCGCGCTACGAGCGTGCTAAACAGGATTCATATCATATCATAACGCTGACACTGGTTTATGCATACGAAAAACGTTAGTTCGCTGATCATCCACCGAAAGCCCGCGCTAAGAATGTCTGTGAATACGGCCCCAGGAGATTAACAGTGATTTAATTTTCTAACTAGAGTAGTATAAATATGTGTTTCAGTGTTATTGTTTGTGCTGTGAGAGCTAGCCAATAGAGAAACGAGTACCCACGTGTGTGACCTTATGGCATCTTATGACATCAACATTCATTCACAGCATTACCCCGCTGCGTCTCATCCCCAGAGACTTTCTCGTGGTTGGAGCACAGTACTCCTGCTATTAATACCAATGAAACTAGTGCAAACACCGTCGAAAACAACTATTAAGAGGAAAGTATCAATACAACCGCTGTTATTATCACTAATAGCACTGGCAGCAGTATAATCGTAGAAGAAAAATAAATATTTCTGTCGTGGTTTCTGCGCTGATGTTGGCACTTAACTGCTGAGTGTTTCTGGAAATGTTTGTGGGGGGGAGGGTTGCTGGTTGGACGAACTCTTACAGAATTGCTCCCGTTCTGGGACCACATATAAAACACTGCTGATTCTTTATTAGGCAGCTGGGAGGCAGGAATATTTCCCGATGGGCCCCTACTGCACAGCTCTGGTCATTTCAAGGAGTGAGAGCCATAATTAAGGGTACAGCTGCGTGCAGATAGAATTTATTGCACAGCTGAAAGTACCAGTGTAAGAAATAACTAAGGTGCGCCGTTAATGCTGCTGCATGTATCGTATATTCGAATCCTGCATGGCACGGAGAGGCAAGAAGTGTGTTTCGTCTTTCACGTGTATTTTAAGTGATATGTGGGCAATAGGCCTACTTCAACGCAAGATTTATAATAGGAATTTCACTTCAAAACTTTCTAGTTTCAATAATTATTTAGGTTCTATTAAATTTAATGTAAAAAACACATCAATTTAGTATAATTGGAGTTTAGGTTTCACCCTTTCACCCCAGTTGAAATTTCAAATGAAACATCTGTATTATGGTATTAGAATTTGAAAGAGTATTCAATTCTGTGGCCGGGAGGAAAAAGGTCTTAAGTCAATTTTTTATGAGAATGAGATTTCTGTATATTCTGAAAGCGGAAACAATTCTCTACAATCTGGTAAAACGGCTAAAGTCAAATAAGACTCCTGACTGGATTTATAGAGCGTTATCAAATGCCCTAAGTACTTTTTGAATCGAGCACACACAGAATAAAGGACTTAAGAATATTTAATACTTTATTCCTTACAAACCATCACATGTTTACTTTCCATGCTTCCCTACTAAAAAGGTCTAAATTGTATTTTAACCATTTTATCACATACCGATGCCCTTTTCTTTTAAAACTTTAAGTACCAGGGTAAACAGTCCTATAATTGTTTAAGACCTATTTTGCATTTCTAATAATTTACATTTCTCATTTATTTTAACATGAAAAGGTCTTATGTTTAATAGTCCCTTCTACTCACTTTGGCTTCTAGTATTAAAAGGGCTTAAGTGCGGCTACTTTTGGAAAAAAAAAATCAAGAAAATTGTTAAATGAACAACATTACCTATTTTAGAAGAAATATAATCAAATAATATCCAAGAAAAACCTTTTAATTAAAAAACTCTATAGTTGACACCAATTTCAATCTTTCTACTGCTCTCCTGAAAAGTATAAAATTTTTACTTAAGACCTTTTTCCTCCTGGCCACAGAATTGTATATACCTGAGAGGATAATATGTACACATCATTTATTTGTTATCACATCTTTTGTTTTCTATCGTCGCCTGGCACCCTGGATTGTTGTTATTCTTGATTAGAGCTGAAGAGAATAAAACAATAACAGAGACTTTTGTTGATTACAGGTTATTTCAGGTTATTATTGCCACTATTATCATTATTATTATTTTACGATACGCACCATTCCCTGATAAATCGATTTGTGAATACTGAATCTGAACAAAATTCGTCTAGTAGCCTACTGTAGGACTGTAGTTTAAGGCAAGTCTCTGTACACAAATAGATGGACGTCATATCTGAAAGTCATTTTTGTATATCAGGGATGTTGAAAATCTGTTTTTCCGCAGAAAACTCGGTATCTGTTTTTTACAATCTCCTGTGGAGTAACGATTAGCGCGTCTGGACGCGAAACCAGGTTGCCCGGGTTCGAACCCCAATCGGGGCAAGTTACCTAGTTGAGTTTTTTTCCGGGTTTTCCCTCAGCCCAATTTGAGCAAATGCCGGGTAACTTTCGGTACTGGAACCCGGACTTATTTCACCGGCATTATCATCATTTCATTCAGACGGTAAATAAACTAAGATGTTGATACAGCGTCGTAAAATAACCTATTTAAAAAAATACAATCTCTATCTCTTTCCGCAGCGTGTAGGAACTGTGTCTTAATGGCCCAATCTTCAACACTTAATAGTCAATAGTCGTCGTCGTCGTCTTCCTAACAAGTATTAGGCCGAGTGGCCTGTTCCTATCTCAAACTAGAATTTTCAGCCCATCTCTTCTTCGGACGGCCTAGAGATGTTTTGCCATGCCGATGGTAATGAAACAGTGCTTTTGGAATTCTGCATCGATCCATTCGTTCGAGATGACCCTTCCACTGAAGTTGATATTTGCTGATGAACTGCAAAATGGGTTCTATTCGAAGTTCATGCACTATGTCCTCATTTTTTTATGATCCCAGCGAGTATATCCAGCTGTTGCTCTCATGAACCTCATAATAGTCAATAGTAACAATGTGAAATTGCATATAACGGTGATTCAGACTTCTCAGTACTCGGTCCTTCAAGTACTACCACGCGGAACTAATGCGTTCTTGGGGAGTATTCCCTCTTTAACGGGTTTAATACACGTGACGCATTTGAGTCGTTCTGTCTATAACTTAAACGCAAATTGAAAGTTGTTTTGCAGACTGCTTCCTTCTTGCTGATAATTATAAATATATTATCTGTCCCCTCTATCTCAGATGGTGCCGCTGATAGTACTTCAGCAGAATGGCAACGCTAGCGTTATTTATTAATAACCAAGTAAGTCTTGGTACCAAGTCCTGTGGCTTCCTCTCGCGAATGGGAAAACTTTCTGCAGTCGACCACAAGGAGGATCCGGCGCTGAAATATTGCAGAACATTAATTAACCACAAACTGGCAAATTGTTGTCCGGTGGAACTTCAAGAAACTGTTGAACTTTGTTAAAATATCTCCATACACTACTTTCTTCTGCCTGTTCTACGTCAGACCTTGTAGGTTCTCAGCTGAATTCTCACAAAACAAAGCTGCGATGTGGAAACGCCATACTATAACGAGAGCCATGCCAAATTGTGCATGTCATTAAAGTACACCTACTCATTAAAGTACAGGTGTTCAGCCAATGACAAGTCAGCTTTGTACCGTTATAAAACCTCAGCCAATGACAAGTCAGCTTTGTACCGTTATAAAACCGCAAGTATCGATTATTCTCGGATATGCAATCGAAAGAGAATTAGCGAAAAGTCATGGAGGCTGGAAATCCAATACTGTCGCAGAAGGTTATGTTCTGTTACTATAATAATTAGCGTTAATTGTAAATAATATTCAAATAAATTCAATTTGTCATCTCGTTTTTCAATGTCTAATTTAATTTCAATCTTATATCAAAGTTAATATTTAGTTTACTCTGTAGGTTCTTATAGGCTATCAAGGTCGATGTGGACATCTGTTCCTCGGAAAAAAATCAATACTTTCGCGTCTGCGCACATCTCACAATTTACGAGGTATTGCTCAAGGTCAGTTTGATACAAATAAAATGAATAATTTCAAGTTAGAAATATGGTCGAGCATAAAAAGTCGTATGAAACTCGCCTATAATGGTAATTAAGAAGCTCGTATGAAAATTATGAAACTCGCTTGCGCTCGTTTCATAAACATCCATACTCGCTTCTTAATTACTATCATTATAGGCTCGTTGCATAATGTACTATTAAAACAGTGTTGTTGTCATAAGATCTTAAGACTACTCGTCAATTGAAGCAGTCAGCGTGGCCTAATGGCTACCGATTATACTGTTTTTCAAAGTGTTGCCAGCTGTTACCAAGTAAAATAAGCTAAATCGGCTTGCTAAAAAGACCTAAAGTGGCTAAACTGTAGGACATTTTTGACACTCGCATAAAAATTAATGAACTGCATGAGATAAAAAAATACAAGACTCACCTAGCAGAAATAAATCATCCTCCTCTATCAGAAAGCTTCAATATTAATTCTTCTGGAATTTAGTATGAAAAACAGCATTAAATGAGCCGTTCAGAGCAGAAGTGGTGTAAGTCAAAATTGGGTAATGAGGTTTAGAGTAAAAATTCTGTAAAATACAGCGCAAAGTAGCAATTAATATGTTCATCGTGCTATCCATTGTCTACTAAAGGCTCATTCACAATGAAAATTAAACATAACGTAAGCGTTAACTTAAGAATAAAAATGTTACGGTAAAATCAAGAAGTCATACCATCATTCACGATGGGAACATAAACATAACCGCAAACATACTTGGTAACCATGGAAACATAACAACGACGCCATTTTCTCATTTCTGTCGTATACTTCAGCGCTCCACGATTGTGTTCTGTTTGCAAATCACGTAAGCATAAACATGAAAGTTTGTATTGGGTTATTTTACGACGCTGTATCAACATCTAGGTTACTTAGCGTCTGAATGAAATGAAGGGGATGCCGGTGAAATGAGTCCGGGGTCCAGCACCGAAAGTTACCCAGCATTTGCTCGCATTGGGTTGAGGGAAAACCCCGGAAAAAAACCTCAAACAGGTAACTTGCCCCGACCGGGATTCGAACCCGGGGCACCTGGTTTCGCGGCCAGACGCGCTGACCGTTACTCCACAGGTGTGGACGAAAGTTTGGAGTTTGCAAACTTTCATGTTAACGTCTTACGTCAATGCTTATGTGAATCATTGTGAATGATCCCATTTAGTAGCCTGGGCGCAAACTTCTGTGTTTATGTTACGGTTATGTTTAATTTTCATTGTGAATGGGCCTTAATATTGTAGTTTAAATAAATTGTATATTACTTGCTACTTTGCGCTATATTTTACAGAATGTGTACTTGAACCCTCATTACCAATTTTTTACTTACACCACTTCTGCTGTCAACGGCTCAAATGTCGACGTCTCAACTTAAACCTTACGTTCAAAAACCATTCCCAGAGACAAGATCCAAACGAAAAGGTCCAAATATATACAATGTCCATACAGGAAAGTCCAGATACGTATTCGTCCATGATATTTAGTCCATAAAAAAGGTCCAAAAGTGGAAATGTTCAAATTTAAAATGTCCAATAGACAAAAAAAAAAGGTTCCAAAGTTCAAAATGGGTCATTATACAAAAATGTTTATTTAAAAAGGGAGAAAACGTATGAAAGCAATACCACGAGAAAAAAAATTCTAGACGGGAATGTTTCCAAGGTGACACACAAGTGATTAACTCACGAAAGCAATGTTTTTGTTGTTATGGAAATGAAAAACTTCGAAAATTCTTAGTATTTTGCAGTAAAGAATTGCTGTATGACGAAAATGTCCCAAGAATTTGAAACTGTCGAAACATTACCTATACTTTCCAGTATATTATGTAACTGTTTCTCTACGAACTCAAATACGTGCTTCCTTCGACTTATGCAAAATATATAGCAGAGAAACTATTATACTGGTTCAGCACAGACACTGTTTCTTCTAACAAAATTCGTTGTCGGCTTTTGATGATATAATTTCGAATTACAATATTATCGTGTTTTGAACGTTATCAGTGTTATTGTACAATAAACCACTTCTCAGTGGGAACTTCACACAACTTTTATTGCTATCTAAACAAAAAATATGTTGCTCTCGAAACCCCCGCAAATTCCTGTAAGTTCTAATGTTTCACTACTTCATTGTGGAGCATCTTGAAATGATACTGAGGTCACGATGCAGTGAACTCTTCCAAACCACATGGGGAGGCAAAACAAATAGGTTGCTGCGATCTCCTCCGCCCCTAATTGCCTCACTCCGTCAGACAGCTGTCAACCTTTCTGCTGCGTTCCTAACCAAACGACTGACTTTCACAAGTCCTCAATAATATCTTCCTCATCCAGAATTATTGTTTGTGTATCAGCCTCAATTCTAGCAAAACATATTTCTCAACAAGTCACACCATCAAAATTGTTCAATCTGGCGTAAAATAAAAAAAAAAAGTGTGTTAAGACTTTTACTGTCATAAAAGTGATGTGAATATTTTGCGATTTTCACTGTATCATAGAAGTAGATTGGGAAAGTAAAACAGGCGGATACCAAGTTAAAATTTCTGAATTTCTACAACTAAAACAAACATGCAGCAGAAGATTCCTTTTTTTTTTTTAAGCCTTCCCTCGTGTTGGAATCGATACGTTTATCGCCTTTTTCCAAGTTTGAATACGCGAGTCTCAGCTCCACTACTAGCTAATACAGTACCCACAGGATCAGGGATTTTCAACTACTGCGCGCGAATTGCCATTAGAACATCACACTCTCCATTCCTAAACACAGAACATCCTCCTACACTCCATCTTTCACCGTCTCTGTAGCTCATCTCTGGAACTCTCTACCATAACATGTCAGAGACTGCCTTAGAACATCACACTCTCCATTCCTAAACACAGAGCATCCTCCTACTCTCCATCTTTCACCGTCTCTGTAGCTCATCTCTGGAACTCTCTACCATAGCATGTCAGAGACTGCCTTAGAACATCACACTCTCCATTCCTAAACACAGAACATCCTCCTACTCTCCATCTTTCACCATCTCTGTAGCTCATCTCTGGAACTCTCTACCATAGCATGTCAGAGACTGCCTTAGAACATCACACTCTCCATTCCTAAACACAGAGCATCCTCCTACTCTCCATCTTTCACCGTCTCTGTAGCTCATCTCTGGAACTCTCTACCATAGCATGTCAGAGACTGCCTTAGAACATCACACTCTCCATTCCTAAACACAGAACATCCTCCTACACTCCATATTTCACCGTCTCTGTAGCTCATCTCTGGAACTCTCTACCATAGCATGTCAGAGACTGCCTTAGAACATCACACTCTCCATTCCTAAACACAGAGCATCCTCCTACTCTCCATCTTTCACCGTCTCTGTAGCTCATCTCTGGAACTCTCTACCATAGCATGTCAGAGACTGCCTTAGAACATCACGCTCTCCATTCCTAAACAGAAAACATCCTCCTACTCTTCATCTTTTACCATCTCTGTAGCTCATCTCTGGAACTCTCTACCACAACATGTCAGAGACTGTCGGACATTATCTAGTTCAAAAATAAACTAAAATTGCACTTTACCAATTCAGATTCCCTTCAATTATAAGTCCTTTTCTCTGCGACAGTTTTGTTTATAATATCTTTTTCTTCCTTTCCTATTCACCAACATTTAAATTTAGATTTTTTATACATCTTGATTACACAACTTTTAATACTATATCACTTCGGAATATGTATTCTTTCTTGTGTTAAATTTTTACTGTACCTGGTTAACAGGCCGAAACATGTTAACCAGGTACAGTAAAATTTAACAGGAGAAAGACATATAATACATATTTAGATTTTTTATTATCAGTATCATCTGATTGAGATTCTGGCTGATATGTACATATATTATCAAACAGTGCATCTCACTTGACGATATGTGTCAGAGGAAGAACAATTGTTTGTATGTATCTGAAGTCTGACTAGTGTATTATGTAGCTGGTCGGCGATGTATGCAGTGGAGGGAGAAAGGAACTAGTCACCCTACCCCATTATCTCCTGGCCTAGTTGCCTCATAAGTGATGCCTTGTTGGTATCATTTGTGACATTCAGATCTGTCTTCAGACAGTTGACTAAACAACAACATATTACATTACATTTGTTAAATTCTTCCTTACGTTTTCCTTGTTAACTGTTTGTACTAATTGAATCGCTTGTGATATTATTCCAGTCTTTAGATTTGTATTTTACTTTTTTTTTTCTATTAGCGTATGGTATTATTTTCAACTATTGTTATGTTATTATTTGCTGTAATATGTTAGCATTTCGTTCTTTCAGTTTTTGTTAAATTTTACTGTTTGAGTACTTCGTGACCTGGTAGAATGTAATAATAATAATAATAATAATAATAATAATAATAATAATAATAATAATAATAATAATAATAATGTTTTATTTTCGCTGGCAGAGTTAAGGCCATAAGGCCTTCTCTTCCACTCAACCAGCCTTAATCAATACAATACATAAATTTAAATTACAAATATTTTCACTACACTTAAAAGGTTCTCCAGCAATAAACTTCACTACACATTTATTTAAATTTAGATAAATCTATAAGGTAAAGTAGTAACTTAATTTATGAGCTAATTTAATTCAATGAATTATAATTAATTTAATATTTGAGATAGCTAGTAAAATGATGAAAATTAATTTAATATAAGCTTACTAGGACTATGTTACAGGGAGAATATATATATTTCTATTTCTATAATGAGAATATTAATGTAATTGCCATTAGAGGTTTTGTAAATCTATTTAGAGAAATTAAAGATAATAATAAGAATGGACAGATGTTAGTTTCATTATAAGTAACAAATATTAATCAGCAATTCATCTGTTAAGTAAGAATTTATGTAATTTTGACCTAAATGAAGCTATTGTCCAACAACCCCTTATATCACTCGGAAGCGAGTTCCAATTTCTAGCAACTGAAACTGTATAGGATGAAGAATATAAAGATGTCTTGTGGTAGGGTATAATGAGTAAATTGTTATAATGAGATCTTGTACTTAGCTGATGATATGCGGATAAATTTAGAAAACGAGAAGCCAAATAGATTGGGGTAGCGGTGCGCAGAATTTGAAATAAGAGAACAAGAGAATGCAGGGCTCGTCGATCGCTTAGCCTTAGCCAAGACAGAGTTTGGAAAGACGGGGAAACATGATCATACTTACGAATATTACAAATATAACGGACGCACGCATTATGCACACGTTGTAGCCTGCTGCTCAAATTTGCATTTAGGTTACTTAATATAATATCGCAGTAGTCGAAGTGTGGCATCACGAGTGTTTGTACAAGGATTAATTTTAATTTATCAGAAAGAAAGTTCTTCAGTCGCTTTAATGAGTGAATAATGGAAAATATTTTTTTGGAAGTGTGATTCACTTGTAAGAGAAGGCATGGCCTTAACTCTGCCAATATAAATAAATGAATAAAAATTTCGTTTTCTATATTTTTATGTGCATACACTTTCTCAAAATGTATTGCCTAATTGAGAGGTAACTCTAATTGATTTATTTGCAGACTCTTAAACCGACAGTGAAATTTCTGTCACATTCATAGTAAATTGCAATAAACCAACTATTGTTTGGAGATTTAAAACCATTTTCTCAAATTTGGAAAACGTATGTAATGAAGAAGCCAAATGGCTAACAAACTTTTTTTTTTCAAAGCTTCATAGTTGCATCGTAACAAAGGAAGCAATAATCTTTTTCTTATCCTGTGGTCCTTAGACCAAGTCCGTAACGTTGTGTTGTTGCAGCTGGTGTATCACTTTTGTTTGTGGTTCTGAGTATATATGGTCTGGAATGAGGCCTATACACGTTATGATTTGGTAATGCTGGTTCTGTGTTGTATTTTATACATAATGGAAATATCTTCTGAGATATTATCTTCATATACTTTGTGTGCCCACTTTTTAATCTTTCTATTGCAGTTTGTGGTTCTCGGCTAAATTGACAGTTGTTGGCTGCTCCCGGTTGTTGCCCTTTATACCATAGGAAGCAATAATTCTTCGCTTTAGCACGGAATAGCTATACACATTCCGTAGTCGCTAAATCAATCTTAATCAATTTGTTTAGTCTCCGTATATGATCCATATACTACGACATTCGAAAAGTAATGGCAACATAGTTACTGCGCTCGGGCGCGGGTTCGATTCCAGCTTGGGCTGATTACATGGTTGGGTTTTTTTCCGAGGTTTTCCCAACCGTAAGGCAAATGTCAGGTAATTTATGGCGAATCCTCGGCCTCATATCGGCAAATATCATTTCGCTATCACCAAACTCATCGACGCCAAATAACCTCGTAGTTGATAGAGCGTCGTTAAATAACCAAGTAAAAAAAAACATAGTTACTGTTTCACACTAAATTTATTTAGGTTACTTTTGACATTATACACTTAAAATATAATCTCCTGCCCTGTCAACAATACGTTGCCAAATTCTTGGAAGACAGCGGACTCCATCTGCAGCAGCATTTCTGGATATCTCTCTCGCCAATCAATCTAAAGCTCTTTGGATGTCAACTCTTGATTGAAAGCGAATACCTCGCTTCCACCCAACTTGCAATAGTTCAGTATGGCAGGACTTCTCTCCCTCAGGCTTCTTGTAATGCCCTAAAGCACTGAGTTCCATGTTTTTCTCTTGCAACTCGGATTTTTATGAAGCACCTTTGTTCGTACCTTAAGGAATATATCTAGGTATTGTTTACTACGAATCAGAAACAGCCACTGTGTTTACAAAATATGGCTACATCGAGACTTTCAATATTACAAATTTATGAAACATCGCTGCTCTATTACGTAGTACAAGATTTCAATGGCCACCGCTAGGAGCACTGACTTACAGCATTATTGCCATTACTTATCGAATGCCCTAGTATCTTAATATATTCTATCTGATATCTTATTCTGCGTCATTCCTTCCAGTGCATCCTTCAGTAGGCAGTTTCCTCTAAGTTAATTTATAAATAACCTTATACTTTGCGCAATAACTGATGAACCAAGTCTTCGATTATTAAATTTATTGAATACGAATTTTAATACTTATTATCCGCCATTATAAATGTAATCGCTGGTCTGAAAAGTCAACTCAGCTATGTCAGCTTTTTCTTCTTCTTCCGCATTCACTATCTTGCGTGCGAACCACATTTTGCACAACTTGAACTCGCGGTGTCAGGGTTACGTATAATCGATCTGTTTACGTAATAGGCGTATCGATTATCCAATTCACATTCTATAGAGGCCGCTGCTGGCTGTAGAGACCCGTTATCGTAATCACGATCTTTCTTAGCCACGAAGTTGAATCCCGGAACAATACGTAATATACAATTCCACAAAGCGCTCGGGTAGAAGCTACGGAGAGAGAAAATGTCAAACGAACTAACGAGTGAGTGAGTGCATCGCGTGTTACTTTGTAATTAGGTTAGAGTTTTTTACAAAATTATCAATGGCCCTATAATTCAACTACAGTCCAAGAGTTATAGTTACGGACTTTTTTCTAAACCTGGTGACGTTACTTCCATCATATCCTACTCCATAAATATATTCTGCATTTTTTCCCTCTCTGTTTCATATATGCATATGTCTCTATCTTGGAACATACGATTCTTAGTCCTTCGCTTAAGGGGTTAGGTACAGCTTACAGCAGTAAGAGTTTTGGAAATATTCAACATTTTTTTCCTCAATAATGAAAACTGGTATGTGTAAAACACTGTCCTGCTATATTAAAAAATATCTTTACGATTAAAAAAAATTACTTATATATATATATTTTTTTTCAAAATTAAAAATGAAGGCAGTTCACTGTGCAGTGATGAAGCGTTTCCCTCATAACTCATAAACTTGTTAACTTTTTCATGTTCTCTCTCTTTTATTTTATTGCTGAAACTCATATTTACAATACCATGCTCTATTCAACTACATTCCTTAATAAATAATATATTTTTTTATTTTGTGTTAGAAGAAAATACTGATATTTGACCATTTTCTTAAAATTAATTTATTTTTTATCAGACAATCTATCAAAAGTAGAGAAATGATCTTGCATCATATTGTAGATATGACATGTATAAATACACACAAAAAATTTCATCACAGAATGTTGGATAGTTTTTTCAGTTATGTGGGAAACTCTTCATCACTGCACAGTGAAATGAATTAAAAAAAAAGTATAAATATTTTTTTTTTAATCGTAAAAATATTTTTTTTCATATAGCAGAAGGATAGTGTTTTAAACATACCAATTTTCATTATTGTACAAGATACAGTAATGGAAAAAAAAATTGAATATTTCCAAAATGTTACTGCTGTAAGCTGCTGTCCTACCCCTTAAGAGTATATTGTCCCACACTCTTCTGGGATATAATATGTTATTAATGATATAATATATTCGTTAGTCAAGTAGGCTACATTTAATTAAAATTATTCATCACCTGTGGTCTATTCCACAAAGCTATGGTGTTGTACAATACAAGTAAATTCTCTAGTAAGTGTAAAAATCCTAGAGTTTCTGTTCCACAAAAGAGTTTTCTACAATTGTACTTTACAACTCCACACTTACAAATTATCAGTAAAGTTTCATGATTGTGTTCAACAAAATTACTAGTATTTGTAACTTGCTAGTGAATTCTCAAGTATTCTCTACTAATGAAAGACTAATACATATTGTACTAATGCAATTTGAATAGTATTTCATAATGTTAAGATAAATCGTGATAAATATGTGCTATAGAATATCTTTTCTTGCTTCTATTCCCCTCCAAAGAAACAATTTCATCTCCTTTGACACCATTTCAATAATTTTGTAGTATCTGTAATTTCGTAACAATTGAGTTTGGGGGTGAAGATCGTTATTAGCGACATCTGTTGGCTAATATGGAAAATTATCGCGGAGCATTATGTAGGGATCGGAGAAGAACATGATGATAATAATAAGGAAGTAAATTTGTCATTATTAAAGAAGTAAACTAAAATAAGTAACATTGCAAGATTACGAAATTCATTTGCTGTATTACCGATCTTAAAATACTTTACGATTAAAGAGACAAACATAACCTAATTCGATGACTGAAATAAGAAGATAACCAGCTACTGCATGTTATGATGTAGTACGTTTATTGATATGACGTCATTAGTAGAAATTCATTGGTAATGTACAGTAGTGGCAAAAAAACCCGGACTGACCCTTGTAGCTGATTTCAGAGCCTTGTTCAATCCAGAGCACGATAGACTGGTAACTAAGACTTTCGTGGTTCGAATCCTGCCTGGGAAGGAAACTTTTTTTTGTTCCTTATTCAAATTTATTCCCAATAATTTTCGATTGCAGCGATATTTTACTACTTAATTAACTTATTGTTCCAAGAACATGAATTTTACCAGCAATAGAAAAGTATTGGGAATAAATTTGAATAAGGAATAAAAAAAAGTTTCCTTCCCAGGCAGGATTCGAACCAGGAAAGTCTTAGTTACCAGTCTATCGTGCTCTGGAGTGGACAAGGCTCTGAAATCAGCTACAAGGGTCGGTCCGGTTTTTTTTGCCACTACTGTACAACATAATTCATTCGTAGAACAGAAAGATACAACTCCATGCTTTACAACATCTTTCATCAGTAATTTGTAACGTACAACACCATACCTTTGTGTATTAGGCTTCTGCGATTGAAAAAGTACTAACTACTCCTATTCTGAAAAGTAATGCACCATTGCTTTCTGCCTCGCTGTGCGTCCATGAAGTCTGTATACCCTCATAAGCCATTTGTTTGCATATTTATTGATTCATGTGTTTATATATTTATATATTTATGAATTTAATTTATTCCGTTACTTATTTATTCATTCATTTACCCATTTACTGATTGATTGAGTTTTTATTTATTTATATATTTATGAATTTAATTTATTCCGTTACTTATTTATTCATTCATTTACCCATTTACTGATTGATTAATTGATTGATTGATTGATTGAGTTTTTATTTATTTATATATTTATGAATTTAATTTATTCCGTTACTTATTTATTCATTCATTTACCCATTTACTGATTGATTGATTGAGTTTTTATTTCTTTACATATTTATGAATTTAATTTATTCCGTTACTTATTTATTCATTCATTTACCCATTTACTGATTGAGTTTTTATTTATTTATATATTTATTAATTTAATTTATTCCGTTACTTATTTATTCATTCATTTACCCATTTACTGATTGATTAATTAATTGATTGAGTTTTTATTTATTTATATATTTATGAATTTAATTTAGTCCGTTACTTATTTATTCATTCATTTACCCATTTACTGATTGATTAATTGATTGATTGAGTTTTTATTTATTTATATATTTATGAATTTAATTTAGTCCGTTACTTATTTATTCATTCATTTACCCATTTACTGATTGATTAATTCATTGATTGATTGAGTTTTTATTTATTTATATATTTATGAATTTAATTTAGTCCGTTACTTATTTATTCATTCATTTACTCATTTACTGATTGATTGATTGAGTTTTTATTTATTTATATATTTATGAATTTAATTTAGTCCGTTACTTACTTATTCATTCATTTACCCATGTACTGATTGATTAATTGATTGAGTTTTTATTTATTTATATATTTATGAATTTAATTTAGTCCGTTACTTATTTATTCATTCATTTACCCATTTACTGATTGATTAATTGATTGATTGATTGAGTTTTTATTTATTTATATACTTATGAATTTAATTTAGTCCGTTACTTATTTCTTCATTCATTTACCCATTTACTGATTGATTAATTGATTGATTGATTGAGTTTTTATTTATTTATATATTTATGAATTTAATTTAGTCCGTTACTTATTTATTCATTCATTTACCCATTTACTGATTGATTGATTGATTGACTTTTTATTTACTAATTACGTACTCATTCAATTATTCTTTCACTCATTCATCTATTCCATTTGTTCTTATTTATTCATTTATTTCATTTATTCTTATTTATTTTGCTGGCGTTTCTCACATGACAGTGGTTTACCGTCCTACTCATACGGCACAGCTTTGCCGAATGTTCTACTTCGCCGGACAGGTGGCAGGCTTATCGCGGGGAGATGACAGGATGACAGATGAGAAGTGATAATGAAGGCGTAATAAATAACCGATAAGGATTGGGAAGGAGTTAGGTCATGGCCCTTGGAATTGGCACTATACCAGCATTGTCATATAGGGACGACAAATCCAAGCACCTGGAATCGAACCTCGGGCCTTCCTATTGAAAGGTGTGAATGATAACCATCAACGTGCCCGGTGTTAATTTAATTTAATTTAATTTAATGATGAACTCATGAGGCTGTTTGTCCAAGAAGTCTGTATATGTACTTCATAGGGATATAATATGGACAGATCCAAAAAAATTGAAAAAGGTTTATGTTAGAATGTCATAAGAGTGTTGTACAGACTTTCCGACGCGTTGTATATATATACATACACACATACAGAGTTTTGTAAAAGTGGCGCATAACTGCAATTAGAATTGAATTATTGTTGTGCAAGTTATGACGTCATCGAAAACATTCTTAAATGACACCCTGTAGTTTTTCAAATAGGGTCTGTCATCAGAAAAAACACTTTTTTTTTGTAATATTTCATCTGTTTTATACAGGAGCACTATAGTTATGGTTACTATGGTAACAATTCTATTGCTCATATATTTTGTTACACTCTGTGTTATGAAAATAGTTTGATGAAATCAACATAAAATAAAATGTTCTTAACAGAAAATGAGGCAGTTGAGATCCGGATGATTTGGTGACATAAGATTTGTCCAAATTCAACGTCGCAAATTCCTAGCGCAATAATTAATAATAGATCCCTATTAGAAACAACCAAATTTCTTGGCTTAAAAATCGATAATGTGTTAAATTGAAAAAATCAGATTAAAGAAATTACCCCCAAACTAAATTCAGCTTGTTTTGCTATTAGATCTATGCAAAAGATAGTAAATATCGATACCTTAAAAACAATATACTTTGCATACTTCCACTCAGTAATGAGTTTTGGAATAATATTCTGGGAAAGTTCCACAGATATTAACAGTATATTCCTATTACAAACGCCAAATCTAGGGAATCGTGTAGGACTATTTAAAAAAAACAAATAATGCCCATGGCTTGTCAGTATATCTTTTCATTAATAATCTTCCTCGTATGTAATTGTGAAAACTTCGTAACTAATTCAAGAGTTCATAGCATAAATACACGCCAAAGAAATGACTTTCATACTCCATCGGCAAGTCTATCGTGCTATCAAAAAGGAGTGCGTCATATGGCAGTAAAAATTTTTAATAGCCTCCCTATCGATATAAAAAAATTAAACTCAAAACATAAAATTATTTGGGGCCAAATTAAAGAAGTACCTAATTTCTCACGCCTTCTATTCTGTAGGTGAATTCATGACATTCAGTAACGCTTCATGAAATTGATACTAAAACTTTGTGTTGTACTAGTAGACTATATTGTAAATCTCGTCTGTATATATTTCATCTAGACTGTGACTATAAATTAAGACTTTATAATAGTATTAAGTTTTTTTACTTTTTCCATATTCTAGCTGTAAGCATGTATGAATACCATGGAATGAATAATTTCGAGAGAAAAATTGTTCCGGGGCCGGGTATCGAACCCGGGACCTTTGGTTAAACGTACCAACGCTCTCCCACTGAGCTACCCGGGAACTCTACCCGACACCGATCCAATTTTTCCCTTTATATCCACAGACCTCAAAGTGGGCTGACAACCGTCAAGCAACCAACATTTGAGTGCACACTAACTCTGTGTGACTTTCGATACCCGGCCCCGGAACAATTTTTCCCTCGAAATTATTCAAATTAACTTTACTTTACTAGTCCTGAAAGCTTGATTTGCATAATACACGTCACTGTACGTAACAGAAAACCACAATTTTAAAGTCACACAGAGTTAGTGTGCACTCAAATGTTGGTTGCTTGACGGTTGTCAGCCCACTTTGAGGTCTGTGGATATAGAGGGAAAAATTGGATCGGTGTCGGGTAGAGTTCCCGGGTAGCTCAGTGGGAGAGCGTTGGTACGTTTAACCAAAGGTCCCGGGTTCGATACCCGGCCCCGGAACAATTTTTCCCTCGAAATTATTCAAATTAACTTTACAGGGAGTTAGTCCTGAAAGCTTAATTTGCATACCATGGAATGTTAATAAATACAATACAATACAATATACAAGAGGTATGCATACTTTTTAACGAAACTGATAGAAATCGGCCACCTATTTCTCAATTAATTGACTGTGAATGAAATATTTTCTGGTCTATGTCATTACTATTTAAATTTGAAATAATGTTTCCGATATAGCTAAATTATGAAATTGTTCAGTTAGGTTATATAATTATTTATTACTATTTGCTTGCTCATCACAGTCCTTTGCAATATAATTTACATTTGCTATTTGTAAAATATCTTCATTGTCTGAAATTATGAATTGGCCATCTGCATTAGTGTTAATTTTATATTGTGTCTGTTAATTTGTATTCCTCACGTTTTAACAATAGGTATTATATGGTTAATGTATAATATGTTTTACCACCGTAATATTAAACCTTCAGCTGCTATTTTACAACACCCTAATGACTACTAGCTGTACCAGTTGTGTGTTAATCTGCTTTTTCCTGTCGCGCTCAACGTTGACATATTTGCTGATAATATAATATTCAGAGTTTAATTTATCAAGTCCATTACGTCAGTACACCTTCAGCCTGCTAATTAAATGAATGCGTAACGTAATCGATTTCTAACTTGGAAAACATAAACTCATTCCCAAATGCTGTACAGTCTAATAATATGTCCAGAATGTTAACACAGTTTCCCATAACACTCGTTTTAAGCGAACTAAATAACATGTGTAATGAGTTGGGCTGGGATAGCAATGTAATAACTTTTTTTCTTTTTGATTAAAACATACGCAGATTGTAATATGTGCACTAAGCAATATTTCTCCATTTGGAAAATGTAATTTTATACCGCATGTTTTTGCATATCCCCTAATCAGAATATTGTCCCTTTATGTAAGTTAAATAATCACAATGATGTTGATTTATTTTTAGGAATGAGATGATATATTTAAGAAACACATTTATGCAAATCTGTTTAATTAAGAAGCTACTTCTCTCTCTCTCTCTCTCTCTCTCTCTCTCTCTCATATGCAGACTTACTAAAGGCTTTACCAACAACCAAAAATGTATTTAAAAATAGGCTTAAGGACTTTACTAATAGACGGTAATTATACACAGTATGTAAAGGATGTAAATGATATTTTGTTATTGAAGTGTTGTATCAGTGAAGAATTATGTTGTGTCAGTGACGTGTGTTGTGTAAGTGAAACGTGTTCCTGTCAGTGAAGCTTTATAGTTTATAGTGGCAGTGCAAAGTATTTGAACAGTGAAATGTTTTTGAATTGTTAGTGAAATCAGGATAGAATCAGTGAAATGTGTCGTAGTTCCAGTGCAGTGAGTTGACAGCGAAATGAATGTAATGTTGAAAGGTACTTGTGCAGATATGAACATATCATACTCGTGGGTTTTAGTTCGAACTTAGGTTTAAGATACAAATTAGATTTATTTTAAATGTTATTTTAAGTGATCGTGCTTCATTTAATGTAGGATATTCCCTGTTGTTGTTGTTGTTGTTGTTGTTGTTGTTGTTGTTGTTATAAATTATTGTTAGTATTAATTATTAGTATTATTATTAATTGTATTTTTAATTAATAAGTTTATTATTGCCATTATTGAGTGTAATTAGTTACCACTGCCACCGGGTATATACCCATTGCAGTGTGAATAAGTACATACATACATACACATTATATTATTCAGTATATTCAGATTATTCAATTTACTCGTTGTAGGGTAAAGGTTGGTAATATTGTGATACGAGTAATATTGTGATAGTTCTTTTTGATAATTTATTATAATTTTACTGAGCGAGAGAAGGGCCTGTTCTGTGCAGCAACTTGTCCACGAACATTCCCTTAATACGTTGACGTAAGAAACCGATCTTCCTTTCGCTCAGTAAAATTGAAATAAATTCTAAAAATGAACTATCACAATATTACTCATATCACAACCTCTACCCTATAGGCGTATGTTATAATACTGTGCTGCAAATATAAATTTGTTTTATGTTATCAACTATTTTCTTCTGTTTTCTTGTAAAATAAAAATGTTAAGAAGGTGATTTCATGCGCAGTAATGTCTGTGTACTTTCAAATAAATAAATATTATTGGATTTTTTTAAATTGCATAATATTTGGAGGATATCTTTACCATTATACGTATTTTGCGGCTTTCACAGAAAAATGTTGATCGTATTAATTAAATTATTAGACTATTAATAATAATTACACAATTATTCCTACTGTGTTTAAATAAGTTATACAGACTGAACAATAAATATGGAAAATTGCTAGTAACTTCTTAAATTTTAATTTAAAAAATAAAAGTTTCATACAAAAGCTGTTGGATATAAACCATATACAGCTGGGTAACTTTCGGTGCTGGTCCCCGGACTCATTTCACCGGCAATATCACCTTCATTTCATTCAAACGCTAAATAACCTAGATGTTGATACAGCATTGTATTTTTTATTTATTTTATTGGGTTATTTTACGACGCTGTATCAACATCTCAGGTTATTTAGCGTCTGAATGAAATGAAGTTGATAATGTCGGTGAAATGAGTCCGGGGTCCAGCACCGAAAGTTACCCAGCATTTGCTCGTATTGGGTTGAGGGAAAACCCCGGAAAAAACCTCAACCAGGTAACTTGCCCCGACCGGGAATCGAACCCGGGCCACCTGGTTTCGCGGCCAGACGCTCTGACCGTTACTCCACAAGTGTGGACTACAGCATTGTAAAATAACCCAAAAAATAAAATAAATAAACCATACAATATGATACCAGTGTTTGAAAAAAGTTAGTGATTTAGGCATACAGGGCGGCAGTAAACTTCATTTTTTAAATGACATCCTATATTAAAACTTACATATTCCGAATATCCATTAAATTTTACGTATAAATGTACAGAAATTTTACTCAATTATTCGTTTAGTATCTTTTAACTATTTATGAACTTGTTTCGTGGACTTAAAACTTGAGACAAATAAGTATGTAAAATCATGTTGAATAGACCATAAAACTAAATAAAACACTATGACCAACCAAACTTTGCAACAGATGTTCATCTCCTCAAAGCCGTAGTTCACCTAGTGACACACAATTAAACCAATTAAATTCGCTGTATATTGTTTAAGAGTCTGAAATGTGTTATAAAATCGAATTGAGGTTTGATTCTAGATACATCAGAGCTTCTGAAGAGCGAATCTATACTAATAATAAATCTGTAGCCAAAATTTTTCTGATAATTTTCGATTTTCCAAAAATAATTGGTGTTGACATGTATAATTAACCATCCTGAAACCGAAAATCGCTTTTTTTTGACATTTTTGTTTGTATGTCAGTCTGTCTGGATGTTTGTTACCTTTTCACGCGAAATGGCTGAACCGATTTATATGAACATTGGAATATCAATTAAGTTCGTTGTAACTTATATTCTAGGCTATATGGTATTCAAAATACTTTATTTAAAAGGGGGGCCTGAATTAAATAAATAGAAATATCTCGCTTATTATTGATTTTCATGAAAAATATTACATAACAAAAGTTTCTTTAAAAATAATTTCCGATAAGTTTTATTCTATACAAAATTTTGATAGGACTGATATTTAATGAGATAAATGAGTTTTAAAATTACAATAACAACGCCATCTAAGGCGCTGTACTGAAACAAAAACAAATGACTTCGTCTATAAGGGGCCTTGGACAACAACAATCGAAAACTATTAAACATAGCCTAAGAGAATGTTTATGTGTTTGTATAAAGTAATATCGGAAGCTAATTAATTGTTTAATTATTATTACACCATTGGAAAGTGTAGTTTCTCTAGATGGACATAATTCTACAATGTTATTACAGTAACTTCTGAAACATATAGCAAGTAATATAAAGTATACACATTAAAACTAAATGATATGTCAATCTTCATTAAACTATGGTTGCATGTAATAACAATTAAGAAACATGTTAAAGGAATTGTCATTGCACCAGATGATTGCTCTCTGGACCAAAATGACAGCATTTTAATTATTTAAATACAATTTAAATTAAGTAACATATTAAACGATTTATCCTTCTATCAAACACGAATATTCCCTGGATCAAATGTCCTATTTTAATTATATAATTACTTTATATTTATTTCTAACGGGTGCAGCGGAGCGCACGGGTAGGGCTAGTTAATAATAAAATTGATAAATACAAAATATATCGAAGCGAACGTGACTAGGAAAACCACGTATTATGCCGCGCTTAGTAGTAGCATAGATCGTTACTACACCATCGGTCTAAAACAAGTGAATAGAACCAGTTGAAGGTTTCAGTCTCAGACATGTTAACCCCACGCCACACACACACACACACACACACACACACACACACACACACACTCGTGAGGTTAATTACATTGTAGACGAATGACTTTCAATGAACAAATATCACAGCAGTATCTTGAAGTGCAGTTCATTTACACGTGTGAATCGCGCTATAGAACTTTGCTTTTCTAACAAGCAAGAGTCGGCCCTCTTTCCCCCTCCGCCCCACGAAGTGTACGAAAAAAAATAGAAATATGGAAGATGAGTTCCGAAGAGATCAAGTTTAGATCCATTATTGTTTCTAGTTTTTATTAATGATTTAGCCTCAACCGTAAATAATCTCACTTGACGATAGAATGCGATTATCTCAAGTAAGAATACGATCACTTTCACGACCGTGGATGTCTTTATAAACACTTTTAATGCACTGTTAAATCTAATGAATGGTGGCTTGGTTCAAATAAACTAGAGGCGGTTGCTATGGTTGCACATCCTGTGTTATTAACGTCTAGAGTTGTTGATTATAGGCGAATGCTTGTTAAACATGACAGAAACTACACATCTTATATACAGGGCGTTTCAGAATTCAACCGAAGAAATTTATCTGGTTATAGAGAGGTTGTAGACGAGCAATTTGAGCTCGGGAACCCAGCGTCTCCGATAAGAAACATCTGAGTTATCAGTTGTTAATGTTGTTTACATTTGATACTCATAATCCAATATTCAAATGAAATAGGAGTGTGAAATTATAAGAGATGGTTTCGGACATTATTAGGGATTGGATTAAGCCCAACTGTTAAGAACTAATCAACCGTGTTTTCAAAATTTAGCTATTACAGAATCTGTAAAATTGCCGGAAAATGAGACAGCACACCACTGCACTGCTTTTTTGTTTCACCCTCAATCATTTTCTTTATTGTACCTATTTTGGAAGAGAATTACCGACATGAAGCTGTAGTGTAACGGATAATGCGTCAGACCTCCGCCCAAAAATGAGTACGTTCGATTCTTGCCGTGGTAGTTTTTTCATCATCATCATCATCATCATCATCATCCTGTCAAGTACTAGTCCCAAAAGAACTGTTACGGCCTGAAAAAGCGATTTTCTTGCCATCTTTTCATAGGTCAACCAAAGTGACCGCTTCCCATTTGGACGATACTTTATTATTGCCTTCGGGATCCTGGATGAAACCATTCTTGAGACGTGTTCCTTCCAGTTTAACTGATATCTGGAGATATAGTCCAGTATTGATGGCACATTAAGTTCTTGAAGGATATCTTCATTTCTTTTTCGATCCCATTTAGTGTAGCCAGCTGTTCGGCGCATGAATCTCATCTCGCAAGCTGTTAGTCTGCTTACATCTTTTATCCTTATAGTCCACGCTTCATTCCCATAACATAAGACTGGTCGAGCTATTATTTGATACAGACGAATAAGAGTTGATTTTTGTACTAATGAAGGTTTTAAAACTCTATTAATGATGCCCATTGATTTGTTGAATTTTACAATTTTCTCTGATAAATCCAAATTTTCAACAGAAGAAAGTTTATATCCTACATAATTAAACTCATTATCTCTTTCCAAAATTGTGTTATTTAAACAAATTTTGCTTGGTATTGGGTATTTACCACAAAAGACCATTATTTTTGGTTTTTTGTTTTTTTTTTTTAATCTCAATACTTCAATCAGTGGCGTACTGGCCCAAAAATATTTAACGCCATTACATGCAAGTTTGAACTCGCAGACCACTAGTTCCCTATCACAAAATACTTATCTAGAATCCCTTCATAACCCTTAAATTTCTTCGGTTGAATTCTGAAACACCCGGTATACAAGATGTGTTTTTTACCACATGATTAGAACAAATCATTACCCCTCTGTAATAGTTCAATCGGTAACTATCAGGGTGGGTATATTACATCAGGTCAAAACCTGCTACGATAACTTGTTAGACTATTGACCTGGCAACCCACTGATAAGATAGTGGACATCCGGGGTTCGATTCTTGTACATTGCACCACTGTGCAGGGGTGACTGTGTCCTAAGTTGTTCTATAACGAGGTCGCGATGAGAGTCCATGAAGCTTTCTCTAATCGGCTTCCGGAGGCAGGAATACAATCCCTGCGCTCTGCACCACTGCTAGACTACCCACACCGACTGATGGAATATAATACACATTGACCGTCAGATACGAAGGTTGCCCGATTCAAGACACTTCTGCGCTTACAGGATCGTGTCACCACAGTCTAGTCAGGGGCGGATGCAAGGGGAGGGATTAAGAGGATATATCCCCTCCCGAAATTTTGAGAAAAATACGAAACAAGAAATAAAAATAATATTAATTTTAATTCTTGAATGTACATAGGAATTAGAGAGTTTTCCACGTAAATTCTCTTTGCTAAAGTGTTAAATTCCAAGAACTTCAGGAAGACAAAAACAGAGTTCTTACTTCAATACAGAGTCATGAAGAGTATTTTAGGCTTTTAATTTTCCTTCCCTTCTTAGACTATTTCATTAGTCAGCTCAAGGACAGGTTTTTAAATCATAAGGGAATCCTAAAGTCCATATAAACTTTTTCGCCTAAAAACATAGTGCGAGCATCAGATGAAGATTTAGAAACTGCTGTTGAGGCTATAGTAAATCAGTGGCCCAATGATGTTGCTGCATCACCAGAGTTTTTCTTCAATGAATTGAAGATGTGGAGAAGAAATTTCCTTGATCAGAAAAATCTTCACCTAATACCTACTGATTTTATACCATCTTTGAACAGGTGCAATGAAATTATTTTTCCCTGCACTCGCAAGACGCTGAAACTTTTCTGCACGTTGCCTGTAACTACAGCAACACCAGAACGGTCGTTCTCAACATTGCGGTATTTGAAGACTTACTTGAGGAGCAGACAGATTAAATCCACTTGCCTTGATGTATATACATAAAAATGTAGAAGTAAAAGCTCATGAAGTACTGGATGCCTCGTCGCCTTCTTCTGCAAATGTCATTTTGTATTGCAGTCATTGTAAATGTTAAAATTACAAACATTATGGTTTATTTAACAACGCTCGCAATTGCCGAGGTTATATCAGCGTCGCCGGTGTGCCGGAATTTTTTCTCTCAGGACTTCTTTTACATGCCAATAAATCGACTGATATGAGGCCTGTCGCATTTAAACACAGTTAAATGCCATCGAGCTGGGTTGGGGTAGAACCCGCAACTTCGAGCACAGAAGGCTATACCGACTACGCTACTAGCCAATTTGTAAATGTTTGTGACTCGGAAACAAATTGTGAGTATATAAACTTATTTCTCATTACTCCATTTTTACTATCGCCTCAAATCCCTCCCCGAAAAAAAATCCTGCGTCCGCCCCTGAGTCTAGTATATACAGTCGCGAAGCTCAATACGTAGTAAATATGCAAACACTAGGTAGTTGCTCACCACTAGGATCGCTAATATCGCCTCATTACAGGCAATGCAAAATAGTACCGTCACAGTCTATTGTTTCTAGCACCCTCAAAACTCAAGCTTCGTGACTATATAGTAGACTGTGGTGTCACCTTGTAAAGCAGACATTTCAATGACACGGGCAAGATTACGAGATATTGTCCATCAGAGTGCACTTTGCAAGCGCTCTGGTTTGAGTGGGAGTAAGGGAAATCCTCAGTCAGGAGCGTACGTTGTACGGGGAATAAGTTACTACAATAATGTAAAGTTAATGATACTAGGCTATACATAGCTCGACTAGGATCATTTATATTTAAGAAATTTAAGTTTTAACAGTCATGTTAAATATTATTTCTTTCGACGTATACTTGATAATAATTCTTAATAAATATTATTTCACGTTATAAAACAAGCAGTAAGAAGAATGGACGGAATTACGCAATAACAAACGAACCGACAAAAACACGTTTTCGAGATATTCGCCATTGAAGTAAATTTGATTATTTATTAAATATTTTATTAGCTCACCGCATGATCTCTAAAGAGCTCCCCTTTTTAGGAGGCCATAGCCCTTCACGGGAAATCCAAAGGCTATTTCAATATTGTAACATTCATACTGTTACAAAAAATATCACAAATAATAATAATAATAATAATAATAATAATAATAATAATAATAATAATAATAATAATAAAAGACTGGAAGTTATAAATTATATGAACAATAACAGCAGTTGAGTTCGTATTACAAAGCAAAGTAAATCAATTTTATTCAATAAACGAATTTTGCTTATAAATGGCAACAGAGTGCAGATATCGCATTATTGATTTTTACTGAGTTAAATAATTTAGCCAACAACAGATTTGTGCAATATCTAATTTTTTTTCAAAATGTCGGTTGGTCTGTTGTTGCTTATCTCCATCCAATTATTACTGTATTGTGAATGGCACTACCCATATGCGAAGTAGGCTATAGCCTAAAACCTTTTCGAAATTTTTATATATTAACGAATTTTTTTTTTCAAAATAAAACTAAAATAATACACACTGGAAAAGAACTAAGGGAGAGGCTAGTGAAGTGCTTTGTATGGAGTGTGGCATTGTATGGGACAGAAACATGGGCATTACGACGAAATGAAGAGAAACGAATAGAAGCATTTGAAATGTGGATATGGAGAAGAATGGAACGTGTAAAGTGGATAGATAGAGTAAGAAATAAAGCTGTGTTGAAAAAAGTGGGTGAAGAAAGAATAATGCTGAAACTGATCAGGAAGAGGAAAAGGAAATGACTGGGTCACTGGCTGAGAAGAAACTGCCTACTAAAGGATGCACTGGAAGGAATGGTAAACAGGAGAAGAGTTCAGGGCAGACGCTTGAGATGGTCAGGGCATGTGGCACGTATGGGTGAATCCAGAAATGCATATAGAGTGTTAGTTGGAAGGCCGGAGGGGAAAAAAACCTTTGGGAAGACCTAGACGTAGATGAAAAGATAATATTAAAATGGAGTTGAGGGAGATGGGATATGATAGTAGGGACTGGATTAATCTCATTGAGGATAGGGACCGATGGCGGGATTAGCTGAGGGCGGCAATGAACTTCGGGTTTTCTAAAAGCCATTTGTAAGTGTATCACGACAACAAATGATTGAATGAATTTTAGTTTTGTCCTTTAACTGTATAGAAATTTGATCTGAACAAATATAGGCTATAGTGCAACACGGCGGAACATCAACATTAGAACTACCACGAACATCCTGTATCTCAATCATTCAAATTCAGTTTATCTTCAGATATGTAAATAGCTCCATGCGGATGACGCCCGAAGCTGCAACTTAAGTAGACCATTCTAGTTGGCTCTGATGTATTTCTGAATCATCCTGTATTAAAAGGTAAAATTATTCTGAGAAAATCAAGGTTGCTTGTTAAATCAATTTTCCTCCTTCCTTTTATTTAAGCGTCAGGGACATGAACCTTAACGAAATGAGATGGAACGAAATTAAGGGCATTTGGAAGAATATTGAGGGTCATAAAGAATTCTATTAGCCAAGAACGGAGAAACTTTGGAAGTTATAAATTATATGAACAAACGCGTGTGGTTTCTAATAATAGACCTAAGAGTCTTAAATAGGTTGCACACGTGATGACAATATCACGAGGAAGCAAAGTCTAGCTAGTCACGGAAGGACGGACTATAGAGTGAATGCTCGTGTTCCACTACCATCACTCGTTCGTCATCTGTCTCCCTCTGTGAAAGTCACCGTCTGACGGCTTGGCTCAGACCTAGTGTACGCTCTTGTTATATCTAAATCAGTGATCCGTACAGACTAGTTCAAATGACTGTGATTGCGACCGGCGTATCATGACTCACGGGTTTCTGCTTCAGACCTGAACTATGGAACTCGGACATACAAATGTAACAAGTTTAATATGAAACATAAGCTAACAGTCGCCTGACTTTTTTGATTGTGGGTGAAGCCACAGTATTTCTATTCAGAAGAGACCAAACATAAAATGATTGTGAAATCTGTATTACTAAGATCCAAGGGTAATTTTGCAAAAATGTACAGAATTTTGAAAGGGAGTGGTGTAATTTTGTGTTACGTATGGGACAAAGTTTAAAAAGGCTTAAATTTTAAATAATTTATTTGAAATATTTCTACCTGTGTTTTGAAAGACATATACTTAAAATTCTTTCATACTAATTATATATTTACAAGATTTATCCAATTTAAAAGTTAATGTTATTCTGTTAAAAATGAAGTGTCCCATACGTAACTTAAACTTTTCAGAAATTATATTTTTGTGATTGGAACATGTAAAGAAAAACCTTTGATCTGATAGCACGTGTTAAGTATATATTGTTAAGTAATGCTGAACACCAAAAAGCATTTTTAACTGCAGAAAAAAAATGAAGTGAAATAAACCAGTTAATAAATGCTGATTTTCTGCTGTCCCGTACGTAACAGGTGTTTTTTTTTTTTTGCATTGAAATGAGATTTCGGATTCCTGACGTTGATACAATTTAAGCAAAAGCATTCTGTTGAATTATAATAATTATGTAAGCCTGTATTTTTAAAAACTGTGAATTATATTGCAATTCAAGAAAATATATTGCAAAATGTCCCGTACGTAACACACAAATACTCAACAGTAGGGCCAGGAAAGTCATGCATTTGCATATATCTTTCCATTGGCTGTAATTAATTGTTAATTAATACAATTATCTTCACGAATCATCAACATTTAAGCTTATCAAACCAAATTTTGTGTTATATACATTTGTATATTTTGGCTTTTTTTATATATAAATGCATAATATTTTATATTTATATTATTGTGGCATATTATTGCGTTTAAGCTCATTAAAACTGATTTTATGTTGCATAGAAATGCATAGTTTAAAAATGATTTTTTTAAATAAAAGCATTATATTTTATTTTTTTAAACTGATACTGAGTGAAGTTCACACCTGTGGAGTAACGGTTAGCGCGTCTGGCCGCGAAACCAAGTGGCCCGGGTTTGAATCCCGGTCGGGGCAAGTTACCTGGTTCAGATTGTTTACAGGGTTTTCCCTCAATCCTATATGAGCAAATGCTGGGTAACTCTCGGTACTGGACCCCGGACTCATTTCACCGGCGTTATCACCATTTCATTCAGACGCTAAATAACCTGAGATGTTGATAAAGCGTCGTAAAATAACCTACTTAAAATAAAAAAAAATGATACTGAGTGAAATTATTATAAATATTTTTACCAGGAAAGTATTGAAAGTTTCACGGCACAGTAGTTTGTTTATTTATTTATTTATTTATTTATTTATTTATTTATTTATTTATTTATTTATTTAACCTGGTAGAGATAAGGCCACCAGGCCTTCTCTTCCCCTCTACCAGGAGATTACAACTACAATATTAAGAATATAATTACAATTATAATTACAATTAATATTGAATTCACAAATACAATAAAAATCAAAGTACTAAAAGATTAACAGACTAATAAAAGCTAGACAGTTCATTGTAGTGCGACGCTCTCAACAATAAAACGTTTAATTTGACCTATAAGTTTATTACATTATTATTATTATTATTATTATTATTATTATTATTATTATTATTATTATTTATTATTATTTATTATTTATTAGTGATACGAGTATCAAGAAATATAGAATTTTGTTAGTGCAAATTTATTGGCATATTTTAAGGTATTGCCACAGTCTAATATATACAGTCACGAAGCTTGAGTTTTGAGGGTGCTAGAAACAATAGACTGTGCCGGTACTATTTTGCATTGCCTGTAATGAGGCGTTATTAGCGATCCTAGTGGTGAGCAACTATCTAATGTTTGCATATTTACTACGTATTGAGCTTCGCGATTGTATATACTAGACTGTGGTATTACTATGATGTACCGAAGTACATATGATACTTCCGTGCAGGAATTCTGCATGACTACATGGTGAAGAATGGGTAGAACGAAGAAAAATTCTCTCTGACACCGGGACTCGAACTCGGGTTTTCAGCTCTACGTGCTGACGTTTTATCCACTAAGCCATTCCGGCCACTTAGTCACTCGTAATAATTGCAGTTCTGTACATAGTGTTGGGCATTGTACCACTGTCACATATTCTGTGACACAGTACATGAGGGTGGGCCACCTAAGGGAAACAGAAAGGTAGAACTTAAATTGAGAAGTATTCAATCCGGCATCGGAACTAGAATCCGATGTGGCCGTTTGTTGGAGTGATCTGAGTACAGCGTTTCTCAAACTATGGTCCGCGGACCACCTGAGGTCCTCGAGGTCTGCCCTCGTGGTCCTTCAAAAAAGACAGAAGAAAAAATAAAATTCAAACGAATTGTGTATCACACTACAGACGTGGACAAATTATTAGACTAAAACTCTTTTCTTGAAAAAATAATAGAATTCGTCATATCAAATATCAGTATAATTCACAGAGTCTCTATTGTTGTAAATATGATTGTTTACATCTTCCGATATATTTTTCCAATGCTTAAGTATATTTTGTCTGGTTGTGTTGGTACTACTGGTGTTTTAATTACATACTGCAGAAGATATTCAACGGTCTATTCTCCCATTGCCTGCAAGGAGACCGGACATGAACGAAATTGAAAATTTGTTATCTATACTGAAGAAGAAAGTGAACAAAAAGTTGCTTACAACAAAACATGGACTCATTTAAGCACTGTCTGATATCTGGCTAAATGACGCTGATATTCAAAGAAAGTGTCAAACTTTGGTTTCCAGCATCTCTGACAAAATCAACGTGTTAATAAAGAATAAGGGAATGTTCACAAAATATTAGTAACCTCAAGACTCAATTTTCTGTTCATTATTTCTGTGCAAAATACATTTTTGTTCATTATTTCTGCCGATAAATATAGCTTTGTTGCACATATAATTAATTTAGTCTAATAATTTGTCCACGTCTGTATAGCTGAAAATCTCAGAGTTTGGAAGTGACACATGGCAATCTCCTCTCACTTTTCTCCCAGTACTGACATTTTATGAAATTTATTACCCTATCCGTCTACCGAATTCCCACTCCACTCTCAGCAACAAAAGAGAGATTTAAAGCACTATGAACGTGGTGTTTCTCGCCATCTTTTTTAATACTTTTTTAATTATATTTTTTGTAGCCAATCACAAGTAACTTAAAACAAATACTGTGCATTGTTGATTCGTCGCTTGCCTGTTAGCAGTTATTTGTTTGAAATCCTTCTTATGTGGTACACGCCAGTAGTTGTCTATGTCTCTGTTAAATAGTGCCCATTATACATAATGGAAAACTGGCTTCGATCCGGATCTTTGAAAGGAAAGGAACGTGATTATATGCTTCATTTAGGCTGTGTGTGAAGATATTAATATCAGTGATTCTAGTGCAATTAAAGAAATATCTAGTCCTGTTCAAAGAAAAAATACTTTCGTAAATGTTACAAGAGTTATTAGGAACTTGGATTTACTTGGTGTGGCAATGAGAGTGAACCAAAACCTTGGTGCGTTGTTTGTTACGAAGTGCTTTCCAACGAGTGTATGAAGCCCGCGAAATTGAAACGACACTTAGAGACGAAACACGCAAATGTAAAAAGTAAACCTTTAGAATTATTAATGTGAATACCAACATTTATTTATTTTGTTAATTAATAAGTTAAAGATTATCCAAACTCTAACAGCCTTGAATTATTAAAAAAACGAAAATAAATTTTTTTCTATTAACATTAACTTAATTAATAAATCTATAATATTAACTTAATTAGTTAATACTAATATAAAATTAATTGAAATCAATTAATTTTAATTAATTAATTCTATTTTAAAATAGCTATAGGTATACTTACTTACTTACAAATGGCTTTTAAGGAACCCGAAGGTTCATTGCCGCCCTCACATAAGCCCGCCATCGGTCCCTATCCTGTGCAAGATTAATCCAGTCTCTATCATCATATCCCACCTCCCTCAAATCCATTTTAATATTATCCTCCGATCTACGTCTCGGCCTCCCTAAAGGTCTTTTTCCCTCCGGTCTCCCAACTAACACTCTATATGCATTTCTGGATTCGCCCATACGTGCTACATGCCCTGCCCATCTCAAACGTCTGGATTTAATGTTCCTGATTATGTCAGGTGAAGAATACAATGCGTGCAGTTCTGTGTTGTGTAACTTTCTCCATTCTCCTGTAACTTCATCCCGCTTAGCCCCAAATATTTTCCTTAGCACCTTATTCTCAAACACCCTTAACCTATGTTCCTCTCTCAAAGTGAGAGTCCAAGTTTCACAACCATACAGAACAACCGGTAATATAACTGTTTTATAAATTCTAACTTTCAGATTTTTGGATGATAAGAGCTTCTCAACCGAATAATAACACGCATTTCCCATATTTATTCTGTGTTTAATTTCCTCCCGAATGTCATTTATATTTGTTACTGTTGCTCCAAGATATTTGAATTTTTCCACCTCTTCGAAGGATAAATCTCCAATTTTTATATTTCCATTTCGTACAATATTCTCGTCACGAGACATGATAATATACTTTGTATTTTCGGGATTTACTTCCAAACCGATCGCTTTACTTGCTTCAAGGAAAATTTCCGTGTTTTCCCTAATCGTTTGTGTATTTTCTCCTAACATAACAGCTAACGAAGGGCTAACAACCCATCACCGTAAAAAACAGCTTGTTACGAATCCCTACAATATAGGTATAGTTGGTATTAAAATATATTACAAAAATGATAAATTTGCTTTCAAAGGGAACAAGAATAAGGTGGTTCGCGGAACTGTTCTGACTTAAAAAGGTGGTCCCCACTTCAAAAAAGTTTGAGAAACGCTGATTTGAGACAAGATACACTTACAAGAAGCTGTAATAAATTACTTCTCCCTGAAGATAAAAGCCAGAGATTGTTCGTGTACTCGCCCAAAATATTTTTCTAAGAGCCGACCCTGGTAGCACATATATAACATTAGTGAAAATAAAGTCTTGAAATAAGGCAGTTAAAAATATACATGGAAATTGCAAGCTGGCCACAATACAGTTTGCGATCGTTGCTAGGATTCATTAGATTGGACTGACAACGTAACAACGTCCGTAAAGGTCGATTATGTGAACCGAACTAGATGACAAATATCAGAGGAATAGAGTAACCATGAGCATAGGATGAATCCATATCTTTTCCCACATTTAGAAGAAAGCTGTGATATCTGGGAATAGCTGAAAAGAGTTAAAACAGTAGACCCATATAGCTTTCATGAAGAAAAACGTATTCCCAAAGCTGTATTATTGTGATGTGTAAGTTGGAAGGTCTGTGAAGAAATGTCAGAATATGTTGCGTGCGTTGCAGCTTCGTGCAGAGAATCTTCACACGACTGGTTTCCTTTACTGCCTCCTCCAGGTACTCTACCTGCTTCTGTTTATGCCCTTATTAGTCTTTCTACCTACTCGTAATAAGCAGACAAAAATATTGCGATGCTGCAAACCGTATGAAATTACGCGTTTGTAGGGCGAAAAAGGATTCTTTGAATTAGGATTGCCATCTTCAGGGTACGGAAATTCAGGACACATTAAAAATAAATATACAGTGAGTTTCAAAAGTCACGCATATTTTCTGCTATAGCTAAATGGAAATGTTCTTCTAAAAACGCTCGGACACGGCAAACAATATGTTTTAAACAGTGGCGGTGCGTCAATAAGAGCACAAGAGCACGTGAACACCTTGTGCCCATTAATGCACGACCAGTTTTATTATTTCATACCGTATTGACGTAGTGGGGATGTATAATATCAGAATCGAGTATTTTAAACTTCCCGCATCTTGCATAAACTTCTTATATAAACTTGACAACATGCGTTCACGTACAAGCCGTGCTCTTTTCAAGGAGGTTACAGGAATTTCACGCATGCGCGGGAGAAAATTGTCTTTCGCTGGTCGCTTATGACTCGTCAAGAGCACAAAGCGTTAATTGAACAGTGAATCTATCCTACAGATGTCAGGTGCATCGATGCCTATCGTTCACGTGCTATATCTTGAGGAGAAAATTTAATAGTCTATATTTTAGCCTGTATTTGGCAGCATTTCTCACTGTCGGAACGTTTACTTTGTGTGGATGTGTGTACAGTGCTGCTACGAGAGTATAGTTTGTGAATTACTATACTTTAGTGTTAGCATAATAGCATAGTTTGCTTTCAAACACGTGCTGGCTGACTGTGATAGTGGTATGAAATTAAGTATCTGTATGGTGGTGTATATTATTTAAGAATAATTATTTACTGGCATGTATTTATAGTAATCTATGTGAATGGGATTACAGTACTGGTATAGGCTATAGTGTATCAGTGTGTTGTGAATCAAAAGTATTACTGAAGACACGCTTTTGTAAATAGCGGCACTGTGGTGTGTAGGCCTATTAATGTTTAACAAACGTAAACAATGAACTTTTTTCAAGCAATTTTGAACAGTAAAGAACTGGGTAAACTAACTTACCAGAAAAATTGGAAATAAACTGGGTTTTATTATTATTATTATTATTATTATTATTATTATATGTTTTTTTAATTTATATACAATTTTTAGATAGTGAAACATTGGAATCACGACATTTCATATTAGGCTGAACGTACGATTTCAAATTCTCTTCGATTTTGGAACACAAAATTGTGAACACACGTAACATTTTATCACGAGCCACCACTGGTTTTAAAATACACTTTTTTCACAAAAACAAACCATTCTTGATATCATTGTTGTGCAGGTTGTGACGTCTTCGGAAACATTTTTAAATTACACCCTGTATTTTTCTGTATGGACCTACAATCTGAAAGATTTTTTTATTATTCTCCATGGTTACACAAGCTATTAAACAATTTGTTGCAAGAGGCGAAATGCAAATACAATTTCAAAATTCTCTACAGGACATATTAAAGTTCGTTTTTACTAATTGTAAGAGTTCTGGTTTCAGAAGTTCTATCATCATCCGGTTTCTCCTTTCAGTCCAGAGATCTGATGGATTTATCTCCGTATCCTATAGCAACACCTGCGGTATTTTCACGATATTTATATGTAAACAAAAGAGGAAAGACGTAAAAAAATTGAAACATAGCAACATGTGGTAGATATATTGCTTTTAGACTACACATCGGAGTATGTGTCGTTTAAGAGTTGAACAATGATAGAGAAAGCAAGACTAACAGCGCCCGCAAAGCCGAAAACCCGCACGATAATGTTGTATACGTCGCGTCGTTGACGTAAAGACTGCTTGTGAGTGTTTCAAGACTTCGGGACTTCGGAAGTGATCAACTCTCGAACGTCAAGCAGCCTTGAATCGCCACAGTTGTTTATAGACCTACCAGACTGAACTTTTATCTACTTTGGCAACTGTTGTATATGTATAAACAATCAAGTAGCCTATTTGAAGCATGATCTCTACCTTTCAGTGTATAATAATTCGTTCCCCAAACTTGATTTAATTACTAGGCCCTTATTAAAAGGCTAGGAATTTTCTTTTCATATGTTTGAGATCAAGTGTGCAATCTCAAGTAAAAATATTAACACTTTATTTAACGCTATGTTTCATGTTTCTTAGAAATGCAAATTTATTTGAGAATTTTTTTTTCTATTTATATAACCATAGGTAATATCATATAATAGAACCATATATATTACTTATGACATTTTGTCCTGGATGGACTTGAAATATAAAACTGGATGGACTTGAAACATAAAACGTTTCCTTTTTTTCAGCTGAAGACCTTATTTCAGGAACCCGTGGTTTGCGAAAACTAGCTAGGTATCTCTAGCGATAATATTCGGAAACTAGTCTTACTTTCTGAACGATCCTCGTACATTTTCTTAAACTGTACAATATACAGGATGTGTTCAATCTTTAGGGTCAAAATTATAGAGATTGTAGAGGATTCTAAACTGAGCATTTTGACATCAGGAACCAGTGGTTGGAAATGAATATTTCAGGAGTTATAAAGTAATAAGTTTGAAGAAAATTTTTGCAAACTGCTGTAATTTTTTACACACATAAACAACTTACATCTCATAGCAACTGTTCAAAGTGGTGATCACCAGCTCCATTCTCTTAAATATCCCTGGTTTCTGTTATACAATTAGATAGGCAGGTAAGAATCTGTTGCCAAGGTGATCATGGATATGAACAGTGTTACAACCACATTCTCTTGCAAACAACAAGATATTTAATGTTTTATTTCCAAAACGACATACAGCTCATAGCAACAAGTTAGAGCTAGAGCAGTTTTTGAAAGTGCGACCACCTGTCTCAATACATGCATTACAACGACGCGTGAAATGTTATAAGTAGGGAACGGAATTTGGAGTAGTAAAAGCTAGTATTGGCATATACACAACCATTTGTTTACAACCCTTTATACCAAGTCCTCCCCTCCATGACATACTCGCAGATCTCTGCACGTCAACAACAGGTGAACGGGACAGTTGTCGCATAAGAACTTCAGCATGCAGGTTTGCAGTTCAGAGTAGTGAAGTGCAGGTACAATGCCGAAAGTGAAACCAACTAACAATACAAAATTGAAAGACTATATTTGTAAAAGCTCCAGATTCGAGTATCAAAATTCAGGAAACAATTCCCGATGACGCGGCTGCGATTCAAATACGCCAGGAACTGCTAAATGATAGAACAATCTAAAAAGAAGTCATGGATATTAAGTCAATGTTTTTATATTTACCGGATGCCATTATTTGGTTAGTAAAGTCAGGAGTAGAATTAGTTGAACAAATAAATATTATAAGGACTATTGTAAATAAACTGAGTGCAATAGAAGGTGAAGTAGGAAAGCGTGTTGGTGAAAAAATGAACATAATTTGATTAAAAATGATAGGTATAGTATTCTTAGTCGGATTTCAGATGTACTAACAAAGACGTGTCCCAATGACGTCATTCAACATATGAATTTAATTGACGTATCTTGTTTCAAGTATTCTCCAATTGTCTCTACAGATGTAGAGCGGAGTTTTTCCATGTTAAAAAATTTCCTTCCTTGCAACAGAGCAAAGTTGTATTTTGAAAATTTGGAAATGATATTTACAATTTATTATAACAAGGCACAGCAGGAATAATTGCTTTATCAACAAAACATAGCATTAATTGAAAATGCCATTTCGTTTGGTTCTACATTTTGTCCAACATTTAATGATACTGTATTAGGCTATATTGTAAATATTGTAGTATATTGCATATATTGTAAATACTGTAGTATACGTACGTTGTATACATATTGTCATATTTCATGATATTGTAAATAAGTGTATTTAATTTAACACGCTCCTGACAGAAAAACATACATATTCAGAGGCGAGTTCCATACAGAAGACAACTGTCTATCAGGCATCAATATTGCCACTGACACGCGAGGATGTAGAGATTGATATATAATTATGTATATTTGCAATGTTGTTTATTGGTGTCTTGTGCGTTGCCAAGAAAAACACATGTAGTTCAAAATGAAATGCAGATTATGTATGTAGACTACTATAACATTTATTTATTCTGAAATACGTTTACAGCGCGTTGCGAGTAAGTTTGTATGAAGTGGACTGTACTCGTCCATGCAGCTCGCTTGACAGTCACTGAGCTACGAATATCTACACTACGTTTCACCATTCGTTATAATACTCCAAATCCCTTTCCCTGGTTATAAGCAATAACAAATATACCATGGAAGCGCCAGACAGTTGTTTGTTATGAAAATTAAAGTAGCTTACAGAAACGTCCCTCACATATACACTTTCAAGACCTCGTGGGGTCTGAAATATCCATTTCCGACCACTGGTTCCTTATGTCAAAATGCTCGAGTCCTCTATCATCTGTATAATTTTGACCCTAAAGGTTTGAGACACTCTGTATACCGGCACATTAAAAGATGTGAAATATTTCGAACTACAAGAATGTCATCTATGTACTATAAATCTATAAAACGGCACATTTTCTCGTTTGGTTCCGTAATAAATTATTCACTTAGGCTATGTATGATATTTCAGCAAACTAAATCATGATTAGAAATACCTTCCCAGTACGATGAAAGGAATTTAAATAAAATTATTGTAAATAGTTATTCCAAAACGCTGAAAATGTAGTGAGAAACTGTTATGGGCTTCTCCTTGGCATCCCATTTCCTTTATTCTCCACAGATATTTCATAGGCTACTGCTGTCATTGCGTTGCGTCATTTTGTTTTCATTTGGGCAATCCATCTTCTTCAACAACCGCAGATTTATCTGGCGTGGTCGCTAGTGGAAATATTAAACACTCATATGCAGAGAATTAAAATAAGTGAAGCGAAGGGACAAAACAAGTGAATGACAGCGTGGTTTATTTACAACAAAAGCATGAAGGATACTTTTCGGTCCAGGAATAGCGGAAATGAAAAAAAGTGAAAATGTCATAGCAACCGATATTCATGTTTCCCCATTCATTACTGACCGAGGATTCGTCCATTGCATCGTACAGCAGATCCATCGTTTGCATTGGGTAGGATACAGATGTGACTGATAAATGCGTATTTATTGCAAGTAACATTCTAGAAAACTAGTGGCTTGTGCAGCAAATACTGCTGCAAACTAAGTTCGTTAGACGTCCAAATAAAAATGTTTCAGATTTATTTTCAATGAAGAATACTTGTTTTTTTGATAGTTATTTGCTTCCATAATAATGAAACATACTCCCTCTGAATGGATTTTTTTAGGCCAAATACTTTTTCTTGAACCTATCCAACTTCAGTTTTTGAGTTTCAACGCGAAAACGCAAGTATCAATGTCAGGACGATAGCAGTAGCTATTTCAGGTCTTTGTGGATTGTAGGCAAAAGTTAAAAAAAATGTCAGGTTTGCTAAGCTTTCGAACAATAGCATTTTCGTATAGCTGCTGCATGTAGAACTTGAAATGTAGAGCCTAAAATCATTTTATCCTACTAAGAGATCTTGCTGAAATGATCAGGAGACTACAAAATTTTCTAGGCCTCTTATTTTATCAGTAAGTAATACCTTTTTATCTTTCCTTAGGAACTGTAATTTTTGCGCTCTCTCGAGCCAACACTGAAGACAATGACACATATCAATATCTACACTACACCGCCATTAAGTATATGAAAAAGACCCAACCCCACTGGGCTAATAAGTATAAAAATATTTGATTTTTAATAACAATATTATTATCTTACTTAAGTTTTGTAGTTATATATAGCAACTACTCAGTAAATTATAGAAATGAAGATCTAAATTAAGATATTCTCTACATTTACTTACATAACCTCAAAACGTTTCACTTTCATGTCATCAATATTATGTACAATTAATGAAAAATAGATGCATCACGATATTAACTATAATAATATTTAATTTCTAATGATAATAATGTCATCAAACCACCTCAAGTTTCGTAGATTTGAATATCCAATACACAGCTGTACTCAGAAAATTATACACTGCAGAATCAGATTTTAATAACAAATTGAATTGAGCTCTAAATATGTCGGCAATCCTGCAGGTCATGGCCTTCGTGTAATAGCCTATTGTTTATTGTAGTGTGTGTTTTGTTCTGAAATTCAATCAAGTCGGCCGTGATTCGACAAAATTAGTTCTCAAAACTGACAACAGATGGATTTTGGAAAATAGGAAAATTATGTAGGAAAATTGACATTTCACTGAAAAGTACTACTTTTCCGAAAAACTTTGGATTCCAAGCTTCAAAATGAGGGGCCATTTATTAAAATCCGTTCAGTCGTTTTCCCGTAATTTCCATTACCAGTTCAAATTATATATATATATATATATATATATATATATATATATATATATATATATATGCGAATGTGTATTGTTTGAAAATTGTGATTTGGTGGTCTATTTTACACGCTTGTGATTAATTATAAGTGATATAAGAAATGAAGCTGTGCTAGAATGGGTGAAGAAAGAATAGTGTTAACATAGACATAGACGGGAGCAGGGTTTAAGCTAGAAAATAAATAATTGTCGCAAAAATGCACAAACGAAAAATTATATTTGTGCAAATTGCGAAAAACTTATGCAATATTCTAAATAATTGTACAGAAGAATAAAATTAATAAGGTATGCAGAAACAAAAAGTTATGTAATTTGTTTCTTGGATGTTTTTTTTACTTTCAATACATTTTATCATACTCTAAATATACTTTACTTATGTAAGTATTTTAGAATCAATTACTGCTGAATTTACATCACATTAAAATACATTATTTTATGGACACTGAAATCCTTTACGAGTAGACCCTTCAAGATTTTTATTGTTAGCACAGTTATTGGAAGACGTTTCTAATTACAGTTTTTGCAAGATTAATGCAATTAATCCTAACTCACAATTTACAGTATGCGATGGAATTGTATAAATCAATTAGAAGAAATTTTTTTACTTAACTTGTTAGCTTACATGAATTACACCAACTCTTCGAAATCCATTCCTGAACATCTATTGCTCAATACCTTTTTGAACACTGCCCATGCCATTGGCATTTCATTTAAATTCAGATTAGTTCAAACATCTCTGATTTCATTTTTTCCACTACCATCTTCGTTTCTGAAGTCCAATGTGGTTGTCACATTTTTGAACATTTATATTGAAAGTTTGTTGCATTTTTAGAAGTCGAGTAACAGAATGCGACTGTGGCTTAAACCCTGGATGGGAGGATAATAATTAAATGGACTTGAAGAAGGTGGGATATGATGGTAGAGACTGGATTAATCTTGCTCAGGATAGGGACCGATGGCGAACTTATGTAAGGGCAGCAATGAACCTCCGGGTTCTCTAAAAAGCCATTTGTAAGTAACAAAAGACTTAATTTCCCTGGCTCGGTCTTGGTTGCATATCGGTCGGACAATATCAAAATTCAAATTTAAATTAAATAATCACATTCTAGTTCATGGAATTCTTTATTTAACACCTGTCAACTTGCGAAACTTCTTAACCCGTAACATATACCGTAATAAATATTGTAACCATGCTGTTATCAGTTTTACCTTTAATATGTGGCCCCAGTTTGATTCCCGGTCGGGGCAAGTTACCAAGTTGAGGTTTTTTTCCGGGGTTTTCCCTCAACTCATTATGAGAAAATGCTGGGTAACTTTCGGTGCTGGACCCCGAATTCATTTCACCGGCATTATCACCTTCATCTCATTCATACGCTAAATAACCTAAGATGTTGATAAAGCGTTGTAAAACAACCTACTAAAAAACCTTTAATATGTAATGTATTTATTATTATTATCATCATCATCATCATCATCATCATCATCGCTATTACTGTTATTTCAACTGTCTTATTAAGTACTCTTCAGTGTCCTGTGACCCTGTTGATGCTCTCTCTATTGGACTTTAATGTAATTTGTATTGTTTTTGCCACTGTATTTGTTGTTTTTCTATGTGCTATGTGGCAAGACGAAAATGAAGGCACCATGGCCTTAATCCTGACAGATTAAATTAATTAATTTAATTTAATTTATAATTATATCTTTTAACATAGACCAGTATATGGTGATGATCATACTTATTTACTTACTTACTGGCTTTTAAGGAACCCAAAGGTTCATTGCCGCCCTCACATAAGCCCGCCATAGGTCCTTATCCTGACCAAGATCAATCCAGTCTCTATCATCATATCCCACCTCCCTCAAATCCATTTTAATATTATCTTCCCATCTACGTCTCGGCCTCCCCAAAGGTCTTTTTCCCTCCGTCCTCCCAACTAACACTCTATATGCATTTCTGGATTCGCCCATACGTGCCATATGTCCTGCCCATCTCAAACGTCTGGGTTTAATGTTCCTAATTATGTCAGGTGAAGAATACAATGCGTGCAATTCTGCGTTATGTAACATTCTCCATTCTCCTGTAACTTCATCCCTTTTAGCCCCAAATATTTTCCTAAGCACCTTATTCTCAAACACCCTTAACCCATGTTCCTCTCTCAAAGTGAGAGTTCAAGTTTCACAACCATACAGAACAACCGGTAATATAACTGTTTTATAAATTCTAACTTTCAGATTTTTTGACAGCAGAACTGGATGATAAAAGCTTCTCAACCGAATAATAACAGGCATTTCCCATATTTATTCTGTGTTTAATTTCCTCCCGAATATCATTTATATTTGTTACTGTGGCTCCAAGATATTTGAACTTCTCCACCTCTTCAAAAGATAAATTTCCAATTTTTGTATTTCCATTTCGTACAATATTCTCGTCACGAGACATAATCATATACTTTGTCTTTTCGGGATTTACTTCCAAACATATCTCTTTATTTGCTTCCAGTAAAATTCCCTTGTTTTCCCTAATCGTTTGTGGATTTTCTCCTAACATATTCACGTCATCCGCATAGACAAGCAGCTGATGTAACCCGTTCAATTCCAAACCCTCTCTGTTATCCTGGACTTTCCTAATGGCATATTCTAGAGCAAAGTTAAAAAGTAAAGGTGATAGTGCATCTCCTTGCTTTAGCCGGCAGTGAATTGGAAACGCATCTGAAAAAAACTGATCTATACGAACTTTATTATTATTATTATTATTATTATTATTATTATTATTATTATCATCATCATCATCATCATCATCGTCATTGCTATTACTGTTATTTCAACTGTCTTAATAAGTGCTCTATGGTGTCTTACTTAACAGATTAATTACTGATTAATATTTGTTACTCATAATGAAACTAACATCTGTCCATTCTTATTATTATCATTAATTTCTCTAAATAGATTTACAAAACCTCTAATAGCAATTACATTAATATTTATATTATAAAAATATATTTTGGATATATATATATATATTTTTTTCTCCCTTTAACATAGTCCTAGTAAGCTTATATTAAATTAATTTTCATCATTTTGTGGCTATCTCAAATATTAAATTAATTATAATTGATTGAATTAAATTAGCTCATAAATTAAGTTACTACTTTACCTTATAGGTTTATCTAAATTTAAATAAATACATATGTAGTCTACTAGTCGTTAAAATTGAAGAATATTGCTGGAGAACCTTTTAAGTGTAGTGTAAATATTTGTAATTTAAATATGTATTGTATTGATTAAGACTGTTTGAGTGGAAGAGAAGGCCTTATGGCCTTAACTCTGCCAGCTAAAATAAAACATTATTATTATTATTATTATTATTATTATTAGTATTATTATTATTATTATTATTATTATTATTCTTTGACCCTGTTGATGCTCTATTGGACTTTAATGTAATTTGTATTATTTTTGTCACTGTTTACATACTGTATTTGTTGTATTTGTATGTGCTGTGTGATAGGACGACAAAGAACGCCCTATGGTCTTAATCCTGTCAGATTAAATTAATTGAATTTAATTTATAATTATATCTTTTAACCTATACCAGTACCTAGGCATCACTCCTAAATTGAACTGCTAAAAGCGAAACTGGCTGCACTGAACGTTAGTATTCGAAGACCTGTGACGATTGGGAAGCCTTTCGTTAGGGTTAAGACGGACTTGACGTGCGCGGGGTTGCAGGCATTGAGGCGCATCGAACAACGCCCGCCTGCTGCAGATAAGCGCGTGTGACTCACCATTGATACGACTGAACCATAAAGACACGCGCTGCCAAGGAGAGGTGAAGCCACACAAAGGCCCGACGCGCTATCTGGCTGCTGCTCATGAACACCTGACTGCAGACTGGCTTTCCTTCCTGTGTGCCATATCTTTTGTTGTTCTCTATTGTCTCAAATGGTTGTAGCACTATATCATGCTAATTGTTAACACTTCTTTGTGTAAAATGTCACTTTGTCCCTGCCGCCCCATTGGTTTGACCTAAAATTCCGTTCTGTCCCTTTTTCATTCAATAGTAATATACGTTACAAGAGCGGTGTGTTGACGTTTTCATGGTCGAGGAAAAGATTGAAAAAGCAAAACGTAGTTGAGCTTTTTTAATTTCCGAGAACATGAAAACAAACATACCGCTCGTGTATCGTACATTATTTTGTGCGAAGATCGTTTATTACATACCCGAAAGACGAATTTCTAATTAGTTGCAATGAAATCTCCATGTTGGTTTCTGTTTAATGACGCCAACTTCGGAACACCAAAATATCTATCTTCAACATTGTTGCTGTAAAATGTTTTCTGTGTTTACTATACTCCAGCAGGCCGTGATATACGTCTGTCTTTTTTTTCCCCCAGTCTATAAATGCGAACTTAAAACAAACGGTAAGGTTATGTAATGATTTATTTTTAATTTTAATATGTTAACAATACCATTTATATAACATATTGCAGTAATAACATCGGCATCTGGAATCTTGTTGATTTTTTCACGGCTTCCTTAATGTTACTTGTATCAGGAATGCAATAAGTTTCGTGGAGTAGTAGACTTTACTTAATTTTTGCTAATATTTAAAAACAATAATTAACATTGCAATTTAGGTGAAATTGCAGTGGTAAGTTTCCAATTTATAATTATTACTATGTTAAACGTCTCTAAAAATAATATGTTAAAAGCCTAAAGCAGTAAAATGAATGTCGCGCTTAAGCGGTAAGAAGAGGGAAATTGTTATGTGTGTTACGTTGGGAATACTGAATGTGGTATTTCACACCTACCGCGTATTGGTTCTGTGCGGAAAACAAGCAAATACGCACGATCTCGCACAAAATAAATTGAATGGTTGAATACAGGAAGAAGGACCGATGAAGAAACTAGCGATACAAACTGTCTTTCTGTTGGTTAGTACGTCAATAAATTAAATTATTGTGATATAAGTTAGCATTTCGGTTCTTATAATTTTCTTCTTCTTCTTCCTATCACGTATTAAGCCTGGTGGCCTGTTACGGTCTCACTCCATCGTTTCAGCGGACGGCCCAAAGATCTTGTCCCTAAAGGGCGGTAATTTAGTGCTTGGCGTGGTATCCTTGTCCTAGGCATCCTGAGTATATGAGATTTCCATTCCTGTCTATAATTTTGAATTTTCTCTAAAATTGGGCCAATATTTAATTCTTTCAAAATATCCAAATATTTCTTCTTGTCTAATCTGGTATAGCCAGCAGTTCTTCTTAAAAACTTCATTTCATTGGCAGTGATTCGGTGTTCATCACATTTACGTATGGTCCAAGCTTCACTTCCATACATGACAACAGGGCTCGCTAGTGTTTTATAGGCTTTAATTGGACGGTGATTAGCAATAGTGATCCAAGCGCCAAAAACCTGTTTCGAGATATTGGCCATTGAAATAAATCTTTTTATACAACATTTTATGCAAGAAATATTATAACATTCATACGATTACAGAAAATAGCGCAAATATAAAAAAGGCTAACCGATATTAATAAGAGACCAGCAGGTGAATTGATATTTCAAAGCAAAATAAATAAATAAATGAATTTTATGCAATAAACGAATTTTTGCTTATAAATAGCAGCAAAATTCAGATATCGCATTCTTGATTTTTTCCGGGTTAAATTAGCCTGCCACCAACAGATTTGTGTAAATATCTCATTTTTTTTTTTCAAATTGTCGGTTGGTTTATTATTGCGTAACTCCGTCCAATTCTAGCATGTTTTTGGACAAGAGAAGGTTTGAATATGTTATTAATGGTATTCATTCCATAGTTAAAGTAATTCAGTTTTGTAGAAATATCTTTCTCTTGTTCATAGCTCGAATGATAACCCAAATATTTAAAACATGAGACCTGTTGTACAAGTTTATTATAAAGACAAATTTTGCTGCGAAGATGATTTTTTCCCATGAATCCCATTACTTCAGTTTTATTAATTGAAATTTCCATCCCGTATTCCTCAGAAATGTGTTGTAATTGGAAAATAATTTTACAGGTAAAATGTAGAAGTTGAAATAACTGGGTATATAATTGTCTTGTTTAACCCTTAAATTGACAAAGTATCCTATAGGATACAACAGGTTAATAGGCTATATGCTATAATTTTAATAGAAGAATAGAAAAAAATTGGTAGGAAAATTAAAATTTCACAATCAATAATATTGTACAACATATAAAATATGGACATTGCGATAGTTATTTTCTTTACGGTCCGAGAGAAATGAAGCTTCGCCAATTTGAGGGTTATGGGACACTGGGATTCAGTATAGAAACTTTTAAAGTTTTTTTATTAATTTCTTTCAAATTCAGCGGGCTTGTTGTGTCTGTACGTTTAAATAACAGTACCAAATTTAATCAAGTTTCATTCATAAGTTCCTTAGATATTAATTTTCACGTATTTTAATGATATGCATAAATTCAAAACATCCTTGACGGCTTCAGAATTGTTTTTGCTTTAAAAATCTTCTGTGAAGGACTTACATTTCATCATAAAGAAAACTCGCATGGATTTTTAAATTTGAGAATTGGTTCATGAGATAAAATTTTTCTTACAAATCATAATTTTTGCTGCTTAATTTTCTTTAATTTTTAGAAGTTAAAAATTCAGATTTCAGTGAAGAGGTGATTCCATGCACAGCTTTGTGTATTGCAATATGCTGAGTATTCTTGCAAAGTTTCGGAGCAAATGGAAGCCGCTATGAATTTTATTATTGACCAAAAACGTAGTTTTGAGAAAACGCAATTTTTAGTGGGAGTGGTAGGTTTAAAAGAGCTGCGCATAGCATTTTAAAATGATTCGCTAGACCTTTAAAAGTAGTAGGCGGGGCCTAAACATAGCACAGAATGTTAAACAAATATATAAGGTAATAATTATGTAAGAAAAAAAATTATTTTTACCATTTTGGCCAAAAATTCAGTCCTAGTGTCCTTAAACTTATTGTTTTCAAAGGTTGGTACTACTTTTACGCTTAAACAATATGGCAACACTCTTAGATTCTTCATTAAAATATCGGCACGCGTATACAGGGTAGAAGTGAAATAATTCTGCAGATTGAAATGGACAACAGGGCACACTTAAACGAATAGAACACCTATATTACGTTTTGTCATTAAATGCACGGTTAATTAGAAAATTGAGTTGGAATTTTAGCAGTCTTGCAACATCGCCGCTAACAGAGTTCTCTTTCTTCTCGTAATACAGATATAAGAAGTCAACGAACTCAGGTCCGTCTCCTTAGGTGTAACTCCCTCTCTGATTACAATGTTGCAATCTGGTTGCATCGTTCATTGGCTTGAAATTATCGGTTTTAAAATTAAATTTACACGAAAACCGAAAACTCTATTGAAATGCGCCAGAGGGATAAATTATTCTTTATTAGTTTTCCTATCGATATGGACAAAAATCACGATCGTACTCGCAATAGTTACCGAATAAGGGTGTTAAACAATTGGGAAAAAAAAATTTGTTTCTGAAAAAAACTGTGTACTTTCCACCAATACGGTATTACATTTTTTGTTACATACAACATGAGCTATTCGCTCTGAAAATTTGCAGGGGTATTTCACTTCCATTCTGTACATTCACAGAACCAGTAATTCTGTCAGGAGTTCTTTGAGCAAACACGGGAATTTTGCTCGAAGCTAGTAGTGAGATAGATCTGGAAATAAATCCCGGAAAGAAAAGCATATGATTATGTTTCGTGTTCAGAATATAGTACGAAATGGATATATAAAACTTGAAAATTCATCCTTTGAAAAGGTGAAAAAATTCAAAAGCACCTTGGAGCAACAGTAACAAAAAATATAAATGACACTCGAGAGGAAATTAGACGCAGAATAAATATGGGGAATGCCTGTTATTATTCGGTTGAGAAGCTTTTGTTATCCAGTCTGCTTTCAGAAAAACTGAAAGTCAGAATTATAAAAGTTGTATAACCGGTTGTTCTGTATGGTTGTGAAACTTGGACTCTCACTTTGAGAGGAACAGAAGTTAAGGGTGTTCGAGAATAAGGTCCTTAGGAAAATATTTGGAGCTAACAATAAGAGGAATGTGTCTCAGTGAAACGTACAGCAGAGTTCGTATAGGTCAGTTTCTGTCAGACGCGTTTCCAATTCACTGTGGGCTAAAGCAAAGAGATGCACTACCACCTTTACTTCTCAACTTTGCTCTAGAGTATGCCATTAGGAAAGTCCAGGGTAACAGAGAGGGTTTGGAATTGAACGGGTTACATCAGCTGCTTGTATATGCGGATGACGATAATATGTTAGGAGAAAATCCACAAACGATTAGGGAAAACGCGGGAATTTTACTGGAAGCAAGTAAAGAGATAGGTTTGGAAGTAAATCCCGAAAAGACAAAGTATATAATTATGTCTCGTGACGAGAATATTGTACGAAATGTAAACATAAACATTGGAAATTTATCTTTTGAAGAGGTGGAGAAGTTCAAATACTGTATCTTGGAGCAACAGTAACAAATATAAATGATACTCGGGAGGAAATTAAACACAGAATAAATATGGGAAATGCCTGTTATTATTCGGTTGAGAAGGTTTTATCATCCAGTCTGCTGTCAAAAAATCTGAAAGTTAGAATTTATAAAACAGTTATATTACCGGTTGTTCTGTATGGTTGTGAAACTTGAACTCTCGCTTTGAGAGAGGAACATAGGTGAAGGGTGTTTGAGAATAAGGTGCTTAGGAAAATATTTGGGGCTAAGAGGGATGAAGTTACAGGAGAATGGAGAAAGTTACACAACGCAGAACTGCACGCATTGTATTCTTCACCTGACATAATTAGGAACATAAAATCCAGACGTTTGAGATGGGCAGGGCATGTAGCACGTATGGGTGAATCCAGAAATGCATATAGAGTATTAGTTGGGAGGCCGGAGGGAAAAAGACCTTTAGGGAGGCCGAGACGTAGATGGGAAGATAATATTAAAATGGATTTGAGGGAGGTGGGATATTATGATAGAGAATGGATTAATCTTGCTCAGGATAAGGACCGATGTCGGGCTTATGTGAGGGCGGCAATGAACCTCCGAGTTCCTTAAAAGCCAGTAAGTTAGTTAATGAGAAGGATGAAGTTACAGGACAATGGAGAAAGCTACACAACGCAGAACTGCACGCATTGTATTCTTCACCTAACATAATTAGAAGCATTGAATCCAGACGTTTGAGATGGGCAGGGCATGTAGCACGTATGGATGAATCCAGAAATGCGTTAGTTGGGGAGGCCTAGACGTAGATGGGAGGATAATATTAAAATGGATTTGAGAGAGGTGGGATATGATGCTAGAGACTGGATTAATCGTGCTCAGGATAGGGATCGATGTCGGGCTTATGTGAGGGCGGCAATGAACGTCCTGGTTCTTTAAAAGCCATTTGTAAGTAAGTTCTTTCAAACAGCGGCAAACCTACAAAATAATGTAAGATGCAACAAGCATTTCGTTTTTTCTGAAAATCACATGCTAAGAATTTTTATCGTATCTAAGAAATCCATCGCCTTCTGCGGGTTTTGAACCGCTATCTTCAGACTCTGGCAGCAAGAATGGCATTCACTAAATCACCGCGTATGACTTCATAGCCTTAAATGTGAATGCACTTGCTGTTTGTATCAGTCAGCGGTCTATCGACACGGAAGTGCTAGTATTGCCACAGTGGGAGTAGATACAGTCCAACCTTTAGTGGGCGATTTAAGGACAATAGGAGGCCTTTAACACAAGGATTTGCTGCCACCACATAATAACAGTCGACGTTGTGCTATAAATAGAGTAATCACAATCACAAGAAAACCCGGTTCCATATTTAAACGACTGCCAATACGTCAGAAGTTATAAATGGAAATAAATTTCATTTCTGACTCAGGTATGCGAGATATTACATCGGCAGCTGCGAGTCAAAACCGGATACTTTGTGTCTTGCTGACATCATCACCAAGGAATCCACTAATATTGAATATCCTGTGTTTCTTCTGCTTCTTCGTCTCTTTATCATTATTTTCCCACTCCTTCTCTAGTAAGTGTATTATTATTACTAGCCGTACCCGTGCGCTCCGCTGCACCCGTTAGCAATAAATATAAAGTAATTACATAATTAAAATAGGACGTTTGATCCAGTGAACATTCGTGTTTGATAGAAGGATAAAGCGTTTAATATGTTACTTAATTTAAATTGCATCCAAATAATTAAAATGCGATCATTTTGGTCCAGAGACACTCATTTGGTGCAATGACAATTCCTTTAACCTGTTTCTTAATTTTTATTACATGCAACCATAGTTTAATGAACTTTCACATCATTTAGATTTAATGTGTATATTTTATTTTACTTGTTATAGGTTTCCTTTTAATTATGGTAATAACTTCATTTCAACCCTTGTTTTCTACGTATTCAGTAAATGGCGCTTGGCCCACTATGGTTCTGAACCCTTCAAATAACTTAAATTATATTATATAATATTACATTACATTATAAATTATATTATATTACATTATATTATATTATATTATATTATATTATATTATATTATATTATATTATATTATATTATATTATATTATATTATATTATATTATATTATATCAGAAGTTACTCTAATAACAGTATAGCATTATGTCCATCTAGAGAAACTACACTTTGCAATGGTGAAATAATTAATTATACAAATCGGTTAATTTAGCTTCCGATATTACTTCATACAAACACAGAAAAATTCTCTGTAGGCTATCTTTCATAGCTTTCGATTGTTGCTGTCCAAGGCCTCTTATAGACGAAGTCATTTGTTTTTTAATGCATTACACAGCCTTAGGTGGCAGTTACTTTAACTTTAAAACTCATTTATCTCATTAAATATCAGTCCTATCAATATTTTTCAAGGAATAAAACTTATCGCAAATTATTTTTAAAGAATCTTTTTTATGTAACATATTTCACAAAAATCAATAATAAGCGAGATATTTCGATTTATTTAATTCAGGCCCCCTTATAACCCCGTTTTTAAATAATGTATTTTGAATGTCATATAGCCTAAAATCTAAGTTACAACGAACTTAATTTATATTCCAATTTTCATCGAAATCCGTTCAGCCATTATCGCGTGAAAAGGTAACAAACATACAGACAGACAGATAGATAGAGAGACAGACATACAACAAAAAAATTTCAAAAAAGCGATTTTCGGTTTCAGGGTGGTTAATTATATATGTTAAGACCAATTATTTTTGGAAAATCGAAAATTACCAGAAAAATTTCGGCTACAGATTTATTATTAGCAGGGAACGGATTTATATGGACTAAAAATATATGAAATATGTAAATATATATGTAGTTATTTTTACCAAAATATGGAATTAAATATGGATTTTTACCAAAATATGGAATTAAATATGGACTTAAAATTATAAAAAAATGACTATGTACGTTAAATATTGGTACATTTTAATCAAACTAAACAAAAAATATAATGGACGTACCTTATCTTCCAATGTAGTTTCAACAAAACACAATTTTTATTGTCTGTTACCATAACAATAGGTTACAAACATTTCTTTCAAGTGCTGAAAAGTGAATCTTCTTCTATTGTCTCTGAGGATAGATTTATACTGACTAAAAGAGCGTTCGACGTCACAAGAAGTAACTGGTACATAATTCAATTTCACAATGTCTGCTGGGGATAAGTCCAAGTTAATCTTCACTGTTGATTCACCACTCATCACAGCAACAACCTTTTGTAGTTCTTCATATCCAGGGTTTTTTGAAAGTACAGTGTCCACCTTAGCTCTTACTGCATCTGCAACTTTACCTCTACCACGATTCAGTTGTTCCACAGTACTATTTATAATTTCAAAACTTTCAGATAGTGAAAGGTGCCTATTTTGGAGACTTTTGAGCGTTTTTATGATGCATGAAAATGTATGCTGAATGTGAGCTAAGTCATTCTTCACACTTATGTCACAGGTAACTGTTTTCGCAGTATCAATTGAGACTGCATCTTCAGAGTCCAATGCAAGGAGAACATTGTTAATAGAGTCTATATGTTCGGCATAATATTCAACTGCTTCTAGCCATGTACCCCATCTAGTTAAAATTGGCTTTGGTGGCAATGGAATTTCAGGGTACATTTCTTTCAACACGTTAACTCTACTGGGAGCTTTGAGAAATACTTTTTTCACTGATGAAATCAACAAATCTACTTTAGGGAAATTGTCTCTGACCACTTCTGCCACACGATGAAATGCATGCGCCACACAAGTAAAATGAGTCAATTTAGGATATACAACAGATAATGCTTGTCCAGCTTTGACCATATAAGGGGCAGCATCGCTAATAAAGAATAACACATTATCGTACATAATACCCTTTGGCCACAGGATACCCATAGCTTCGTTGAACAGTTTAACTATAGTTTTGTTATTGCACTTTTCTAGAACATCACAATGTAAAAGAATTCGTTCAGAATATTGTTCACTTAACAAACCGATAACTACATTACCAACAAGTCTACCTTCTTTGTCGGGAGTCTCATCAATGGAAACCCAAATTGAACTATCTTTAATTTCATCTCTTATCTTCTGTATTGTCTCATCGTAGATGGATGGAGCATACGTCTTCCTAAGTGTTGACTCATCCGGGATTGTATGTTGAGTATATTTTTCAAGGAATTCCCTGAAGACCTTATTCTTTAGTTTGTAGAGAGGAATATCAGCAGAGATGAGAGAACGGCACAGGTCGATGTTAAACTCAGATCTTACATTCGATGTTGTTGGTTGTGTTAAAAACAATTGTCTCTGCTTGGAATTTAGTTGTTTGTTGGCCTGATGTTTACTAGTTGTAATGTGTTGTTGCACCAGGAACTTTTGTGTAGATGATACTGCACACTGACACAAATTACAAAATAATATTTTATTGTCAGTTGATAAACCATCTTCTTTAAATTCTGAAATGTAACTTGTTAGTTTTGATTTTAAATTGACTGAATGACGTACTTTTGGCATATTTACCGTCTTTATAGTATGATTTACAAAACTGAACCTATGTGTACTCTGACTGGCATTTAACTGTTGAGCTGCACAACTGAAGTCTGTTAAAAATTTTAAATTAAATTAATACAGTTTTGTAACTTACTTTCCCATTGTTGATAGGACTGCTAATTTTCAAATAACTCTGATGTTAAAGGGATTACTGAACATGTGTTTAAATCTCTATTGTTGAAATGTATTTTTAAAAGTTAATGGAATTTTGTTTTGTTTTATTGTTAAACCTAATATAATATGGACTGTTTTATATGAAATATGGAAAATATATGGAAATTAACGAAAATATGTACTAAACTCTAAAATATGGAAAAATATGGAAAATAAAAGTAGGATTTTTCAACCCTACACATTGTGAAACATAAAGATAATGCAAAATATAAATTATATTAGCTTTATAAGTAAATATGTATTTACATATAAATCCTTTCCCTGATTATTAGTATAGATTGACTCTAAGGAAGGAAGTCTATTTTACCGTCACTTCTTTGGTTTCTATAGGCAACGGGAGTTAAGTAAAAACAAATGCCAAGATACATTCATCTGCCGACAATTGAAATTTATAGAAACAATTGCAATTATCACATCTATTAATAATGGTTACAACATTTACATTTAATGTTATTATTTGATATGCCAATATTATCCTCAATAAAAAGAGTTGCCTTCAAAGACATTTCATAAATAATTTAGGTAAAGATTAATTTTTGGTCCTACAGAATATATCTGTTATGGTAACAGTGGTTATTAGAGGAGAAAAATTCGCCCAACAGTACATAATACTGTGGAATCCCGGCCACCAAGTCACTCAATTGAGTGTACTCCTTGTACAATGGCAGTTTACTTAATATATATCAGCATAGGCCCTATATGTCGAACTTGGAATCAAGCCACAAGGGAAAAACACTAGAGGAGATGGAATCGATCCGGTGTTGTGGATTTAACTTCGGCGTAGCTCAGTGGTTAGAGCACTTGGTACGTAGAACCAAGGACCCTGGTTCGATCCCCGGTGCCGGAGCGAATTTTTCTCCTCTAATAACAAATAATCATCTCCTTAACACCACACCATTCCTTAAACATCTTGTACAAACGTTCATATCGTTTTTTTCTATTTCTGCGCAGTAAAAACTCACAAGTAGCCCTTGATGCTTCTTTGACATCACCTGAAGTAATTTTTAATAACTGCAATACAATTTTTAAAATGCCTATCACACTTCTCTAGCAACAATGTAATAAAACAAAAACAAAAAAAAAACAAACAAAAATTGAAACGCGTTCACTAATATTAACAGATGTAAATCCAAACCAATTTTTTAAATGAAACAATAGTAATATACGTTACAAGAGCGGTATGTTGACGTTTTCATGGACGAGGAAAAGATTGAATAAGCGAAACGTAGTTGAGCTTTTTTAATTTCCGAGAACATGAAAACAAACATACCGCTCGTGTATCGTACATTATTTTGTGCGAAGATCGTATATTACATATCTGAAAGACGAATTTCTGATTAGTTGCAATGAAATCTCCATGTTGATTTCTGTTTAATGACGGCAACTTCGGAAAACCAAAATATCTATCTTCAACATTGTTGCTATAAAATGTTTTCTGTGTTTACTATACTCCAGCAGGCCGTGATATACGTCTGTCTTCCCCCCCCCCCAGGTCTATAAATGCGAACTTAAAACAAACGGTAAGGTTATGTAATGATTTATTTTTCATTTTAATATTTTAACAATATTATTTATATAACATATTGCAGTAATAACATCGGCATCTGGAATCCTGTTGATTTTTTCACGGCTTCTTTAATGTTACTTGTATCAGGAATGCAATAAGTTTCGTGGAGTAGTAGACTTTACTTAATTTTTGCAAATATTTAAAAACAATAATTAACATTGCAATTTAGGTGAAATTGCAGTGGTAAGTTTCCAATTTATAATTATTACTATGTTAAACGTCTCTAAAAATAATATGTTAAAAGCCTAAAGCAGTAAAATGAATGTCGCGCTTAAGCGGTAAGAAGAGGGAAATTGTTATGTGTGTTACGTTGGGAATACTGAATGTGGTATTTCACAGTTACCGCGTATTGGTTCTGTGCGGAAAGCAAGCAAATACGCAAGATCTCGCACAAAAGAATACTCAAACGCGTTCACTGATATTAACAGATGAGCTATTTTTCAAGATATATCCCAACGGGTTTGAGACATCTGTCATACCGTGGGATCAACGTTTGTATCCCTGTGTCGCCTGGGATCCGAACCAGTGTGTGACAGCCGTCTGCACTTCTCTGTCATGTGAAAATGCTGACGGGTAGGAATTTCTTGAGGTGCAAGAAACTATGGTAATCGCTCGGCCACATACGGCTCGGCGCACAACAGATCTTGTGCAGGAGTTCCGTTTGGAGGTGTTTCATCACCCACCCTACAGCCCGGATCCCTCTCCCAGTTACTACCATCTTTCCTTACACGTCAAGAAATTCCTGTCGGATCAGCATTTTCACAGTGCAGACGGCTGTCACACACTAGTTTCGATCCCAGGTGGCAAATTTTTACGATACAGGGATACAAAAGTTGATCCAGCGATATGAAAAATATCTCAAATCCGGTGAGAAATATGTTGAAAATAGCTTAACAATTGCTGTATCTTATGCAAATCTAGCTTTCAGGTAAAGCTCCCTGCGAAGCAGACTTGAATAAATTCACGGGTGCGCTAAGCCAAAGGTCCTGGGATCTATACCCGGCCGCGGAAAATTTTTCTCTTGAATTTATTAAATTTCTGTATCTGTTCGAATAAATCTTCCCATGAAATTATGTTTTATTTCCGTTAACGGCCTCGGGGAAACTTACTTTCTGGACTCGCTTCGTAAGTTAAAAAGAAATAATTGGTTCTTTTTAGGTTTTCACAAGCAAAATAGGTAATTTTAGGTTCTATAAAATTTAAGTACGATATGTTATTCGTTGCTACATGAAATGAGAAAGAAAAGTGATATTTCAAGAGCAACGAGATAGCAACACAATAGGTTCGAACCTAAGAATCCGGGGCATGATCATCACCGTCACTACTCTTCCTCGTCTCCACTTTCCATTGTCACAGTGTAGACCTTTAAATCTGTACATTGTTTTGCTTCCGAGCATTGCCATCTTGCATAAATCAGTTCTTGACATTGCCCAGGTTACCATATTCGTCTTACATGGATTTTATAATATGCTGCACGAAATAACAAAATGAGAAAGCAGGCACATTAGTTCTGCTGGACCATTCATCTGGTTAGTCATTCACTTCATGTAAAAGTATTTTGCTGAATGGGTGTGGCGGTTTCACATGCTGTGTGATTTACAAGTTTCCTTGTATCGTAGTGGAGGCGTTAACCCCTTGGATTCCTATTTAATGGCCAATTGTAAATGTGAAGTCCCTCTGTAGGTGCTTTTTTCATTATGCAAGCAATAGAGCTCCTATGCTTTAAACGAGAAGCAAACGATATACTTAGCATAACGTTCCAGCTTGTACCTATACCCCCAGATTAAGCGACAAGGACTTCAGCTGGACATAGAATTAGCTCTCCAAGTGTACCAGCAATTTTCCACGAATGCCAGTGAGTGAAAAAAAAAATTCAAAGTGAGTGATCCATAACTTGAATTAAGGAGGTAAACAGACTAGAGTAAATGTCGCCAGAACTTCGTAATGTTGCAACTCTGAGAGTCAGGTGAAATCATCGGGTGAGCATCAGTTTGACCCTGAAACTAGTGCCAGTCGTCAGTCTGGGTTTTCCCTGGTGATGAACTTCCAGTTAATGCCAACAGATCGAGAAGTGTGAGGAAGAAATTAACGGCCACTTCCTTCTCAAAAGAGAGTTCATCTGAGCAGTATTGTAGTTGGTAATCAGAACATTGTTCCTGCAGCGTGGTACACATTGCGTCTCTTTCCAGAACGTCCAAAAATGTCGGGCAAAGATGCGTCTGAGGGGGGATTTTTTTCCATCACGACAATATTTCTACTTAAATTGGAAATGCAAACTCACATCTTGAAGACAAGTCAGTAAAATTATCCACACATCCGGCAAACAGTTCTGAGACATGACACTATGTGACTTTTGAGGTCACCGATTTTACAGCCCATTTTGGTTTTCGATTGAAGTGCCGGAAAACGAGTATCTTAGATGTTTCCAGAAATAGTTCAAGAGAATACATCTAAAGTTAATTATACTTGGAAAAGATGAGGCAGCTGAAATGTTACCTTGAATGTAGTGCGATAGGTCCATTATAACACAAAATCGAGGAAGTCGAGTCTTTCCTATTTCCGAGATTCTGTTAGTAAATATGTTCAAGAACTTTGCGTATTGTTCCATTGTAGACCAATAGCTAACAAACGTTGTGTATTGTTCCATTGTAGACCAATAGCTAACAAACCTTGTGTATTGTTCCATTGTAGACCAATAGCTAACAAACCTTGCGTATTGTTCCATTGTAGACCAATAGCTAACAAACCTTGTGTATTGTTCCATTGTAGACCAATAGCTAACAAACCTTGTGTATTGTTCCATTGTAGACCAATAGCTAACAAACCTTGTGTATTGTTCCATTGTAGACCAATAGCTAACAAACCTTGTGTATTGTTCCATTGTAAACCAATAGCTAACAAACCTTGCGTATTGTTCCATTGTAAACCAATAGCTAGCAAACCTTGCGTATTGTTCCATTGTAGACCAATAGCTAACAAACCTTGTGTATTGTTCCATTGTAGACCAATAGCTAACAAACCTTGCGTATTGTTACATTGTAGACCAATAGCTAACAAATCTTGTGTATTGTTCCATTGTAGACCAATAGCTAACAAACCTTGTGTATTGTTCCATTGTAGACCAATAGCTAACAAACCTTGTGTATTGTTCCATTGTAAACCAATAGCTAACAAACATTGTGTGTTGTTCCATTGTAGACCAATAGCTAACAAACATTGTGTATTGTTCCATTGTAGACCAATAGCTAACAAACCTTGCGTATTGTTCCATTGTAGACCAATAGCTAACAAACCTTGTGTATTGTTCCATTGTAGACCAATAGCTAAAAAACCTTGCGTATTGTTCCATTGTAGACCAATAGCTAACAAACCTTGCGTATTGTTCCATTGTAGACCAATAGCTAACAAACCTTGCGTATTGTTCCATTGTAGACCAATAGCTAACAAACCTTGCGTATTGTTCCATTGTAGACCAATAGCTAACAAACCTTGTGTATTGTTCCATTGTAGACCAATAGCTAACAAACCTTGTGTATTGTTCCATTGTAGACCAATAGCTAACAAACCTTGCGTATTGTTCCATTGTAGACCAATAGCTAACAAACCTTGCGTATTGTTCCATTGTAGACCAATAGCTAACAAACCTTGCGTATTGTTCCATCGTAGACCAATAGCTAACAAACCTTGCGTATTGTTCCATTGTAGACCAATAGCTAACAAACCTTGTGTATTGTTCCATTGTAGACCAATAGCTAACAAACCTCAAGTGTCTGTTGATACTTCGTCATTTTAGCCAATGTAGCTACAGTCTGATCCGTTTGGGTATGGATAATATTAATTTATTATTATAAAGCTATTATGATAGTAGGAAAAATTTCTTGCTGGTTATATTATGATTAAAAGATGGGAGTTTCCATATATGACAATCAACAATGCATAATCTGAAAGGACAAATGAAAATCATAGATGATTAAAATGGCTACTACAAATCAACAGCGGGCACAATGTGTTCTTTGGTATGCTAAATTTGAGAGTGTTAAAAGAGTTCAAAGGGAATTTCGATGTGAGTATGATATGCGTAATGTACCTAAATACGATTCCATAATCTTGTTAAAAACATGCAGGAGGTTGCAGGCGAAACCAAGTACGAGAAGCAGCTGTCTCTTGGCTTGATCCCCAAACTCTCCAGCTCTAACCCCTCCTGACTTCTTCGTGCAGGGTTTTGTGAAAGATATTGTCTATTCACAGAAACCCAGGAACATCGATGATCCGAGAGTAAAAATTACTCAAGCTTTTCAACAAATCATTCTTCTTATGTTACAATGGACATGAATTGTATTATCGTTATGAGTTGTGCAGGGTGCGCAATGAGGGTCATGTTGAGCTATGAGGAATCTCCCATCTTTCAGTGTTCTATGCACAAAGTTTGAACAAATAAAGTTCAATAGTAAATGTTTTAGATGTTTTTATTTTCTCCATACCCAAACGGATCACCCTGTATATTACGTTGATGCATAAGTTCGTAGCGTTTTTGTTCGTCATCACAACATTGCGTTGCTAGGAGATTGTTTATCATTTGTTATTTGGAGTGTTGTGCTTGTCAATACCGTATGCCTTGAACTTTTGCGGATTTGAAGAAAGTTTGCGCTATTTGTGGGCTAAAGAAAATGGAGCATCAAGTGGAAAAAAAAAACTAACACTTCCGACATATTCTTCTGTTTGAGTTTGAGGAGCAAAGGCAGCGGAGGCGGCTCGAAAATTTGTGCCGTGTACGGGGAGAATGCCATCGGAGAAAACACTGCAAGAAAATGGTTCTTACTGAAATAATTCAGATTTGTTGATTTCAATAACAAAACAGAAATCGTTGCCATGTAAACCTGAACAATTGATAGTCTAATCTTTAATGGCATACCTTGACCAATGCCATGCCATGCCTAGCTTCAATCCATCCCAACTATCGGATGTGTATTACGTGAGTCAAAGTCATGAGTTCATTCTGTCTACCTTGTATTATAAATGCTCAAATAATTATGGAATTATTGAGGTAATTGATATAAATTATATATTTTTTTAAACTAGAAGAAATGAGCTTCCAGACGAGGCAAAAGCATTTTCTGACATTTCTAGAGTCGATGTATACCTCAAAAGGCACCGATATTCAGATTTATTAAGAACAGCAGAGAATTGGTATGACCAAGCAGTAGAAGTGGGACTTTAATAGAAAACCTGTACCTCGGCAGCATTGTTCACTGTAAAATCAATTGGGATTCGTTACGATTTGAACTTGGATCATTTCCTGGAAAGTCAAGGCATTTGCTGTTGGGCTATTCATGCGCCATCGTTTGTGTATAAAGCTGGTTTATTATCGTTCTGCTATGGTAACAGCTTCCGACAATAATAGCTCTACAACATTATAAAAAAACTTAATAGCATTTTCTGGATTTACAGTTAACGTTATTTTCAGATGCTTCACACAATAATTTGTATCAAGTCAACAGAAAATTGTCCAACATTTAAACACCGTACCGTGGAGGTCGAACAAAAGAAAGAGAAAGGTTTGTTTGTATTCTACTAAATCAAACATGCTACATGCGGTGCTCGGAACAGAGTACCTAGTGTTCGTCAATATTAATATAATATCGATACTTCCTTCTGCTTTTTAATTTCATACCAACACTTTTTATTCAACACAAGTACTGTACGTATTGAGTTTACTAGTAGGCCTAAATACGGGTATTGCTCTAGCTCTGGTAAAATTGAAAGCGTATAACGGAAATAGAATAATTCCTCGCTTGTCCTAAAATACCCCAATTTACTGATACAGTTCCTATTCCAGCAAACTTTTTTTAAGTTGGATATTTAACGATATCAACTACTACGATATTTAGTGTCGATGGGATTCGTGATAGCGAGATGAGACCGAGAATTCGCCATGGATTACCTAACATTTGCTTACGCGGTTGGTAAAACCTGGAAAAACCCCAACCAGGTAATGAACCCAAGCGGCAATCGAATCCGCGCAACTCCAAATTGGCAGGCAAGTGCCTTAGCCGACTGAGCTACGCCGGTGGCTTCAGCAAAGTCTTCATACGCATACCCAAATGTAAACTACGATCGAAACAATAAGGGGAAGAACCTACTGGAATGGCCAAATATATGTCAAAATTAACATTTTTTTTTTATTTTTACCTTAAAATACTTCGTAGTATTGATTTTATTTGAGCGAAATTTCAAGATCATTAGGAAGAAAATTATTTTACGCCACTTTTAAATATGTGTCCTCAAACTTCGCCGTTGAATATCCGGATTTCGTTTATTTTACATTTTTCAACATTTGATATTTAAAATTTCAGGCAATAACAGAGAGAAATGAATAAAATTTTCAGGGCTCAAAGAATAACCCCCAGAAATTAATGACATTACTTACAGTTAAACCTGTACAGTATGATGTTATGACTTAAGAGATTAGGTACAGCTTACAGCAATAAAATTTTGGAAATATTCAACATATTTTTTCCTCCATTACTGTATCTTGCATAATAATGAAAATTAGTAGGCTATATGTAAAACACTCTCCTTCTGCTATATGGAAGAAAAAAAATATATTTTTACGATTAAAAAAATTATTTACTAAAAACTATCCAACATTCTGTGATGAACTTTTTGTGTGTATTTATGCATGTTATATCTACAATATGATGCAAGATCTCTTCCCTACCTTTGATAGATTGTCTGATAAAAATAAATTTATTTAAGAACAGTAAAATATCTGTATTTTCTTCTAACACAAAATAAAAAAAAAATATTTATTAAGGAATGTTGTTGAAAGAACATGACATTGTAAACATGAGCTTCAGTAATAAAATAAAAAGCGAGAGAACATGAAAAAGTTGACAAGTTTATGAGTTATGAGCGAAACGCTTCATCGCTGCACAGTGAACTGCCACCATTTTGAATTTTGAAAAAAAAATCTATATATATATTTTTTTTTAATCGTAAAAATATTTTTTTCATATAGCAGAAGGACAGTGTTTTACACATACCAATTTTCATTATTGTATAGGACACAGTAATGAAGGAAAAAAATGTTGAATATTTCCAAAAATTTTACTGCTGTAACCTGTACCTATCCTCTTAAGCATTGGAATTTCCAGAAGAAGCCGCCAATGTGAGTCGTATTATTTTTAAGCGATGATACATTTTATTTATTTTATTGTTTTTTTACGACGCTGTATCAAGATCTAGGTTATTTAGCGTCTGAATGAAATGAAGGTGATAATACCGGTGATACGAGTCCGGGGTCCAGCACCGAAAGTTACCAAGCATTTGCTCGTATTGGGTTGAGGGAAAACCCCGGGAAAACCTCAACCAGGTAACTTGCCCCGACCGGGATTCGAACCCTGGCCACCTGGTTTGGCGGCCAGACGCGCTAGCCGTTACTCCACAGGTGTGGACGCGATGATAAAGTTTTAGAATTATAAAATAAATGTTTGATATCGATACTGTCATTTCGATATCTGTTCCGTTTTAGTATCGATACTTCGTTAATATCACAATATCGTCCCAATTCTTGAAGCTGAACTTGGTTTCACTTCGAAAGGGAATCGAACTCTAGTTTTTATACTTCGAAGTAGGCCTACACTAAGCCACAGATGTTAGAAATGTAAGATTTTTGCTCTACTTATTACAGTACTTGAGGTAGGAGTGTAATGAGGGGTTAAAGTTGTAGAAAACTCTGGTTTGCAATCTTCGTACTACAGAGCTGCAATTTGGAATGGATGCCTTTGAGAGACTTAAGAATTATGAAACGTGTGGCTGTTCTCCATATTTGTTAGCGTTCGTTTCGCCGATCTGGGTGTTGGCAGAGCTTTCAGAACACCGGAAAGGTTCGTTCGTCGAGTGGGAGACCTGCCAACACGCTTCAGCCTTAAAAAGGTGATCGATGAAGGTCGTGGCATACGCCCACCGCGGTTCACAGGTTCCGAAACAGGCTGTAGACACGCCTCGGCTAATGGGATGTGCACAGGATGACTAGAAACGTACTGCAGGGTGCTGACCTCTCGGAAAACACGAACCACATCAAACACTGACATTTTACATACTACAGCATCGCGTCACAATGCCGATTGTCTCTACTGCTTCACCGTTTTAAATATTTGGTTATGGAGCCAGTGAAAAATTACAAGTTCTTAAACTTGGTACAATTAGGGTCAGTTGTATAAATAATTAACTTCAGATTAAGGCATCAAATTAATCTTCTGTTAAACTTAATACTAACTTCAGGTTATTTCGTCGTAACTTTCTCATGTCCTTACATCTAGCTTTCAATTAACATCACATTGTAAATCTTTGAGTTAAATTGAAGATCTAACCGCATTATTCATACATCTGCCGAAAAAGAATCGACGCACAGAGATAATAATAATAATAATAATAATAATAATAATAACAACACTTAACCGTTTAATGTTTCATCAGTAACATGTACAGGGACATCATTTTATTTTTACTAACATTTTTAATATTAACCTGGCTATACCTTTAGAGAACCGGAAACACAGATTGCTACCCCCCCTTCCACGACTGTAGTTCGATGATACTGGCGTAAAACACAAACAAATCACTCTACTAGATGTAGGAGGGAAAAAAAGTAGTTCATTCATTTACGTAAACTAGGAAATATCACAATTTTCAGTTTGAAAATTTTCATTAGGTTTTTGTTTAATCTTATTACAGTACTGTATTAACAATGAGTGTTTTTACTCACGAACTGAGTTTGCCATGCGAACGTATTCATTATGCATTGTAGATTATACTGTCTATCAGCACATTAGCGTACAATATAGAGAATGAAGTTAAATTGAAAAATAATCATAATATGGATATTTAAACACATTTTTTAAAATGGTGGCCGTTCATTTCGATACAGGCTTCAGTTCTTTTGTGCATATTATCGCACTATAGACTATTGCATCTAATTCCAATTACCAGTTTCGTCCTTCGTACTAGTAGCTCATGTTGAAATAATTTTGTACCTAGTCTATAAAAGAGTACCTTACGTACTGCAAATTAAATTTTCACTTTTGCCCGACCCGCACAGATAAAATTACTCAGACATTCTATCTAATGTCCGTCCAAGTGGTTGTGCCGCAGGATCGTAGAAAGGAGGGAAATCATGTGACAGTTAATTGCTTAACGAGGCCCTTTTATTTAAGTTATTTTAAACAGTTGTATAATATTACGTAGACGTCCAATTCCTAACAGAAATTAATGTTTTCAGAAAATAGCTAAGACAGCCCTGCTTTTACAGAGGGGCGAACAGAAGCAGGTGGAGGAAATGGGGATGCGACGTAGACAAACGGACAGTACCTGTGCGAAAATATGATTCAATATTGAAAGCTCTTTCGTCACTGGAAAACGCGAACACATTTCTGCAACGTACTATACTCACTAACTCAGTGCTGTTTACTATATGCAGTCTTGGATCTGTGTGTAGAGGACAGCTGGAACTTCATTAGTAGAAGGGGTGGGAGTGAAGTACATTCAAAAACTCAGGTACAATAAAAATTGAAGTAAAAATAAAATGATGTCCCTGTAGTATAATGTCGTTTTATGTTATACAACCGTTTTCCTCGTAATACTTGTGAACAAATCCTACATTTAATATTCTCATTATTATTGGCAGCAAAAAATGCGTCCTCCCATCCTACTTGAAACTTTCGTTTTTGTAGATGTACAGTACATGTATTCGAGAGAGACATTATATTGTATTGTATTGTATTGTATTTATTAACATTCCATAGTATTCATACATTGCTTACAGCTAGAATATGGAACAAGTCAAAAAACTTAATACTATTATAAAATTTTAATTTATAGTCACAATCTAGATTAAATATATACAGACGAGATTTACAATATAGTCTACTAGTACAACACAAAGTTTTAGTATCAATTTCATGAAGCGTTACTGAATGTCATGAATTCACCTACAGAATAGAAGGCGTGAGAAATTAGGTACTTCTTTAATTTGGCCCCAAATAATTTTATGTTTTGAGTTTAATTTTTTTATATCGATAGGGAGGCTATTAAAAATTTTTACTGCCATATGACGCACTCCTTTTTGATAGCACGATAGACTTGCCGATGGAGTATGAAAGTCATTTCTTTGGCGTGTATTTATGCTATGAACTGTTGAATTAGTTACAAAGTTTTCACGATTACATACGAGGAAGATCATTAATGAAAAGATATACTGACAAGCCATGGGCGTTATTTGTAGTTTTTTTTTAAATATTCCTACACGATTCCCTAGATTTGGCACCTACTATTATTTTAATTACTCTTTTTTGTAATAGAAATATATTGTTACTCTCTGTGGAATTTCCCAGAATATTATTCCAAAACTCATTACCGAGTGGAAGTATGCAAAGTACATTGTTTTTAAGGTATTGATATTTACTATCTTTTGCATAGATCTAATAGCAAAACAAGCTGAATTTAGTTTGGGGGTAATTTCTTTAATATGATTTTTCCAATTTAACACATTATCGATTTTTAAGCCAAGAAATTTGGTTGTTGTTTCTAATAGGAATCTATTGTTAATTATTGCGCTAGAAATTTGCGACGTTGAATTTGGACAGGATTTAAATTGAGTTATGATAGTTTTGTTACAATTTAATACCAATTTATTGACTGAGAACCAGTCGCATACACGGGTCTTGACGTCATTTATACTCCGTGTACTCTAAACCTCATACTGGTTACTCTGTGTCCCTAGGTCGAAGCCTGGTTATTACATCCGCTGTGTAGATGCTGACAGTAAGGGCTTGTACCGACTCAGAATTATTTTGGAGACCACAGGTTCCTATTGGAAAAATTATGTATTTGGAACACTGTAAGCTTTTTCAGTTTGAACACAATCTTTTCAATCACCGGGTAGAAACAAGTGAATAATCTATCATGCTTGCAAGACTGCAGAATAATAAAAGTACGTAACATTCCTTTAACTCTAACGGACAGCGAAAATCAGTGCGACCATGAAGCGAAGACGTGAAGAGCATTAAGGAGTCTGGACAGGCCAAAGGGTCTAAACCTTGACAAAGGCGGTCGCAATCAATGTTATATTAAAGAATTTGACCATGTATACAATCCCGTTTACTGTCGTGGGAACTGGGACTCGAAACTAGACACATTCAACGGAGGTTTCTTACCTACATAGTCGACATAGCGCAACGAGCAAAATTTTAGCGCAGTGAAGAACTGGAGGAAAGGTATGAGGGAAGAAAACTGAAGAAAGAATGACAGATGAAAAAAGAAAGGTGAAGAAAGACGAAAAATTATGAGAAACTGTACGTCTACAATACTTGGTTCAGGTTCAATCAGTGTTAACTATGGTATGCTAAGTTGGAGAGAAATAACGAAAACCACTCTTAACTCACTAATTTTATTCGGAAACGAATTATAAAAATTTGTTTAAATAAATGTTTACTTTATTCAACCAATTTGATCTTTACAGGATTTAGAGTCTTAGAAGTAAAATAAACCAATTATATAATTTATTTTATGCTCGACCATGCCGAAATGTAGTAATTATACACCTGGTAGCAGACCTTTAATGCATGTCATTAAAATACACCTACTCATTAAAGGTCAGGTCTTTCAGCCAATGACGACTCAGGTTACAACTGTTCAGCCAATGACAGGTCAGCTTTCTACCGTTATAAAACCGCAAGTATCGATTATTCTCGGATATGCAATCGAAAGAGAATTAGCGAAAAGTCACGGAGGCTGGAAATCCAATACTGTCGCAGAAGGTTATGTTCTGTTACTATAATAATTAGCGTTAATTTGTAAATAATATTCAAATAAATTCAATTTGTCATCTCGTTTTTCAATGTCTAATTTAATTTCAATGTTATCTCTGTAGGTTCTTATGGCCTAGCAAGGTCAATGTGGACATCTGTTCCTCGGAAAAAATCAATACTTTCGCGTCTGCGCACATCTCACAACATGCGGGACATTGCTAAAAAATTAATAATATCAAGTTAGAAATATGGTCGAGCATAAAAAGTCGTATGAAACTCGCCTATAATGGTAATTAAGAAGCTCGTATGAAAATTATGAAACTCGCTTGCGCTCGTTTCATAAATATCCATACTCACTTCTTAATTACCTTCATTATTGGCTCGTTGCATAATGTACTAGTAATTAACTTATTTACGTAAAACCGGGAAAATCTTATAGCGTCATATTCTCACAATTAGTATAGACTACTAGACGGAACTACACAATAACGTTAAAAGAACAAAAGTGGAAAATTACTAGAGGAATAAAACATAGTAAAAATTCAGGCCCAAAACATTATAACAATCATACAAAAATATAATCACCTTGATAATGCTATTAGCTAATTCATAATTATAGGCTATTAATTATTTTAGAGAAAAATACAGTTCATCTTTCGGCTCAGTCCAATATAAATTTGCTTCTAACGCCCTTTCAAACTTTTAAATAGTACAACAATCTTTTTCTCTCTCCCTCTCCCCCGCCCTCTCTTTCCCTCTCCCCCCCTCTCCCTCTCTCTTTGCCACTAAGTTCATTATTTCTTTCTTTCTCCTGTACCTCCGAACATGAGCGCTGCCCGTTCAGACGGTATTATTAGGTCTACTTTGACTTTTTTGTTCCTTTTTTTTTTTACTTGGATATTTAACGACGCTGTATTAACTACTCGGTTATTTAGCGTCGATGAGATTGGTGATAGCGAGATGGTATTTGGCGATTATGAGGCCGAGAATTCGCGATAGATTTACCTTAGATACCCTTACGGCTGGAGAAAACCTTTGAAAAACCCAACCAGGTAATCAGCCCGAGCGAGAATCGAACCCGCACCCAAGCGCAACCCGCAACCCTGGATCGGCAGGCTAGTGACTTAACCGACTGAGCTACGCCGGTGGCCTTTTCTTCTTTTATTATTAAGTTACAAGTGGGTTATAAATTTAGTTTAAATTATCTACTTAACTTATGTATTTATTTATTTATTCATTCATTCACTTATTCATTCATTCACTCATTCACGCATTCATTCAATCCAATTAACAAACACTATTTTGAAAATTATGGTATATTAGTATATTACGATACAAAGTTGAGAAGTGCTTTTTACAAAATCGAGGAAAAGTTTGAAAAACGAAAAGAGCGAAATTTTGCAATGCACTTCACAAACGTGTATTATACAGTATTTTTTTTTTGCAAGATAGTATATTCTTCATACGTTAGACTATGAACAGCTGACTGATTTTCAGCAAGAAGTTTGTCATAGGTGTCGGTAGATGGCAGATTACAACCCTAGAGCAATTATTTGTAATATTTCAACATACTTATCTAGGTTGGCAACTCTGAATTCAGTAAAATTATCTTCCAATAGTGGCAGTCGTTTGCTGTAACGACGAAAAACACACTATCATGCAAAAATTATATAAAACATCATTACCAGAATTTGGCGCCGGGTAGCTCAGTTGGTAGAGCAGCTGGCTACGGACTGGAAGGTCCGGGGTTCGATCCCAGGTGGTGACAGGATTTTTTCTCGTTGTCAAACTTTCAAAACGGCCCCGAGGTTCACTCAGCCTCCTATAAAATTGAGTACCGGGTCTTTCCCGGGGGTAAAAGGCAGTCAGAGCGTCGTGCTGACCACAGCGTGGTGCCGAGGTCATGGAAAGCATGGGGCTCTACCTCTATGCTCCCCCAAGTGCCTTCATGGCATGTTACGGGGATACCTTTACCTTTTACCAGAATTTGGAGTAATTTCAATGCTCTTTGGATTTTTCACAACAAAACTTTAAATTTTCCCTTTTGGACTGGCCCATCGATATAACATGTTCCTAGAAATACGCTGTAGGTATTACGTTATTAGCATCCAAAGACGGAGTTACGTCAGTGTTACGCGAAAATCTGATCGTATCATCCTAGTAACCACCGAATAATAGCGTTATTCAATGTTAAAGGAAAGGAAAAAAAGATAACGACAGAAGTCCTTAATAGGAATATAAAGAAAGTATTTCTAGTCCACGACATGCCATTCCATGCAGTTTCACATTTATAAGGAGAGAGAACCGAGACTTAAGAAAGCCCCTTTAATTCAATTTACTGAGTTAATAGCGTTTGATGCCCTGTATTACGTTCAGAGAGCGGTTTTTGTTGTACGCCTATTACAGGAAGGAGGAACATCTCCTCTGATGTGCTGTAGCTGAGGCTGACGTCTACCGAAAGGATTGTGACGTGTGCCTACGTCACACGATGTCAACAGACATACTTCAATTAAAACACTAGAAGTGAAAAACACGGCTTGACGTGGGATGACGTTTCCGACGCGTCCAGAATGGGATTACTTCGCAGTCGGTCGTTGGCACTATAGTAAGCACTAGGGGCGCCCAAATCGTACACAGGCTGCTTGCATCCAACTCCTATTAGTCGTAACGTTTTGGATATTTTATTGGCGCATTTTAGGCGCTGACCAAGTGTACTAACAGTGACTGAGGTGCGTAATGGACAGTGGAAAACATAGCGTAGCGGATGCCCACAATTTAGGCGTTCCCTGGAATAACATCTTAACGTATGTTACGTCGTTTTTTTCCGTTTCAAGCATATTTTGAATCCTTAATAACTTTATTTATTTACTAGCCGTACCCGTGCGCTCCGCTGCACCTGTTAGAAATAAATATAAAATAATTACATAATTAAAATAGGACGTTTGATCCAGGGAACAACTTTTACAACAGTGCAAGATAATCTGCTTCGCTCATTACCCAATTTTTTTTGCATTGCATTTATTGCATATATATTTTATGTATTTTAACAAGATTAAATTGAGCATAGTTACAATTTGAATTATAAAATAATGGATTGCTAAGCTAACGCACTATTACTGCATACTAAATCAATACACTCTCGTTGTTCGTTAATTCTCTGAGATTAAAATGAGTGTACATAAATATTTTAAGAAATACAGAAAACGAATGTACAAAATAGCCTATCAAATTTTCTGTGCATAGGAAGCTATTTTAATCTTGCCTGTCCTCGATTTACTAAGACGTTACTGTAATAACATTATAGCATTATGTCCATCTAGAGAAACTACACTTTCCAATGGTGAAATAATAATTAATTATACAAATCGGTTAATTTAGCTTCCGATATTACTTCATACAAACACAGAAACATTGTCTGTAGGCTAAGTTTAATAGCTTTCGATTGTTGCTGTCCAAGGCCCCTTTTTCGATTGTTGTTGTCCAAGGCCCCTTATAGACGAAGTCATTTGTTATTTCATTGCACCGTCTTAGATGGCGTTATTTTAATTTTAAAACTCATTTATCTCATTAAATATCAGTCCTATCAAAGTTTTGAAAGAATAAAACTTATCGAAAATCATTTTTAAAGAAACTTTTGTTATGTAAATTTTTCACAAAAATCAATAATAAGCGAGATATTTCGATTTATTTAATTCAGGCCCCCTTATAACCCCCCTTTTAAATAAAGTATTTTGAATGCCATATAGCCTAAAATCTAAGTTACAACGAACTTAATTTATATTCCAATTTTCATATAAATCGGTTCAGCCATTATCGCGTGAAAAGGTAACAAACATACAGACAGACATACAAACAAAAATTTCAAAAATGCGATTTTCGGTTTCAGGGTGGTTAATTATATATGTTAGGACCAATTATTTTTGGAAAATCGAAAATTACGAGAAAAATTTCGGCTAGAGATTTATTATTAGTATAGATTTATTTATTTATTTATTATTTATTTATTTTATTTATTTATTTATTCTGGTGTAGTTAAGGCCATCAGGCCTTCTCTTCCACAACACTAGGAATACAATACAATAATAGAAATAAGCAGAGAAAAAAAATACACTATATACAAAGTAAAGCTACACAAGAAATAAAGAGAGAGAGAGAGAGAGACACTCTACACAAAGTAAAGCCACACAAAAATATACACAGGTTGCAGTCACACAAACTTTAAATGAGTGATTAAGTATCATAATTAATTGTATCCTAACTAATTAACATAAACAAGAAACTTGCAGTTTTAATCTAGATTAAATAAGAAAAAGAAACACAAATCAATACTTCTAGCAATACATAAAAACATTAACTAAGACAAAATTTTCCAATTTAATTTTGAATTGTGATAAAGTCCGGCAGTCCCTGACGTCATTAGGTAACGAATTCCAGAGGCGAGGTATTTCTACAGTATAGGAAGATGAGTATAAAGACGTTCTATGATGAGGGATAGAAAGAAGTGCTTGATGTCGGTTTCGAAGAGTTGTAAGAAATTGAAAGCGCGATAACAGATAATTCGGAGTAGAAGTATGCATGATTCTAAACAGAAGAGACAGTGAATGTATTGTTCTTCGTTCCTTTAGACGCACCCATGAAAGTAACTGGAGGGAAGGTGTTATATGGTCACTTATCTCCCTCCTGACGAAATAAAGGGTTTCCGAGAATGAATGATGGGGTTTTACGAGTTCACTGTGAAGTATGTATTATGTGTATTGGATTGCTGGTGCTTGTGATTAGTTCAGTAACTCAAACAGTTTCGAAATAACGTTAATAAATTTCAATATGATGACCAGGGAACGGATTTATATGGACTAAAAATATATGAAATATGTAAATATATATGTAGTTATTTTTACCAAAATATGGAATTAAATATGGATTTTTACCAAAATATGGAATTAAATATGGACTTAAAATTATAAAAAAATGACTATGTACGTTAAATATTGGTACATTTTAATCAAACTAAACAAAAAATATAATGGACGTACCTTATCTTCCAATGTAGTTTCAACAAAACACAATTTTTATTGTCTGTTACCATAACAATAGGTTACAAACATTTCTTTCAAGTGCTGAAAAGTGAATCTTCTTCTATTGTCTCTGAGGATAGATTTATACTGACTAAAAGAGCGTTCGACGTCACAAGAAGTAACTGGTACATAATTCAATTTCACAATGTCTGCTGGGGATAAGTCCAAGTTAATCTTCACTGTTGATTCACCACTCATCACAGCAACAACCTTTTGTAGTTCTTCATATCCAGGGTTTTTTGAAAGTACAGTGTCCACCTTAGCTCTTACTGCATCTGCAACTTTACCTTTACCACGATTCAGTTGTTCCACAGTACTATTTATAATTTCAAAACTTTCAGATAGTGAAAGGTGCCTATTTTGGAGACTTTTGAGCGTTTTTATGATGCATGAAAATGTATGCTGAATGTGAGCTAAGTCATTCTTCACACTTATGTCACAGGTAACTGTTTTCGCAGTATCAATTGAGACTGCATCTTCAGAGTCCAATGCAAGGAGAACATTGTTAATAGAGTCTATATGTTCGGCATAATATTCAACTGCTTCTAGCCATGTACCCCATCTAGTTAAAATTGGCTTTGGTGGCAATGGAATTTCAGGGTACATTTCTTTCAACACGTTAACTCTACTGGGAGCTTTGAGAAATACTTTTTTCACTGATGAAATCAACAAATCTACTTTAGGGAAATTGTCTCTGACCACTTCTGCCACACGATGAAATGCATGCGCCACACAAGTAAAATGAGTCAATTTAGGATATACAACAGATAATGCTTGTCCAGCTTTGACCATATAAGGGCAGCATCGCTAATAAAGAATAACACATTATCGTACATAATACCCTTTGGCCACAGGATACCCATAGCTTCGTTGAACAGTTTAACTATAGTTTTGTTATTGCACTTTTCTAGAACATCACAATGTAAAAGAATTCGTTCAGAATATTGTTCACTTAACAAACCGATAACTACATTACCAACAAGTCTACCTTCTTTGTCGGGAGTCTCATCAATGGAAACCCAAATTGAACTATCTTTAATTTCATCTCTTATCTTCTGTATTGTCTCATCGTAGATGGATGGAGCATACGTCTTCCTAAGTGTTGACTCATCCGGGATTGTATGTTGAGTATATTTTTCAAGGAATTCCCTGAAGACCTTATTCTTTAGTTTGTAGAGAGGAATATCAGCAGAGATGAGAGAACGGCACAGGTCGATGTTAAACTCAGATCTTACATTCGATGTTGTTGGTTGTGTTAAAAACAATTGTCTCTGCTTGGAATTTAGTTGTTTGTTGGCCTGATGTTTACTAGTTATAATGTGTTGTTGCACCAGGAACTTTTGTGTAGATGATACTGCACACTGACACAAATTACAAAATAATATTTTATTGTCAGTTGATAAACCATCTTCTTTAAATTCTGAAATGTAACTTGTTAGTTTTGATTTTAAATTGACTGAATGACGTACTTTTGGCATATTTACCGTCTTTATAGTATGATTTACAAAACTGAACCTATGTGTACTCTGACTGGCATTTAACTGTTGAGCTGCACAACTGAAGTCTGTTAAAAATTTTAAATTAAATTAATACAGTTTTGTAACTTACTTTCCCATTGTTGATAGGACTGCTAATTTTCAAATAACTCTGATGTTAAAGGGATTACTGAACATGTGTTTAAATCTCTATTGTTGAAATGTATTTTTAAAAGTTAATGGAATTTTGTTTTGTTTTATTGTTAAACCTAATATAATATGGACTGTTTTATATGAAATATGGAAAATATATGGAAATTAACGAAAATATGTACTAAACTCTAAAATATGGAAAAATATGGAAAATAAAAGTAGGATTTTTCAACCCTACACATTGTGAAACATAAAGATAATGCAAAATATAAATTATATTAGCTTTATAAGTAAATATGTATTTACATATAAATCCTTTCCCTGATGATGACTATTACCAGTACGACAGATGTCTAAGCGAAATTCAATTCCAGCCCACACTCTGACAACATCTGGCGTAATGCTTATGATTTCTTGTTTGATTCTTCGTTTTAGGTGATCAAGATTCTCAATTCATTGTAGCCTATACCTCATTCTTGACATGTTTTCAAAAGCTGTGTTTTTTCATTTACAAAAAAATGTGCCAAGGAGTCTGTTCTTTTTAAATTATACCGTGTAAGACTAGTTATTTTTTTTCATTTTAGGATTCTTCAGCTATCACAACGTGCAAAAATAATAAAAAAAAAACATTTCTTGTAACTTCAAAAACATATTGATTGGTGGCTATATTACTTCACACAATGTGTTTGAAATGGCCCAAATTCATTGCCAAATAATGTACAAGTATGTCTTGGACAATTTTTAATGTTTTCAGCAACACTGTTCGGTTGATCTGTTTTATCTCATTCCTAATTCTTCGTTTTAACTCATGGTCGGTTCTCGTAGACCTTCCACTGGACCTCTACCACCCTACACCCATATTCCCCTATAGAGTGCCTGGAGATAGATACCTTTAATTTTTACCACGTAATATTATATTAGGTATATACTAATGAAGAAGTATTGGCCTTTAATGATAAAAATAAATTGTTTAATGCAGAATGGATAAGTTGATACATCACATAGCCAACAGCGAAAGAAAATTTCAAGATTGACAAACATTTAAAACCTGGAGTTGAATTACAATTTCAGGGGACTGGTATTCGAGATTTATTTTCATTGCATAGGGCTAAGCTTGTGTCCTGTACTTCGGTTTGCCCTTTATGTTTTAAGACCTGACCTTTCGCCATGCTGACTATAAAACCAGGCAGCTCCTCTCCTCAGGTTGTTTCATAGGTCTCTCATGAGTGGGAACGTCACGGGCGAATGTGGCTGTGGTGGTGGAGAATCATAAGGATGAATGTAATAATGGGAGTTATGGAAATATGACTGTGTACAATATTACGTGAAAGTTTCGAGATTCACCATTCCACCGTTTCCTCAGCTATCTGTGCGTGCATGCGTGCGTATGTATGTATGTATGTATGTATGTATGTATGTATGTATGTATGTATGCGACTCTTCCATATACCACCTACCAGTTTTTCTTTTTATCTACAGTACTTATCAACATACCTACCAGTCAACTTACCTACCTATTTGCCAAATTATCTACCAGCTAGTCTATTAATTAGTCTAGAAAATGTCCTGGCTTCACAGCTTGTGAAGTTCTCTTTTAACTCAATTCAGTAACGCTCCCAACTTGCTGATGCTTGCTCTCAACGTTTTCCAAATAAACTATATATAAATTTAAATTCAAGCTTAACTTATCCAATTTATTAATAATAATGTGAATTTATATTAATATACAGCAAGGAAATGATTCCAGTGTAAAAGCCTCACAATGTCCTATTGCATGTAATTGGGAGTAAAATATTTCTTTAACATTTGTGCACCAATAGTCCCAATAATGCTGAAGGAACAATGAAAGAGTATTACTTTGAAACAATCAGTACCTACTACGTAAAATGAAATACTGTGTTCGTTTTTTGTTGTTTCGAAATTACTGAAATATTTATGTTTTCTTCACATACTGTATACAAATCATGTAAATAAATTATTCTTTATAAACGACTGCTTTGTGAATTGTAATTGAGTAAGTCTATTGTTTCTTGTGTTACAATTATTGCCAAATATAAACACTGACAATAATTGTGTTTTTTCCTTCTGCTAAATATGTTTATAATGTCCAAATGTCAATTTAATTGAACACTGGAAGTGGAGAATAGATTCTTGTACATCCCTCCAGCTAAGAACTGGAAAGAGCAACACGTGAATGACGCAATCAGCACAGACCGGCGTTCCGCGCACATACACTGCACTTTCAGTGTCTGATTTCTGACATGCCTGATTTAGAGGATACACGCATGGGCCCTTGAAATGAAACGAATAATGTATTCTATATTTCACATATTTTAAATTTAATTTAATGTATATATTTGACCATGTCTATGCATATATTATGCCTTCGACAATAAAGTTCTATCTATCTATCTGTCTGTCTGTCTGTCTGTCTATCTATCTATCTATCTATCTATCTATCTATCTATCTATCTATCTATCTATCTATCTATCTATCTATCTATCTATCTATCTATCTATCTATCTATCTATCTAATCTATCCATCCATCTAATCTATCTAATCCATCTATCCATCTAATCTATCTAATCCATCTATCCAATCTATCCATCTATCTATCAAATCTATCTAATCTATCATCTAATCTATCTATCTAATCTATATAATCTAATCTATCTATTCTATCTAACCTATCCTATCTATCTTAATCTCATCTATCTATCTATCTATCTATCTATCTATCTATCTATCTATCTATCTATCTATCTATCTATCTATCTATCTATCTATCTATCTATCTATCTATCTATCTATCTATCTAATCTATCCATCCATCTAATCTATCTAATCCATCTAATCTATCTAATCCATCTATCCAATCTATCCATCTATCTATCAAATCTATCTAATCTATCATCTAATCTATCTATCTAATCTATCTATTCTATCTAACCTATCCTATCTATCTTAATCTCATCTATCTATCTATCTATCTATCTATCTATCTATCTATCTATCTATCTATCTATCTATCTATCTATCTATCTCTCTGACTGACTGACTGACTGTCTGTCTGTCTGTCTGTCTATCTAATCTATCTATCCATCCATCTAATCTATCTAATCCATCTATCCATCTAATCTATCTAATCCATCTATCCAATCTATCCATCTAATCAATCTATCTAATCTAATCTATCTATTCTATCTATCTTAATCTAATCTAATCTAATCTAATCTAATCTAATCTAACTATCTATCTATCTATCTATCTATCCATCTACCTACCTACCTATCTATCCTAATCTAATCTATCTATCTATATATCTATCTATCTATCTATCTATCTATCTATCTATCTATCTATCTATCTATCTATCTATCTATCTATCTATCTATCTATCTATCTATCTATCTATCTATCTATCTATCTATCTATCTATCTATCTATCTATCTATCTATCTATCTATCTATCTATCTATCTATCTATCTATCTATCTATCTATCTATCTATCTATCTATCTATCCTAATCTAATCTATCCTAATCTATCCATCCATCCATCTATCTATCTATCTATCTAATCTCTGCATCGAATCTATCTAATCTATCTGTCTGTCTGTCTGTCTGTCTGTCTGTCTCGAATAATTGTTCTAGTCGCGTGACGCTGCTGGATGTTTACCAATGCACATTTGATGATAAAAAAAACCAACAGTGGTGCACATCCATCTACAAGTCTACTGCCCACCTAAATACAGTACATATTTACCTATTACTTTCCTGTCCATTTACGTGCCTTCGGTCTATAACTATTTATTCATATCTCTCATCATCAGGCTGTTCATAGTCTATTGATCCAGGTACGCAACTGTACGCCCTCCCACCCATGTCTACCTCTCCACTTTCCTATGTATTTATCAGCAATTGTTACGTCGTTAAATGGGGTTTCAATGAACGTTCATTCAAAATACTTTATCTACCACCCTAGACGGACAAAGGATGGGTCACCCTGAGCACTAGGTGGGGCGTACACCAAGAACATTACTGACAACGGACTTAATATCCACGCCGTAACATAAATCAGAACTCAGGACCGGGGCTTTCACGCAACGTCGAAACTGCGTAAACCGCTGCCGGCTAATTTCTCTTCATTGCTCAATATTTCATTGTTGACATGGGACGGGCGCAATCGTTACGGCGTGGAGGAGCGTGATTCAGGCTTCGTGATAAGGGCTAGTAAAGACCTTGCGTTCGTGTGATGGGGGAGGAATAAAAGAAGCTCCGATACAGCAACGAGTTCCGTGTTCGGATCAGACATGAATGGCTTCGCAGCGCCTTTTTACGACTGGGTTACCCAACACAAATGTCTGTAATTTCTTTGGATTCCTAAAGGTATGAATCGTGTGTTCCGATTGCTATTGAGAGTTGCTTTCGGTGGAAATAATGACGTAGAGGATTCCATATGAAATCGATCAGTGAAAAACCTCGCATTTTTTTATACTCTAATTTTTCCCTACTTATACAAGGTGCTGAGGGTAGTGCATTTTCAAAAATATACTATCGAAAGTCAAACGGTTTTTGTATTATTGAGCGACAAATTTATTTTATAAAAACAAGCCTCTTTCAGCGCTCAGAACTCTGGAACCATTTACTGCAGAACATTGAACGAGGGCTTATTTTGAAGCTGACATTTGGTAGGTTATGTTAAGAAGTAAATCTTTATTTTTATTGTATACAGAGAGACAGATAATCTGATTTTACTTGCTTTTAGGCCATTTGTAAAAATGTACAAAAATATTGAGAAAAAACCTTGCATTATTAAGAGGGATTCGGCATTGTTTGCTTAGTGATATGGCTATAAGTTTCGAGAGTATTAAATAGATTATTTTCACACGCCTAGACTTGAACGGCGCAGTACCGCACGATTTGGCCGAGAGATGAAGATAAGCGAGCGTTGGGCGTCATTTTACTCCTGTGTTTATGAAAACTTGTGATAAAGCTAGCACAGCCATGACTGCTAGACGACACATCACGTGTTTGTCTCCTGGCCTTGCTTGTCTCGGCTAGCTCCCGTCTCACAGTCAGCTGGTTAGTTCACGCGCGTACTATTTATTTTCTTTATTTGATATTTTCAATACTTTCTTATCAACGGTGCACCAGTAAAAAATATGTTTAGTTGTACATTCAATGCGGAATCTAACCATATATTTTAAAAATATTTTTTCGTGGGCAAAGGCGTCGTAATGAAGAAAAATCTAAATTTCTCCATTTCCATAAAAAGTAAGAAAAACTGTTTACATGTCAATATAAACTTTAATTTCTCAGCATCAAAATAAACCATGATTTTGATCATTGGGTGAAAGGGTTTCGGAGCCACAACAATTTAAAGTTGCAATTTTTATGAAAAAAAGGATAAATTTAAATATTTTTAATTTAAACAGTATGAAGTTCTGATGCCTCAAACTTTGCACAAAGCATTGTATCACAGTTGTCAACGGACAGAAAAAGTTTCATTCTATTTAAAAATTGCAAGGTCAATTTTCTCTGTATTTCGGTCGATTTGAGATGGAATATCCCATATGTAGGTTGTATTGTACAATTAGGTTCACTTATTAATTAGGTTATTTTATGTATTATTATTATTATTAATTGTAATTATTGTGTTAAATTGTATTGTGTATATAATTTCATTGTGTATTGTACTGTAATTTTGTGTATTGTTTATATTGTGTATACCACTGCCACCGGGTGCTTTCCCACTTGCAGTGTAAATAAATATATACATCCTTGAAACTAAATATCGCAGGCTTTCATCATAATTATCATACAGTATGTTCTATGTTGGCAACGTTGTACTGGTATGACACTAAAGAGACCAAACAACTGTCTGCAACCAAACTTCAAAGGGATGACCTTGAGTTCAATTCTAGCTGGTTGCACTGACTAACATATCTAAGCTTGTAACTACCAAATTGAATGTTTCCGGACATAGGTTCCTATATGAAAGATATTCATAATTGTCTCCTCTATAATCCCTAAGAGTTTGTAACATAGTCATTGAATCACCCTGTATGTACGTACTATTTAAGATTGCGGTCTTTATCGTGTTGAGAAATGTTGGATTTTTAAAAGTTCCACAGTTGCAGAAACACCCGGTACAAACACTCGACAACTTTGCACCACTTTGTATTGTTTATACCATATGTGCACCTCATACCCTACAACTGACGTTTAATTATAATCAAATAGTAATTAATATTCTTTCACTTGTTTTTTACTATTCGCATGTTTTTGTATCTGCAGTAGATTACTAAACTATGTTATAGAAAATTAGGTCACAGCATTTGCTGCATTATTCGAAGCTTTCGTAGAGTCATTATACATTTTACTTAAATTATGTCACAAAAACAGTTGAATAATAAACGAGTCGCGAAATGTACAGAAATCTACATTTTAATTAACTGGCATAGCATTTGTGCAGAATTAAATTAAAAAATAATTCCGTCAGCATATCAACGAAATGCAGAATAGACGGAGCAAGTTTCTGTAAACCAGACATAGGTTAAACCGGTAAAGGATTATGAAGTATTGCCGTATATAATTTTATTTTCTATTAAGGAGAGAATGCAGAGAAATGGAGCGTGTGAAATGAACAGACAAAATAAGAAAAATAGAAAGAGTGGATGAAGAAAGAATAAAACTGAAACTGATTACAAAGAGAAAAAGGAATTGTCTAGGCCACTGGCCGAGAAGAAACTGCCTACTGAAGGATGAACTGGAAGGAATTGTAAACGGGAGAAAAGTTCGGTTCAGAAGAAGATATCAGATAATAGACAATAGTAAGATAATATATGGATTATATCCGGCGACTAAGAAGAAGGCGGAAAATAGGAAAGATTGGAGAATGCTGGGTTTGCAGTGAAAGACCTACCCTTCGGCAGAACATAATGAATGAATGAATGAATGAATGAATGAATGAATGAATGAATGAATGAATGAATAAGGAGAGACTCCACTGAAAATCATGAACATCTTCCAAAAAAGATTTATTGGTTACTAGCCGTACCCGTGCGCTCCGCTGCACCCGTTAGAAATAAATATAAAGTAATTACATAATTAAAATAGGACATTTGATCCAGGGAACATTCGTGTTTGATAGAAGGATAAATCGTTTATTATGTTACTTAATTTAAATCGTATTAAAAAAATTAAAATGCGATCATTTTGATCTAGAGACCACTCATTTGGTCATAAAAATTATTTTAGGAAATACAGGAAACGAATGCCTATCAAGTTTTCTGTGCATAAGAAGCTATTTTAATCTTACCTGTCCTCGATTCACTCAGAAGTTACTGTAATAACATAATAGCATTATGTCCATCTAGAGAAACTACACTTTCCAATGGTGAAATAATAATTAATTATACAAATCGGTTAATTTAGCTTCCGATATTACTTCATACAAACACAGAAACATTCTCTGTAGGCTAAGTTTCATAGCTTTCGATTGTTGTTGTCCAAGGCCCCTTATAGACGAAGTCATTTGTTTTTATTTCATTACACCGGCTTAAATGGCATTGTTATTGTAATTTTGAAACTCATTTATCTCATTAAATATCAGTCCTATCAAAATTTTGCATGGAATAAAACTTATCGGAAATTATTTTTAAAGAAACTTTTGTTATGTAACTTTTTCATGAAAATTAATAATAGGGGAGATATTTCGATTTATTTAATTCAAGCCTCCTTATAACCCCCCTTTTAAATAAAATATTTTTAATGCCATATAGCCTAAATTCTAAGTTACAACGAACTTAATTTATATTCCAATTTTCATATAAATCGGTTCAGCCATTATCACGTGAAAAGGTAACAAACACCAGACAGACAGACAGACAGGCAGGCAGGCAGGCAGGCAGGCAGACATACAAACAAAAATTTAAAAAAAGCGATTTTCGGTTTCAGGGCGGTTAATTATATATGTTAGGACCAATTATTTTTGGAGAATCGAAAATTACCAGAAAAATTTCGGCTACAGATTTATTATTAGTATAGATTTCACTTCTTTATAATGTATATTTTCATATGCCATATGGTTTTAGTTCAATTCTGATTACAAATAATATGTTTATTTTGTTTTAATTAAGACTGTAAGGAGACGTAGCATTTAAAGAGTTGTCAAAATTATTTTTTCAACAAAGAATTCTTTTTTACAAATTCTTTATTACAAATCTTGTAACTTTTTGTTCTAAAGTTTGACTTCCTGAAGTTACTAGATGAATGTAGCGGAGGAGAATTTTAATTTACATAAATATTCATTTTGCTTTCAAATCCATTTTTCCATAAGTTTATTTTTCTTGATTCAACACCAACTTTCTTATGGCAAATATTAATCAATCTGGATGAAATTTTTACTGCAAGCATTTATGAAGTAACTGCATTTTTGTATGCGTTTATTTTGTGAGAAATGCTGCCCTAGTTTATTTTATTAATATTTTTTTCATGAATTATGGAAAAAATAACATTTTTAGAATTTCAAAAAACTTTTCTAAGCGAATAAATGAGATATTTCATAAAATGAATGCATAAGCTCTGCGAATTGCTTTCAAACGACCCAGCCTTCCCGTCATAGCACAGAAAGATTCATTTGTGACAAATGGATACGCTCAGTAACTAGCAAAGACTCCCATAAGCACATACCTCTGCTGTAGCTCTTCTAAAAACAGAACAACGCTGACCGCAGTTTGCAGTAGACACCAGTTTTCTTCTTTTTTCGCGCTTGCTTTCTTTTCTTTAAACTTCGTGGAATGCACAACGTATGTACTCTGTAAATGAAATAAGTGGTGTCATTAAATCAGTGGCGTGCGGTGCTATTTCTCGATGGGGAACAGGTCAATAATAATAATAATAATAATAATAATAATAATAATAATAGGCCTAATATTAACAATAATAATAGTATGTATTATGATTTAGCAACATTAACAATTCATTTTTTATTTTACGTCATTTACAACTTAATCAGAAAAAGAATATGTTAATATAAAACAAATTAATCATATAATATTATTGTTATTATTAGGCCTAAACATATTGTGACAGCGACGTGAGATTCGAACTCACGACCAGCGTCCCGCATGAAAGCAGATCGCACAGGCTGCACGGAACATTGAGTGACGTCGCGCGGTGGAGAGAAGAGAGAGGGTGTATTACGTCACGCGACGAGTTTGCGCGCGCATCTGGTGCTGGTAGAGAGGAGAGGGCTCTGGATTTCTCTGGAATGCCATCTCTAGAGACGGGTGGAACCTTCGAGGCTACGTCGCTGTGATTATAAATTACGGTCGCGAGGGAACGACAGCAGTTTTAGAGTTTTCAGTTATTCAGTCAGTGAGTAAGCCAGAGCAAGCAAGCCAGACTTGTGTGCCGGAGTTCGACTCGAGTGTGCGTCCGCATCTGCGTCAGCATCCGAAGGCCTGAGTTCGAGTGCAGTGGACCGCAGTTGGAGGGACCCGAGTTCGAGTACAGTGAACTGTCCCTGAAGGTCTGTGGTTCGAGATACTGTGAACTCGAGTGACTGAGATAGAAGAACTGTGAACTGAGAACTGGTAGTTCTGATTTGTAAATAGTGCTTTGTAAATATTAGTTAAGATTAACAGTTCATTGTTGTGCGTAATAGTCCAAGTAAATTGTCATTGTCGTCGGTGGAGTGCTATAACGAATACTGTGTTGAGTGAAGATCCAATTGTTGACGAGAGCGTTTAAGGTGAATTGTAGAAAGGAATTATTGTTGTGACGAATTAATTACATTGTTGTAACTAATAAAATTCACACTGGTGTCAGAAGTGGGATATTATCGACAATGGAGAACCTACAGCAGATCCTGCAAGCCATCGCGGAAATGAAAGCTGAAATGAAAAAGGACATAAGTGACGTAAAAGCAGAAATGAAAGACGACATGAACGACATGAACAAGCACATCAGTGAGGTCAAGAACGATATAAGTGAAGTGAAAACGGAGATGAAAAGTGACATAAGCGAAGTGAAAACAGAGATGAAAAGTGACATAAGCGGAGTGAAAGGCGACATAAGCGGAGTGAAAGATGACGTCACTACACAAATCGAAAGTGTTTCGGCCCACGTAGATGGAATTGTCGCCATTGTGAAAGACGAACTTAAGGCCGATCTGGATAAATTAAACCAGAATTTTACAACTATAAACGAGACAGTAGCCGAGTTGAGACAGGATGTAGACCATTTCGACGGAAAAATCCGCGATCTCGAGCGTCGTCAAGAGCAGACGAGTGAGGTGATGGACCGACATGCTGAAGAAAACAAGCACATTCTCGCGTTGGTGGATCGCCAGGCTAGAGAACATAAACAGATAGTTGCCGAGGAAGTTCGACGTGCCATGCAAGAAGCGGCCACAGAGTTGAGGACTCCATATAGTGGCCCTGCGGAATCATCGCCTTCAGCCAGACATCACAACGTCAAGACGCCGAAGTTCGACGGTACGACGTCTTGGGCGATATTCCGTCGCCAGTTCGAGGCCACCGCAGCACATAATGGGTGGACCCCAGCGGAGAAGACTACTCAGCTGCTGACCGCGCTTCAAGGACAGGCGTCGGAGATTCTTCACAGCGTTCCAGAAGATGGGACAGCCGCTTAGATAATGGCGGCCTTGGAGGGACGTTATGGTGACCATCAACTTGCGGCAGCGTTCAGGACCCAACTGAAAACGAGGGTCCAACAGTCAGGCGAGTCCCTGCAAGAATTCGCGATGGCGGTGGAACAACTGGCCCATAAGGCGCTCAGGGGCCTACCTAATGACTTCATCGCTGGAGAGGCGGCCTACACCTTCGGCAGCGGAGTTCGAGACCCGGAAATAAAGCAACAGCTACTCTTGGCAGAGCATCGCACCATCAATGCAGCTCTGGCGGCGGCCCTCAGGATGGAGGCAGCCAAGTTGACGGCGAACGTCTCGGCATCGCACCGGATTAGGAGCGTCGCGGCGGCCGACGTCGAGGAACGTCAACCGAAATCACCCGAGCGACGAAGACGAGGAGTGCCCACTTGCTGGTCCTGCGGCGAGCCTGGACACCTGAGGAGGGACTGTGACCGATCTGGTCACAAACAGGAAAACTAAAAGGGGCCGATGCGATGAGGGGCACGTCGGCGCCGTCATCACCATCCCCTCGGCTGATCTTGAAGACGGTTAACAGAAGATGCGACGATGGGCTGATTGCTGACGGATGGATAAGAGGCCGCCCATGCAGAGTACTGGTAGACACCGGGGCGTCCCTCACTATCGCCAGACCTGAAGTCATGCGTGGCCTACCTGGGAGGACGCCGCTGCGCCGGTATGAGCTACGTACTGCCTCAGGCGAGAACCTGCCCATCCAAAAAGAGGTTTTCCTGGACTTGACCTTGGGAAAGAGGAGATTGGAGATGTGGGTGTTCGTCGCCAACATCACTGAAGACGTCATCCTGGGACTCGACGCCATGCGGATCTTCGATGCAACGGTGGATGTCAGGCGCCGTATCCTGCGGTTTGGTCAGGATGAAGTGTTCCTGAGGGACGTCGAAGACCAACCCATTGCAAGCAGACTCACCTTGGAGAATCATGTGACAATCCCGGCAGGCTGCGAGATGGTGGTGACGGCAAGACTGGACGGACAGCCGAAGAGAAACCTGCTCCTCGATTCGCAAACAACTCCGATAGATGGTGTTTATGTGGCCAGATCCCTTCTCCCGAATCAGAAGGTGGTACCGGTGAGGGTCCTGAATGTCACCAATCGGGACAAGGAGGTGCCTAGTGGAACTGTACTAGGCAACGTCGAGCCGGTGGTGTCTGTGACGTCGCTGGCAGAAAACGAGGAGTGTCACCGACCACGTCCAGATCTAGACCCATCACTGAAAGAGCTGTCTCGAGAATTGCCGGCGAATTTAAGCAAAAAAGAAAGAAGACAAGTCCACGATCTACTGACAGAGTTTCAGGACGTGTTCAGTCTGTCTGAAAACGACTACGGGAGAACGGAGAAAGTTCAGCACCGCATTGACACCGGAAATGCTCGCCCAATCAGACAACCTCCTCGACGCGTCCCTCTAGCTAAACAGAGGGAGATTGACAGCCAACTGGAGGGCATGAAAGCAAGAGGGGTCATCGAGGAATCCGACAGCCCCTGGTCATCACCTGTAGTGCTGGTGAAGAAGAAGAATGGGGACCTGCGTTTCTGCGTGGACTACAGAAGACTGAATGACGTCACCAGGAAAGACTGCTTTCCCCTCCCACGAATTGACGACACCTTGGACACCCTGGCCGGAGCAGAGTGGTTCTCGACGTTGGATCTCAAGTCAGGATACTGGCAGGTGGCGCTACATCCTGAGGACAAGGAGAAAACGGCATTCTCTACAGGCCAGGGACTATGGCAGTTCACCGTTATGCCGTTCGGCCTCTGCAACGCCCCGGCTACATTCCAGAGACTAATGGAGTCCGTAATGAGAGGCCTGACATACGACACCTGTTTGCTGTACCTTGATGACGTCATCGTGGTGGGCAAGACTTTCGGCGAACAGCTGTTGAACCTGAGGAAAGTGTTCGAGAGACTGCGACAAGCCAGACTGAAGTTGAACCCGAAGAAATGTCATCTATTCCAGAAGAAGGTCAACTACTTGGGACACGTAGTAGGGACCAACGGAGTGGCCACGGACCCGGAGAAGCTACAAGCCGTCAGAGGATGGCCGAGACCGAGGGACAAGCAGGAGCTGCGCCGCTTTCTCGGCCTCTGCACTTATTACAGGAGGTTCGTAGCTGGGTACGCCAACATCGCTAAGCCTCTAACCCAGCTGACCGAGGAGAAACGACAATTCCAGTGGACAGACGAGGCGGAGTCATCCTTCCAGTCGCTGAAAGAGGCGCTCTGCACTGCTCCTGTACTGGGATATCCCATCCCGGGAAGGAAGTTCACGTTTGACACGGACGCTAGCAACGTAGGCATCGGCGGAGTACTCTCTCAGGAACAGGACGGGCAAGAGAGGGTGATTGCCTACTTCAGCCGAACATTGTCCAAGGCTGAGAGAAACTACTGCGTGACCCGTAGAGAACTTCTTGCCATTGTGGAAGCCCTGAAGCATTTCCACAAATATTTGTATGGCCAGGAGTTTCATCTGAGGACAGACCATTCTGCACTCACCTGGCTATTGGGCTTCAAGAATCTGGAGGGGCAGACCGCCCGTTGGGTTCAACGTCTGCAGGAGTACAACTTCACCTCTGGACACCGACAAGGGAAGAAACATTCCAACGCTGATGCCCTATCACGACGTCCGTGCCCGGATGGCTGCAAACACTGCCTGAAAGTAGAAGAGCGGGATGGCGCCCACGCAATCCGAGCAATTGCCGCCCAGCCGAGCCCAGGATGGGATAACGCCGCCATAAGGAGGGAGCAGCTGGAGGACCCAAACATTGGACAGCAACTACGTGATGTGGAGTCCGGCCAGAGACCAGTATGGGCCGATATCGCCAACCGTAGCACCACTTACAAGAGCTACTGGGCCCAGTGGGAATCCTTCACTGTCAAGGACGGTATCCTGAAGAGGATTTGGGAGTCGGCCGATGGAAGGACCCACATAGAACAACTTGTCCTGCCCAGGAGCAAGGTGAAGGAAGTGCTGGAGGAGACTCATGCTGGAGTGACTGGAGGCCACCTGGGAGCCAACAGGACGCTGGACAAGTTAAGGCAGAGGTTCTATTGGTTGCATCAGAGAACCGACACGGAACAATGGTGCCGAAGATGCGACACCTGTGCAGCCAGTCGCGGACCAAGGACCCGCAGCAGGGGAGCCATGCAGCAGTACAACGTGGGAGCTCCTTTTGAGAGGATCGCCATCGACGTTGCTGGACCGTTCCCGGTCACGGATCGCGGGAACCGCTACCTGCTAGTCGCCATGGATTACTTCACAAAATGGCCAGAGGTGTACGCGATTCCCAACCAAGAGGCTTCGACGGTGGCCGACGCGCTCCTCGACAACTTCATCTGCCGATTCGGGGTGCCCCGGGAATTGCATAGCGATCAGGGGCGCAACTTCGAATCCAACCTGATGGGAGAATTGTTCGAGCGTCTGGGGGTGCATAAAACCAGGACCACTCCCCTCCACCCACAGTCCGATGGTATGGTGGAACGCTACATCAAAACCTTGGAAGAGCATCTGCGGAAAGTGGTGTCCAACCATCAACGAGACTGGGATGCCAGAGTCCCACTGTTCCTCTTGGCCTACAGAGCTTCGGTCCACGATACAACAGGGATGACACCGGCAAACATGGTCTTCGGGAGAGAGCTGCGCCTGCCCTGTGATCTGCTGTTTGGCACGCCACCCAGCGCCGACCAGCCAGCGACTGACTATGTGGCAGAACTCACCGAGAAGTTGAATGGAATTCACCAACTGGCCAGAGAGCACCTCAAGATGGCCAGCGACAGGATGAAGGTGCGCTACGACAGATTAGCCAACTCTGCAGGATTCCAGGAGGGCGACCTGGTGTGGCTGTATCGACCTACCAGGACCAAAGGGAAATCACCAAAGCTGCAGCGTGCCTGGGATGGACCATACCGCGTGGTGAGCCGGATCAACGACGTGGTGTACCGCATCCAGCGACAACCTCGAGGGAAGATGATGGTGGTGCATCTGGACCGATTAGCAGCCTACCAAGGGACTGCCCGAGACGAGCAGTCCTAAGGAGGGAGCAATGTGACAGCGACGTGAGATTCGAACTCACGACCAGCGTCCCGCATGAAAGCAGATCGCACAGGCTGCACGGAACATTGAGTGACGTCGCGCGGTGGAGAGAAGAGAGAGGGTGTATTACGTCACGCGACGAGTTTGCGCGCGCATCTGGTGCTGGTAGAGAGGAGAGGGCTCTGGATTTCTCTGGAATGCCATCTCTAGAGACGGGTGGAACCTTCGAGGCTACGTCGCTGTGATTATAAATTACGGTCGCGAGGGAACGACAGCAGTTTTAGAGTTTTCAGTTATTCAGTCAGTGAGTAAGCCAGAGCAAGCAAGCCAGACTTGTGTGCCGGAGTTCGACTCGAGTGTGCGTCCGCATCTGCGTCAGCATCCGAAGGCCTGAGTTCGAGTGCAGTGGACCGCAGTTGGAGGGACCCGAGTTCGAGTACAGTGAACTGTCCCTGAAGGTCTGTGGTTCGAGATACTGTGAACTCGAGTGACTGAGATAGAAGAACTGTGAACTGAGAACTGGTAGTTCTGATTTGTAAATAGTGCTTTGTAAATATTAGTTAAGATTAACAGTTCATTGTTGTGCGTAATAGTCCAAGTAAATTGTCATTGTCGTCGGTGGAGTGCTATAACGAATACTGTGTTGAGTGAAGATCCAATTGTTGACGAGAGCGTTTAAGGTGAATTGTAGAAAGGAATTATTGTTGTGACGAATTAATTACATTGTTGTAACTAATAAAATTCACAATATAATACCGTTATCTAAAAATAAATAAACCTAAATTAAACCTACAATTTACCGCTTGACGAGCACCCAGTTAACCATTTCACAGAATTATAGTAACTACTTTGAAAATGTCTTGTATAAGATGTTGTTTTAGTTTTAAATTCTGTAAAAAGACGAGTAGGTTTGCCATTCAAAATAACCGCGCTTTTCTCAACAAAATTGGTCGAACTAAACGCTCTCGACTTCAGCTGATCGATAACACAACACTCGCTGTCTTGGTTCGCATCAAGGCGCTCCGCTCGGTCTCGTTGAAGTTGGGACAGGCAGCAGTCACCTGTTCCATTGCCATTATTTCGTCAGATTTCCCTCAGGCAGTGAATGCGTAAATCGTACGGATTTTTTTAAGACTTATTGTATGATTTCACACACTATATCATGTCAGACGAAAAACTCTTCCAACTTAATTGGTTTCCGAATTATCACTATATAAATAAACTAGCTTGATGAAACAGTATAATAATAATAATAATAATAATAATAATAATAATAATAATAATAACGATTTATTTTAGCTGGCAGAGTTAAGGCCGTAAGGCCTTCCCTTCCACTCAACCAGCAAAAAGTGTATATACTTATGCATGAACTTACAAAGAATTCAACAATTTGATTTAGATGAGAGTTACATGTATACAAGAGTTATTTACGAATTAAACAACGAAATACTATGAACTATTAATTAAATACTGAAAACAAACTATGTAGTAGAATTAAGCTAAAATACATACTTACTTACTTACAAATGGCTTTTAAGGAACCCGAAGGTTTATTGCCGCCCTCACATAAGCCCGCCATCGGTTCCTATCCTGTGCAAGATTAATTCAGTCTCTATCATCACACCCCACCTCCCTCAAATCCACTTTAATATTATCCTCCCATCTATGTCTCGGCCTCCTAAAGGTCTTTTTCCCTCCGGTCTCCCAACTAACACTCTATATGCATTTCTGGATTCGCCCATACGTGCTACATGCCCTGCCCATCTCAAACGTCTGGATTTTAAGTTCCTAATTATGTTAGGTGAAGAATACAATGCGTGCAGTTCTGTGTTGTGTAACTTTCTCCATTCTCCTGTAGCTTCATCCCGCTTAGCCCCAAATATTTTCCTAAGCACCTTATTCTCAAACACCCTTAACCTATGTTCCTCTTTCAGAGTGAGAGTCCAAGTTTCACAACCATACAGAAGAACAGGTAATATAACTGTTTTATAAATTCTAACTTTCAGATTTTTGGACAGCAGACTGGATGATAAGAGCTTCTCAACCGAATAATAACACGCATTTCCCATATTTATTCTGCGTTTAATTTCCTCCCGAGTATCATTTATATTTGTTACTGTTGCTCCAAGGTATTTGAATTTTTCCACCTCTTCGAAGGATAAATCTCCAATTTTTATATTTCCATTTCGTACAATATTCTGGTCACGAGACATAATCATATACTTCGTCTTTTCGGGATTTACTTCCAAACCGATCGCTTTACTTGCTTCAAGTAAAATTTATAGAATGTTAATACATTTCAAATAATATTAGATAATAGAAAGAGATTATTATGAGACAATTTTGAAAGTATATTCCACACTTCTTAATACTCCGCGAGGGAAGAGGTAACTTTACAGCTTCCAGCGATACTCGGGTAAGTTCGTGTCCGCTCGAGCCAGGAGTGGATCAGGACAGCACGTTTGCACATCTCCTTTTTATGTTAGGTTAGGTTCTTTTCAAACTGAAATGACGAGTGAAGATTTTTTCACAGTTAAAATTACTCTACTCTACTCTACTCTACTCTACTCTACTCTACTCTAACCTAACCTAACCGTTTAATATGCATATGTTTTTTTTAACAAAGCATTGATATCCAGATTGTATATTTTATATTCTTACATATTTTTCATGATGCTCAAGAACACTGGAAATATAAGATAAAATACTTTCAAAGCTCCTTTTTATGTTATGTTAGGTTAGGTTAGGTTAGGTTAGGTTAGGTTAGAGTAATTTTAACTGTGACAAAATCTTCACTCGTCATTTCAGTTTGAAAAGAACCTAACATAAAAAGGAGATGTGCAAACGTGCTGTCCTGATCCACTCCTCTCGAGCCTGCTTCGGAGAAAACATTGCTTGCGACTCCCACGCACATAAGGCGAGAAGGGCTTGAGTCGTTTTCACTTCACTGCAATAAACCTGCTAACGATAGCTGTTTTCGCTTTTCTAAAACTGCAAGTAGGCCTATCCTTTAGAATGAAGTATAAAATATCTCTCTCAATCTCAATTCAGGGGGCAGGGAGGAAGGGAAGGGAACAGCCTGTTCCCTCTGTTCCATGGAGGAACCGCCACTGCATTAAATGGTAATTTTTCATTACAGACAGTAGCAGCTAACGTAAACAATATCGTAAGTAAAGATTGTTCAAATTAACAAGTACGCGATCTGTAGCAAACTTATAAAACCAGAAGTGTCTCTCGCTCACACAGATGGCATAAACCTGCGCTGCATCATGCGTCCCTTCCTCACCGCAACCCTCAAACTCATATTTGACATGCCGCCTCCCCGTCTGTATAGAACGATTTCACCTGGACCTACCCGATTTTGTTCATATTCAAAATCTTCAAGTCAATTTTAATGTTATGTTTTATTTAACGACGCTCGCAACTGCAGAGGTTATATCAGCGTCGCCGGATGTGCCGGAATTTTGTCCCGCAGGAGTTCTTTTACATGCACACTTAAATGCCATCGACCCGGCCCGGGATCGAACCCGCAACCTTGGGCATAGAAGGCCAGCGCTATACCAACTCGCCAACCAGGTCGACTTCAAGTCAATTTACCACGATACAATGCGAGTGAGATGTGAACATTTTAGGGGAAAATTAATAAGTATTTATTTTAAATCGAAATGACAAAATGGTTATGAACTCAACGAAGAGAAGGTCTTCCCCAGCCGTGGACTCGAGTCGGATGGTTATTTTTTTATTTTAGTAGGTTATTTTACGACGCTTTATCAACAACTTAGGTTATTTAGCGTCTGAATGAGATGAAGGTGATAATGCCGGTGAAATGAGTCCGGGGTCCAACACGGAAAGTTACCCAGCATTTGCTCATATTGGGTTAAGGGGAAAACCCCGGAAAAAACCTCAACCAGATAACTTGCCCCGACCGGGAATCGAATCCGGGCCACCTGGTTTCGCGGCTAGACGTGCTAACCGTTACTCCACAGGTGTGGACCGGATGGTCTATGGGGAGTCCTCAGCCTCACTTCATTTCACCCCCTTTGGTCTGATTACCTGGTTGGGTTTTTACCGAGGTTTTCCCCAACCATAAGGCAAATGCCGGGTAATCTTTTGGTGAATCCTCGGGCCTCACATCATCTCACTACACCTCGCCAAAATATTATTAAAAAACTGTAAAAAAAATGTAGAAAATTACAAAATTGTAAAACTATAAAAATTCCAAATTTTGTAAAAATTGTAAAAATCTGTAAAAATTGTAATTATAATATTGTACAAATTTTTACTTGTTCCACATCTTAAATCTTCATTGCTCATGTAAGATCTATGGAATATAATAAATGAAATGAAAAAAATGAATGGAACTGACGTTCACTTGTAACGTTCTTACCGGAAAACATTTGGTTTCCTTTTCAGCCCCCCCCCTTTTTTGAGCGCATGCGCAAGGTTAGCGTTTGATTCCACTTTCAAACGCTAGAGGTCAGTATAATCGAGCACCAGCGAATGGTGGAACAGCAATTCCCTATTCGCTGGCAGGTCTACTGAAAAGTTTTTCTGTATGTCGACTGCTGGTGCGATATGAGCGCCAACTCTAGGGGAAAAGGCAGAACCTCACGCTAATGCCGATACAGCTGGTTTGAAGGTCACTGAAATAAGTCACAGCTACATCAAAGGTACCGACTCGCAGTGTTTATAGTTTTATTTCCCTGTACCCTGGCGCATAAACGGAATGGGAAGGAAACGAACTCAGCGCTAGTTTAACCCTATTTTTTGCAGCATTGTTTTTATACACTAGTAGAACGGAATATTTTTTATACATACTTCAATTTTTTTTAACCACGATCCCAGCGACAACTGTGTGCTCGTTATGTGCAAAAATGTGTGAACGATACCATATCCTTCGATGTGAGAAAAGGAAGAAGACTTTGACAGAATATAGCAAAGACTAAATAACTAAATACCCATTGGATGCTCTTTCTCTTTATTCTTCTTCTTCTTCTTTTTTTTTTTTTTTTTTGGTTAAACGAGCGTTGAGCGACTTCCGCCGATTTTGGAATAGATACCGACGCACTTAGATTAGGTTATCACGTCAAGATGGTGAAAGCGATTGAGTGTGATTTTTTGTTTTCTATGTTGGCAGTTCAAGTGCGTCGGTGTCTATTCCAAAATCGGCGAAAGTCGCTCAACGCTCGTTTCACCTTTTTTACCTAATTTTTGTCCACTTTTTTGTTTTCCTTTTTCTATTTCCTTTTTCTCAAACTAATACTAACATAACATCCATGCCCGAGGCGGGACTCGAACACACAACCCTTCGGACTAAACATTCCGTGCCTTTACCGCTAGCGCCACCGAGTCCGGCTTATCAAGGACTCCAGTCTGTTTACAACGTTAGATATGATTTTCCTTCATTATATAGCTCGCATTTTATACAAAACAATTTAAAATATATTGCCATTGTTCTCGAGTTTTACACTGCACCGTTCGCAGTGCAACTCAAAACTGCCCTTTACTTCCGACAGTAGTTTAAAACCAATGGAAGAGAAACATCGTATGCAAAGCAATTACCACCATAGATACAATGTCATTCATACCGCGCATAACATGGACTAATATTTTAAACCTTTCCAATCTTTAACATGAGTACTTACTTATAGCTCACTGTTTGTATCAGGCGATAGTGACAAATATTTATTTTATCAGAATACGTAATCTATACACAGTTCATTAAGATTGATAATTTTAAAGGAGATTAAAACACTGCACACCGCACGATTCTACCATTCCACCCCAGGAGAACATTCGACTGTCATTTGTCTTCCGCGATGTTTCGTTCGAAATCCGGTTCTAATCGTCACCGCTAGGAGCATAAAAAAGAGAATCGCAGGGTATATTTTTCCCCTCTAGCGGGAAGTCTCTTTAAATGTAAATATTCAATAGGTTAGGAAAAACTTCCCTTCTGATAAATATCATGCATATTACCAGGATTGTAACACTGACAGGAGTTGTGCTTTCATAGTTCTTCGAAATTGATTATGAAAACATACGAGTACCGTTAACAAAGATTGCGTATTTTAAGAGTTAGAGACCAGATATTAAGTGTATGCAAAGCAAATACTAAATATTCATTCATAAACTACAAATATGTACTACAGATGTATTAATTGCATTTAAATATAATTTGATAGAGTTCGTGCCAGTGAATTTCTCATCCCTTCTTTTACAATATGACGTCGAAGCCACTGAGATTTTTCAAGTCGAAATGTTTTTGTCTGTCATTTAAGCATGTTTATAAGCGAAAGTATTCTCTTTATGTCACAATACATTAATACCCGCTCACAACTAAGGGAACATTGTGACTTAACGTACATGAACTTTAATTAAACAGAGAAAAGTATTCTTCCATTCATTTCATTCATTCATTCATTCATTTATTTTATTCCATAGATCTTACATGAGCAATGAAGCTTTAAGATGTGGAACATGTCAACATTTTACAATATTACAATTACAATTTTTACAAATTTTTATAGTTTTACAATTTAGTAATTTTCTACAATTTTTACAATGTTGTACAATTTTTTTTACATTTTGGCGAGATGTAGTGAGATGAAATGAGGTCCGAGGATTCGCCAAAATATTACCCGGCATCTAAATGTTAGCTTTCAGGAGACACCATGATGAAATAATGCTGAAAAATTAAGAAAATTTACTTTTTTTTTTTTTGTTTCTATGATCGTAATTATATTTGAGACTTTTAAAAATTATCTAGCCATATAATGAAATGTTGCCAAACATTCGGTGCGTGAGTTGAGAGTCATGTTTTTTTAATGCTGTTTTCTCGACTTCAAAATTTCAAGTAGTTTATTGATCCAGCCATATAATGAAATCATAGTCTAGTACATACAGTCACGAAGCTCAATACGTAGTAAATATGCATCCATAGATAGTTGCTAACCACTAGGATCGCTACTATCGCCTCATTACAGACAATGCGAAATAGTAACCTGCACAATCTATTGTTTCTAGTACCCTCATAAACTCAAGCTTCGTGACTGTATATACTAAACTGTGATGAAATGTTGCCAAACATAAGGTGCGTGAGTTGAGAGTCATGTTTTTTTAATGCTGTTTTCTCGGCTTTAAAATTTCAAGCAGTTCATTGAATAAAAAAGCTCCTTGCACAACAGTTATTGTCAGATTGGTCTGAAACTTGTCACAGATGTCAATTAAATGTTGATAAATGAAATTTAATTAGCATTTATATGAAATATTAAGTTCCTTCGGGATATATTCATATTGCATTTAGATTAAAATATGCTGTAACGGTAAATTCATGAAATCTAAACTTTTATTGTGACTCTCTTTTTAGAAAGTGAGCTCAAAAAGCTAATTAATTTTTATTCCTGTGGCTATTTTCAAGCTTTCGAGCAAATATGAACTACTTTTTTTTAATTTTGATGCAAGAAGCCTTTTTAGTGACGTCAATATAAATTTATTTACAAATATAATCTTAAAACTATTAACCCTAATGACACCAGATTTTGTACAGATTATGGTATTGTAAGCCTGTTTTTTGTAGTTTAAATTTCACTAAATTTAAATAAAAATTTTGAAAGTTAAATCATATTTGTCCCCTTAAAAAGAAAGGCTGTCAAGTTTCTGTTAGCACTGCTATGTAGTTCTATTGATGTATATGTTTTTTTCTGTACGAGAGAGAAAAAAAGATTGTTCTAAATTATTCCCTAAGTCTACCGCTGTGGAGTAATGGTCAGCATGTCTGGCTATGAAACGAGAGGTCCCGGGTTCAAATCCTGGGTGGGACAATATACTAGTTGAGGTTTTTCCTAGGATTTGCCCTCAACCAATTGCTGGGTAACTTTAGGCGTTGGACCTCGGACTCATTTCGCCATCATTAATTCACATATCATCATGATCATCCATACAATAGCCCGGGTTACAATAGTTCACGGTGCGGCGTGCTGTACTTACACCAAATACTTTAATTGTTAGAGAGTATTAGCTTATAGAAGAGCGTGGCCGATTCGGTTACCCAATCATTCACAGAATAGTAGTGGTAAGCACAATAAGTCTCAGGCTGCAGTGCAAGCCTTCGGGTCCCTCCTCCGTACAAGGAGAAAAAAATTATTCCCTATTTTAATTTGTAGTAGATCTACAGTTCGAACCTTATACAGGGACATCATTTTATTTTTACTTCAATTTTTATTGTACCTGAGTTTTTGAATGTTCTTCACTCCCACCCCTTCTACTAATGAAGTTCCAACTGTCCTCCAGACAGAATCAAGGCCGCATATAGTAAACAGCACTGAGTTAGTGAGTATAGTACGTTCCAGAAATATGTTCGCGTTTTCCAGTGCCGAAAGAGCTTTCAATATTGAATCATATTTTCGCACAAGTACTGTCCGTTTGCCTACGTCGCATCCCGATTTCCCCCACCTGCTTCTGCACGCCCCTCTGTAAAAGCTGGGCTGTCTTAGCTCTTTTCTGAAAACATTAATTTCTGTTAGGAATTGGACGTTTACGTAATATTATACAACTGTTTAAAATAACTTAAATAAAAGGGCCTCGTTAAGTAATTAACTGTCACGTGATTTTCCCCCTTTCTACGATCCTGCGGTATAACCACTTGGACGGACAGTAGATAGCATGTCTGAGTAATTTTATCTGTGCGGGTCGGGCAGAAGTGAAGATTGAATTTACAGTACGTAAGGTACTCTTTTATAGAGTAGGTACAGAATTATTTCAACATGAGTTACTAGTACGAAGGACGAAACTGGCAATTGGAATTAGATGCAATAGTTTATAGTGCGATAATATGCACAAAAGAACTGAAGCCTGTATCGAAATGAACGGCCACCATTTTCAAAAATGTGTTTAAATATCCATATTATGATTATTTTTCAATTTAACTTCATTCTCTATATTGTACGCTAATGTGCTGTAGACAGTATAATCTACACTGCATAATGAATACGTTCGCATGGATAACTGAGTTCGTGAGTAGAAACACTTATTGTTAATACAGTACTGCATTTTGATTAAACAAAAACCTAATGAAAATTATCAAGCTCAAAATCGCGATATTTCCTAGTTTACGTAAATGGTTGAAGTACTTTTCTTCCCTCCTATACTTAGTAAAGTGATTTTTTTTTTTTTTGTGTTTTACGCCAGTATCATCGAACTCCAGTCGTAAAAGTGGGTAGCGAACGGTGTTTCCGGTTCTCTAAAGGTATAGCCAGGTTAATATTAAAAATGTTAGTAAAAATAAAATGATGTCCCTGTATAATTATATAATTACAGATAAATTATGCAATGGTAGCAAGATAAACTGGAATTCACCAAGAATACTGGTCCCAACATTTTATTTTATTTCTCACAAAATTTATTTTGCAGTCGCCTGGATCTGACTTCTGGTTTGCTGCACAGACAGGTAACATTGTGCTCTAATATGATTTGTGACTTCCGCGCCGGTTGTATCGTAGCGCTCAGCTCTGAGGAACATGCACGGCGTTTTCTGCAGTCTGAAGTGGGTCCCATGTGAATACGTGTTTTTACGTTAACATCAACGCTCGCGCGCTCGCAGTGACAGGACATGGCGGTGGGTGGTACGAGCGCCCACGTTACACGATGCGGGGCACGTTACACCGCAGTAATAAAACGGAAATTAACTGAAACAAAGGAACTGTGATATCTGACACACAGCTGTGCAGTAACGCGTAATGCAGAATTTCAACGAAGAATATTGCCCTTATTCCTCGAATTGTAAGGAATTTGTTGCACGCTATTTACAATAAAATTAATTAATTTAAAGTACATTTCCATAAAGATATAACAACTATTCATTATGAAACTGAAACCCAGATACAGGTTGCTTCACAATTAAGCCTACAATTTTAGATACGCAAAGAAGCTGCCCGCAAGTGATCAATTTCAGGGGTTTATTCTTTGAGATATTTCAAACAAAAAAGTTTAATACAATTTTACTCCTTTTTTGCTTCCTTTAATAATTTTTAGGTTAAAACTGACATAAGTCAGCGGTTTCCTTAACTTGATAAAGTTCAACTTATTTCATAACATAAGTCGCACTTGAGTCACTATGAATTGAGGGGGGTTGTGTGGAAGAAGGGCGTAACTAAGAAAGCATAGTTTTGAGATAATCAACAAAAACTATCTGTACCCTGCATCTCTTGCTGGAATATGACACTATTCATATATATATAGTAGGGTAATACGTTCTATTGTGATTACACTGAGTTCCGTGGTTAATGTTTAAATATTGTACGAGAACGAAGCATTCATTTTTTTTAATTACGCCCTTCTTCCAGAGAAGAGCATTGAAAATACAGCAATACCGGTACTGTAACTTTTCTATATTTCTATAGGAAAGGCTAGATATACAGGGACATCATTTTATTTTTACTAACATTTTTAATATTAACTTGCCTATACCTCTGGATCAACGCCGTTTGCTGCCCCCTTCCACGACTGGAGTTCGATGATACTGGCGTAAACAAATCACTTTACTAGGTATAGGAGGGATGAAAAGTAGTTCATTCATTTACGTAAACTAGGAAATATCGCGCTTTTGAGTTTGATCATTTTCATTAGGTTTTTGTTTAATCAAAATACAGTACTGTATTAACAATAAGTGTTTTTACTCACGAAGTGAGCTGTCCATGTGGACGTATTCATTATGCAGTGTATATTATACTGTCTACAGCATATTAGCGTACAATATAGAGAATGAAGTTAAATTTAAAAATATTCATAATATGGATATTTAAACACATTTTTTAAAATGGTGGACGTTTATTTCGATACAGACTTCAGTTCTTTTGTGCATATTATCGCATAGACTATTGTACCTAATTTCAAGTACCAGTTTCGTCCTTCGTACTAGTAACTCATGTTGAAACAATTCTGTACCTACCTTATAAAAGACTACCTTACGTACTGTAAATTCAGTCTTCACTTCTGCCCGATCCGAAAAGATAAAATTACTCAGTCATACTATCTACTGTCCGTCCAAGGGGTTTTGTCGTAGGGTCGTAGAAAGGGGGGAAATCACGTGGCAGTTAATTATATAACGAGGCCCTTTCATTTTAAATCATTTTAAATAGTTGTATAATATTACGTATACGTCCAATTCCTAACAGAAATTAATGTTTTCAGAAAAGAGCTAAGACAGCCCAGCCACTAGCTGGCGAATAAAAGCTGGTGGGGGAAACCAGGATGCGACGTAGGCAAATGGACGACAGTACCTGTCCGAAAATGATTAAATATTGAATGCTCTTTCGTCACTGGAAAACGCGAACATATTTTTGGAACGTACTGTTTACTGTGACCGTAAGGCTACTGTGACTGTATATGCGGTCTTGGATCTGTGTGGAGGACGGTTTAACTTCATTAGTAGAAGGGGTGGGAGTGAAGTACATTCAAAAACTCAGGTACAATAAAAATTGAAGTAAAAATAAAATGATGTCCCTGTAGTTCTATACTAAAATAATGAAGATAATTACAATGTATGTTCTACAAAAATATATAAATATATATGTTCGTTTACTAAATTATCACAACATTAAAAATAATTAATCCCACTTATTTTACGTTACCATTTTAACTGAAAGTACCTAAAATATAGGGTTACAAATACTATACCACTTTAAGTGATCTAATAACCTAACATAAACAACATATAGATCTTGTGAAGCCTATTGGAGTGTTTACCATTCATATCTGTCATTACGTATCACCTAGTTTCACTATATTTTGTACAGTTATCACTCGTTTCTTAGATATTTTGAACAATGACAGAATAAAGGACTTGCATAAAAATTCTTCTCAGTCATGATACTGTATACCCAAGAACATTCTCTGTGCTGTGGTTTTAAAGTTGTTTGACGTTACTTAATGGTCCTCCTCTCCAAATATCCCATAAGAAACGTATCCTGTTGATTTTTGATTCCAGTTTCCCAAAAACCTCAATCGGTCCCTGAAAGTTTGTAACACCACCTCGGAAACACCCTGTATATAAATATTACAGCCTATCTCGACTATGAATACCGGTGCTAAACGTCAGTTGCGACAAGACATTAAACAAATGTGCACCAGGTGCGACAAGATTGCAGTTGATAGTTTGCTTTGATTGGTTAAAGCTCAATAGTTTCCATTGGTACATGTGCGAAATATTCTAATCTTCTTCTAGTTTTCCTATTGTTTTACCATCCCATTGAAAATATTTCACGATGGTGTTGCTGCTGATGATGATGAAGACGAAAAAGAAGAAAACTCAGAACTGCAGTTGAAATGTAAGATAAGCTCTCCTGCTTGTATACCGTCCATTACGACTGGATGCGTGCTGCCGTTTCTGGGGCGAAGTGAACATAAATCCGAATCCTCTCGTGTCCGGCGAGCAATATCGCAATCGGGTTATTGGCACGTGACCCCGACTCGTGCGAGGCCTTGAAGGTCTCCGTGCCTGCCTCAAATGAGAGCTAAAATAACTTGACCGCGTCCTGTGTCACAGCTAGGCCTACAACTATCAAGCAGTGCAGTATCAACACGGCGTAGAGGACATTCTACTACTAGGCTATTATTATTATTATTATTATTATTATTATTATTATTATTACTATTATCATCATTATCATATCCCTTATTATTATTATTATTATTATTATTATTATTATTATTATTATTATCATCATCATCATCATTATCATATCCCGAAAAATAAAAACATGCTGAGAGATGCTTGCAAAAATAGATAAATGGACGGAATTACGCAATAAGAGACCAAGTGCCAGTAACCTGTTTCGAGATATTGACCATTGAAATAAATCTGTATAAAACATTTTATGCAAGAAGTATTATAACATTCATACTATTACAAAAAAATAGCACAAATAATACTAAAAAGGTTAACCGATTTTTGATAAGAGACCGGCAGTTGAATTAATATTTCAAAACAAAATAAATAAATGAATTTTATGCAATAAACGCATTTTTCTTTATAAATAGCAGCAAAATTCAAATATCGCATTCTTGATTTTTTCGAGTTAAATTAGCCTGCCATCAACAGATCTGTGCAAATATCTAATTTTTTCAAATTGTCGGTTGGTCTATTATTGCCTAACTCCTTCCAAATAAATGTAAATTATTGATGTAAGTTATAAGCTGTGATTTACTTACTTACTTACTGGCTTTTACGGAACCCGGAGGTTCATTGCCGCCCTCACATAAGCCCGCCATTGGTCCCTATCCTAAGCAAGATCAATCCATTATCTATCATCATAACCCACTTCCCTCAAATCCATTTTAATATTATCTTCCCATCTACGTCTCGGCCTCCCTAAAGGTCTTTTTCCCTCCGGCCACCCAACTAACACTCTATATGCATTTCTGGATTCGCCCATACGTGCTACATGCCCTGCTCTTTCAAACGTCTGGATTTAATGTTCTTAATTATGTCAGGTGAAGAATACAATGCGTAACTTTCTCCATTCTCCTGTAACTTCATCCCTCTTAGCCCCAAATATTTTTCTAAGCACCTTTTTCTCAAACACCCTTAACCTATGTTCCTCTCTCAAAGTGAGAGTCCAAGTTTCACAACCATAAAGAACAACCGATATATATATAATTGTTTTATAAATTCTAACTTTCAGATTTTTTGACAGCAGACTGGATGATAAAAGCTTCTCAACCGAATAATAACAGGCATTTCCCATATTTATTCTGTGTTTAATTTCCTCCCGATTATCATTTAGTGATTTAGTTGGGAAAATTATTTACAGGAACTCACCTTATCTTTTTATCTATCTCGAAATGCACTCGTATTGGGTATCAGTTTGCCATCTTAATTTTTTCGACTTGCATACATGCGGCGTTTCGGTCCAGGTAAACTATTGGTTATAACATTTGTTTTATCATACAGTTTACTTTGTATGCATTACTGTGACCTTGTTGAAATACTTTAAAAACCACTCATATCCATTGGCCTCCCTTGTATAAACAAGAAAGAGAAATCTACTAATTTGCGTAGGAATCAGTATTTATGCAAATCTGGCTTTCAGGTATAGCTCCCTGTGAAGCTGATTTGAATAATTTCAAGGGGAAAATTGTTCCGGGGCCGGGTATCGAACCGGGAATCTTTGGCTGAGCGCGCCAACGCTCTACCAACTGAGCTACTCAGGAACTCTATCTGAAAGCCAGATTTGCATAATATACATCACTGTTCGTTAACAGAAAACGACACAGAGTTTGTGTGCACACAATGTTGGATCTTTGACGATTTGTCAACCCACTTTGAGGTATGTGGATTTAAATGGAAAAATTGAGTCGGTGTCTGGTAGAGTTGCTGAGTAGCTTAGTTGGTAGAGCGTTGGCGCGCTCAGCCAAAGGTCCCGGGTTCGATACCCGACCCCGGAATAATTCTGTAGTGCTCGGGAAAAGTGGCACAAGTCAAAGTGTTAATTTTATAGGAGAAGGAAAAAAACTGTTTTTACACTGGTTTATGTCTATTTGATTTTCTTCTGTATGAATTATTGTAATGGGAGAAATACTTATGTCTCTTTTTCCAAGCCAGCAGATGTTCCATAAGTTGCTAATAAATTATAAAAAAAAAAGTTCGTAGAAACTGACTTACGCCACTTTTCCCAAGCACTGCAGAATTTTTAACTTGTAATTATTCAATCAGTAATTACTCATGTTATTAAAAATTTTAATTAACGAATCACTGTCTTAAAACAAGAAGGCGTTTTCGTAGTGAATTTATAAAATGCGTATGTGTATGTATGTATTTATTTACACTGCAAGTGGGCAAGCACCTGGTGGCAGTGGTATACACAATATAAACAATACAGAATAAAATTACAATACACAATACAATTATACAATACACAATACAGTTATACAATACACAGTACAATTATATACACAATACAATAAGAATACACAATACAATTTAACACAATAATTACAATTAATAATAAAACATAAAATACCTAATTTTACAATACAACCTACATATGTATAGGCCCTACATAAGTTTCAATAGTCTTTCACTTTACTCTCATCTCACTCACTGTGGTGGCACTATGACGCATTTCACTGACACTTTAGCACACATTTCACTGACACTATAGAACACATTTCATTGACTTTATAAATTATCACTGATCGGAACTATTCATTGCACTGTAAAACCATAACTTCACTGACTCACCTCGCTTCACTGATACAACAGTTCAAATAAGTCAAATAATTACACCCTTATGCATACTTATAAACAGAACTAAACATTTCTAGTCTAAGGCCTCTTACACGCTATTTTAAATAATTTACAATTCAACTAAGGAAGTAACTCGTCAGCCTAGATAAATACATGTCACCTTAAAAAATTAAATGTTAAATGCCACCTTAATTTTAATTTGCACTTTATACGCAACTTTTTAAGTTATTCTTGAATCTCCTTAAGGAAGGACAGCCCTCAAAGTCCGCTGCAGGTAGGTCATTCCAATCATTTATAGTTCTATTTAAAAATGAGAATTTACCTACATCCGTTTTCTGTTTCCTACATTTGATTTTAAAATCATGATCGTTCCTACCATAGTACGTTGGCTTTTCTAACCGAGCCGTTATGTCTACCCATGCTTTCTGACCTAGATGTGCTCTATACAATGATGTTATTCTAGTTTTCCTACGTCTGTTTTCCAAAGTTTCCCATTTAAGTTCTTTTATCGTATCGTTTCTGTCTTCTCTTTTACCTTTAACAAATTTAGCTGCCCTATACTGGATTCTTTCTAAGGAATTTATCTGATATATTCTATAGGGATCCCAACATGTAGTTCCGTATTCCATTAACGGTCGCACTAACGTTAGATATGCTATTTCTAATTAGGAATGTGTATTTTCATATGAAAAATAGTATATCCAAGATAAATTTTGTCTACTGTGCTCCAACCACGAGAAAGTCTTTCCGGAATGAAATGCAGGGGGGTGATGCTGTGAATGAATGTTGATGTCATAAGGTCACACACGTGGGTACTCGTTTCTCTATTGGCTAGCTCTCACAGCACAAACAATAACATTGATACACACACATATTGACACTACCCTAGTTACAAAATTAGATCACAGTTATTCTCCTGGTCTTTTAATGTCTCCATACAGGAAATAACAAATGCAGGAGAGCGCATGGTTTTTAAACTGACGTTATAACGATAATATTGTCTATCTACTTCGCTCCAATAGATGACGCAATAGTAAGCACATTCCTTTCACGGTTGATCTCCTGGTTGGAGAACAGTACTTGTATCGAAATACGTAATTATATGAACGATCAAATACATACACGAAACCTTTAACTACTGCATATTTGTTGAAGAATATCAGTTTTATATTGTGTTTGTCAGAATGCTGTGCGGTTTGCATACATATCCGGGCTGTAATGATGGTAATGGAGAACCGCATCCCATCACTTTATTTGCGATAATCTGAATCGTCGTGAAATGAAGTTAGTCCGCTTGTGGGCCGTGTGTTGATTGAATGACGCTACCCGACTGTTATCTGTCCAGGAGGGCCAATCGATACAAGTTCGCTGTTGAGTTGACCAAATTTAATTAAAATATGGGGCTGCTACCGCAAGTTTCCGACATCGGCACTCATCAATGCGTGACCTAACGGGACGTTGCAACGTGCGCTCTGTAGTGACCGTGCCGAGAAACATCACAAAACAAAAGACGTGATGTTCCCCCCTTCATTTGTTCCCAGAACATTGAATCAGACAAGTGTTTCTCAAAGTACGGTCCTCGGACCACCACTACAGTGGAATCCATGTGAGATCAATTCCTAAAAAACTAATATAGCCGTCTTTTCAATGCTACCAACTGTTTCCAGATATCGCCAAAGCATTAAGGCTCATTCACAATGAAAATTAAACATAACGTAAGCGTTAACTTAAGAATATAAACGTTACGGTAAAATCAAGAAGTCATACCATCATTCACGATGGGGACATAAACATAACAGCAAACATACTTGGTAACTATGGAAACATAACAACGACGCCATTTCCTCATATTCTGTCGTATACTTCAGCGCTCCACGATTGTGTTCTGTTTGCAAATCACGTAAGCATAAGCATAAAAGTTTGGAGTTTGCAAACTTTCATGTTAACGTCTTACGGTAATGTTTATGTCAATGCTTATGTGAATCATTGTGAATGATCCCATTTGGTAGCCTGGGCGCAAACTTCTGTGTTTATGTTACGGTTATGTTTAATTTTCATTGTGAATGGGCCTTTACAGTCAGAATGCTATGTAAGTCTTACTGAAACAACAACAACAAGTCCACACCTGTGGAGTAATGGCTAGCGCGTCTAGCCGCGAAACCAGGTGGCCCGGGTTCGATTCCCGGTCGGGACAAGTTACCTGGTTGAGGTTTTTTCCAGGATTTTCTCTCAATCCAATATGAGCAAATGCTGGGTAACTTTCGGTGCTGGACCCCGGACTCATTTCACCGGCATTATCACCTTCATCTCATTCAGACGCTAAATAACCTGAGATGTTGATAAAGCGTCGTAAAATAACCTACTATAATAATAATAATAATAATAATAATAATAATAATAATAATAATAATAATAATAAGCATATCTTTACTTCTGATTGGAGTTCTGGCTGATATGTACATCTGTTATCAAGCAGCACATCTCACTTGATGATATGTGTCAGAGGAAGAACAAGAAGGGAGCAACTCCATTTTACCATATTTCTCCCTCTTGTGCCGAACACATAAGCGGGGTAAGTTTCAATCTCTTGTGTTACGCTCAATTTCCAGCGGATCTACCGTGTTCGTGTACCAAACCTGCCATTATGTTTTCTCTATACAGAGTGATTCAGACCACTCGTAACAGTAATTTATTTCGGAAACTAGAGCATTAAAATTTTCGAGACAAAAATATATGTAACTAAAGCACATGTGAACTTTCACTTGAGCTTGATTTCCTCACTCAGCCCTAACAGGAAGTAGGGTCAGTGGCGTATCACTTTAAAATTTCAAATGTGAGTCTGGGTCAAATAGGGTACCATTTGATAGAGCTCTTCAAAACAGACAACTTTCATAGGAAACGTTTTTATTAATTCCTACTCTTTCAATGAGAAAATGTACAAAGAGGCAATTGGTGATTCGAACCACCTGTAAGTCATTTCTTTCGGAAACTAGTGCATTAAAATTTTCGAGACAAAAATATTTATAACTAAGGCACGTGTGAACTTTCACTCGAGCTTGATTTCATCAATCAGCCCTAATAGGAAGTAGGGTCAGTGGCGTATCACTTTAAAATTTCAAATGGGAGTCGTGGTCAAATAGGTTACCATTTGATAGAGCTCTTCAAAACAAACAATTTTCATAGGAAAAGTTTTGATTATTCCTACTCTTTCAATGAAAAAACACACGAAAAAGAAATGGGTGATTCGGACCACCCGTAAGTCATTTATTTAAGAAACTAGTGCATTAAAATTTTCGAGACAAAAATATTTATAACTAAGGCGCGTGTGAACTTTCTTGAGCTTGATTTCACCCAGTCTTTCAGTCACATGTCAACATTAATTGTCTTGTTTACATTTTCGTCTTGTAACATTTCTCAATATTGATGGCATTGCCTTTTCGTACGTTTTCTCATTGAAAGAGTAGGAATTAATAAAAACGTTTCCTATGAAAGTTGTTTGTTTTGAAGAGCTCTATCAAGTGATACTCTATTTGACCCTGACTCTCATTTGAAATTTTAAAGTGATACGCCACTGACCCTACTTCCTGTTAGGGCTGACTAATGAAATCAAGCTCAAGTGAAAGTTCACATCTGGTTTAATTGTAAATATTTTTGTCTCGAAAATTTTAATGCACTAGTTTCCGAAATAAATTACTGTTACAGGTGGTCTGATCACTCTGTATATGGACAAAAGAAATTATTATTTTCTAAATTTTGGAGTTACCTCCCTCTTACACCAAGCCCTTCAATTGTTTGTATACATCTGAAGTCTGATTAATGTAATATGTAGCTAATCGGCGATGTATGCATTGAGGGGGAAAGGAACTGGCCATCCTACCTCATTATCTCTTAGCTTAGTTGCCTCATGAGTTATGCCTTATTGGTGCACTTGTGAGTTCAAATCTGTCTTCGGATAGGTGACTAAATAAAAACAACAATGCGTATCTTATTTACTTATCCTATGTAGCCTTTATGTTGATAGGTGTTTTATAAATAGTTGAGTAATTTATTTGTGAGAAAACAATATATTTTTCAGTAGTTCTACTATTCTAAAACTAAGATAGAAATAAGGAAATGATTGAAATGAAAAAGTGTAAGACGTCTTATTGCTATCTTCTGTCTTTTTATTATTTTCTGTTATGTTAGCCTTAATAGATTTCAATTGAGAAAACTAAAGTTATGGAATTTAAAGGTACTCATTCGGTCCGGTCAAGAATAATTATAGAAAATAAAAGCATAGAACAAGCGTCAATATTTAATTTCCTGGGATGCGAAATAACATTTGAGTCTGAAATAGACATTAATAAAACACGAAATAAATTTAGTTACATAACAGGAACCATAAAGAGAACACTAAAAAAATAAAACTAGAAAAGACTCAATAATAAAATTGTATAAAGCAATGGCCATCCCCACTGTAACTTATGGATCTGAAACATGGACATTGACTGCAGAAAATTAAAGAAGAATACAGACAGCTGAAATGAAGTTTCTCAGACCTATAGCAGGATACACAAGACTGGATAAAAAACCAAACACTGAAATAAGACAAGAGTTAAAAATTACTTACTTACTGGCTTTTAAGGAACCCGGAAGTTCATTGCCGCCCTCACATAAGCCCGCCATTGGTCCCCATCCTGAGCAAGATTAATTCATTCTCTATCATCGTATCCCACCTCCCTCAAATCCATTTTAATATTATCTTTCCATCTACGTCTCGGCCTCCCTAAAGGTCTTTTTCCCTCCGGCCTTCCAACTAACACTCTATATGCATTTCTGGATTCGCCCATACGTGCTACATGCCCTGACCATCTCAAACGTCTGGAAGAATACAGGTGAAGAATACAATGCGTGCAGTTCTGTGTTGTGTAACTTTCTCCATTCTCCTGTAACTTCATCCCTCTTAGCCCCAAATATTTTCCTAAGCACCTTATTCTCAAACACCCTTCACCTATGTCTCTCTCTCAAAGTGAGAGTCCAAATTTCACAACCACAAAGAACAACCGGTAATATAACTGTTTTATAAATTCTAACTTTCAGGTGTTTTGACAGCAGACTGGATGATAAAAGCGTTTCAACCGAATAATAACAGGCATTTCCCAAATTTATTCTGTGTTTAATTTCCTCCCGAGTGTCATTTATATTTGTTACTGTTGCTCCAAGATATTTGAACTTCTCCACCTCTTCAACAAGAGTTAAAAATAGAAGAATTAAATATAACAATAACAGAATATAGAACCACTTGGAAACAACACTTGGAAAGAATGTCAGTAAACAGGATACCCCAAGCATCATACAACTACAGACCCCAAGGACATAGAAACCCAGGACGACCAAAGAAGAGATGGACATAAGATTTTGGAGCCGGAACAGGCTAAAATGGCTTAAAACCGTGAAGGAGGAGGAGGAGGAGGAGGAGGAGGAGGAGAAGAAGAAGAAGAAGAAGAAGATTGTAATTTCTCATAAATTTCACATAACACTCGCTAGTAACTTAGTTTCATGAACATGACAGCTTCTTCAAAGGCTTAACGATGTTTTCAACATAACAATTGAAAAGGTCAGAAGCAAAGGGACATAAGTGCATTTAAGTTATTTTTTAGAAAATGTGGTTGAAAGTACTTAAGGGAAGGCAGATGTGAAATTTTCGAACAAAACTGAAGAAAAAATGAAAAATTGTTTTTTTCCATTTTTATTATCTTTATTATCATATTCCGATGTTAGTTTTTGATTTTGTGCCCTTAAAAGTATGAAATTAAAACCAAGATAACTGCATTACTATATTATTCCCATAATAAACTAATACTTATCATTATTTATATACCTTCTCTGAACATATAAATAAAAAGAAATATTGAAAATTTCTTACAATATGGTGCATGGAGCATTTTATATCAAACGATATAAAGTTTTATAAAATTATTAATATTTACAGAACTATTGTACTTAGAAAGTTGAAACTTGGTATCTCCATGATCAATTTCAAACAAATCGGATAAATTTTGTGGATTTTGAAATATTCACCTCTGCTTCTCCTTTAGCTTTCATAAATTCCGTAAGTTTTTTTATTTCAGTTTGAATGTGTGATTTGGTTAAAAGATATATCCCTTTGCCACTAAAATTTCAGATGATTTATCCTGCCCTGGATGCACTTAACTCATGTTCTTAGAAATGTTAGACATGAAGCTAAACGTTTTTTTTATTGGGCTATTTTACGATGCTGTATCAACATCTAGGTTATTTAGCGTCTGAATGAAATGAAGGTGATAATGCCAGTGAAATGAGTCCGGGATCCAGCACCGAAAGTTACCCAGCATTTGCTCGTATTGGGTTGAGGGAAAACCCAGGAAAAAACCTCAACCAGGTAACTTGCCCCGACCGGGATTCGAACCCGGGCCACCTGGTTTCGCGGCCAGACGCGCTGACCGTTACTCCACAGGTGTGAACAAGCTAAACGTTCATGTTAAATTAATATAAGATTTTGTTTTTACTCTCGAAGGTGTATGTAACCCTAATACATAAAGAAGTGCAGTACAGCTCAGAATATGTGCGTCAGAAGCTCAGAATATGTGCGTCGGATACGTGTGCAACATCCGACGATATGATCACATATCACCGTCCTTCGCGCGTCTGGTCTCTCGTGGCTCCGACTTAAAGAACGCAGAACTTTACACTCTTTGTCTTTACTCTTTCGAATTCTGCACACCTTAACACCAAATTACCTTTCGTCTCGTTTCTCTTATCTATACTCTAACCACGACGTAAATACCAGATCACTTATCTGTGGCACGCTAAATATACCTCTTCATAGAACATCTTTTTATTCCTCATCTTTTACAATATCCACCTCGCGTCAATGGAATTCCTTGTCACAAAGTATCAGGGGCTGCAAGACAACAAACACCTTTAAGAACAGCTTAAAAGATAACCTTATTAGCATTTCACTCCAATCATACTGATTTAAACTATCACTGACTACACTGTCACTTTTTTCTTTAGACATCATCCTGATTGTGCTGTATTTTCAAAATTGTCTCATAATAATCTCTTTCTATTACTTACTTACAAATGGCTTTTAAGGAACCCGAAGGTTCATTGCCGCCCTCACATAAGCCCGCCAGCGGTCCCTATCCTGTGCAAGATTAATCCAGTCTCTATCATCATACCCCACCTCCCTCAAATCCATTTTAATATTATCCTCCCATCTACGTCTCGGCCTCCCTAAAGGTCTTTTTCCCTCCGGTCTCCCAACTAACACTCTATATGCATTTCTGGATTCGCCCATACGTGCTACATGCCCTGCCCATCTCAAACGTCTGGATTTAATGTTCCTAATTATGTCAGGTGAAGAATACAATGCGTGCAGTTCTGTGTTGTGTAACTTTCTCCATTCTCCTGTAACTTCATCCCGCTTAGCCCCAAATATTTTCCTTAGCACCTTATTCTCAAACACCCTGAACCTATGTTCCTCTCTCAGAGTGAGAGTCCAAGTTAATCTCTTTCTATTATCTAATATTATTTGAAATATATTAACATTCTATGTATTTTAGTTTAATTCTACTACACAGTTTATTTCAGTGTTTAATTAATAGTTCATAGTATTTTGTTGTTTAATTCGTAAATAACTCTTGTATACATGTAACTCTCATCTAAATCAAATTGTTGAATTCTTTGTAAGTTCATGCATATGTATATACACTTTTTGCTGGTTGAGTGGAAGAGAAGGCCTTACGGCCTTAACTCTGCCAGCTAAAATAAATCATTATTATCATTATTATTATTATTATTATTATTATTATTATTATTATTATTATTATTATTAATATTATTATTATTATTATTATTATTATTATTATTATTATTATTATTATTACATATTCGTGATTTATAATCTTTCTTCATTGGAATACTTGTGCCTTCCAAATGGATAGTAACACCTCTGCAAAATTTAGAAATGGATTGGAACCGCTTCACCTGCTTTCTTTTGTTTAACGATTGTTGACACAGCGATCTCGGCTTCCGCGTGACATGCATTCCAGTGTGCACAGACAGCTGACAACAGCTCGTGCGTCGAGCTCGTCCGCATTTAAGGAATTCCGCCGTCGAAGCAACAAAGTCGAATTCTGCCCCTAAAGCAGGGTAAGGGCTTTCTAGCGCCCTTCGTGCATTGAACCTGCCACTCATACATTGTAAGAAAATCGAAGCTGTCAAACGCAGGGATGCGGAAAGTTTGCCGCGAACCATTTCCGACCCGAGACTTATGAAACCCAGGGATTTCGTTTACTTTTAAAAACACTGCGACTGTTTTTATCTAAGTGGGTAGGGAATAAGATGGAAGCTTCAGTGGGTTCAGTTATAATACAATCAGTTTGAAGTAGCAGCACAGGCACTTCTGCCTGCAGCCGAGCCAAATAAAACTAGGACCGATTGTATTAAGGCGATACGCCAGTCGTGGCGAAAATGCGATCATGCGCCGAGCCACTGTGTAACCTGCAACGTGCACAGCACCTATGGAGGGAGGCGGACACCCGAACGGGAAGTGAAGCAACTGTCTGACTTATTAACGGATTTTCATTTTCCTTACGTCAAGCACTTAAATAAAATTTTATACATTACAAGGCTACAAACCAATGTTTAGTACATGTAACGAAGAAAGAAATGAACAAGAAAACATAGGACACATTACCACAATCTAAAATTAATTGTCTTCAGAATGTCTCTGCGACAGAGTTTCAAAATCAGGAATTATGTCACTTACTGCCAGTCGTAGTTGATCACGAAGGTATTTGTCTGTCAGTCGTGATCTAAATTTGGTTTTTACTATTTTCATTGTTGAAAATAATTTTTCACAAACGTAAGTTGTAGCGAACATGGTTTCAAAAGAGCAAGCGAAAAACGAAACTTCGGGTACCGGTATTTATTTTTTGGCAAAGATATGAAAGTTCAACATTTGTCAAGTCCTTACATCTAGCTTTCATTTGACATCACGTAGTAAATCTGTGAGTTTAAATTGAAGATCTAACCGCATTATTCGTACATCTGCTGAAAAAGAATCGACATACAGAGATGATGATGATGATGATGATAATAACAATATTAATAATAATAATAATAATAATAATAATAATAATAATAATAATAATAATAATAATAATAATAACAAGAACAACACTTAATCTTGTCGGGCCGTATTCATAGACATTCTTAGCGCGGGCTTCCGGTGGATGATCAGCGAACTAACGATTTTCGTATTCATAAACCAGAGTTAGCGATATGATATGATATGAATCCTGTACAAGTAACCAGTCGATAACCGGGGCTAGTTTAGCACGCTCGTAGCGCGGGCTAGCGAAATGTCTATGAATAGCACCCTTAGTGTTTCATCAGTAACATGTAGTAGGGCCTATAATGCCGTTTTATGTTACACAACCGTTTCCCTCGTAATACTTGTGAACAAATCATACATTTAATATTCTCATCATATTGGCAGCAAAAAAAAAAAAAAACGTCAGAGACAAATACAAATGGAACGGACTTTGACTCCAGTGAGTGAGAGGGTGGGGATTGTGGGAGGTAGGGAGCAAGGGAAATGCACAGCTGTCATTGCGAGCCACAATGTGCTCGTGAGTCACATTTTCGCCACGGCTGCGATACGCTATTGAAAATAGCCGAATTTTGACATATTGTGTCATTTCTTTTATTTTCGCTGAAGAAATGTACCGTTTCATGAAAATTTCATCTCAATATCTTAATTATAGGAATACCTTTGTATAATTGGTACAAGTCGTGTTAATGCACGAGTTATGTGTAAATAAAACTTTAAATTTAATTATCTCAAAAAAGAAATTTTCTCCTTTTTCAACCACAAGTATTCATTTTATTCTTCCGTTGTTACAGCTAGAGTGATGAAACTTGGCATAATTATTCATTGATGTCCCTCAGTGAAATGTAGCATTTGATTGGCTGTATTCAGCATAGTTTTTTGCTAGAGAATTATACGTAAAGCAGTATTATTTTTTTATTAATGTTTAAAAATTGAAGAAATTATATATATATATATATATATATATATATATATATATATATATTTTACAAATGAACAAATTAGAGTAGGACATTACTAATGCTGCATTGCACAATATGCAGTGTTAACTTTGAGAAAAAATTACTTACTTACTTACAAATGGCTTTTAAGGAACCCGCAGGTTCACTGCCGCTCTCACATAAGCCCGCCATCCGTCCCTATCCTGAGCAAGATTAATCCAGTCTCTATCATCATATCCCACCTCCCTCAAATCCATTATAATATTGTCCTCCCATCTACGTCTCGGCCTCCCCAAAGGTCTTTTACCCTCCGACCTTCCAACTAACATATTATTATTATTATTATTATTATTATTATTATTATTATTATTATTATTACTGTATTCGTTTTGTATTACAATAAATTGTTTTTTATTTCCCTTGTATTTAACACCATGAAAACAATGACTTGTTTGGGGATCTAATTTAATGATTAGTGTTATTTAAGGTTATGATTTTGTTGGATATTATTTTTCTTCTCTAATGCTTTCACTAATTTCATGCCATTCCTTTTCATTAACTTTAATTAATTTGTACCGATTTTAAGTACTACCGTGTTATTTCTAGTATGGGCCCCATAACACTGGACATAAAATATAAGAAAAAAACAATTGACTGCAGAAGAAAGAATTGTAAAACGTTAAATAAAGCAAATTTATTTGTGTGTTACTGAATGTGAGAAGACGATTCCTACAGAATGTTTTTTTTTTGTTCTGTTTCTAGCCAATTTTTTTTCGTAATAAATCAATATAGGAACTGCCATTATCTTGTAAGATTTTAATCTTTTGCTTTTACTAAGTTTTTTGTTTTAATACTCTTCGTATACACTTTGAACTTAGTATTAATACAAGATCCACATAACCCTTTTACTATTTTTTTTTCAGTACTGTGTACCAATATATGAGGTTATATATTTTTCAGTAGGCCTATTAATCTCTTTTCCATCCTCCCTCGCTTTTAAAGATCCGCTGATAGAACATTTTACTCACATCTGCTCAAACGAAGCCATATTTTATGCAAGATACTGGACAGGCCAACAAACATTCGGGCCTATTGTTCAGAATTGTACATGTTACTGGAAATATGGGGGCGTTTGGAGTGGAACCCTACATCGGTACCATTCAGAGCAAAGCTCTGGGCTGTTATAAAATGATGGATCATCGAAATGCACGCAACTGTTTGCGTCGATTTTGGGGGAAAACGAAAAATCAATGATATGCCTTGTTTGGACTTGTATCTGATTTTAGTTCAGAAACAGAAGTTCCGTTGATTTTGTGTTTCGCTCTAATTTTTTCCTGATTTCAGTTAATTTTATGTTGTTTTATGCGAATGACATTCTTTCCTATTAATGACAAAGTGTAGGCTATATTCGAGTGTTAAATGTTAATTAGGGTAAGGTTGCGTATATCGCACCTCTTTAGCATTTATAATTTTTATTCAACAATACAATTTTTATTTTCTGCATTCCTTTACAGAAATACATTCCCAGAACATTTACCTTTCATGTAAAAAAGATTCCTTGAATTTGATTTAATATTTTTTTAATTAGAATGACATTTTCGAAACACTTGTCAGTGGTGCCATTTAGGCAACTAGTTTCCTAAATAGCACCTGCGGTTTCTTAAGGGGGCTCATACAGGAGCGCTGCTGCAGATTGTAAAACTTTCACACAATTTTAATATCACCGATATAATTCAGTCGATCTTTCTCATTTTTTGTACACAAATAAGTGGTATTTTGGCTTCTGATTTGGTAACAATAAATTTATAATTATCGCAATAGTTCATTATTTCTATTTACAAAATTTAAACGAAATAATTTGCTGCTATTTTTCAAACTAAAAACATTATATCTCTTGAACTAATTGTCCAAATTGTTTAAAATTTTCGGGATATCTTCAGGCATTCAAACTGTAGAGGATGAACCATTTTCATAGAAGTATAATCACAATTTCACAAATTTTAAGTAGTTGTAAATAACGTAAAATAAAAATGACTTTTCTTGTTTATGAAAAACAAATGTAGTTCAAAAATTTTGTAACGTAGAAAATTCACTGCGGTCCATCCTCTAACACTACATTACTGGAGTCAAAAATGAAAAAGAAACTTTGAATCTGACAAGTGGTTGGGAAGATACCATGTTTATCCTCTTATATAGTAAAAAATTATTTCCTTTAAATTGCGTAAATAAACATAATAAATTAATTTGATAATTACAAATTTGTTGATGCCAAATTAGAGGCCCAAATACCACTTACTTGTGTACAAAAATGAGAAAGATCCACTGAACTATCTCTGAGATATTAAAAATTTTGTGAAAGGTTTACAGTCTGAAGCATTGCTACTGTATGAGCCCCCTTAAATCGCACCTCTTTAACTGCAGGGAACAGTGTGAAGGAAAGCTTTTAATATTGAACATATTGAACAGTATTTAATATGAATAATGTAATAAATGCAAATTACAAGTTTATTGAAATTAATGAAAGAGAGTAACGCATCTTCAAATGAAATTGAAAAAATAGAGCATAAATTACCTAACATTTAAACTTCCTGAACGCGTTTTTATTGTTACACATTTGCCATGTGTTTCACCAGGCAGTTCAAACTGTAAACTGCGTCACCTTTTCTCCACGATTATCTCGAAGCCACCTAAGAACTGCTTCATGATTTAGCTGTCTGAAATGGTTTGAACATAGAAACATCTAAAGGTTGGGCCTCTGAGTATTATGACGAGGAAGCTGAAATAGGAGCACATCATTTTCCCGAGATAATCTAGCTTCTAAATTTTTGGAATGGTTCGTATAGGTGGACATACAGAAGCAGCACTTTTTTTCTATGACAGGTTTGAGTGGCAAATAAAATGTTTGAGCTATTCGACAAATACTTCACTGTTGATGTAACCTGAATCAGAGCAAACAAATAACGATCCTGGAAGAACACCAGCTGATAATGTAGGATGCACTGTTTGACGTTTAAAAATTTTCATAGGTGGCACAAAATATCTGGTGCGCTTGTACAATACACATTTCTTGTATTAACGCCCTTTTCACCACTTGATATTGCACCCACCTGATGCATTTCTCGTTCAGTTAACATTTTTGGGGCTTCTTTTGTACGGCTAGAATTGCTACAGTTGCTCATATCGCACCGGTGCGAATTAGGCACCTACAAAGTGGTGCGAATTGAGAAACTACGCCATAAGTTATTATTTCCTTCATTCTGGCCTATAATCACCACATGTTCGAAAATCCTACTAAGTTAAATGTTCTTTAATATTTCTTTTAACCAATAGCAACTTAAGATTATGGATTTCTTTGCCTACAAATCCGTTATTTAGTTACAAAATGTTAGCTAAATATACATCCACCTGAGCGATTATATTAAATACTCTATCACCATGTTGCTAGCACAAAGAAGTGGCAGAAATCAAGTGACATGGTGGAAGTTCATATGGTAGATTTTTTTATTGGGTTATTTTACGACGCTGTATCAACATCTAGGTTATTTAGCGTCTGAATGATATGAAGGTGATAATGCCGGTGAAATGAGTCCGGGGTCCAGCACCGAAAGTTACCCAGCATTTGCTCGTATTGGGTTGAGGGAAAACCCCGGAAAAAAACCTCAACTAGATAACTTGTCCCGACCGGGATTCGAACCCGGGCCACCTGGTTTCGCGGCCAGACGCGCTGACCGTTACTCCACAGGTGTGGACCATATGGTAGATTGTAACAGTACCACTAGATGCTACATTACTACAGTAACTTGTTTTACACTAGCAGTGGAGATTTCAAAAAGGCATATGACTCGGTTAAGAGAGAAGTTTTATATGATATTCTTATTGAATTTGGTATTCCCAAGAAACTAGTTCGATTAATTAAAATGTGTCTCAGTGAAACGTACAGAAGAGTTCGTATAGGTCAGTTTCTGTCAGATGCGTTTCCAATTCACTGTGGGCTAAAGCAAGGAGATGCACTATCACCTTTACTTTTTAACTTTGCTCTAGAGTATGCCATTAGGAAAGTCCAGAATAACAGAGAGGGCTTGGAATTGAACGGATTACATCAGCATGTCTATGCGGATGATGTGAATATGTTAGGAGAAAATCCACAAACAATTAGGGAAAACACGGGAATTTTACTTGAAGCAAGTAAAGACCTCTCACTTTGAGAGAGGAACATAGGTTAAGGGTGTTTGAGAATAAGGTGCTTAGGAAAATATTTGGGGCTAAGCGGGATGAAGTTACAGGAGAATGGAGAAAGTTACACAACACAGAACTGCACGCATTGTATTCTTCACCTGACATAGTTAGGAACATTAAATCCAGACGTTTGAGATGGGCAGAGCATGTAGCACTTATGGGCGAATCCAGAAATGCATATAGAGTATTAGTTGGGAGACCGGAGGGAAAAAGGCCTTTGGGAAGGCCGAGACGTAGATGGGAGGATAATATTAAAATGGATTTAAGGGAGGTGGGATATGATGATAGAGAATAGATTAATCTTGCTCAGGATAGGGACCAATGGCGGGCTTATGTGAGGGCGGCAATGAACCTCCGGGTTCCTTAAAAGCCAGTAAGTAAGTAAGTAGTGGTGCCATTTTAGGAAGCAGTGCGATTTTTGCTACTCTACCCTATTTAGAGGTTGACTGAGATCTCAAGAAAGAAACCAGCATTATGAAATAAAATTCACAAACAAACTATAAAATATGCATTTATTGAACGTGAAAAGAAAGGCACAGACGCTATGCATGTCAAAAATGTTTTTCCTACTTTCGCGTGTCTTTTTACAGTTCGTAGATGTGCACTCTGACTGAATGGAGTGAAAGAAATGTCCTCAAGCTTGTTACTATATAATTAAACGCAGCTACAAAACATATTTTACTTCCTCCTTGCATTCCTTTCTGAGGAATTAAATTTTTAATTTTAAAAGTGTTTTCATAACCACAACAAAAAGATTGCTAACAACAATGTATGTGTAATCGAAAACAAAACAGAAAGACTTGGTCACAATAGGTAATTAAATTTCATTGTGTTTTGTTGACATCAAGATTAAAAATACAGTGAACATACGCGATGTTATGATTACAGCCCAGCTATTTCCCTTTGCTGCCATGTCGTTTGTATTGTACAATGGAGTTCCTTGTAATTACACTGAAATGCGCATCTACTGTTGAAATGATGGCGATTTGCAATTTACCTTAGTAAAAAATCAACTGTTATACCAGTACTCAGTACAGTATCTGAAAGATCGATCATCGTTCGATAAAGAGGGCTGAAGGCAAAAAAAAAATATATATATATGTATACAGGGTGTAAAAGGACCTCACCGACAAACTTTGAGGAATGATAGGTCACACAGAGAAGACCATTTTTAGTTAAGGAACATAATGCATTTTTTTTATTTTTCATATCATAGATCATAACAAAAGTTCGATCAATTTTTTTTCTGTAGTTTTAACTTTACACAAAAAAAATAATGGTCACTCAGAAAGACCACTATGCCACAGTAGGGGTTTTGATATAATATATCAATAGAGCATAATGTGACATTTACAATGGTTTCACATATGTATAATTTAAGTTGCTCTTTTTTATAGTTCTGACACACCATTCATGCATTACTTTGATGATACAATTTAAAACAGTTCTTTTTATCGTTCAGGCACAGTTCCACTTTGCATGTTAAACACAGATGGCATCTCTATGTATTCTCAAGAGGTGATTGCATGGTGGAACATCTGTGCTATTATTGTAGAGAAAGAAAGAAAACTGCGGTTTTTCTGAACAACCACTATGCTGCAGTGACGAGCTATTGAAACGGTAAATGATGATTAGGGACCGGATTTTTATGTAATATCAAGGTGTGAAATATGTACATATTTATGTAAGAAAAATAAGCAGAATATGTACTAAATATGTAAAATCATTAAAATATTTAAAATCAATATCTGGCAGTTGTAGGATAGGTAAGACTCTCCAGTTGTGATTTCATAGAGCACCCGACTTTTTTTCCGCACACTTGTCATATTACTATTTTTCAATCTGTAGTGAAAGCTTCGTCCATCACAATCCATGATTTTATTTTTGTCGTTAGGGTTGAAGATACAGGGGCCATTTTAGTTAGTTAAAAGCAGTAGATAAGCTCACTTGCACTTTATACTGTAAGTACTAAAACTAGAGAACTGAGTGAAATGAATGACACAACAGTACTGCAAGCACTGTTTCGCTTTACTGGATTAGGAGATGTGGGACACATGCATTTTAGCTGCTCCCTGTAAAAAACAAAGTACCTACTAAGAAAATCCCATTTCCCGTATAGGTCTACTAAATTTAAAGTAAAGAGGTCAAGAAATAACCTGAAAAGCTATTTATTTTAATCTTTCGACATCTTTCCAGTTTGTTCCTTTACTCCAGCTTCTTTTCAAAGGTTGGCTACTTTATTGCGGCTCATGTCAGATTTGACACGGGTTTTCCCTGGAAGAATTAGGAAGAGGGTGAGTAAGGTTGCAAATTGCATGGGAACGGCTTGTTAAGACGTGTGCGGAACAATTATAGTTCGAGACAAATCATGTCATCCTAATCGCACTCCACCGCATGAAGGCAACGCTACTTTCTGAGTTATTTTTACAATACAAGGTAGTTGTATGAGAAAGGCTGCCTTTTGTTCACTCATATTTACAGTGGGCGTTATGGGGTGAGTGCCTCTATTACTTTGTGGAACTAAGAATGTTATGTTTCGTCCCAAAATATATCCTTTCTTGGGTAGGTAAAAAGGCTTTTCATGTCTGTGTATTTCAAATTGTAAACTTCCCCAGCAGAAGTTTTTTTTTTTTTTTTTTAGAGAAGTAAAAATGAATGAAACCTCTAAATATGTAAATTTATGTAATACCATGCCATAATATGTAATGTGGAGTAAATATGTAAAAATATGTAGTATCAAATTTTAATATATTAATGGTAATTACAAGATTCGCAAAGATTTGTTATTTATATACGGTTAGGTTGAAAGAAATGTAATATGTAATTACATAAAATCCGGTCCCTGATGATGAGTATCGTGAAGTGTTATGATGAGGTATACAGGGTTCCTACAAAAATTTGCAATCCTTGCAGTCGATGACGGTGATGATTATGATGATGACGTCTGTCAAACGGATTACACATGGCATGAGAATAGAACCAGTGTGACGCACGTAACACGCAAAAATTTCGGTCTGAGTCTGCAGCCAGGGATTTCCGAAGTCTGATAAAGGTTCATTTAATTATTTTTGGATTAAAAAATGTCGGATAAGAGACGGCACGAAGCGTTCCTCCCACGTCAGAGCTAGCTTATTTATTTACATGTCCTTCATCTCACGTTTTGCTTTTTGAATTTGTTAAATGCTGTGGTGGAATTTCTGAAAGAGAAAATCGATTGCAGCTTCGACTAGAAGTGTGAGAGTCGCGTTGCAATGCGGGCGATTTATAACCCCCAGCATAATTAAATGTGGCGCCCCCATCTGCGGCACGTGTTGCAGATCTTTCTGTGGGCAGCATTTGTAAAATATAAGGCAGTTGTTAATTGCGAAATGTTTCGAGAAAATCCGCAAAAAATTGTTATGCGCATTGCTGACTTGCAGATAATGATTACAGCTGTTATTATTATTATTATTATTATTATTATTATTATTATTATTATTATTATTATTATCATCGAATAACAAATATAAATTATATTCGGGAGAAAATTAAACGCAGAATAAATATGGGAAATGCCTGTTATTATTCGGTTGAGAAGCTTTTATCATCCAGTCTGCTGTCAAAAAATTAGAAAGTTAGGATTTATAAAACAGTTATATTACCGGTTCTTCTGTATGATTGTGAAACTTGGACTCTCACTTTGAGAGAGGAACATAGGTAAGAGTGTTTGAGAATAAGGTGCTTAGGAAAATTTTGGGGCTAAGAGGGATGAAGTTACAGGAGAATGGAGAAAGTAACACAACACAGATCTGCACGCATTGTATTCTTCACCTGACATAATGAGGAACATTAAATCCAGACGTTTGAGATGGGCAGGGCATGTAGCACGTATGGGCGAATCCAGAAATGCATTACAGTGTTAGTTGGGAGGCCGGAAGGAAAAATACCTTTGGGAAGGCCGAGACGTAGATGGGAGGATAATATTAAAATGGATTTGAGGGAGGTGGGATATGATGACAGAGAATGGATTAATCTTGCTCAGCATAGGGACCAATGGGGGACTTATGTGAGGGCGGCAATGAACCTCCGGGTTCCTTAAAAGCCAGTAAGTAAGTGAGTAAGTAAGTAAGTACTATTATCGAATATGCATCTGTAGTTTGGAACTCTATTACTAGTTCTGATTCGGCAAAACTGGAAAATATTCAAAGGAAATTTATTTCATTATGTGCGTACAGATTCCTTCTAATAACTCTGGGTATAACTATGATAAAAATGCGAGCACTTTAAATGTCGAAGCTTGTATGCCTGACGTCATGATCTCTATTACTTATTCTTATGTAAGGTCCTTAAAGGTGACGTTAATTTTCAATCTTTCTTGAACAGTGTCAGCCTTCGTATTCCTATGAAGGACATGAGACATCACAAACTCTTCTATATTAGAAATTCTAAATCTTCCTCGCCGGTCTCCAGATGTATTAAACATGCTAATTTACATGTAGGCGATTTCGATCCATTCAATGTATAGAAGTATTAGAATATGGCAATGTATTTGCTAATATTATTTGCATAATCCTTACACACAAATTGGTAGTAAGAATCAACTCCTTTCCCTAATATTTTATAGTATTAATTCTTGTAAATTAATTATTGTAATCTATGTTCTTTATTTTGTTGTTAACTCAAGTATTTAATTTGTACCGTAGTTGTTCATTTTAATGTATTAATTGTATCAATGTGCTGGAATTTTATTGGTCAATGGCTGTTGTCCAGCACATAAATATCAATCAATCAATAAATTAGTATTATTATTATTATTATTATTATTACTTGAAGTTACAGGAGAATGGAGAAAGTTACACAACGCAGAACTGCACGAATTGTATTCTTCACCTGACATAATTAGGAACATTAAATCCAGACGTTTGAGATGGGCAGGACACGTAGCACGCGTGGGTGAACCTAGCAATGCATATAGAATGTTAGTTGGAAGAACTAAGGAGAAAAGACCTTTGGGGTAGAGACTGGATTAATCTTGCTCAGGATAGGGACCGATGGCGGGCTTAAGTGAGGGCGGCAATGAACCTCCGGGTTCCTTAAAAGTCATTTGTATGTAAGTATTATTATTATTATTATTATTATTATTATTATTATTATTATTATGATTATTATTATTATTATTACTTGAAGTTACAGGAGAATGGAGAAAGTTACACAACGCAGAACTGCACGAATTGTATTCTTCACCTGACATAATTAGGAATATTAAATCCAGACGTTTGAGATGGGCAGGACACGTAGCTCGCGTGGGTGAACCTAGCAATGCATATAGAATGTTAGTTGGAAGAACTAAGGAGAAAAGACCTTTGGGGTAGAGACTGGATTAATCTTGCTCAGGATAGGGACCGATGGCGGGCTTAAGTGAGGGCGGCAATGAACCTCCGGGTTCCTTAAAAGTCATTTGTATGTAAGTATTATTATTATTATTATTATTATTATTATTATTATTATTATTGTTATTATTATTATTATTATTATTACTTGAAGTTACAGGAGAATGGAGAAAGTTACACAACGCAGAACTGCACGAATTGTATTCTTCACCTGACATAATTAGGAACATTAAATCCAAACGTTTGAGATGGGCAGGACACGTAGCACGCGTGGGTGAACCTAGCAATGCATATAGAATGTTAGTTGGAAGAACTAAGGAGAAAAGACCTTTGGGGTAGAGACTGGATTAATCTTGCTCAGGATAGGGACCGATGGCGGGCTTAAGTGAGGGCGGCAATGAACCTCCGGGTTCCTTAAAAGTCATTTGTATGTAAGTATTATTATTATTATTATTATTATTATTATTATTATTATCATCATCATCACCGTCTTCGGTGGACTCTCGGTTACTATGATGGCTATTCGATCCGGGATCAAGTCTCCTGGGTTTAAACCCTGCCGACATCAGTGAATTTTGATAGAATATTAAAAAAACCGTGGAATGGCTCTCTCTCATGCTACAATATTTGTAGCAGATTATATTTTGGAAAGGTCAATAAATGCTTTTTAGAAAATTAATTTGAGGATGATGATGAACGAGCTGGCTTTAGAGCCGGGAGATCAACAACTAGTATATGTTTTCTATGTAAAAGAGTTGATTGAAGAAAAAAAAGCAATTGTTCAGTCCATACATCTCCTATTAACCCTTTCGCTCCCAGCGTAGCCCGTAAGCTACATGTTCTTTGAAAGCCAGAAGGAAGCTCTTACGAAATCGTACAAATGTCAATCAGACTCAATGTAGCTTGTAAGTTACGGGTCTCTGGTATGTGTCCCTGCCAGTGAAATGTTTTTGAAGTGTTGGTGAAATCAGGATAGAATGAGTGAAATGTGTCGTAGTTCCAGTGTAGTGAGTGAGTTGACAGCGAAATGAGTGTAGTGCTGAAAGGAACTTGTGCAGATATGAACATATCATACTCGTGGGTTTTAGTTCGAACTTAGAGTTAAGATACAAATTAGATTTACTTTAAATGTTATTTTAAGTGATCGTGCTTCTTTTAATTTAGGATGCTCCCTGTTATTAATATTATTATTATTATTATTATTATTATTATTATTATTATTAAATTATTATTAATTGTATTTTTATTAATTATGTTTATTATTGTCATTATTGAGTGTAATTAGTTACCACTGCCACCGGGTATATACGCATTTGCAGTGTGAATACATACATACATACATACATACATACATACATACATACATACATACATACATACATACATACATACATACATACATACAATTCTTCAAAACAATCTAAAAAATCATTTAAAAGCATTCATTCAAAGCACAAATATAGAAAAAGTGATTTTTTCTATCAACAAAGTTTTTGGGTGTGAAAGGGTTAAAATCATCTGAGGTCAACAAAGAAAAACAACAAATTTTCGAGAAAAATACCAGATGGAAGGCACCTGAGAAGTGCATGGTTTAATGATCGCAGCGGGGGACATCATAACTGTTGACTTACTTACTTACTTACTTACTTATTTACAAATGGTTTTAAGGAACTCGCAGGTTCATTGCCGCCCTCACATAAGCCCGCCATCGGTCCCTATCCTGTGCAAGATCAATCCAGTCTCTACCATCATATCCCACCTCCCTCAAATCCATTTTACTTTGCTGTGGTCGTGCCAGAGAATCAGTCCCATTCCGAGGCTTTATTGTATGGATTCGTAACAAACTGGTTTTTTTACAGTGATGTGTTGTTAGCCCTTCCCAAACCGCAAGCTGGAGGACCACCCCTTATCGACTGCATATACACTCTTAAAAATTTGGAATCCATGACATCATTCCTAAAATAATCACTTCAACCATTAAAGGGTCTCTGGCAATCCTGAAAAACTATTTATGCCGAATATTATAATTCCTTCCCTTTTTTTCGTTAGTGTGATGGTAATAAATACATATGTATCATTTATATTATTTCTAAAATTCATGTTCTACGTTCACCTGAATTTGACTCATCTAGCTTACTGTAATCATTATTATTCTTGTATGCATAATATTATTCTGTGTTCTTGGCAACCCAGGGTGCCTGGGCAGACTAGGCGACTCACTTGTTCTATTATTTTATCATTAACAACAATTTTTACTCTCTGTGGGTATTCATTTACCACATATTCCTATAGATTTTGAGTTTGACATTTTATATATTTCTTAACAAATTTTATTAGCGGCTTTCTGTAGTTCATCCCCAGATTTGGCATGTATAACTTGATCATCGGCGTATAATAAAGTTTGGATTTTATCCCATTGTTGAATTTAATGCCACTATTTATTGTTTGTTTCCATTCTTCAACAATTTTGTTAATACAGAATGATATTAAATAAATTAGGCTATAGTTCGCTTCCTTGTTTGACTCCCTTGTTAATATTAATTGGTTCTAATAAATGATCATTAGAATATTTGATACAAATTTGAGAATTGCTGCAAAGACTTTGCATTGCTCTCTGTAACTGGGGTGTTATGTTTCCTTCTTTTAACATTGATTGTCGTAATTGAGGCGTCCATTTCCAAGAGGATCCTTGTGCATGCTATTTAATTTTAGGGAATGTGATAAAAACTTTTTATTGGTATTTTTGATTGGAAAATGTTAATAAAACTTTTGTATTTTGTTTATTCATGATTGTAGAATGGCATTCTGAAAGAATTAACTCCAAATTTTTATATATTTTGTTGAAAATAAGGTTATTTACTTGGACAAGGGTCATTTTGGAATTGTTTTATGGACAAGGGCGATTTTGGAACTGTTTGAAATGGACAAGGGGCATTTTGTTCTTGCAACATTTTATTAGTGACAGAATAGAACATAATATTTAACAGTAATAATAATAATAATAATAATAATAATAATAATAATAATAATAATAATAATAATAAAGAATCTATGTTATCTTGTTTAGTATACAGATACTAAAAAAATAAAAGCAATTTAGAAGCCTAAATAACAGAAATGTATACTTGGTCACCTCCACTAAGGCAAAGAAGAAATGCCATCAATAAAATTAACACAAAATTAATGAAAAATGAATGGAACACAATTTAGAATTTGGTAAATCATAGTTATCTATTAATAGCAAAATAGCAAATAGCATTTAAATTGTCTCTAGCCATTGGCAGTTTTAAGATCTTCCATGAAACCCCCCTCATTTTCATCTTGAGATGACAACTCAACTTGAGCATCACTGACAGTCTTAAGTTGTTGCAAGTTAGCCCAGGTGTCTCCAAAGTGCAGGCTCAGTAAGCGATAGACCCTTTCCCTTAAGTGAGGGTGTCATTGCACCAGATACTTGCGTAACCTCACTCTCAAAACTTGTAGACGGCTGCTGTCGTTAATCCATATTCTTGATAAAATCTATGATGAATTAAAACGTAATAATTAATACAGTGATTAAACTGAGAATATGTGAGTAAAAATAAAATACGGTAAGAGAAATAAAAGCCTACAGTATAATGCACCACTTACCCCAACAAAACAAGACAACTTTGAATATGTTTCACAGCTGTACTGGTCGTTCAAATTTATGTATTTTTATGCTCTATGCCTATTGAGGTACTACCAACAGAAACGTATTAAATTATTATATATAGATGCTTAATTCTCTGTACAATTAAGCATTAAACCTAAGATGACAAATCCAAATGAGAAATGGACAAGGGAACTTTTGGAAGTAAATATCACATTCTTCATAAGCTCCGCCATTGGACAAGATTCCATTTGTTCCTGTACTGATGACTGCTGCTATTGTCAGCCATGATTGATTCTCTGTTGTGAACAAGGGGCATTTTGAATATGTTCGTAATTTTTAAATGATTTTTATACAGGTTTAAATGCGTTTCGGAACTGTAAGACGTGTATATTTAGATTGAGAATGATCACCTAAATGCAGGGATAGCAATATCTCAATTTCGAAAATTTATGGACACGGGCGTATTTGGAAACGGACGCTTCAATTTTTCTCTATTCACATCGTCATATGCCTTTTCATAACCAATAAATAAAAGAAATATTGGCAAGTTAAATTTCCTTTTTTTCCCGAAATTTGTTGTAGTGATAAAATAACATCTATTTTGCGTACATTACGAAATGAAAAATTCCTAAAATTGCTCTTTGGGCAGTGAATCCTGGCACAGCGCTCTACTGTGGTAGTTGTAAAGTGTGCCTTCCCAGAGCACGAACTGTAATGGGTGTAGTGGTGGCCCCATATGTTTCAGCGGCTTTTCGGCTCCATTATTTAATGCATTTCTGTGAGCTGGGATGACTACGTCAATAACGCGACAAGTCTTGGCGTTATTGTCTCAACTCGGATTACGATGTCTGGTGTACTTGCTTCTCTGTCTGTTTATATTGGAAATTTCCACAGTACAGTGACATCATTTCTGTCGTGACAGGTTTTGATCATGCCGACACCAGTGCTCTGCTGACGTTTCTGTCACTGCTTTGCTCTTTTCATAACGTGTTAATTTACATACTTTGACGCCTCACATGACACATGTGGTGCAAGTCTAGGACGTCTTCAGATTACACGGTCTATAGTTCCTCCAGGCTCTTGGCATATTCTGCACAAATAATCTAAGTACAGTGAAACCTGTTCAAATCGGAACTTGAATAATCCGGAATCCTGTCTATTTCGGAACAATTTATTGGTCCCGGCGAAATTCATATGTATTATGTGTAATTTTTCCTGAATAAACGGAAACTGTCCAACACGGAAACGGAAACTGTCTGCTACTGTTCAAAACGGAAATAATATTTTGGACACACTACTTTAATGTAAACTATATTTTGAAACAGTAGGCCTATGTGCTTTCAAGGAATGTACAAAATACTAATAGGTCACTAAAATAAAAACAAGTTTTCTTTGTAAAATTTTTGAGGGTGCGAGGGTGTGTTGGCCTGTCGGTCATAAATTTTATTACCCTATTGACTAGGCAGACGAGTCCCTTCAAAGATGTTCAATGCTTCACTCCTGTATACTGTCATAGCTGGGTAGAACGCAAGTGTATTAGCGATTTCGTGATAAAAAAAAGTTGCGTAAAAATGTTGCACTATCATTAATTGATGAAGTAAAAGTTATCGAGGAAAATGAGAAACGAAGCGTATGGAAAATAATGTTGAAATTTATGAATGGAAAACTCAGGTGTAACTTAACACTTTCAGAAATAAAGGCCATATCATGAGTGAGTGGCTTGCGGTCAATAATGGTGACATAAAAAGAAAGAGAAAACAACTGGTTACATAGAAATAAATGAACAGTTGTGGGAGTGGATTGTTCTTGCCCTTTCATAGATCACGCAAATTTCTGGACCTATCCTGCAAAGAAAACCCTTGAACTGGCAAAGAAATTAAATAATCCAGAATTCAAGGCTTCTAGGCTCCTAGTCCAATTAAATAATGTGCTGTGATATACAGTAAGTATTATATTATAGTATTAGATATTAAATTTAGTGTAATTAATAAACTTTACAGTGTTTAATAAGTGAGTTACGATACAATTTATATGCGAAATGAGATTTTCATCAAGATCATTCACTAATTAAATAAGTGACAGGAAGCTGATTTGATGTCAGTAGTGTTAAACTGAATATTCTGTAATTCCTACAATTTGCGGCATGCCATTTTGTTTTTCATTTATGCAAATGATAAAATATACCATTTTAACTTCACGCCTGAATAACACGGAAACCTGTCCACAACGGAAAAAAAATTAGGACCATGTCACTTCCGTCTTGAACAGGTTTCACTGTATTATTATTTTTATTATCATTATTAGTAATGATCGAAGTAGAAGTAGTTGGTTGTTGTAGTAGCAGTAGTAGTGGTAGTAGTAGTACGGTATGCGGCAACACAAACGACACTGAAGTTATTCCTCGTCTGTTGTCCACGTTTCCCTAGCAACGAAGTATTTGTTTATTGTATACAAATACCTTACTATAATAATACCGGACAGCTAGCAGTTTACGTGCGAACGACGATGGTGCTGCTACCTACCTGCCGGGATGGAGATACTCGTGAAACAAGCTGTAATCAACTGCAATGTATATTGTTGCTGGGCTAGTTAATTTGTTAATAGTTTTCTGAATTAGTACTAGTGTTAAAATGTCAGGGTGTATATGTGCTGTTTATAATTGTGACAATTGCAGCATTACAAATTGCTCCAAATCGTACTTTCGATTTCCGACAGTTCATAAAACGTAAGTCAACAACATTCTTTAGTAGACCTAATTCCTTCGTCTTTGTGTTGATAGAAAAATACAAATTAGTGATTTTATTTAGACCTAATAAATAAATAGAAGTTAAAATGTATTGAATTTTAAGGTTTTATCAAATTAAGTTTTATTGTTGTCCACATGCCTTTACTAATTATTCCAAGCATCAGATTACTATCAATTTTATCTTTGCAGTTGTCAGCAATGCGTATATATAACATTACTGTAAATTCATTCCTAATATCAGATTGATTTTGTCTCGGTAAACCAAAGGAAAAATATGTAACAATTAATTACGGAAAGTAATATGAAGTATGCAATATTTCTCATAATATGCAGCTTTGATATAAGATAATAAAGGTAAAGGTAAAGGTATCCCCGTAACATGCCATGAAGGCACTTGGGGGGCATGGAGGTAATTTTACATTAAATATTATTCAACATTTCTTAAGTGTTTCATATATAATTCCACATTAGTAACTCACGTTTTTAACAATAGTCCGAATCTCGCTATGTTCATATTTGTATATGTGGACGTAATTCCATCCCTCTCCGCTAGATGTCAGGTCCGCGATATTTCGCACTCACGCCAATGCTGCTAGTATACAGCTGTCCGGTATTATTATAGTACGGTATTTGGTTTAAGCTAGAAAATAAATAATTGTCACAAAAATGCACAAATCAAAAATTATATTTGTGCAAATTTGCGAAATTCTTGTGCAATATTATAAATAATTGTGCAGATAGATAAAATTAATAAAGTATGCAGAAACAAAAAGTAATGTAATTTGTTTCTTGGAGTTTCATTTCAATCCATTTTATCACACTCTAGATATACTTATATAAGTAAATCATTACACGTAGGTATGTTTAGAATCAATTACTGCTGAATTTACATCACATTGAAATACGTTGTTTTATGGGCACTCTAAACATCGAAATTCTTTACTATAGTCCCATCGCTCTAATTTCCGGCAGCCAATCGCGTTGCAGGTCGGCTACATTTAAACATGTGCGTCTTGTGATTCGCTTATTCATTTCTTAAGGCTCGATAAATAGTTAATATAATCGCCCGCCATTTTAGCTCTTTCGTTGGCGTTCGCAGAAAGCACACGAAGACGTTATTTGCCGCTCAATTATTTGCTGAATTACAGTGCGTTTGATTTATTATCATAGGAGCTACGACATGATAATGTTTAACGGTGTGGCAAATAGATTCCTCGTATGGTAGCTCGGCAACGTAAGAACAAAAATGGCGAACGATACTAGACTTATAGAGCCTTCACTTTCTAAGACTTAAGCAAAGAGGCGGAGTCACGCCGGAAATAACAGCGTCGGGACTATAGTAGGTCCTTCAAGATTTATTGTTAGCAGAGTGCTAACTCTTTTTTACTGAAAGGCGGTTTCTAATTCCAGTTTTTACAAGATTCATGCAACTAAATCCTAGCTCACAATTTATAGTATGCGATGGAATTATATAAATCAATTAGAAGAAATTGTTCACTTAACTTACATGAATTGCACCAACTCTTTGAAATCAAATTCCTGAACATCTATTGCTCAATACCTTTTTGAACATTGCCATGCCATTAGCATTTCATTTAAATTCAGATTAGTTCAAACACATCTTTTTGATTTCATTTTCTCCATTACTACCTTCGCTTCTGAAGTCCAATATGGTTGTCGCATTTTTGCACATTTGCATTTAAATTTTGTTGCATTTTTAGAAGTCGAGTAGCAATGTGCGACAAAAGCGACTGTGGCTTAAACCCTGGTATACAATAGTTTGACATATTGTGAATTCAGTGTTGTGTTGATTTTTGCTATTATGATCCTCACAACAGAGGAGAAGGTGTTTATCGCCGAGCATTATTTCCGGTCATAAGGAGTGCGGCGTCAGAATGGACCGAGCTTGCACCAGGTTAAAGAGCAGCACCAGGAGCGATGTAACAATGCGGCACAAAATAACACAACAGTGTTAGCCGTCGTCCAGAAGTTCCGTCGTACGGGATCAGTCTTATGTCGCCTTGCATGTTATAATGACTTATCTTGATTTGCAGGGTATGTTTGCAATTTGAGTACTCCATATGATCGAAAATAATGCTCGACTATAAACACCTTTTTCCCTTTTGTGAGAACCATACTTTCAACTTACTTACTTAAATATATTATTCTCCCATTTACGTTTCGGCTTTCCCAAAGGTCTGTTTCCCTCCGGCCTTCCAACTAACATTCTATATGCATTTCTGGATTCACAAAATGTTATGATATAGACTTAGTTTAAATGCGTAGACACTCAATTTAAAATATCTTTTCTTGTGCTATGTATTTTTTTCTTTCGACATGTTACTGTTTTGTTAACACCAACATTTGAATTGCTGAAAATGGTGGCGTTTTTTAATATCTAGACTAGAGTGACATTCCTATGCGGATGACGTGAATATGTTAGGAGAAAATCCACAAACGATTAGAGAAAACATGGGAATTTTAGTGGAAGCAAGTAAAGAGACAGGTTTGGAAGGAAATCCCGATTATGATTATGTCTCGTGGCGAAATATTGTACGAACTGGAAATATAAAAATTGGAAATTTATCTTTTGAAGAGGTGGAGAAGTTCAAATATCCTGGAGCAACAGTAACAAATATAAATGATACTCGGGAGGAAATTAAACACAGAATAAATATGAAAAATGCCTGTTATTATTCGGTTGAGAAGCTTTTATCATCGAGTCTGCTGTCAAAAAATCTGAAAGTTAGAATTTATAAAACAGTTATATTACCGGTTGTTCTTTATGGTTGTAAAACTTAGACTCTCACTTTGAGAGAGGAACATAGGTTAAGGGTGTTTGAGAATAAGGTGCTTAGGAAAATATTTGGGGCTAAGAGGGATGAAGTTACAGGAGAATGGAGAAAGTTACACAACACAGAACTGCACGCATTGTATTCTTCACCTGACATAATTAGGAACATTAAATCCAGACGTTTGAGATGGGCAGGGCATGTAGCACGTATGGGCGAATCCAGAAATGCATATATAGTGTTAGTTGGGAGGCCGGAGGGAAAAAGACCTTTAGGGAGGCCGAGACGTAGATGGGAAGATAATATTAAAATAGATTTGAGGGAGGTGGGATATGATGATAGGGACTGGATTAATCTTGCTGAGGATAGGACCAATGGCGGGCTTATGTGAGGGCGGCAATGAACCTCCGGGTTCCTTAAAAGTCAGTAAGTAAGAATGACATTCCCAACACGAGAAACCATGGGAATGTGCAGTGCCAGCACTGACCTTGGAACTGAATCCAACGACCTTTTGACAGGTGTCGTGGGAAAGTCGCAGCACGTGTATCACATGGCAGCTACAATTCATACGTGTGTGATTTCCTTCACTGTCGTCACGAAACTTGAATCTCGATTTGTAACATATTTCCAGCGATCCGTTAGTGAGATGTTTTCGTCCGGTCATCCAAGAAAAAGTCGTCTCTGAAATGAATCGATTTACTGCTACAGTATGAGGGAACGTCTCGCTTAGTCCCTGCAGAATAAGACCAACATTTTCCCACTTGGATTTCCTCGCACGCGAACTGTGAAAACAAACATGGCTTCCAACAATTCTAGCACAAGAACCACAGCCCTGCTCTTCTCATGATTTTTTGTTTCGTTTTCAAATAAGATATCGTTATGAATTCACATTTGAAACCAAACCACGCTGTGAATTGACGTGCGGATGTGAAATGAAAGCAAATAGATTTAGACACTTCTGTGACGCATTCAGAAGATCAATAAGAGAACATAATAGTAAGGAGATGCTTTTGAAACATGAAAAGAGCAAACTTTTCATAAGCAGAACTGATCATAAAACCCCTACCGTCTATGAAGAAGTCCACGGAAACGCCGACAATGGCAGTAACAGACGAACTGACATAATCGCCATCAGCGAATCCCTGTCTCAGGGTATGATAATCGACCCCACAATCAGGTATGAAACGTACAAAGGACAGCCCGAAGACGTACATGAGGAGAAACGAGCAATCTACGTTCCAACCATCCCGTATTATAAAGATAAATATCAACTTCACGATATCAGTGTTACGGGATTGATGTTTGGAGCAAGAGGAACGATACCCAACTCCTGTTCTCAATTCTGTAAGGCCCTAGGACTGCACAAATCTTTTCTGAACGAACTGGCCCTCCTCATAATTAAAGAGTCAGTCAAACTTTTACGGAACCACGTATATGGACTCTAATTCAGTGTATGAAAAAAAAAAATTGACGCACCATTATCATTTTTCTTTTTTCTTCTTAGCTTTCATTGATTCTTTACTTGAATTTTTTTTTCTTCTGTAAACTGCCATTGTTTGTTTGTGTATTTGTTTGCCTTTTTTCTTACTCTTTTAGCTCTCATCTTCTATTTTGTTCTTGTATTGTTTTGTATGCTTTGTCTAATGGCAGCCTCTAATTTGAGGAAGCTCCGATAAATAAATAAAAAATAGCAAATAAAATATTTAGTTTATTAAATAAATCTAATAATATTTTATTTAGAGTTCAGTCTAATTGACATATCACAGTTTAAAATCAATAACACTTACAAAATGTAAATGATCATTGCGTATTATAAAATTGAATTGCAAACGTTTTCGCCCTTGGGCATCATCAGGCATTTGACTCACAATATCTTATACAATTTTTCATATCTTTGCTGTGATATGTGTGCAGATAATTGATATTTACAATCTTGTAAGATCAATACAACATTTCAGTCACAATTTTATCATATATAATTTTAATACCTGTACTCATGTAAATTTCAGATTGTTATTTATCATAGAGTTAACCATGTAAATAGATGTTTATTAATATATAAAAGATTGTAAATATCAATTATCTGCACACATTTCACAGCAAAAATATGAAAAATTGTATAAGATATTATGAGTCAAATGCCTGATGATGCCCAAGGGCGAAAACGTTTGCAATTCAATTTTATAATATGCAATGATCATCTACATTTGTAAGTGTTATTGATTTTAAACTGTGATATGTCAATTAGACTGAACTCTAAATAAAATATTATTCGATTATATTACATTATATTGACTATCGGAATGTCTTTATCATCATGCTTTCTAAGATTATCAACAGTAATCTCACTAGACGTTTTGATTTATCTAGAGAAAATCAAAACTCGAGTGGGATTTAATTGACTATTACACGATTAGAAGAAAGTATATAAAGATTAGAAGTAACGAAGTACTCCAATACAATAAAATATTAATTGACTTACGAAAATACAACTGTCTTCAAATGTATTATTGTACCATCTCAACATTACAAATATTACGCTAGATGCATGCTAGATGGCAGTAGTGTCTTTATACAGACACTGTAATGATTACTATTCAATAAATCTTAATATTAAACAATCTCTGATACGTGACTATCCATAATATCATATAGCAGAAGTTCTTTTTATCCTCTCAGAGCAGAAGCTATAACATAACCTAACTAATATACACAAGTGTTAGAAAAGTTTTAATTAACGACGATGACATAAAAAATAAACATGAATAATTTTAAAAGGAATAATTATTGAATGTACAATTTTCAAATTTGAATGTAGTTGGTGGTTCAATTGATGTTATATTGGACGTGTGCGTAATAGAAGTGGAACTCGTTGATTTAGGCCTACATGGTGTATTCAACTTATTCAGAATTTCCGAATGAATAATTTTAAAAGGAATAATTATTGAATGTACAATTTTTAAATTTGAATGTGGTTGGTGGTTCAATTGATGTTATATTGGACGTGTGCGTACTAGAAGTGGAACTCGTTGATTTAGGCCTACATGGTGTATTCAACTTATATTCAGGATTTCCGAATGGTGCTCTTCATTTATTTGTAAATCGTATTTCAGAAGATGCATAGGTATGATCAGTGATTTTTATTAATTCTTGTTCTTGAATGCCAATGCGAGTCATATTTGAAACTGCTGTGCATCGACTGGAGTGGTTTGTAATTTTATATATATTTTTGACGTCCAGACCAGCGCAGTTTCAAATGTTGGCAAACAAAGAAACAAATGCTAGGGACGCGATAAAATTGTGCGATAAGCAGCCATGATTGGTTGAAATACGTCCTTTCGTACCGTTTTATTGGTCAAAAGTAGTATGACGTAGTAAGAGTGTAATAGTCAAATAAAAACAATAGTCTACTGTTTTGTTTTAATAATTCCGAGATAAACTCAGAGTTGTAGAATACAAAAATATTCCGTACCATAGTTTAGGGGGGTTTCAGGAAGAGGAAAAGGAATTGGTTGGGTCACTGGCTGAGAAGAAACTCCTACTGAAGGATGTACTGGTAGGAATGGTGAACGGGAGAAGAGTTCGGGGCAGAAGAAGATATCAGATGATAGACGACATTAAGATATATGGATCATATGAGGAGACTAAGAGGAAGGAAGAATATAGAAAAGATTGGCGAAAGCTAAGTTTGTAGTGATAGACCTGCCCTTGGGCAGAAAATGAATGAATGAATGAGTTTAGGAGGAAGGCTGCACATAAACAAAACAATAGGGAGACAAAAAATATTCCACAAAGTTATGGTGTTGTACATTACAAATTACTGATGAAAGTTGTTGTTTAAGTATGGAGTTATATCTTTCTGTTCCACGAACGATTTAAAGTGTGTTGTACATTACTAATGAATCAATAAAACTGACGTCATATCAAGAAACATACTACATCAAAACATGAAACAGTTGTTTATCTTCGTATTTCATTTGTAGAATTTGATTATACTTGTCTCCTTAATGATAATGTCGTATTTTAAGGTAGGTGATATTGCAAAGATTCATATTACTGTAATATTTCTATGAATTTCGTAACCTTGCAATGTTATTTATTTCAGTTTATTTCTTTGATAATGAAAAATTTACTTTCTTATTATGGAAATATAAAAATTGTAAATTTATCCATTGAAGAGGTGGAAAAATTCAAATATATGGGAGCAACAGTAACAAATATAAATGCTGCTCGGGAGGAAATTAAACGCAGAATAAATATGGGAAATGCGTGTTATTATTCGGTTGAGAAGCTTTTATCATAGAGTCTGTTGTCAAAAAATCTGAAAGTTAGAATTTATAAAACAGTTATATTACCGGTTCTTCTGTATGGTTGTGAAACTTGGACTCTCACTTTGAGAGAGGAACATAGGTTAAGGGTGTTTGAGAATAAAGTGCTTAGGAAAATATTTGGGGCTAAGAGGGATGAAGTTACAGGAGAATGGAGAAAGTTACACAACACAGAACTGCACGCATTGTATTCTTCACCTGACATAATTAGAAACTTAAAATCCAGACGTTTGAGATGGGCAGGGCATGTAGCACATATGGGCGAATCCAGAAATGCATATAGAGTGTTAGTTGGGAGGCCGGAGGGAAAAAGACTTTTCGGGAGGCCGAAACGTAGATGGGAAGTTAATATTAAAATGGATTTGAGGGCGGTAGGATATGATGATAGAGACTGGATTAATCTTGCTCAGGATAGGGACCAATGGCGAGCTTATGTGAGGGCGGCAATGAACCTCCGGGTTCCTTAAAAGCCAGTAAGTAAGTATTATTATCATTATATTCTTCCCCGATAGTTTTCCATATTAGCGAACAGATGCCGCTAATAACGATTTTCACTCGTCAAACTTAATTGTTACGAAATTGCAAACACTGAAAAATTATTGAAATAGTGTCTAAGGAAATGAAATTATTTCTTTTGAAGGAAATAGAAGCAAGAAAAGGCATTGTAGACCACATATTTATTAAAATATTTCTGAATATTACGAAATAAATATATTTAAAAAGCAATAGTACATATATGTACAGTATTAGTCTTCTTTCAGTGGTAGAGAATACTTGACATTTCACTGGTAAGTTACGAATACTAGTACTTTTGTGGAACACAATCACGAAACTTCACTGGTAATTTGTAAGTATGGAATGGTAAAGTACAACTGTAGAAAACTCTTTTGTGGAACAGAAACTCTAGTATTTGTACTACTTAGTAGAGAATTTACTTGTAATATACAAAACCATACCTTTGTGAAATAGACCCCAGGTAACTGAAATTATTGTGCATGTGTATTTAATTGAGAGTTACGAAATCAATTATATCTAACCTTACAATACTTTCCGTTTTTTTAATTATAAAGAAATAAAATGAAGTGTTATATAAAATGGTTGTCTCTCTGTACAAAAATAATAAAGATCCAGGATACATTTTATGAAAAAAAAAATGTCTAACTTTGAAATTCAATTTAAAAAATACAAATCCAATAACACATAACAGTAAAGACTGCTGATACTGAATTATTCACCCAACGTGTTAATCATAAGCTTTTAATCATTCGTTGTACTGTACGTGAGGACGGTTTGTCATTCAATCGAGGGTTTGTTTAGAGTGGTGGCCACCAGAGGGGAGATGATGCAATTGATTTTTACGTTTTATCGCCATGGTGACGTATCTGGCGTCAATTTAATTAGAAATTGTATTAGCAAGCGCTTAATGGGACATGAAGTAATAAAATAGAAATCGGGGCGAAGTCCCTTGATAATAGTTTGTGTGGGAAAAGCCAGAGGGCAGGCCATATTTCGAATCAAATACTTCGGATGTCTGCAAAGAAACGAAAGTAGTTGTTCACTTTCTCGACCTTTTTTTTCATAGCAGTCGGAAATCTGATCTCTCTTACTTCACGTCCGTAGACTATACAGGGTTATCATTTTAATGTTACTAACGTTTATATTTTTTAATGGATCAAAATATTGGTTGGACTATCGTTATAAACATTAATAATTGGCACTTGAAGCGGTATACGAAATTAGCCTACATACCGTGTTCACTTATACAATGTGGAAGTGATTGTATTGTATTGTATTTATTAACATTCCATGATATTCATACATTGCTTACAGCTAGAATATGGAACAAGTCAAAAAACTTAAAACTATTATAAAATCTTAATTTATAGTCACAGTCTAGATGAAATATATACAGACGAGATTTACAATGTAGTCTACTAGTACAACACAAAGTTTGAGTATCAATTTCATGAAGTGTTATTGAATGTCATGAATTCACCTACAGAATAGAAGGCGTGAGAAATTAGGTACTTTTTTAATTTGGCCTTAAATAATTTTATGTTTTGAGTTTCATTTTTTATATCGATAGAGAGGCTATTAAAAATGTTTACTGTCATATAAGGCACTCCTTTTTGATAGCATGATAGACTCGCCGATGGAGTATGAAAGTCATTTTTTGACGTGTATTTATGCTATGAAGTGTTGAATTAGTTACAAAGTTTTCACGATTACATACGAGGAAGATTATTAATGAAAAGATATACTGACAAGCCATGGGCATTATTTGTAGTTTTTTGAAAATAGTCCTACACGATTCTCTAGATTTGGCACCTACTATTATTCTAATTACTCTTTTTTGTAATAGAAATATATTGTTACTATCTGTGGAATTTACCCAGAATATTATTCCAAAACTCATTACCGAGTGGAAGTATGCGAAATATATTGTTTTTAAGGTATTGATATTTACTATCTTTTGCATAGATCTAATAGCAAAATAAGCTGAATTTAGTTTGGGGGTAATTTCTTTAATATGATTTTTTCAATTTAATACATTATCGATTTTTAAACCAAGAAATTTGGTTGTTGTTGTTTGTAATAGGGATCTATTATTAATTATTGCGCTAGAAATTTGCGAGGTTGAATTTGGACAGGATTTAAATTGAATTATGTTAGTTTTGTTACTATTTAATACAAATTTATTGACTGAGAACCAGTCACATATTTTGAAGAGAATTTCCTCTGATATATATGATATGATATGATATAACTCTGCAGATGAATGGGGCAATAGAATACATTAAAACAAAGAAAAAATGCGTTTTATAATTAAGTGTATGGTAAATTAGAAAATTAGACAGAAAGTCTGCGTAGTTTGGCAACACCGCATCGCCGGCTTACCTCGATCTGAATATCAGCATTCCGTCCCAAGTCATTGGAGTAGGACTGCCAGACATCCTAATGGCTGGAAATAGGCCTAATGATACGTATTAATCTGTTTATTTAATTTATTTAAAACTGCAAAAGGATAAATCATTTCTTATCAGTTTCGCTAGTGTTTTATTTAGTCAACTGTTCGAAGACAGGATTGAACTCCGTGACACCAATAAGTCATCACTCATGAGGCAACTAAGCCAGAAGATAATAGGGTAGGGTGACCAGTTCCTTTACCCTCTCCATTGCATACATCGCCGATTAGCTACATATTACACTAAACCCCATTTCAGTTTGGTTGATAGGCTTTCCCCTCTACTCACACTCTATACCGTCAGTAAAGGGGAAGCTGTTACTGTCCATCTTACTAACGTTCGACTAATTGACTTTCAACACAGTGACAAAATTTTGTTATTGAAAATGTTTACCGGCAATCTATATTTTGAAAGTCTACCAATTCATCGTGGGCTAAAGCAGGGAGATGCACTATCACCTTCACTTTTTAACTTCGCTTTAGAATATGCCATTAGGAAAGTTCAGGATAACAGGCAGGGTTTGGAATTGAACGGGTTACATCAGCTTCTTGTCTATGCAGATGACGTGAATATGTTAGGAGAAAATACACAAACGATTAGGGAAAACACGGAAGTTTTACTTGAAGCAAGTAAAGCGATCGGTTTGGAAGTAAATCCCGAAAAGACAAAGTATATGATTATGTCTCGTGACCAGAATATTGTACGAAATGGAAATATAAAAATTGGAGATTTATCCTTCGAAGAGGTGGAAAAATTCAAATATCTTGGAGCAACAGTAACAAATATAAATGACACTCGGGAGGAAATTAAACGCAGAATAAATATGGGAAATGCGTGTTATTATTCGGTTGAGAAGCTCTTATCATCCAGTCTGCTGTCGAAAAATCTGAAAGTTAGAATTTATAAAACAGTTATATTACCGGTTGTTCTGTATGGCTATGAAACTTGGACACTCACTCTGAGAGAGGGACATAGGTTAAGGGTGTTTGAGAATAAGGTGCTTAGGAAAATATTTGGAGCTAAGCGGGATGAAGTTACAGGAGAATGGAGAAAGTTACACAAAACAGAACTGCACGCATTGTATTCTTCACCTGACATAATTAGGAACTTAAAATCCAGACGTTTGAGATGGGCAGGGCATGTAGCACGTATGGGCGAATCCAGAAATGCATATAGAGTGTTAGTTGGGAGACCGGAGGGAAAAAGACCTTTGGGGAGACCAAGACGTAGAAGAGAGGATAATATAAAATTGGATGATGGTAAGGACTGGATTAATCTTGCTGAGGATAGTGACCGATGGCGAACTTATGTGAGGGTAGCAATGAATCTCCGGGTTTCTTAAAAGCCATTTGTAAGTAACGGAGAGGTACGTGTATTTTCTACAATATTTATTTTTTATTATTAATTGGTTATTTTACCACGCTTTATCAACTGCTATCGTTATCTAGCGTTTGAGTGAGATGAAGGTGATAATGCCAGCGAAATGAGTCCAGGATCCAGTATCGAAAGTTAGCTTTTAATGGGTTGAGGAAAAATCCCGGAAAAAACCTCAATCAGGTAACCTTCCCTAACCAGGATTTGAACCCGGGCCCGCTTGTTTCACGGTCAGGCAGACTAATACTTACTCCACAGCGGTGGACTCTTTTTTGTTATTATTACTGTGTTTTTTGTGCTATCTTTTATCTTTCAATATATATATATATATATATATATATATATATATATATATATATTTGTATTTGTACGATTTAAATTTCAATAAATGGTTATCTAGCGTTTGAGTAAGATGAAGGTGATAATGCCAGCGAAATGAGTCCAGGATCCAGCACCGAAAGTTGGCTTTTAATGGGTTGAGGAAAAATCCCGGAAAAAACCTCAATCAGGTAACCTTTCCTAACCAGGATTTGAACCCGGGCCCGCTTGTTTCACGATCAGGCAGACTAATACTTACTCCACAGCGGTGGACTCTTTTTTGTTATTATTACTGTGTTTTTTGTGCTATCTTTTATTTTCAATATATATATATATATATATATATATATTTGTATTTGTACGATTTAAATTTCAATAATTGGTTATCTAGCGTTTGAGTAAGATGAAGGTGATAATGCCAGCGAAATGAGTCCAGGATCCAGCACCGAAAGTTGGCTTTTAATGGGTTGAGGAAAAATCCCGGAAAAAACCTCGATCAGGTAACCTTTCCTAACCAGGATTTGAACCCGGGCTCGCTTGTTTCACGGTCAGGCAGACTAATACTTACTCCACAGCGGTGGACTCTTTTTTGTTATTATTACTGTGTTGTTTTTGTGCTATCTTTTATCTTTCAATATATATATATATATATATATATATATATATATATATATATATATATTTGTATTTGTATTTGTACGATTTAAATTTCAATAAATGGTTATCTAGCGTTTGAGTGAGATGAAGGTGATAATGCCAGCGAAATGAGTCCAGGATCCAGCACCGAAAGTTAGCTTTTAATGGGTTGAGGAAAAATCCCGGAAAAAACCTCAATCAGGTAACCTTTCCTAAACAGGATTTGAACCCGGGTCCGCTTGTTTCACGGTCAGGCAGACTAATACTTACTCCAGAGCGGTGGACTCTTTTTTTGTTATTATTACTGTGTTGTTTTTGTGCTATCTTTTATCTTTCAATATATATATTTGTATTTGTACGATTTAAATTTCAATAAATCTAAATCTAAAAAAAGAAAATCATGCCGCACTCTCTGGGTTATGGCCTCTGTAGCCCCTAATAATAAGACAGCTATAGCAACAGTACAATATTTCAGAAACAATAATTCTATCTTCATAGTTTTAACTGACTAAATTGACCGGAGCTTTGTTAATAATGTGAGAAGCTGGAAAATATATCTGTTATCTGGTGCGTATTCAATACTGGGACAAAAGAATGCACTTGCCCGAGCGCCGCCCCACAAAAAGAGACATTCTTGCGGCTGACTGCACATTCATTCAAGCATCACTGCTCAAATTTCCTGAAATATGAACGATTTGAGGAGAGCAGAAACTGCACAGATGAAATTTCGTGGAATAGTTGTGGACTAAACTCTATTGATAGAAAGCATAACGGAGGATATTAGGAAGGGAACTAAAAAAAAAATGAATGAATTCTTGTGTTTTTATACAGAATGAACCGTAAGTAATGTCATTAATTACAGGGGGTTATTCTTTGAAATATTTCAAACAAAAAACTTTAATACAATTTTGCTCGTTTTTACTTTTCTTTAGCAGTGTTAATGACATGAGGGAGGTACTATAAGCACCACCCCATCCTATAATACCGTATTGTAATATGGCTTGTACAGGGACATCATTTTATTTTTACTTCAATTTTTATTGTACCTGAGTTTTGGAATGTACTTCACTCCCACCCCTTCTACTAGTAAACTTCCAACCGTTCACGACACAGAGCCGAGGGCGCGTAAGCAGTACTGAGTTACTGAGTATAGTACGTTTCAGAAATATGTTCGCGTTTTCCAGTGACGAAAGAGCTTTCAATATTGAATCATATTTTCGTACGGGTACTGTCGTCCGTTTCCCTATGTCGCATCCCGGTTTCCCCCACCTGCTTCTGTTCGCCCCTTTGTAAAGTCTAGTAGCTGGGCTATCTTAGCTCTTTTCTGAAAACATTAATTTCTGTTAGGAATTGGACGTCTACGTAATATTATTCAAGTGTTTAAAATAACTTAAATAAAAGGGCCTCCTTAAGTAATTAACTGTCACGTGATTCACCCCCCCCCTTTCTACAACCCTGCGACAAAACCACTTGAACGGACAGTAGACAGCATTTCTGAGTGATTTTATCTTTTCGGATCAGGCAGAAGTGAAGATTGAATTTACAGTACGTAAGGTACTCTTTTATAGAGTAGGTACAGAATTATTTCAACATGAGTTACTCGTACGAAGGACGAAACTGGTAATTGGAATTAGGTACAATAGTCTATAGTGCGATAATATGAACAAAAGAACTGAAGCCTGTATCAAAATGAACGGCCACCATTTTCTAAAATGTGTTTAAATATCCATATTATAATTATTTTTCAATTTAACTTCATTCTCTATATTGTACGCTAATGTGCTGTAACAGTACAATATACACTGCATAATTAATACGTCCGAATAGATAGCTCAATTCGTGTGTAAAACACTAAGTGTTAATACAGTACTGTATTTTGATTAAACAAAAACCTAATGAAAATTATCAAACTCAAAATTGCGATATTTCCTAGTTTACATAAATGGATGAACCACTTTTCTTCCCTCCTATACCTAGTAAAGTAATTTGTATTTTACGCCAGTATCATCGAACTCCGTCGTGGAAAGGGTAGCAAACGGTGTTTCCTGTTTCAATCGTTAATAGAAAGGTATAGCCAGGTTAATATTAAAAATGTTTGTAAAAATAAAATGATGTCCCTGTACTAATACGAGGTAAATCAGTCGTAAGGTATGGGCAGTCAAGTAATTTTGCACAGAAAAAGGACACGTTTATCCCGAAGTAAATGTTGGTAGATTATTATTCCGAGATACTTGACTTAAGGAGATTAATTTAGAATAGGACAGCTACAATTATCAGAAAAACAATTGGATGTATACATGTTTTATATTCTGAAGTATAACGTCAGAGATCGCAGGTCAAGTTATCAGATGCGAACTGATGCAAAGTGACACTGCCGTCGCCATGGCAGGTGATACAATTCACTCAACCGAGCTGATCTGAAAGGGAAATCTGGAGCGGGTTACAAAGGAAATGGCGTTTCTCCACGGGAAGTGCGAGTGAGCGAGTCTCAGTGCAACGGCACATTTATTATTAATAATGGCCACCGTGGGGCTACGTCTTCGTCTGAATAACTCATGAACGCGGAAAAAGCTGCTGTGCTTTACCTCAAGCATTAACAACAGGGCTATACAGCTTCTAAGTTATGGACAGCATTACGACGTCACTAGCGCTGCAAAAGGATAATCAGGTGTCACGGTAAAGCAAAATTAGATTAGATATACTTACTTATGGCTTTTAAGGAACCCGGAGGTTCATTGCCGCCCTCACATAAGCCCGCCATCGGTCCCTATCCTGAGTAAGATTAATCCAGTCTCTGCATCAAATACATTTTAATATCCTCCCATCTACGTCTCGGCCTCCCCAAAGGTATTTCTCCCTCCGGCCTCCCAACTAACACTCTCTATGCATTTCTGGATTCGCCCATACGTGCTACATGCCCTGCCCATCTCAAACGTCTGGATTTAATGTTCCTAATTATGTCAGGTGAAGAATACAATGCGTGCAGTTCTGCAGTATGTAACTTTCTCCATTCTCCTGTAACTTCATCCCTCTTAGCCCCCAAATATTTTCCTAAGCACCTTATTTTCAAACACCCTTAACGTATAATCCTCTCTCAAAGTGAGAGTTCAAGTTTCACAACAATACAGAACAACCGGTAATATAACTGTTTTATAAATATCTAATATCAGCTTCTTCGAAAACAGACTGGATGACAAAGGCATTTCAACGGAATAACAGGCATTTCCCATATTTATTCTGCGCTTAACTTCCTCCCGTATACTGTTACTGTTGTTCCAAGGTATTATTAGATCCACTGCCGAAAAATAATAGTTACACGTTATGGGTTAATCCATGTGACTCAAGTGTCGAAAATAATTTGTTGACATTTCAATATTATTTTAGAGTGTACTTACTTACTGGCTTTTAAGGAACCCGTAGGTTCATTGCCGCCCTCACGTAAGCCCGCCATTGGTCCCTATCCTGAGCAAGATTAATCCAGTCTCTACCATCATATCCTACCTCCCTCAAATCCATTTTAATATTATCTTTCCATCTACGTCTCGGCCTCCCCAAAGGTCTTTTTCCCTCCGGCCTCCCAACTAACACTCTATATGCATTTCTGGATTCGCCCATACGTGCTATATATCTTGCCCATCTCAAACGTCTGGATTTAATGTTCCTAATTATGTCAGGTGAAGTATACAATGCGTGCAGCTCTGCGTTGTGTAACTTTCTCCATTCTCCTGTAACCTCATCCCTCTTAACCCCAAATATTTTCCTAAACATCTTATTTTCAAACACACTTAATCTCTGTTCCTCTCTCAAAGTGAGAGTCCAAGTTTCACAACAATTCAGAACAACCGGTAATATAACTGTTTTATAAATATCTAATATCAGCTTTTTTGAAAACAGACTGGATGACAAAGGCTTTTCAACGGAATAACAGGCATTTACCATATTTATTCTGCTCTTAACTTCCTCTCAAGTGTCATTTATATCAAGGTATTATTAGATCTATTGTCGAAAAATAATACAGTTACACATTATGAGTTAATCCATGTGACTCAAGTGTCGAAAATAATTTGTGGACATTTCAATATTATTTTAGAGTGTACTATCAGTTGGAATTATATGAAACTTTTAAAGAAATGCGAATAACAGGAGGGAAAAACTAGAGTGCCAATAGATAGCAACGATCCAATTTAAAAACAATATCAACAATAGCGCAACGACCTCACAATTAAAACTTTTATATGTAATGTACAGGGCGGAAAATAAGTTGGATTATTCTTTGAGATATTTCAAACAAAAAGTTTAATACAATTTTGCTCGTTTTTTCTTCTTTTTCTAGGTACAAATTCTTGGATATGAAACATTTCATAGCGTGTTTGGGAAAGCCATTGATTTAATTCCCAATATGCTCAGTCAATTTAAGAGAGCAGTGTATTATGATAAGAAATGATTGAAAATATTTTAGTTTTTTCCTTCAAATGTGCAGAAATTTGATCCGAACAAATGTAACATTTTTGAATTCCTATTCGAGGCCCGCAGAAGATGCTTCTTTTTCAATTAAAAGCTTCCTTGGCCGTTGCTATCCTCCTTTTGACTTCCTGGCAGCAGCTCATGTTACTGCTTATAGTACACCCCAAGTATTTGAAGCTGTGCACTTGCTCTACTGTCTCATTTAGAATCCGCAAGTTTACCTTCTTTATTTTTCTTCCTTTGACCACGTTCTTCGTCTTATTTGCATTTATCTTCATCCCATACTGCTCACAGCTGTCATTTAGCTCCAGTAGCATATCCCTTAGTATAATTTCTTCTTCTGCTAACAATACGATATCATCAGCAAATCTAATGCACTTTATTTTTCTTCCTCCTACTATCACTCCTCCCATGTTCTGAAAACAGTTATTTACTAAATCCTCCAAGTAGATGTTGAACAGGATGGGTGATAAAGGGCATCCTTGTCATACTCTTCTCCCTATTTCACTTGCTTCTGACATTTATTCTCCTATCCTGGCTTTGACTCGTTTCATATGAAGATTTTTAAAGAACCTTCTCTCTTTTCAATTCACAACCATTTTCTTTAGGATCCGCATCAGTTTATTCTGATCCACTCCGTCAAACGCTTTTCCTAAGTCTACAAATACTATATCCACTTCTTTATTCTTCTGTAGGTATCTTTCGCCGACTGTTCGCAGCAGTCTAATTGTATGTCTCGTACCTTTTCATTTCCTGAAGCCAAACTGTTCTTCCATCTTAGAATATAAACGTCGATTCAGTATTCGCAGGAGAATCTTTGCCGAGTGCGATATCAGACTGATATTTCTCTTCATTCAAATCACTAAGGCTTCTACGATTTTGTAGCTAAGAAGCTGAATTTTTCTGCATATTCACTATACTATATGTTTAACAACTTTGTGCATAAATTTTTTCCTAACTTTCAAACTTTTAGAAGATACAAAAATAAGTGACATGAGAAAGAGAATTAAAGAAAATGTTGGGATTATTTTACAAATTATTTTTTGTTCTATAATTTGGCCTCATTAAAAAAAACAAATGCACAATTTTCTTCCTAACAAGCTGTGGTGTAATATTAGTACATTGTGCAACGAGCCTATAATGGTAGTAATTAAGACGCGAGTATGTTTATGAAACGAGCGCAAGCGAGTTTCATAATTTTCATACGAGCGTCTTAATTAACATTATAGTCATATTATACGACTTTTTATGCTCGACCATATTTCTAACTCGAAATTATTCATAAGTATTCATGTTATTTTTTTCTGACTGGGGAGCGGAACTGACCTTGTGCAATATCTCGTAAATTGTGAGATATGCGCAGACGCGAAAGTATTGATTTTTTTCCGAGAAACAAATATCATTGACCGTGATATAATCTAGAGAGTAAAATAAACATTAATCTTGATATAACCTTGAAATTGATTTAGACATTGAAAAAGAGATGAAAAATTGAATTTATTTGAATATTATTTACAATTAACGCTAATTATAGTAACAGAACATAACCTTCTGCGACAGTATTGGATTTCCAGCCTCCGTGACGTTTCGCTAGTTGTCTTTCGATTGCATATCCGAGAATAATCGATACTTGCGCTTTCATATTGCTACAATGGTGTTTTCTGATTGGTGGAACACCTGAACTTTAATGAATAGGTGTACTTTAATGAGGTCCATTAAAGGGCTACTACCAGGTGTATAATTACTACATTTCGGCATGGTCGAGCATAAAAAATTTTTTCATAATTACTAAATGGAATTTGTTCTGGCATGAGAAGTAGAATTTTGGAAAAAAATCCCCCCTTTTTAAATTGAATAACTGAAAAAATAAGTGTATGATGAAAACCAATTTTGATCATTCTTTTTAGGTTGCTAAGATACATAATGTATATGAAAAATGAAAGCTGTATCTTAAAAAATGTAGAAAATTTCATTTTTTCTATAGACTTCCCAAAGTTTTATTCGTGCTTCGCGGGAGAGTCTACTACGTAGGTGTGTTTTGTTTGGGAGCTGGCAGATCGTGACTATGTTATTACATCATACTATAGTACTGTTATTAAAAGTAGACTTACTGGTGCTCCCATTATACTTCTTACGTTGCAGGAGGAAATCTGTAATCTACATTTCTAAGTGAAAGGAAGTGCTGAATTTCAAAAGTGTTTCTGTTATTTTAGATTGTAGTTAGTAACAATATTCTTAACTTTTTGGCGAGTTTACAGGAAAATAACTTCTCACTTTATAGGTACCCTTGTTTGGTAAATATGACACAGTTTTCTGCACTCGAAACTATTTTATATCTCATGCTGGACCATGCCGAAATGTAGTAATTATACACCTGGTAGCAGCCCTTTAATGGACCTCATTAAAGTACACCTATTCATTAAAGTTCAGGTGTTCCACCAATCAGAAAACACCATTGTAGCAATATGAAAGCGCAAGTATCGATTATTCTCGGATATGCAATCGAAAGACAAGTAGTTGTGTTACTATAATAATTAGCGTTAATTGTATATATTCAAATAAATTCAATTTGTCATCTCGTTTTTCAATGTCTAATTCAATTTCAAGGTTATATCAAGATTAATGTTTATTTTACTCTCTAGATTATATCAAGGTCAATGTCGACATTTGTTTCTCGGAAAAAAATCAATACTTTCGCGACTGCGCACATCTCAAAATTTACGAGGTATTGCACAAGGTCAGTTCCGCTCCTCAGTCAGATAAGAATAACATGAATACTTATGAATAATTTCAAGTTAGAAATATGGTCGAGCATAAAAAGTCATATGAAACTTGACTATAATGGTAATTAAGACGCTCGTATGAAAATTATGAAACTCGCTTGCGCTCGTTTCATAAACATACTCGCGTCTTAATTACTACCATTATAGGCTCGTTGCATAATGTACTATTGTGACCATAATGGAGTTACTTAAAGAATTCAGAAACAGTAAATTACTTCCAATATGACTAACGGTTCTGCAGATAGTTTTGTTGAACTATACAGCGCCGTGCAAAGATGGCATGTGTGCGAGACCACGCCCCATGTAATGGTGATGGCTTATAATTTGATATGCCTAGCTTTGACTTCATGTTGGACAGAATAATGATCCTCTAATATCAGAAGTTTGAAGAATAGCAAATGAGGGTTAGCAGTAAAGTCCAGCTTCAAAGTACTTGTCCTATTCGTCCATAAATTATTATGACAGCTATAAGTAACATGAAGATATGGTAATGTTTGCCATGCTGCACTCATGTTTAATTTCTTACTCTTACGACTTTCCGTCCTGTATTGAGCCTCGCCCTCATACTTCGTGCTTCCTCATTTCTCTGTCAGAAACTTCGCGACTGTTCTGCAGAGATTGTGGTTCCAATCGAGACTAGCTACTTCATGGAGGAGAAATAGTGGATCGAGAATTTCTCTTAGAGTCGTCTCATTCCAGAGACAGATTTCAGCGTCAAACGTTTAAGCAGAACGCTATGCGATTAAAATGATGCCATTTTCTTGCGATGCCACAGGAGAACAAGTGTAAATGGTTTTTCAGACGGTCCGTCTCGCTCTATTCCCTATAATGTTCCTTGTGGTTTTTCAGACGGTCCGTCTCGCTCTATTCTCTATAATGTTCCTTGTGGTTTTCCACGCCGTCCGTCTCGCTCTATTCTCTATAATGTTCCTTGTGGTTTTCCACGCGGTTCGTCTCGCTCTATTCTCTATTTAATGTTCCTTGTGGTTTTCCACACGGTCCGTCTCGCTCTATTCTCTATAATGTTCCTTGTGGTTTTCCACACGGTTCGTCTCGCTCTATTCTCTATTTAATGTTCCTTGTGGTTTTCCACGCGGTCCGTCTCGCTCCATTCTCTATTTAATGTTCCTTGTGGTTTTCCACACGGTCCGTCTCGCTCTATTCTCTATTTAATGTTCCTTGTGGTTTTCCACACGGTCCGTCTCGCTCTATTCTCTATAATGTTCCTTGTGGTTTTTCAGACGGTTCGTCTCGCTCTATTCTCTATAATGTTCCTTGTGGTTTTTCAGACGGTCCGTCTCACTCTATTCTCTATTTAATGATCCTTGTGGTTTTCCACGCGGTCCGTCTCGCTCTATTCTCTATAATGTTCCTTGTGGTTTTCCACACGGTCCGTCTCACTCTATTCTCTATTTAATGATCCTTGTGGTTTTCCACACGGTCCGTCTCGCTCTATTCTCTATTTAATGTTGCTTGTGGTTTTCCACACGGTCCGTCTCACTCTATTCTCTATTTAATGTACCTTGTGGTTTTCCACACGGTTTGTCTCGCTCTATTCTCTATTTAATGTGCCTTGAAGTGCCGCTCGCGATGCTATACTTATTTTTTTGAAAGATGGGACATGACAGTTAAGCGGCCGAGCTTGGTACTACCGTGCTATGTTGCCAATATGGACTACCATGCTGTCAGCTGATGGAAGCTAGCAATTGACGTTAGGATGGCTGACGTTAAAACATTCAATGACAGTTGACGCGAAGGTAAGAAAACAATACAAAAATCGACAGAGAATCAAACACGAAACGTACCAATGCTAACATTGTGTGCACAATAAATTTCTCCAAGAGAGCTATTAAGCACTCGCCAAATGAGAACGGTAAGTTTAGCAACTCAACCGTTGTTACCATGGGAACAGGCCTTCCACGCTATGTGACATTCAGTTGTTTTTGCGATCGTAACGCTCCTGTCACGTCCCATCTTTCAAAAAAACAAGTATACAGCTTACCAGCAATGGATTGCGGCCAATCTGTTCCCCGACGTCCCCTGCATAGTGCGGTAACTTTTCGCTGCCTCTCTCTGTATTTAAAATCGAAAATTGTCCCACATAACTCCTCTGTTGCTTACTTTTAATTTTGTGATTATGACCTGTCCTTGAGTAATACTAATACTTAGGCCTGGGTTTTCTAATTCGATCCCCTATGTCTGTTCACGTACTATGCACTATAAACGCCTTAATAATGAAGCTAGAGTGCTCCAACTTAGTTCATAAACTCTTTCACAATCATGGCCCTTGCCACGTTTTATGAATTCTGCCGTCGTTTTCCTCCTTTTTATGCCCTTTCAAGATAATATATTTGTTTTACTCTGTGTGTATCCCAGCATATGGCCACATACTCCATTAGCGGGCGAAATAAAAAGTTATTGACTGAGGAAATCATTAATATGGTGTGTGGGCCGTGATTTTCCGGCTTCGTTATATCTGAGAATTTCCTCTTTTATTTTTACTAGTTTTCACAGCTCAGTTAATTCCAGTCACCCATAGAAATTGTGAAGTTCTATCTTGTATTTCATGTCTGGAAAAATTGTTTCGTGTAGTTGATTTCCAGATAAAATTTATTTTTAAATACTGATCCGTTTTTAATTGCGCGTGTACAGTGTTCGGGGATTTTGTAATACAAAAAAATGTGAGCTGTTTAAATGGTGGCTGTTTGAGCAGCAATTAGTTCATATACCGATCACGATAATTATATCAGTACCGTACAATAAAATTTAAAAACTTGGCAAAGTCAATAAGCTGAAAAAATACTTAATCCGATTTAAAATATTCCGTAATTGTTTTCATTGCTAGTAACAGGAAAGCTGCTGGTTCCTACTGCACAGCGTGTACTGGGGTATTACAGCTCTCCCTTCACGATTTCTTAATGCCGCGATGAGTCACAAGGACGTTTGTGCGTTACTTATCGTAACAGAAAATGTGGAAATGCTGTTTGCAGGCAGGCTTTGACGCAGTCCAAGAGCATAAGGCAGGTAAACAAGGAAGCTATCGTCCTGGAAACGTGCCAGCTTTTACTGAGATAGTCATGCTGAAAAATAATATATGGGTGGATATTCCGCAGCTCAATAAAAAATACTGTGGAGATAGAAAAAGAGAGGGGACAGCAGAGAGAGAAAATCCTGTGCAGTTACACGTTCCCGGTAGAATTGAGATTTTGTCATTAATCCCAATCAGCGAAACTAGTTCTTCAAAATATACCGCTATGCATACCAACTACACACATTCTGTTTCATTTTCCGCACTGCTGACGTGAAATATTTAATGTTACTTTTTTCATTTGTTATCCTTAAGAGACTCATAAGTACATATACTAGGTATACAGGATGAGTAAAAAGTATCGAACAATGCTTGTAACTTTCTTATTTCTAATTTATGAAGAAACTATTTATACAAAAAACATTAGAGATTTATATAAGGGCATAAAGGAATTCAAGAATGGATATCAGGCAAGGGTAAACGTGATCAAGGATGTCAAAAAATGTGAAAGTTAGAATTTATAAATCAGTTATATTACCGGTTGTTCTGTATGGTTGTGAAACTTGGACTCTCACTTTGAGAGAGGAACATAGATTAAGGGTGTTTGAGAATAAGGTGCTTAGGAAAATATTTGGGGCTAAGAGGGATGCAGTTACAGGAGAATGGAGAAAGTTACACAACACAGAACTTCACACATTGTATTCTTCACCTGACATAATTAGGAACATTAAATCCAGACGTTTGAGATGGGCAGGGTATGTAGCACGTATGGGCGAATCCAGAAATGCATATAGAGTGTTAGTTGGGAGGCCGGAGGGAAAAAGACCTTTAGGGAGACCGAGCCGTAAATGGAAGGATAATATTAAAATGGATTTGAGGGAGGTAGGATATGATGATAGAGACTGGATTAATCTTGCTCAGGATGGCGGGCTTATGTGAGGGCGGCAGTGAACCTCCGGGTTCCTTAAAAGCCAGTAAGTAAGTACTATTTATACAAAAGTTGTAGAATATCAAAGAAGGAATATTTTGAACATACTTTCAAATACTATGCTTTTCATTTATAAAAGGTATGTCAATGAGTCTATTTTTTAAAATGGCACCATGTACTTATTTTCCATTTTTGGATTCTTCAGGTCTCAGTGCGTACAAAATTATATTTTTTTCGCCATTTATAAAACTATTATTTTTTTTAATTACCTTTTTTTGATAACATATATGTACTGACCAAAGGGAAATTTTAATGCTTCAGTACATCAATTTGAGGAGAGAATGTTTGCTTGTAAGCTAGCCAAAGTCTTTTATTCAGAGATAGGCCTACTTATTCGAAAGACACTGCATAGCCATCTTTACTAATCTTCACTTGTTTCTCCTCTCCTTTTATTTGAGTCTTGACACGCCACGGTCACTAATGCTGGAACTTTTTGCTAATCTGTATTCTAGAGTATATTGCGACTCTAGAATACAGGTAAGTAGCTAAAAAAAACCATGCCGTAACGTTGCCAGAAATCAAGGGCAATTGTACAGAAAAGTTTCGAAAAATACCTTTCATTCGCTGTTTTTTTTTTTCTTTTACAAAGGAAAGTACAATAAAATTTTTGGTCCAGGGAAAATAATCGTCTTTATTCGCTGATCAAATACATTATTCATTTTAACTTGAAATTTTGCAACAACATCTATTAAGCTAATCATAGTCTTAGGTCCAGGGATAATTTTTCTGAATACACTGAATATCCATCTTTACTGAACTTCACTTGTTTCTGTTCTCCTGAGGTTCGAGGCTCGACATGGCACGGTCACTAATGCTGGAACAGTTGCTTATCTATATTCTAGACTTCTAGGGCCGTATTCAAGACATTCTTAGCGCAGGCTTCCGGTGGATGATCAGCGTTTTTCGTATTCATAAACCAGTGTTAGCGATAGGATATGATTTGAATTCTGTACTAGTAACCAGTGGATAGCCGGGGCTAGTTTAGCACGCTCGTAGCGCGTGCTGCGAAATGTCTATGAATAGCGCCCCTAGAGTTTAGCGTCAGTTATTCCGAGATAATTAAATGTATAATCGCATCATCAGTATCGCACCAAACCACACAATGCATTGTTATAGTTGCCTCGTTTAATTATTAGGCAGCGGCACTCCTTTTAAGATTTGTAGGTCTTTATTGCATGCACCGATAATAAAATGAAAATGCGACGTTGTCACGTCTTGTTTGTTGCTGCTATATATTAATATAACATGGATATGGGCTAGGCTTAATTGCTCAAAGCATGAGTTAATTTGAAGATTATTTATATTATTTAGATTATTTATTTTAAATTAATTATTTAAAGAACTGTAATATAATTAATTTTCACTGTGAACTAGAACAAGACACACTGCTAAAATTTGCAACTCTGGTTTATACACTCCGCGTGGAGTTATTGGAGCGGCCTTCAAAAGACTTGACAATAGACAGCGCGACATAATTAGAATTATTGAAACTACAAAGCTTCCGTCCTCTTTGACACCGCTAGCCTACTAATTGAACGTGGCTACTTTACACCTCATCATGCAATGGTTCTTGTTTAATTTAAGTCTCGATGAATAAACCAGTGTTTAATATTTTGTGATGTGGTAATTGTTTTTGTGTAATAATACTGATTGTTTTTGTTACTTTTTCTTTGCAAGCTGAAGGAAAGGAAAATAATCAAGGTATGTATCTTGAAAGTAGTTGGTAGATTTGCGAATAATGGTAACATGAATTTCTGAACAATGTCGCTTGTTTCCACATTTTTAAAGATGTCATGTGTCCGCTGTTTAGATTCTAGTGACAACACTAATCTAAGACTCTTTCGTAGTATTTAATCTACTGGTAGCACATAGGCGGAGTTATGGGGAGGCATGGGGGGGGGCACTGCCCCTCCAAGCTTGGCCGAACTCTTTTTTTTTTTTTCTATTAACGTTATAAAATATTGAATTCAAAAGATTTTTCTTGCTTTTTTATGATTAAGTTTCTGTGCTTAAATTGACGAATTAATGTCTTCAGACCATGTGCCTGGACTATAATATTTATTTTAAATTTCTGAATGTTTAAGAATTTCTATACCTCATTTTTAAAGAATGGAATCACTGTAATGTTTTTTTGTAACACCCTGTACTCATGTGTTAGAGCTCTGCAGGTGTCCCGGCATGGCTCAGTTGGTTAAGAGCACTCAGCGCGCACAGCTGAGAGGTCCTGGGTTCGATTCCCGGTGCCGGTACGAATTTTTCTCGTACTTAATGGTAATAAAACAAACTGACTAGTTCACACTAGTCATGTAATATACAATGAGGTGGGCGAGACCTCATTCATATTTGATACACCTATCGCTTTACTTGCTTCCAGTAAAATTCCCGTGTTTTCCCTAATCGTTTGTGGATTTTCTCCTAACATATTCACGTCATCCGCATAGACAAGCAGTTGATGTAACCCGTTCAATTCCAAACCTTGTCTGTTATCCCGGACTTTCCTAATGGCATACTCTAGAGCAAAGTTAAAAAGCAAAGGTGATAGTGAATCTCCTTGCTTTAGCCCACAGTGAATTGGAAACGCATCTGATAGAAACTGACCTATACGTTTCACTGAGACACACTTTATTTTACAATACCTTTATTAAATGATCAATTCAGATATACTGTACCAAGGTCAAGCTATAATGGGGGAGGAGATACATGATGTCCCCCATAATCTCATTATATGGGGATTCTATGGTTTTACTTTGCCCCCCCCCCCCAAGGAAACGGTTCTCTCTCCGCCTATGTGGTAGCATGTTAGTTTATAACCTATACATGTATGTGTTTATTTAATGCATGGAAATAATTGAAGTACTTACTGAAAGCAGTTTACAAGCTGATTACTGAAGTACGGTGCAAGATCACCCACGTAAACATTAAATAGTTCCACAGTTCCAGTTACATAGGTTATAATATGAATCAATACATACGAATAAATAAGGTCGAACAAAACACTGTCATGTCATAATTCAATTGTCTTCCATTAACCTTTACTGTATATCTGTTGCTAGGCATTTGGTTCACCACTGCATACGAGATCGTCAAGGTCGGGACAATCTGCGATAGAAAGACAGAGCGACTTTTAAATTTCAATATGACGCGATATCTATCGACAAAATCTCGAAAGTCTTTCATCGTCATTATCCTCGTCGTCGTCGTCGTCTTTATGTGGCTCAAGATTTTGCTGCTAGATATTGTGCTTTCATTAGCATTTATCTATTTTCTCTTTTATCAGTGAAACTAGCGCACTTGTCCAGATGGGCTATTCCATCTCAAATCGACCGAAATATAGAGAAAATTGACCTTGCAATTTTTAAATACAATGAAACTTTTTCTGTCCGTTGACAACTGTGATACAATGATTTGTGCAAAGTTTGAGGCATCAGAACTTCATAGTGTTTAAATCTGAAATATTTAAATTTATCGTATTTTCATAAAATTAGCAACTTTAAACTGTTGTGGCTCCGAAACCCTTTCACCCAATGATCAAAATCATGGTTTATTTTGATGCTGAGAAATTAAAGTTTATATTGACATGTAAACAGTTTTTCTTACTTTTTATGGAAATGGAGAATTTTAGATTTTTCTTCATTAAGACGCCTTTGACCACGAAAAAATAGTTTTAAAATATATGGTTAGATTCCGCATTGAAAGTACAAATAAACACATATTTTTTACTGGTGCATCGTTGATAAGAAAGTATTGAAAATATCAAATAAAGAAAATAAATAGTACGCGCGTGAAGTAACCAGCTGACTGTGAGGCGGGAGCTAGCCGAGATAAGCAAGGCCAAGAGACAAACACGTGATGTTTCGTCTAGTAGCGCATAGCTGGGATAGCTTTATCACAAGTTTTCATAAACACAGGAATAAAATGACGCCCAACCTCGCTTATCTTCAGCTCTCGGCCAGTGCGTGTGGTATTGCGCCGTTCAAGTCTAGGCGTGTGAAAATAATTTATTTAATACCCTCGAAACTTATTGCCATACCACTAAGCAACAATGCCGAATACCTCTTAATAATGCAAGGTTTTTCTCAATATTTTTTACATTTTTACAAATTGGCAAAAATCCTACAAGTAAGTAAAATCAGATTATCTATCTCTCTGTCTGTACCATAAAAATAAGGATTACTTCTTAACATAACCTACCAAATGTCAGCTTCAAAATGAGCTCCCGTTCAATGTTCTGCAGTAAATGGTTCCAGAGTTCCGAGCGCTGAAAGAGGCTTTTTTTTTTTTATATAATACACTAAATTTGTCGCTCAATAGTACGAAAACCGTTTGACTTTCGATAGTATATTTTTGAAAATGCACTCTCCTCAGCACTTTGTATAAATAGGGAAAAAATTAGAGTATTAAAAAATGCGAGGTTTTTTACTGATCGATTTCATATGGAATAGCCCAGATGTATCGAATGTCCCATAAGTCTGGAACCATAGACGAATTACAGTTTTTCTTTGTCCATAGGACAACTGAATAATGTTTTTAAGTAAAGAGGAACGTATTCAACTGATCCTGCTTATTGGCGGCCGTAATCACAGAGAGGTTGCCCATGAATGTAATGCTTTGCACCCAGTTTCTGATGGAAACACAAACAAGTCGTAATTCATTGCCCCCGATCATAGGATGATGGATGAGGACGATGACGATGACGAGTTGAATTTTGACGTGGGTAGAAAATGGGCGGTAAATTTTGCTAGGAGCCTTCTATTTTATTCCGAAATGGGTTCCTTTCACGTGCTATAGAATTTCGTTTAAAAATTCACCATTCTCTTTCTGATTTGAACTCACGAATTTCGAATATAATTTTATTATAAGTTTGGAAACTATTAGTTCACTAAGAACGATTAAAAATATAATAATTGTACCAGCCTGATTATAATAATCATGCTGAAAGGAAAAAAAAATTAAAATAAATAAATAATAATTTCTGTTAAGCTGTTTATAACAAATAAAATTAAAATATATAGTAATAATAATAATAATAATAATAATAATAATAATAATAATAATAATCCATGGCGCTACATCCCTTTTAAGGGGAGAGGATATATATATATATTTTCCTATTTGGTGTAAAATATTATTTTTTTGTATGTAGAGACCTCATAGCTGTGGCAACTCAACCAAATACAAATATTAAAAAAAAAAATTATTTGGGGCCCAAATTTGAAAAAAATATATATATACCCAATGCAAGATTGTACTAAACCCGATATATCTAAATCGTTTTTAAAGATAGATTCAAACAGTTTTTGCAATGTATTTGCAAAAGCATGTTCTACAAACTGTCTGTAACAGAATTTTGATATTAGTCCCTACGTGTGTAAAATAAATAATTAAAATGTAATAACAATTTTCTGATTTCCTTTCTTGCAAACAAACGGACGTATTTTTAAAATGAAATCAATTAACAAAATTCTGTTACAGAGAAAAGTTTCCTAATAGTCTAAAGAATGTGTGTTCTAAATTCCATTTATGTATCTTTAACAGTTCAGAAATTATATCTATTTTTGTCTGGCAATGTAGAAATGAAAATGAAGTTACTGGAAACCGATAAAAGCGGGCGTGTGATTTAAAAATGCATAGCGCAGGAAGTTTAAAAATGACGTCTCAACATCCAATAAGGGCACAAATACCTACAAAATGTTATGCAATGCATTCCACACATATCAAAGGGTATTTTAAAGATTTTTTTTTATTTAATTTACCGGAAACACCAATAAAAGTGGGCTAGTGATTTAAAAATCCATAACGCAGGAAGTTTAAAAATGGCGACTCAACATCCGATAAGGGCACAAATACCCACAAAATGTTATGCAATGCATTCCACACATATCAAAGGGTATTTTAAAGATTTTTTTTTATTTAATTTACCGGAAACAACAATAAAAGTGGGCGAGTGATTTAAAAATCCATAACGCAGGAAGTTTAAAAATGGCGACTCATCATCCGATAATTTAATTTAATTTTATTTTATTTAAATTCAAATATATAGAATAAATAAATATAATTACAAAACAAACAAAGAGAAATACAAATAAAATAATACAAGCAATATAAAAAGAAGATACAGTAGTAAGGGAACAAATTTCCACAAAATGTTATGCAATGCATTCCACACATATCAAAGGGTATTTTAAAGAATTTTTTTTATTTAATTTACCGGAAACAACAATAAAAGTGGGCGAGTGATTTAAAAATCCATAACGCAGAAAGTTTAAAAATGGCGACTCAACATCCGATAAGGGCACAAATACCCACAAAATGTTATGCTATGCATTCCACGTATATCACAGGGTATTTTAAAGATTTTTTTTTTTTTTAAATTTACTCATTTTTCACCAAAAAATACCATCCTCTCCCCTTAAGGACCCAGCTGACTGCTGGCCTCACCACATGTCAAAGTGGAGATGGACGATCATCAACCAGAATGGAGGTATCGTGTGGTTAGCATGGTGATCCCCCCCAGCCGTTATAGCTCGCTTTCGTAATCGGATTTCGCTACCTATCGTAGCTCTCCAAGTGCATCACGATGCTGGGTGGGCAAAATTAATATATATCTATGTAAAATATAAATAAAAGTAAATTATAAAAGATCTGCTGAATGTGTCGGCTCACTTTCTGAGAGTTTTCTACACCCCTGTATAGCTCATGTTCTTCCTGAAGAGCCATAAAATCTTACTTTCTGTTGTGAATGGCAATGAACTGGCTAACATGGTTTGTAGGTTTCTTTCTCAACGAGTCTCTTTGGAGAGATTCTTCTAAGAGGAGCAGAGGGATATAGCAATTTAGAGCATCACTAAATTTAGTTACTGCCATCGTAAGGGCTGCATTTTCTTGTATTGCTTTGTTCCTGCATATGTGCTGGAAAAAGAAGATTAGGTTTAAGGCACATCTATGCACGTGTTTTATCTTTGGAGAAGGGATAAGACGCGCTAGTTAAAGCACAGTTTCCAGTTTTTACATTAAAATAATACAAAATTCTACACAGTCTTCAGATTTCTGTTACTTGAAAACCACAATAGAAGCCTGATTCTGATTTGTAAATTAAAGAGAACTGTTAAAAAGAACTGAAGAAAAGACAGACCACCGACCTATATAATCCAGCAAGTTTTAACCAAATAAACACGCTGCGTAAGAGATTATTGCATGTTTGCCAACATCGGTACAATTGGCCATGATAGACAGTCGACAGTCGATAGACATGCTTGAATTTGGTATTCTCAAGAAACTAGTTCTCTTAATTAATATGTGTCTCAGTGAAACGTACAGCAGAGTTCGTATACGTCAGTTTGTCAGATGCGTTTCCAATTCACAGTGGGCTAAAGCAAGGAGATGCACTATCACCTTTACTTTTTAGCTTTGCTCTAGAGTATGCCATTAGGAAAGTCCAGGATAACAGAGAGGGCTTGGAGTTGAACGGATTACATCGGCTGCTTGTCTATGATGATGACGTGAATGTGTTAGGAGAATATCCACAAACGATTAGGGAAAACACGGGAATTTTACTGGAAGCAAGTAAAGAGATAGGTTTGGAAGTAAATCCCGAAAAGACAAAGTAGGCCTATATGATTATGTCTCGTGACGAGATTATTGTACTAAATGGAAATATAAAAATTGGAAATTTAGCTTTTGAAGAGGTGGAGAAGTTCAAATATCTTGGAGCAACAGTAACAAATATAAATGATACTCGGGAGGAAATTAAACACAGAATAAATATGGGAAATGCCTGTTATTATTCGGTTGAGAAGCTTTTATCATCCAGTCTGCTGTCAAAAAATCTGAAAGTTAGAATTTATAAAACAATTATATATATCGGTTGTTCTTTATGGTTGTGAAACTTGGACTCTCACTTTGAGAGAGGAACATAGGTTAAGGGTGTTTGAGAAAAAGGTGCTTAGAAAAATATTTGGGGCTAAGAGGGATGAAGTTACAGGAGAATGGAGAAAGTTACGCATTGTATTCTTCACCTGACATAATTAAGAACATTAAATCCAGACGTTTGAGATGAGCAGGGCATGTAGCACGTATGGGCGAATCCAGAAATGCGTATAGAGTGTTAGTTGGGAAGACGGAGGGAAAAAGACCTTTGGGGAGGCCGAGACGTAGATGGGAAGATAATGTTAAAATGGATTTGAGGGAGGTGGGATATGATGATAGAGAATGGATTAATCTTGCTCAGGATAGGGACCAATGGCGGGCTTATGTGAGGGCGGCAATGAACCTCCGGCTTGCTTAAAAGCCAGTAAGTAAAAGAGTCGACAGTCGTGTTAGACAGATATATATTTCATGCTGGAGACATTAAAAAAATGTATAGCAACATCAAAACAAAATATACTACCAATTAATATTGCAACCATGGCTAACTATACCTTAATGATGGCGCGACTCACTTTTGGGCGAGAATTTTGTTTAAACCCAACCCCCCCCCCCTACTACCGTACCGATACTTAACCCCATTCGAAAAATACAAATCTTTGTAAAATCGAAGACAACGATAATTGTATTAAAAACCTGTAGGTACCATCTAATTTATAATCTTCAAGACGAGAAATCGGAATATGCAAACCTATTTTCCAAATTCTCTTTGCCTTCGTTGACTGCCTTCCTTGCCGATATATTTCATGGATGGCATTTAAGTGTGTTTAATAGCGACAGGCTCGTGTCAGTAAAAGAACTCCTGCGAGACAAAATTCCGGCACACCGGCGACGCTGATATAACCTCTGCAGTTGCGAGCGTCGTTAAATAAACCATAATTTTTATTTAATGGATATAATACAAAATGCAAGATCGAAGTAGGTGTAAGGCACAGCTTAAATTTTGGCCTAAGACTCTGTAATAATTTTATTAAGTGAAATGCAGATTTGAAATTATTGAATAACAAAATATTTAAAAAGAAAATACTCGACATATTATATAAGTAACATACATTTGGTATTTCTGTTTAAGTATTATTAGTTATTTTTCTGTTTATTGTGATTGACTATAATGCACGTATTCATATTGTATTTTTTTTGGGGTTATTTTACGACGCTGTACCAACATCTAAGTTATTTAGCGTCTGAATGATATGAAGGTCATAATGCCGGTGAAATGAGTCCGGGGTCCAGCACCGAAAGTTACCCAGCATTTGCTCGTATTGGGTTGAGGGAAAACCCCGGAAAAACCTCAACCAGGTAACTTTCCCCGACCGGGATTCGAACCCGGGCCACCTGGTTTCGCAGCCAGACGCGCTGACCGTTACTCCGCAGGTGTGGACTTCATATTGTATGTTGCTCACTTTTTTATCCTATATAATTTTATATATTATATCTATCATATCTTCAATATCTTCATTGTTATCTTTGTGTTGTCTCTGATACCTTCATTTCGTATACCTATGTTGTATTTGTTCACTTTTTTATATTGTTTTCTTTTACTTGGTTTTTTGACGACTCTGTGTCAACTACTGAGTTATTTGGTATTGATGGAATTGGTGGCATGGGGTTACCTGACATGTGCGTTACAGTTGGGAAAAACCCTCGGAAAAAATCGAACCAAATAGTAAGTCCAAGGGGGATTCGAACCCGCGCCCGAGCGCAGGAGGGAGAGTCCAGCTTTGTATCCCCTGAGCTAACGCCGTTGGAAAACGCACAAATTATTCTTGTTTTCCTCTCTTGTCAATAAATCAATCGACCATGCGTGTACACGGACTCTTTTGAAGATAGTAACAATGAATGTGCAATTTGTTATTTTCAAAGAAAGAAGAATGGCTCGCTTTCCAGCCCTTCCTTCCCCTTCGCGTCCCTTTCCTTCGCTACTCTCTTTCTCTGCCCAACATCGAAAATCTGCATTTAACGTTAAAAAGGAAATTTGTGTATCATAGTATTACACAACGGAATATATATTTTATGTATAGCATAGAGCCTACATGCTACGTATAATGAAATTTAATTTAAAATATCGCTGGAAATGCACAACCTCCCTTACCCATACGTAAAATAGAACTCTGTATATTGCAGAATAGCATCATAATAGATTGTAAAGACTGAAAATTGTAGTGTTACAAAAAGAAACCACAGTATTTATTGAATTGCTTATCTATTTACATAGAAAAGAAATTATCATGCCTTGAGTCAGCTCCATTTCACTCTACAAATCTCATCTTTATAACAGTCACTTGTTTTATATTTTGGCAAGAACATTACAGAAGCCTAAAGTTGTGATATCAAAACTGTGTTAATTGATAATACTTCTTGTACTGCCCGTTTTATTTTATTTTTATAATGTGATCAATCATCATCGTCATCATAATACAAAACATGGGTCTGAAATGTGGTCGTGATGGATGGATGGTTAGATGGATGGATGGATAGATGGATAGATGGATAGATGGATGGATGGATGAGTGGTTGGGTCCGTAAGTGGATGGATGGACGGATGAGTGGGTGAATGGATGGATGGACGGATGAGTGGGTGAATGGATGGATGCGTAGATGGATGGATGGTTGGGTGCATTGGTGAATGGATGGGTGGGTGGATGAGTGCATAGGTGGATGGATGGATGGATGGTTGGGTGAGTAGGTGGATGAATGGATGGGTGGATGAGTGCGTAGGTGGGTGAATGGACGGATGAGTGGGTGAATGGATAGTTGCGTAGATGGATGGATGGATGGTTGGATGCGTTGGTGAATGGATGGGTGGGTGGATGAGTGCGTAGGTGGGTGAATGGACGGATGAGTGGGTGAATGGATGGATGCGTAGATGGATGGATGGTTGGATGCGTTGGTGAATGGATGGGTGGGTGGATGAGTGCGTAGGTGGGTGAATGGACGGATGAGTGGGTGAATGGATGGATGCGTGGATGGATGGATGGTTGGGTGCGTTGGTGAATGGATGGGTGGGTGATGAGTGCGTAGGTGGATGGATGGATGGATGGATGGTTGGATGCGTTGGTGAATGGATAGGTGGGTGGATGAGTGCGAAGGTGGATGGATGGATGGATGGTTGGGTGAGTAGGTGGATGAATTGACGGATGAGTGGGTGAATGGATAGATGCGTAGATGGACGGATGGTTGGGTGCGTTGGTGAATGGATAGGTGGGTGGATGAGTGCGAAGGTGGATGGATGGATGGATGGTTGGGTGACTAGGTGTGGATGAATTGACGAATGAGTGGGTGAATGGATAGATGCGTAGATGGATGGATGGTTGGGTGCATTGGTGAATGGATGGGTGGGTGGATGAGTGCATAGGTGGATGGATGGATGGATGGATGGATAGATGGATGGATAGATGGATGGATGAGTGGTTGGGTCCGTAAGTGGATGGATGGACGGATGAGTGGGTGAATGGATGGATGGACGGATGAGTGGGTGAATGGATGGATGCGTAGATGGATGGATGGTTGGGTGCATTGGTGAATGGATGGGTGGGTGGATGAGTGCATAGGTGGATGGATGGATGGATGGTTGGGTGAGTAGGTGGATGAATGGATGGGTGGATGAGTGCGTAGGTGGGTGAATGGATGGATGCGTGGATGGATGGATGGTTGGGTGCGTTGGTGAATGGATGGGTTGGTGGATGAGTGCGTAGGTGGATGGATGGATGGATAGTTGGGTGAGTAGGTGGATGAATGGATGGGTGGGTGGATGGATGGGTGGGAGTATAGGTGGGTACGTAGATGAATGGAGGATGGATGGTTCAATGGGTGCATAGGTGGATGGATGGATGGGTGCGTAGGTGGATGAATGAATGGGTGGGTGGGTGGATGGATGGGTGGGTGGATGGGTGGGTGGATGGATGGGTGGGAGCATAGGTGGGTACATGGATGAATGGATGGATGGATGGATGGATGGGGATGGTTCAGTGAGTCCATAGGTGGATGGATGGATGGACAAATGGGTGAGTGAATGGACGGATGGATGTTTAGGCGGATAGATGGATGGATGGGTGGATGAATGGGAGCGTAGGTGGATAGATTGGGTAGATGGATAGGTGGATGGATGGGTGGATAGGTAGATGGCTGGATGGATAGATGGATGGATGGATGGATGGATGGGTGGATGATGGATGAATTTAGTGTGGGTCAGAGCACTATCACGTGTCTTACAGTAAATGTTCGATAAGTAACCTCTATATTCACTCCATGGGGATTAAGCAAAATTACAGTTCGTGAGCTAGAAGTGGTTGTAATTGCTTTCAGCAGACAACGAATGTTGTTGCACATTCCGCACGCTGCTGACTGCTTGCTCAGCGTCTTGGACGCCGTCCATCACTCAAAATATGTGTATTATGCATAATGCTCACAGAGTTGGAGCCTGTCCAATCTCCAGGTGATTTCTTGCCATATGAATGGCTTGACTTCGTATTTGTCGGTTACAATAGAATTTCAATCATATTGCACAGCGTATTGTAGCCATTACGAAAGTCCAGGAAAACAGAGAGAGCTTGGAATTGAACGGGTTACATCAGCTGCTTGTTTATGCAGATGATGTGAATATGTTAGGAAAAAAATCCACAAACTATTAGGGAAAACACGGAAATTTTACTTGCAGCAAGTAATAAGCTAGGTTTGGAAGTAACTCCCGAAAAGACAAAGTATATGATTATGTCTCGTGACCAGATTATTGTACGAAATGGAAACATAAAAGTTGGAGATTTATCCCTTGAAGAGGTGGAAAAATTAAAATACCTTGGAGCAACAGTAACAAATATAAATGATACTCGAGAGGAAATTAAGCGCAGAATAAATATGGGAAATGCCTGTTATTATTCCTTTGAGGAGCTTTTATCATCTAGTCTGCTTTCAAAAAAGCTGAAGGTTAGAATTTATAAAACAGTTATATTACCGGTTGTTCTTTATGGTTGTGAAATTTGGACTCTCACTTTGAGAGAGGAACAAAGGTTAAGGATGTTTGAGAATAAGATGCTTAGGAAAATTTTTGGGCTGAAAGGGATGAATTTACAGGGGAATGGACAAAGTTACACAACTGCACGCATTGTATTCATCACCTAACAGGAATTAAATCCAGATGTTTGAGATGGGCAGGGCATGTAACACGTATGGGTGAATCCAGAGATGCATATAGAGTGTTAGTTGGAAGACCTGAGGGAAAAAGACCTTTAGGGAGACCGAGACGTATATGGGAGGATAATATTAAAATGGATTTGAGAGAGGTGGGATATGATGGTAGGGACTAGATTAATCTTGCTCAGGATAGGGACCATAATAGCTTTCTTTTAATTTTTCCGAAGAGATAAATAATGTGGAAATACCATTCTACACAGGACACTATTATTCACTTAACAGAAGTGGAGTAACGGTTAACATGCCTTACCGTGAAACGAGCGGGCCTGGATTCAAACCCTGGTTTGGACAAGTTACCGGGTTGAGGTTTTTTCCGTGGTTTTCCATAACCCATTAAGAACAAATGCTGGGTAATTTTCGGCGCTGGACCGTGGACTCATTTCGCCATCTTTATCTCATTCAGACGCTGGATAACCATAGCAGTTAATAAAACGTAAATAAGAAAATAAAAAAATGTAACATATGAGCTACTCCATCTCAAATCGACCGAAATATAGAGAAAATTGACCTTACAATTTCTAAATACAATGAAACTTTTTTTGTACTTAGAGAACTGTGATACAATGCTTTGTGCAAAGTTTGAGACATCAGAACTTCATAGTGTTTAAATTAAAAATATTTAAATTTATCGTATTTTAATAAAATTAGCAACTTTAAACTGTTGTAGCTCCGAAACCCTTTCACCCAATGATCAAAATCATGGTTTATTTTGATGCTGAGAAATTAAAGTTTATATTGACATATAAACAGATTTTCTTACTTTTTTATGGAAATTGAGAAATTTAGATTTTTCCTCATTAAAACGCCTTTGGCTAGGAAAAAATATTTTAAAAATATATGGTTAGATTCCGCATTGAAAGTACAAATAAACACATATTTTTTACCGAGGTATGTTGATAAATTATTCAAAATATCAAATAAAGAAAATAAATAGTACGCGCGTGAACTAACCAGCTGACTGTGAGACGGGAGACAAGCAAGACTAGGAGACAAACACGTGATGTGTCGTCTAGCAGTCATGGCTGTGCTAGCTTTATCACAGGTTTTCATAAACACAGGAGTAAAATGACGCCCAACGCTCGCTTATCTTCAGCTCTCGGCCAGTGCGTGCGGTACTGCGCCGTTCAAGTCTAGGCGTGTGAAAATAATCTATTTAATACCCTCGAAACTTATTGCCGTACCACTAAGCAAACAATGCCGAATCCCTCTTAATAATTCAAGGTTTTTTCTCAATTTTTTTTACATGTTTACAAATGGCCAAAAAGCCTAAAAGCAAGTAAAATCAGATTATCTGTCTCTCTGTGTACAATAAAAATAAGGATTACTTCTTAACATAACCTACCAAATGTCAGCTTCAAAATATGCTCTCGTTCAATGTTCTGGAGTAAATGGTTCCCGAGTTCTGAGCGCTGAAAGAGGCTTGTTTTTATAAAATACGCTAAATTTGTCGCTCAATAGTACGAAAGCCGTTTGACTTTCGATAGTATATTTTTGAAAATGCACTCTCCTCAGCACCTTGTATAAATAGGGAAAAAATTAGAGTATAAAAAAAATGTGAAGTTTTTTACTGATCGATTTCATATGGAATAGCCCATATGGACTAAAGCTAAAAAAAGGACATAATGTGCAATATAAAAGTCTAAATATGTGTTATTACATCTAAAATCTCGAAATATGCATTGTGTATTTATTTCTTCCCACCAAGGCCAAAACATGCGCGGAAAAAGTACAGTTATTTGAAATCGATAGAGGCAATAATAAAACGAATATTTGCAAAGTTTGAGAAGTGTAACCAGATTATATATATATATATATATATATATATATATATATATATATATATATATATATATATATATATAAAGACTTGCATTTGCACGGACATCCGGATTCTAATTATTAAAATTGTTGTTAAACAACGCATTATTAACTTAATTTCGCAATGAATGCGTCATTTTTCACTCGAAAAGAATGCTGGTATGTGATGGTATCTGTCCCTGACGAACGCCGTGTGAACATGCAACCCGCCGCACCACTCGGAATATTAAGTGCACTTATCAACGTTATTACAGTAAACTCCCGGTTATTCGTGCGCAGATTATTTGGTTTGCCGGTTATTTATCCGTGCTCCGCCGTCCCTCATGCTCTGTGAACTTGCAATGCTGCGAACGGTAGCCCTAATGACGCAATAAAGCACCGCCTGCATGCGGTTCGTGACGGCTCTTATTACGGAGTGCAGTCGAGAGCCATAAGTATCCGTTATTATCGGTAGGTCGGAAAAATTAGAAACAGTTGACAGCTTCACGTATGTAAAGTGGAGATTTCTGTATTTAGTTTCCTTCAGTCTTTTAAGCGCTGGTTCTAGGTATCTTGCCAAGGCTTAAAAACGGAATAAAACTGCTCTGACAATGAAACAAGCATTAGAAGTATTGTATTGAGAAACTCGATGTCAGCGATATAAAAAAAAAAATTCTGTGCTTTTACAGGGATATACCGACACATTAGAGACGGGAAAAGTTGTTATTTTCTCGTAACAGTTCCAACTGTTCCAGTTCCATGAAAATACTAGGTTCCAAATAACAATTCCAAAATAACAGTACCACCATATATTATATAGCCTACGCCGAAGTTCGCTCCCAGCACCGGATCGAATCCCTCCTCCAGTGTTTTTCTCTTTGTGGCCTGACTCCATGTTGTTACCATAGGATCATTCTGTAGGATCAGAAATTAATTTTTACATTATATATATATATATATATATATATATATATATATATATATATATATATATATATATATATATTTAATGTGGAAACTGTACCAAAATAAAACACACCAGGAATGAACGAAACTCCTCCAGAGTCAAGTCCCTAAATTCAGTTCTGTCATTCTGTGAAGCGTGTGACACAATTTATTTTTGTTAAAAGTAGTCAATGTAGTTTATGCAAACATTTGGGTAAAAAAGGCAATAGTATAAGTCGAGGGCCATGAGAAAGTCCAGAAGTCATACTGACAGTATTGACACCACGAAACCAGTTACGTTATACACGTATTAATGCAAGACGCCAGTTCAGGATTAAAAGTTGGTATTGATTTTGTCCCTGAAAATTGTTAAAAGTAGCCAGATCTAGTGACGAAGTCGGTAAATTGTTAACACTGCAGTAACGGTTGTCATAATGTGGTTCCATACACGGCCGACTTGATGCTAGCTTCGCTTCAGCTTTGAAAGCGAAGGTATCATCAAGTCGGCCGTGTTCCATAACATCGAGTATATTGTAACATGTAAAGGTGCGTACACACTTAGCGAACGAACAACGAACGAATGATGAAGCAAAACTTCGTTGTTCGTTCGCTGTTTGAAGCGACGTACAAATCATCAGCAAATTGTCAGAAAACATTCACATTCGCTGATTATCCGCTATAAAGGCAGACGAAAATATAATTATAGCAAGTGCAGGCCTGTTTCATAAACACAGTAATAATATTAAGTAATAGTATTACAGTCATGAAAACAATTTTATTAACCGACTAAATTCTGTTTCATAAACGTTTTGCACGAGTCATAAAATACGTACAGTAGCCAGATGATTTGAGGTTAAGGCTGACAAACATAACCAAGCTGGTCTGCACTCTACAGCTATTTATATTATTCTCTCTGTTAACAGTTGTTGAATGAAATAAGTTTTGAAGTACTATCTTTAATAGCAACAACAGAGTAAATCGTAATATGTGTGAAGGTTTGGGAGACAATTTATTTCAGATAAGATTGTAAATCACTGCAACTCGAAGTTATTGTTTCTGTTATTTGATTCAATTGATTTACGAGTAAAAGAAACAATACGATAAATCTAAAATATTGTGAACAGATATTTATCATTCCTAATTGTTCACGTCTCTGCTGTTGTAACGTTTGCAATTAAAAAAACAGTGTATCAGTGACAGAAGCGTGTGTGTGCGCGCGAGTGTATAAAACTTGCACCTCGTTATCTAAAGAAGTACCATATGAAAATGTTAAGCAGTGAAAACTTTTGATGACAATATTGTAGCAGTCTTAAGGACAGTGTTAACGACAGGGTTAGTGGACCCTGCAAAGCGTCTTATGTAAGATATTTCAAGTTCCGTTATAATTCGGAATACTGCGCAAGTACTTATATAAAAAGGCTTAAAAATTATTGGTGCAAGCGTAAATAAATACACATAAAAATTACTCTTTTACCAAAAATAAATAAGTAATGCAATAACTACATAAGTACTTACGCGGTGAAGTCGTTCCTAGAAAATATAGTGTTTGAGTTTGAAGGTGTGGATGTTGTAGAAGATTAATGTTATGACGAAATTAATAAAAATACTGAAATTGTCTTAATGGGTTTTTATTGCTGATTATGTTGTAAGTAGTATTTTCAAGAAGTTATCTGACTATACAAAATGCAAATACATATGTTCTAATTAGAGATTGTGATGTGGAATTGTGGATACTATACCTATAAATCTCGTAAGTTAATTTTAGTTTATGCCCTCAATAGGGGTGGTTTAAAGTAGTCCACATATTTTGTAATAGATCTACTTGTTGATATATGTCTGCAAAAGATTTTGGCTCACCAAGATCTTCACAATGTTAATTAGTGAAGAGTATATAGATTCAGGTTGTCACAAGTATACATTGAAAAAACATTTCAATAGGTACAGAAAATATTAATATTACTGTATTTTGTGATGTAGATGTCCCATAGGCATATATTTCTGAACAATTATTATAATTTAAAAAATGACGAGAAAGGAGGGAAAAACGTTAAGTTCAATCATTCAAATAACATAAAATAATGTAAAATATACAGTAATTACTTCCTAACAGTTCTATACTGTAATTGAATTTAATTTAGGTTCCGCCCTTTCCAATTGTTCCTCTTTTACAATTAGATAAGATAGTTTTCAATTTCAGCCTGGTCCACCTACATTGGCGCCTATGAAAGTTTGTAAGTATTTGTAAGTATGGAGAGGGACTTTGTTAGTCATTCATTTTGTCTCTTATGCTTTTTAAAATGGGGAAAAGACGTGAAAATAACTTGAAGAAACAGAGTTTTTTGCGAAAAGTTCTCGAATTGAAAGGTCAACTATTTCATTATATTCGTAACTTTCTTGCATATGGTTGTAGGATATTCGTTGTCTAAACTTTCTTGGACGTCGGACAAACACACCCTCTTCATCACTATTTGAGTCAGAATTATCCATTTCAAATGGTTTCATGGTTTTATCTTCAAAATCTAACCCTACATTGGCATTTACTTTTTACAAATTATTAAACTATTACTTAAAATACAGTCATGGAACTAACGTTAATATTATTAATAAATTTAATTATCTTTGCTGCTTTATGAAACACTTTAGTAATATTATTTATTTTAGTAATAATATGAGCGTTTACAGTAATAAATAATATGATTAAATATTACTTTTATGAAACAGAACAGTAATAATATTACTTAATGTTATTACCTTTTTAGTAATGGTATTAAATTATTACTTTTATGAAATAGGCCCCAGGGGAAAGTTTCAGTACACGGATACCTCACTGACAATAATTATCTTAAAATATTAAAAAGAGAGATTTGTCTGTGTTTGTCGTATGCGCATCATGCTTACGAAAAGACACTTTTCAGTGCCAATAATTTATTTTGTGTGCACAAGGTTGGAACTTTGTTTTTCCTGGGCGTGAATTTGTCCAAAAGAACGATATATGTTTATACGCGAACCAAGTTGACTCGTACACTTCATCACTCCCCATTCCAGAACTTTTTATGGAATTCTGTCTTTCACTCCAGAATGATGTCAGTAGGGATTCAATTTTCAATTTTATTTTTGACTTCTGCTCCCTACAATAAACAAAAAACATATATCCACTGAAAATAAATAAACAAAAATAATTTTCAAATTTTGCACGTGTTTGACTCGCCTATCTTGCAGCTAAACATCTTTCCAATAGGTTCCCAAACATTATGTTTTCTTATTTTATTGTGGTAAGTAGGATACTTGGGATTCCATGAAGTTTCCTGCTCCCTATATGCATTAATAAGATTTATAACAGCGTCTTCCGTCCACTCCAGTTTCGATATCCTGTTAGTGAAATTGAACTAAGCGCTGCGTTCTGCTACGAACTACAAGCTAGTGGCAAATCCCGTCCACAACGAATACCAACTTCCTTTGATGTACCGACAAGAGACGGATCACTTCCGAAGGCAAACCAAACGATCGGTTTGCCTTTGCTGCGACGTACACACGTACCGATTTCAATCAACGAATGCAATCGTTTGTCGTTCGTTCGTTGTTCGTTCGCTAAGTGTGTACGCACCTTAACAGCAAGTATTTTGTATAACAGGTACAGTACTACTAGTATGCAATGTAACAGTGATGGTTTGGAACAGGCCGTTACGTTATTTTATAGTCATGACTCATATATGTAGTTCCATAACATCGAGTATTTTTTGTAACAGCAAGTTATTTTTTGTAACAGCAAGTATTTTTTGTAACAGGAGTATTTAGTGTAACAGTGGAAGAGTCACGTACTACTAGTACGTAATGTAACAGTGGTATTTAGGAACATGTACGGACGCTGAATGGTCACATACTTGTGATGCAGTACGATGTCATAATGAGTCGAGATGTGAATTCCTGGAAATGAAATCTTTTCTAATGCTAAATTGAATTCGTAGATCAGGTTTGTTCGAAGCAGGAAATGTAATGTAATTTTAAATTATTTGTAAATTGGTCACGAAATCGAAATGGATCCCAGTGGTAAATAAAACCTAACCTATTCTTCCTCTTCTGCTCAGCTGAAGGTCACAGTAGTGTTCAATTTCTCCAAAAATGCGTAAATAAAAGCTATAATAATTTTGGCCGTGCTAAAATTCATATTAATAATGTATCGTCATGAAGAATAATAATCTCATTGTAATGAAATATGAAAATTTACCGTTGTACTTCTTTTTAAACAAAAGAACTTCAATAATAGTCATGTTTCAACAGATTTTAGTTTAATTTCAAGAATTGGCAATGAAACTAAAACTGTAAAATATTTGGAAATAAAACATAACCTATATATTTTCATCTCCCTTGATAAAATTCACAATGTAGTTCCTATAATACAGGCATTATGTTATTTGATAGAATCCTATACTTAATTAACATCAGTTCCAAGATAGTGTGTACATTTTTTAAAGGCTATCTTCGTATCTTTACTATTTATCTTTTACTTTAGTTTCCAACATTTATTTCAATACGACGAAAGGTTTCCTAATTCTGCTTTCAAACAGTGGCGCCAACTTATATGGGCTCGTGGAATCCGAGCCCACCCAATAATTTATCGTGTTGTGAAATTTATTTAACTTAAGGCTCGTCAAATGTTTGAGCCCACCTACTGTTTTTCAAAAGCTGGCGTCACTGCTTTCAATAGTACCAAACATGTTCCGTTCTGTGGGACAGGCGTTGTCATAATGTAGTTCCAAAGTGAAACGAGTATTTGTAACCGCAAGTATTTTGTACTAGGTCAGAGCAACACTGTTATTTTGGAACATAGTGTTCCAAGGTGCTGTTACTTTTTGGAACAGTTCCAAACAAGCAACGGTTCCAAAATAACTGTTACGTTACTTTTCCCCACCTCTACGATACATAGAATACGTCACCCAGTTTCTGAAATGAAACTACAGTCGTATTGGTTTAAATGTTTTAATTTTGTTTCGGTTTACAATTGGAGAGTATGGGTCTGTGATACCCTTGCCGTGGCTGAGTGGTCAGATCTTCAGCCTTTCACGCAGACGATCTGCTGGAATTTTTCATTGACTATTCACAATGAAAATTAAACATAACGTAAGCGTTAACTTAAGAATATAAACGTTACGGTAAAATAAGAAGTCATATCCATCATTCACGATGGGAACATAAACATAACCGCAAACATACTTGGTAACCATGGAAACATAACAACGACGCCATTTCCTCATATTCTGTCGTATACTTCAGCGCTCCACGATTGTGCTCTGTTTGCAAATCACGTAAGCATAAGCATGAACGTTTGGAGTTTGCAAACTTTCATGTTAACGTCTTACGGTAATGTTTATGTCAATGCTTATGTGAATCATTGTGAATGATCCCATTTGGTAGCCTGGGCGCAAACTTCTGTGTTTATGTTACGGTTATGTTTAATTTTCATTGTGAATGGGCCTTTACACTTTTCCTACGTCATACTACTTTTGACCAATAAAACGGTGCGGAACGACGCGTTTCAACCAATCATGCCTGTTTAGCCTACAATTTTTATCACCTCCCTAGCATATATTTGTTTGCCAACATTGTACTTTCAATAATTTTACCTATTAAAATGATTCATGTTTATTTCATCACCCTTAATTAAATATTTCTGTTATTTATCTTTTTTATACAGTATTATTTAGGTTATGTTACAGCTTCTGCTGTGTGAGATTATGGATAGTCAGGTATCGGAGATTGTTTAATATAGTCTGATCCCTTTAGGTATGGATAATATTAATTTATTATTATAAAGGTATTATGATCGTAGAAAAAAATTCTTGCCGGTTATATTATGATTAAAAGATTGGAGTTTCCATATATGACAATCAAGAATGCATAATCTGAAAGGACAACTGAAAATCGTAGATGATTAAAATGGCTACGACAAATTAACAGCGGGCAGAATGTATTGTTTGGTATGCTAAATTTGAGAGTATTAAAAGAGTTCAAAGGGAATTTCGACGTGAGTATGGTGTACGCAATGTACCTAAATACGATTCCATAATGTTGTGGTATCGAACATTTCTAGAAACAGGTTCTATGTTAAAAAGAAACATGCATGAGGTCACAGGCGAAACCCAGTACGAGAAGCAGCTATCTCTTGGCTTGGTCCCCAAACTCCCCAGATCTAACCCCTCCTGACTTCTTCGTGTAGGATTTTGTTAAAGACATTGTCTATTCACAGAAACCCAGGAACATTATGATCTGAGAGTAAAAATTACTCAAGCTTTTGAACGAATGACCCCTCTTATGTTACAACGGACATGGGCTGAATTGCATCACCGTTGAGTTGTGCAGGGTGCGCAATGGGGGTCATGTTGAGCTCTGAGGAATCTCCATCTTTCAGTGTCGTGTGCACAAAGTTTCAACAAATAAAGTTCAGTAGTAAATGTTTTACGGTGTTTTTATTTTATCCATACCCAAACGGATCACCCTGTATATTGGTAATTGAAGTGGAATGCAGCTGTTTTAATAGATTAGAAATGAAACTGAAGCAACAAAGCCTTCTTGACCAGTAATCGCCTATAGAGTTCAATGAAGATTGTATAGTTGACACATCTGATAACAAGAGAACAGCTGATCATAACACACTACTGCCACCTAGCGGAATATTTATGATAATGAGATGGTACAATAATACATTTTCAAGACAATTTAGTATTTTAGTAAGTCAATTAATATTTTATTGTATTAGAGTACTTTATTTCTTCTAATCTTTGTATACTTCTTTCTAATAGTCAATTAAATCCCCTTCGAGTTTTGATTTTCTCTAGATAAATCAAAACCTCTAGTGAGATTATTATAGAAAAATTCATAATGACACTTGTGCCGGGCAAGGTCGCAATTAGGGGTTTTCTTAGGATTCTCCCGCTTCCCCATATTAGGCTCCCCAACTGAAATTCCTGTGTGGAAGTAATTTTTATGAATAAATTTGTAATACTTCATTGTACGATTCATTTTGCCCTTAAGAAATATAAAAAACGGATTTTGGTTGTAGTCTAACAATAACATGGATAATATTTATTTCTTGTTTCTATAGGTACCAGCCTGCATTCATTTGTTGACAAAACAAAAGAAAGATACTCAATGTCAACAACAGATATAGCCTACATAGTTTATGATTTGAGGATTAAACTATAGTCCCGTCGCTCTTATTTCCGGCAGCCAATCACATTGTAGGTCGGCTACATCTAAACGTGTGTGTGTTGTGATTCGCTCCTGATGACGTTATGCATTTCCTAAGGATCGATAAATACTTACTATAATCGCCCCCCCCATTTTGGCTCTTTCGTTGGCGTTTGTAGAAAGCACACGAGGACGTTATTTGCCGCTCAATTATTTGGTCAATTATAATGCGTTTGATTTATTATCATAGGAGCTACGACATGATAATATTTAACGGTGTGGCAAATAGATTCCTCGTCTGATAGCTCGGCAACGAAAGAACAAAAATGGCGAATGATACTACCACAATCTACTATATATAGTCACGAAGCTTGAGTTTTGAGGGTGCTATAAACAATAGACTGTGACGGTACTATTTTGCATTGCCTGTAATGAGGCGATATTAGCGATCCTAGTGGTGAGCAACTATCTAATGTTTGCATATTTACTACGTATTGAGCTTCGCGACTGTATATACTAGACTGTGATACTACCTACCTAGACTTTATAGAGCCTTCGCTTCCTAAGGTGTAAGAAAAGAGGAGGAGTCACGCCGAGAATAACAGCGTAGCGACTATAGCTACGTGATGATGAATGACCTCATGAATTATAGAAACAAGTGCCGAAAGCTCCCATTCAAAATTGAACACGAGTTATATATTGTTGGTCATGGCGATATGGTAATCTTTATTTTTGTCTGAGTACCTACATGATCTTTTCTTCTGATTACGTATTTGTAGCGGAATTGAGGACGTAGCTGCAATAACGGCCCATACTCCAAAAATGCTGTTTTGAGATAAATAGAGTTGAAATTTTTTAAAACAGTGCAGGGCCTATAACATAGGCCTATATTAAAATAAAGAGGTCTTTCAGCATTACTGTTCAAAATTTCTCAACTAAACTTTGTGGGTATAACAAAGAAACTACGGAGAATCGATTTATGCATTCTCCGGAAAAAGGACCTATGGGGCTATGGGCCCCTATTGCAGCTACGTCCTCAATAATTACATTATAATTCAAATTTCAAATTCAAATTTCAAATTTATTTACAATTTACATTTCAAATGAATACATATTAATAGATTCCCGAAATGAGCATATGCTCGTGCTCGGGTACAGTCCAGTAATCTACATAAATTTTACAGGGTTCAAATAATAATGCTGATGATAGAAATAATAGTAACAACAACAACAACAACAACAATAATAATAGTAATAATAATAATAATAATAATAATAATAATAACAATAATAGAATAATCGTGACGGAGATGATACAAAGATATTAATACAAAATAATTCATTAATAATAATAATAATAATAATAATATTATTATTATTATTATTATTATTATTAGTGATAAAACAAAAATATTTACAGTAATAAAATAAATACTAAGACGGATAAAATAAAATATAAAATCACTAGCGAGAGTTAACACAACTTAATTAAGCATATAATAACCGGAAAAAATGACGAACTCGAAAATCAACAGAAAAGTTCGTTGTATCGCAGACGACAGCAACCGCCGTATTGACATTGTGTTGTGCATTAATGGTAGTAGGGGGGAGCCGAAAGTCTACGTAACTGCCGTTCTCTCCGAATCTTCTCGTACAATCATGGGAGAAGGTAGTAATGCAATATGTTCCACGATCATTGAATGCTAATTTCCTGTAAAATACATTGAATGAAAGTAGCGCATGTCTCGTAAAAAACGACTGGATTTTGTTATTCGTTTTATTTTAAATGACATTATTGCAACGCATTAAAACATTTTGTTTCTTCTCATTTTCAGGAGTTCACAGACAGCACATCGAGTCACAGTCTCTCTGGGGCAGGAGGATATGTGAACTCTGCAGCTTCTACAACTGAATTCACGATATTCCCTCCAGCACAAGCGACTGCCGTAGCCGCCACTGCTTCCTCCAACAGACTGTCGGTTCCAGGAGACAGATCCTCAGTCGTTCGGTTTGAACCACTGCCAGACATCCGCCCACAGGTCCACAGCAGACGTCCTGCTGCATTCAACAATGCAGTCAGCCATGGGCTGTCGTCACAGGATTGGTTCCGTGAGTAATAGCTTCCACCTGCTAATTAGAGATGAGCTTAAACGATATTTTCAAGTATCTGTGACAACTGTGACTGTGACAATTAAATATCTGTGAGTTTTATCGTGATTTTGTCACACCGATATTTTATATCGATACGTAGCATGAATTACACCGATATTTTGTCATACCGATAAAAATTGCCAGGAAATAATATTGAAGAGCAGTGAAATATGAATGCGATTTCTCTATACACACCACTCATCAGTGATTTATATGGGAAAATCCTACAAAGAAATTATGTACATGTACCATTAACAAATAAATACTTAGCTAACTGAGCAGTAACATGTCAAAAGTTAACCTCATGTACCAAGAGTTTATATTATAGATAATGAACCAGTTGATCATTTTTAAATGTAGTTGGGTATGGAGAAATTGAGTTTACATGATTATTCTAATCGTTTTAAAAATTGATCCTTTTTATTGTATATAATATAATGGATAAATTATTTTAAGTCGTGCATTAACATTATGATATTGAGTCATAGAATAAAAATTAAAGAAACATAAGTATTCGGAAAAACATTGGCAAATAATTACAAAACAAAACAGTTGTTCAGACAGGATTTTACACAAGATTAAGTACTGGTAACCAATGGTGTTATTATTTAAATCGTGTAATAACTACATCATTTATAATAAGATGAAGAAACTACCGCCCGATTGCTGTTGTTGTATCATGCGCACGCGCAAACCTACGACGTAGAGGAGAAAATATCAGTCACAGAATACTGAATACGGAGCAAATTTCGATAGCGATATTTTGTCACAGATATTTCGCGTCATCAGTCACAGGTTTATCTGTGACAAAAAAATACCTGTGACAAAATAGCGGTTTGTGAAATATCGGCCATCTCTATTGCTAATACTGAGAAACTAATTGAAACTCAGTCTCTGTTAAATATATGCCTAAGGAATGTTAACTAACAAACTGTTAGTGATATAATATACTGTTAAAAGTAACGAGTTTCATCAATCTTCATTATAGTGGATTGGAAGATTCCAGGAGGCCTTGACAGTACTACGGCTTTCTGAACGTTATATACATTTCGCTTTGCTTTATTGTTTTGTTTGTCTCCCAGACAATTCTACCACAAATCCTTCAGATTTCAAGTTACATTCTATTATCGTTACAAAAACAAAATAACTATGGTCCGTCGTAGCAATCTGTAGAGTAGAAAGACGAAACAAGACCTCTGCGCAAGTGGTATGTGGGAGGGCTAGGGCCAATGATCGCTCTGGGGGGAAAATCCTAACTTTTTCCACATTCTTTCGTAATAAATTGGCATTTTTATTTTTATGTACAGTATCTTAATATTAACAATGTTGTAGGTATTTAAAAATGTTCGTGACATTGTAGTAACTCTACACATTTTGGTTGACTCTCACAAATAAGAAAGGAAGTGAATTACTAAAAATCCTGATTTCAACGACAGCAATGAAAAGTAATTCCTACTTCTATAGCTATCTTGTAAACGGTGTAATTGTAAAAATGAACTGCTTCATTGCATTATGCACTTACTAATCAGAGAACTCTATTATTGGCATTTATGTAACTTTTACAGAAGATCCACATGTCAACTTCCCAAGACAGCAGCTTAAGTATCTTCGGGAGCTGGGTCGTGGGTGGTTTGGAAGGGTAAGTATCCACCTCATATGCATTACAAATTTAGTTACTTTTTGAGATCTCCGTTATTTTCTTATTACACAAAGCATAGATAAAGACTGTGTAAAAATCCATTTCGAGTTTTCACGGAAATTATTTACTCTTCCTAAAGAATGTTTGTATGACTTCAAAATATATGGAATGCCATGTTGTTATATCGTCCTCATCATCATCTCCATTGTTTAAGAAAATGTTCATGTCTCGAAGTTCATCTGTTCTATGAGGTGAATGACTCGTATAAAGATTCTTTTGTTTTGAGCCAAATGTAGTTTACGCAGCGAATAGGGATTATAAAGAATGGACACTTCGCGTCGGTACCTTTGATGTAGCCGGACTGATTTCAATGACCTTCAAGCCAGCTAGAGCGTGAGATTCTGCTTTCTCCCTAGAGTTGGCGCTGACATCACACCAGCTAGCAGTCGACACAGCGGAAATATAACACATATAATTAATACATCTAGGTACATTATGTATTCAAATAAAATAAATTGGATCCATAAAATAATAAATCCGTTATTAACTGTACAGTAATGTATAGACTCTAGAGTTCCTTTATAATGAGAGTTGAGACGTTGACCCCAACAACAATTAAAATATGTAATGATTTGATAGCACTAAAAATGGAAAAACAAAACTCTTATGAGATGTAAAACCATATACCTATATTATATTATATACAAATATTAAACGAATTTGATACATAATTTTATAATGTATTATATTATTTTATAATATAATTTATTATATCTGAAATATAAAAAAAAATATATTATTACAACTAGTTCGTCGCTGAGAAATAAGGAAAAGCTGTTAACTTGAATTTATTTGAAGCAAAGCGTTATTGGATTATACAATAAGGTAGGCGCTGTTTGAATCCTGTGTCTCAACTCTATTCTCAATTATTATCTTAGCCTATGCTCGATTACACTAACCTCTAGCGCTTGAAAGTAGAACTAAACGCTGGCGCACAGAGAAACAAAACACAGGAAAATTCGCTGTGTCCATTCATTATAATCCCTATTCGCTGGTTTACCTTTTATAATACAGAGTGGCCCTCTCAAACTTTTCTGATTTTTATTGTCTATGAAAAGAAGGCCAGAGGCGCTGGGAAATTGTAATTGTTTTTATTAGGAAATTCAACTCGAATATTTAAGTCATTGATGTGGAAGGCACTGGTGATTGTTGCCTGTCTATGCGAAAAATACGTAACATAAGAATTGCACTTATGCCCCTAATATACTTCAGGGCTTTATAAGTTTGGATTATTATATTTATTATTATTATTATTATTATTATTATTATTATTATTATTATTATTATTATTATTATTAGTCTATGTCTATGCGAATGACGTAAATATGTTAGGAGAAAATCCACAAACGATTAGGGAAAACATGGAAATGTTAACTGAAGCAAGTAAAGCAATAGGTTTGGAAGTAAATCCCGAAAAGACAAAGTATATGATTATGTCTCGTGACGAGAATATTGTACGAAATGGAAATATAAAAATTGGAAATTTGTCCTTCGAAGAGGTGGAAAAATTAAAATATCTTGGAGCAACAGTAACAAATATGAATGACACTCGGGAGGAAATTAAAAGCAGAATAAATATGGGAAATGCGTGTTATTATTCGGTTGAGAAGCTTTTGTCATCTAGTCTGCTGTCAAAAAATCTGAAAGTTAGAATTTATAAAACAGTTATATTACCGGTTGTTCTGTATGGTTGTGAAACTTGGACTCTTACTTTGAGAGAGGAATAGAGATTAAGGATGTTTGAGAATAAGGTGCTTAGGAAAATATTTGGGGCTAAGAGGGATGAAGTTACAGGGGAATGGAGAAAGTTACACAACACAGAACTTCACGCATTGCATTCTTCACCTGACATAATTAAGAACATTAAATCTAGACGTTTGAGATGAGCAGGACATGTAGCACGTATGGGCGAATCCAGAAATGCATATAGAGTGTTAGTTAGGAGGCCGGAGGGAAAAAGACCTTTGGGGAGGCCGAGACGTAGATGGGAGGATAATATTAAAATGGATTTGAGGGAGATGGGATATGATGATAGAGAATGGATTAATCTTGCACAGAATAGGGACCGATGGCGGGCTTATGTGAGGGCGGCAATGAACCTTCGGGTTCCTTAAAAGTCATTTGTAAGTTATTATTATTATTATTATTATTATTATTATTATTATTATTATTATTATATTATTATGATTATATCTTTGTGTATATATTTTTCCTGATTCATTTTATATAAGGTCATAAAATTCGACCAACAAATTTTGGCATGTGTTTTCAGTGTGGGGAGAAGGAGTTAAGTCGAAAATATAGAAAGAAGCGGTGGCCTAGATCTGTTTTCGGGATGTCAAGGTGTTAAAAAAAAAAACAATTGCGACGTCACCTCCTGACATCATGGCGTGCGACTTCACATTCACAGTACCCTCCCTCGTCTATTGATTACAAGATCCAACCGACAAACTCCTAATGTGTGTTCGTCCTACTGGAAAGAATAGTCTAAAATAGCGATGGAAACTCTGTCCGGCTGAAACTGTGAAGTATGCGGGTTCACTTGCTTGCATTGCAGTGTGTCACGTTATTGGGGCAGCGTGCCAGCTCTGTACTAGCAAACAAACTCCATCCGTGTCGAATTTGTCGTGGTTTTTGAATGCATATTATGTAACTGCATATTCAATTGTGAAAGTATCAGCTAATGATATAAACTCTACGATTTGCCTCTCAATAAGTAATGACGAGTATTTTGAATTACGGTTGCCAACCTTCTCGTATTTTTTCTTCTCTGTAAAGAATTTTCTCCCTTATTTTTGGGTAATATAAAAATATTTATTTCAAACATTTAATTTTGCCGTGAATGAAGATGATTTATACAGAGCAGAAGGTGTTCAATGACAATCCTTTTAAGAAACGAATCCTGACCATATTATAAATATATTGTACCTATTGTATTGTCTTGTATTGTATTTATTTACATTCCATGGTATTCGTACATCGCTTCACAGCTAGAATATGGAACATGTCAAACGAAAAAAAAAAAAATCTTAATAATACTACAAAGTCTTAATTGTAGTCATAGTCTAGTTTAAATATATAGGCCTACAGAAGAGTTTTACAATATAGTCTACTATAGTCCCGTGGCTCTAATTTCCGGCAGCCAATCACGTTGCAGGTCGGCTACATTTAAACGTGTGCGTCTTGTGATTCGCTGATGAAGATGTAAAGCATTTCCTAAGGCTGGATAAATACTTAATATATAATCGCCCGCCATTTTGGCTCTTTCGTTGGCATTCGCAGAAAGCACACGAGGACGTTATTTGTCGCTCAATTATTTGCTGAATTACAGTGCGTTTTATTTATTATAATAGCAGCTACGACATGATAATGTTTAACGGTGTGGCAAATAGATCCCTCGTCTGATAGCTCGGCAACGAAAGAACAAAAATGGCGAACGATACTACCTACCTAGACTTTATAGAGCCTTGACTTCCTAAGACGTAAGCAAAGAGGAGGAGTCACGCCGGGAATAACAGCGTCGCGAGTATAGTACAACACAAAGGTTAGTATCAATACTTAATACAAGACAGAAATATTGATACAACGTTGTTGAATGTCATAAATTCACCTACGGAATATAAGGCGTGAGAAATTGGGTACTTCTTTAATTTGGCCCTAAATAATCTTATGTTTTGAGTTTCATTTTTTACATCCATAGGGAGGCTATTAAAAATTTTTACTGCCATATAACGCACTCCTTTTTGATAGCACGATAGACTTGCCGATGGAGTATGAAAGTCATTTTTTGACGCGTATTTTTGCTATGAACTGTTGAATTAGTTACAAAGTTTTCGCGACTACATACGAGGAAGATTATTAATGAAAAGATATACTGACAAGCCTTGGGCATTATTTGTAGTTTTTTTTTTTAATAGTCCTATACGGTTCCCTAGATTGGTACCTACTATTATTCTAATTTCTCTCTTTTTTTTTTTTGTAGTAGGAATATACTGTTACTAGCTATCTATGGAATTTCTCCAGAATATTATTCCAAAACTCATTACCGAGTGGAAGTATGCAAAGTATATTGTTTTTAAAGTATTGATATTTACTACCTCTTGCATAGATCTAATAGCAAAACATGCTGAATTTACTTTGGGGATAATTTCTTTAATATGATATTTCCGATTTAACTTATTATCGATTTGTAAGCCAAGAAATTTGTTGTTGTTTCTGTTAGGGATCTGTTGTTAATTATTGGGTTAATGGAAAAGTCCTCTACCATTTTGTGCCTTTGCTCTTAGATTTCCCAGAAATAATTATTTTGCATAACACTGAAAGTCCGCTGTCTGGTGATGAGGCCATACTTTAAGACATTCCTCTCCACATACTCTGCCATCATACCTAACCAGTTACTTGTATCGAAACAGATCGTGTAAATAATATCAAAGTAAATGTACCATTACCTTCTAAACTGTGTGTGGGTTTAACGTTTATATGGGGCATTACGACAAAGTGAGGAAAACTAATAGAAGCATTTGAAATGCGAATATGGAGAAGAATGGCGCGTGCGAAATGGACAGACAGAATAAGAAATGAAGCTGTGCTAGAAATATTGGCTGGGTCACTGGCTAAGAAGAAGCTGCCTATTGAAGGATGCACTGGAAGGAATGGTGAATGGGAGAAAGGTTCGGGACAGAAGATGATATCAGATGATAGACGACATTAAGATAAATGAATCATATGAATATATACACAGACTGAGATGAAGTCGGAAAACAGAGAAGATAGGAAAATGCTGGGTTTGCAGTGAAAGCTCTAAATCAAGGGTAGCCTACTCTTCGCTGCACACGAGCAGTATGCGAGAGCAGATCGTCGCAATGCTTGCAATGCCAACGTTGCTTTTCTTTTTCTCCCCGGAATGCACACAGAGCTTCGTAAGAGCAGCTGAATTGGTCATTGTTGCTCTAAATACTATTTGCAGCAAGTACTAATCACATCGACTGTAAATTACTTAACTTGTATTAATGATTTATTTTGTGTTCTTAATAGAATATTTAAAATGTATTTATTATTATTATTATTATTATTATTATTATTATTATTATTATTATTATTATTATATGATATGATATGATATAATATGATATGATACGATACGATATGATATGATACGATACGATACAATACGATATATGATATGATATGATAGATTATATGATACGATACAATGCGATATATGATATGATATGATACGATAAGATATGATATGATACGATACGATACGATACGATGCAATACGTATATGATATGATATGATATGGATATGATATGATATGATATATGATATGATATGATACGATACAATACGATATATGATATGATATGATATACGATATGATTTCACTCATATGCCAAAAAAATGCATTTTGATTCTCTCTCTGTCTTGCAGGTTGTGGAAGGAGAGGCCCAGAGCATTGTTCCCGAGCAGAAAACAAGCAAAGTGGTGGTCAAGATCCTACACGAGGACGCGACGACGACGGACCAGATGTATTTCCTGCACGAAGCGAAGCCATACCGCGAACTGAACCACCCCAACGTCCTCAAACTGCTGGGCCGCTGCCTCGAAACTGATCCCTTTCTTGTTTTACTTGAGGCATGCCCTAGTGTAAGTAAAAGTATCTTCTGTCCTACGTGATAAAGCATTCAAAGGGAGAAGCAGTGGCGGCTTATTGAGGTAAAATGGATTCGTTGTAGATGAAGTATTAGGCAAAACACTGTTTCGAAGGTTCTATCTATTTTCGTCTTCAGGTAAAATGTGAAAGAAAAATCATGAAAAGAAGAGGATCAGATCGAACTTTTTCATTGTTTGTCAAAATATTACAAACAACAACATATCGAAATTTGGGGGGAGATCATCGTGCTGACCACACGATACTTCCATTCTGGTTGGATGATCGTTTACCTCTGTTGAGGCATGTGGACGTGAGGCCAGCAGCCGGCTGGTCGACCTTGACCCATCATGGGCTGTTCGCACCATGGACAACGTTCCGAAAATTACGTAACCACCAGCGTAGCTCGGTCAGTTGAGATGCTTGCCTGCCGATCCTGAGTTGCGCTCGGGCGCGGGTTCGATTCTCGCTTGAGCTGATTACCTGGTTGGGTTTTTTCCGAGGTTTTCTCCAACCGTAAGGCAAATGTCAGGTAATCTATGGTGAATCCTCGGCCTCATCACGCCAAATATCATATCGCTATCACCAATTCCATCGACGCTAAATAGCCTCGTACTTGATACAGCGTCGTTAAATAACCAAGTAAAACAAAATTACGTTAATTTTTTTGGTCCAGTGGAAGGGCCCTTAACTTGCCATTATTCACTTCAACTCTAGATGTCACTAGTGTCAAAGAGTGTAGACCATAATGTACCAGTAAATAAAGTTGTGTTTCTGTATGAATACATTCTCATTTTCCCTGATATTTCTCATTTCAAGGGTTAAATTACCGTCCAAAAGGAATTTTTAAAAATCAATGAAAATGTTCGGAAACTGAACCTGTGAATTTTCTTTAATGCTTGGCTTTTAAACAATGGAAGCTAAGATTTTTGACATACCTAGCATTTTCCTCCTCCCCCACGAGTTAGGAGGTCAACACTTTTTTAAGATTTGAAGTGTAGAGCCCATTTCATTTCTGTTTCCTTATTCTTACCACTTTTCTAATTGGTTCGCACATGACTCACATGAGGTTCTGTTTGTCTTGTTACCTCAATTTGCCTACGTAAGTGGTTTACATGAGCTTTCAGGCGATGATCGCGAGTACTTTGCCATCCTCGCCAAACATTTTGCCATTTCTTTATAATTCAAATATAGTGATCTGAAGTGAGAAATCGCCTGTTGTGGAGTCTGAGAAAGGACTAGCTATAGTGAAGTACAAGTTTCGTCCTTTCAGTTGCGTAGCATTTCATTCGTACTTGCTAAAAATTCCTGACATTTTAAAGAAAATTGGATCAACAGAGAAATATTCATGGACACCTTAAATGAAATTACTCTCCATTTTGAATCTTGCGTACACTACTTTTAACACTTGAATATAATTAATTGATTAACTAGCAGACTTACTCGTGTTAATTATGTAAGTTTGTGCGAACACAAACATGCTGCATTCAGGACAATGGTACACAGATTACTCAACATACCCATGAGCCAACAACACTACAATGAAGAAGTGAACACAGTGAAATACATAGCACAAGAAAACGGTTACAATCAAAACATAATAGACAATATCATAAGAAAGACAAAACAAAAACTTAACAAACAGAAAAACACGCAAAACACAACACAAACACAAGAACACAAGAAATACATCACACTAACATATGAAAACAAAAGCACACATAAGATCGCATCTTCATTCAGAAAGCAGAAATACAACATAGCATACAGAACAGAAAACACACTACAAAGACATCTCAACACACAAACAACACACACAAATAAATACGATCACACAGGTGTATACAAACTCACATGTAATAGTTGCGACAAGTTCTACATAGGACAGACAGGCAGAGCATTCCAAACACGCTACAAAGAACACATTAAAGCAATAACCAGAGGACACAATACATCTACATATGCCGAACACATAACCAATGCTAACCATACATACAATAACATAAATGCGGACATGGAAATCCTACACATACAACCCAAGAACCAAAAACTCAACACACGAGAACAATACGAATTATACAAACACACTAAAACACGCCCCGATCAAATTCTCAACACACAGATCAATTTCAGTACACACACACTATTTGACTCCACTTTTCAACACCTTTCAACAATCAAACGCACCCACATAACAGGCAGAGAAGTTCGAGATGACGCCAAGATCTAGTAGGCTCTGAGGATGGTGTGATGAAGCACCGAAACAGCTGTAAGCCGCACAAACTTACATAATTAACACGAGTAAGCCTGCTAGTTAATCAATTAATGAAATTACTCTCTATTGGAACATGAGTGACTGAAATTTGATTGAACAGTGAAGTTCATTCTCGTAGTTTTTATGTATTTCTATATGTATACTCAGATTATAATTCAGGAATGAGGTGCCAAAACATACAGCATATTAAACATTTTACTTCAGTTTAATTGATTCAAATTTAACTACTTTGCCTCATTGTGTGAATTTGTATCTGTAAGATGTTGTTTAGGAGTTCGAAGAGTCCAATTGGTGTGGTGTTCTCATGATATAGTGCCGGTAACCTTATATATGAAAAGTAGAATCTAGCCATTTCGTGCTGTCTTGCTTTAAATGTGCCAAAAAAAAAAAAATTAAGACGAGGTAAGAATAAGCAAACGACATAAGCTGTATGGAGAAGATAGGCTTGCTAAAAGGCTATAAGGTATATAACAATGTATATCTATCCTCGATTACAACCTTATCTTCAAAGTCTTAACGATTGTGTTACAGGGTGATCTCAAGAGTTTCCTGTCTCAGAACATCGCCACAGCAGAGGCTCTGAATCAGCAGGGCGTCACTCTACAGATGTGCTGCAATATCGCATCAGGGTTGCTGCATATGCACGACAATGGATTTGTGCACACGTATGTTTGGACACAAATTTATTTTATAGTACAGTGAAACCTCTCACGACGATGAGTTTTTGGAAATCTATCTAAGGCTGTCTTTTGATTAGAAACTAAAAGGAGCTACAGTGTGTCCCATAAATGCAGGGACAGAGAGCGCAAAATATATTATGTTGAAAGGTTATAACAAAATCGAAACCTGGAACTTTTTCTTATGTAAGTCATATGACTAATAAGCCATCATTAACAAGTTACGATTGCAAAAGAGTATTTGTATTTCCATTTGTGTTTACGGTACCATTAAGGGGCCTGGGAAATGTAGACAGCAAAGATGCACACATTATACATAATAATCCAGACTTTCTCAGGAACTTCTAGTTATAAATCTTTCAAAACTTTACCAGATAATGTGTCTGCATATGTATATTTCATATAAAAAATTCCTGGAAATTAACGCATTTAAAGAGATTGACACTCTCATTATATTACGTTTTCTACTATAAATTTAATCTGATTACAATAAAACTATGTATATTTTCTTTGTTCAAGAAGATACAAATAATTTAATTATAGGTATGTACAAATTAAAAGTTGTATCTTTTTACACTTTGACACTTCCCAGGCTCATAACAATATACAGTAGAACCTCTATTATCCATGGTAATGAAGAGGGTGAACTGAACGGTTAATCGAAAAAATTGGATAATCCGTATCATAAAATATTTTCGTAAATTAAGTGAACAATACTTGAACTTTCGTAATTTTCTCCGTGATCTTGTGTTTAACTTGCAAGGTAGAAGATCAGAAGTTCACTCATTCAAGTTTGGTTGTCAACAACTGGTGTTTAAGGGGCAAAGAAACTCCTTGTAATGGCTGTCAACGGAAGGATAGGAATAGTAGAGGTCTCGTGATGTAGGTTTACATACTTTATACATTTCATCCTTGTTTTTTTATTCAATCGCGCATAGTTGTAACACCAATCTCGTATTCTGATGCGAGATGAGCCACAGTTTCTCTTTCCCCAAACTGCTCAATTATTTGCACTTTTTTCGATACTTAGCACAACACGTTTTCTTTTGACATTTTGGAGTACGTTTTATACAGAAGTTGAGTAGACCATACTGTGTAAGTGAAAAGGCATGTAACAGCACTCTCTAGAAAAAATACGTACTAATATAACGTAAAGTAGTAGGCCTACTTCATATATTTCTGTAGGAAAAAAAGAGAGAGAGAGAAAAAAAGCGAGAGTCGGATAATCCGTCAATCGGTTAATAGAGTGACGGATAATCGGGGTTCTACTGTAGGTACTTCGAGGGTAGAAAGTTTGAGAAACATCTTTTTGTAATATAGAAATCACTATATACAGAGCGGAAGTGAAATAATCTTATAGATTGAAAGGGGCAATACGATACACTTAAATGAATAGAAAACTGTATTACGTTTTGTGATTAAATGCACGGTTAATTAGAAAATTAAGTAACATTTTAACAGTCTGGCAACATTGCCACTAACACACTGCTCTTTCTTCTCGTAATACAGATGTAAGAGGTCAACGAACTGTGGTCTGTCTCCTTAAGTGAACTACCTTCCATCTCCCTTTCTGGCTGCAACGTTGCAATCTGCTCACATCGTTCAGTGGCTTGAAATTAGTGGGTTTTAAATTAAATTTACATGAAAACCGTCCACGCTATTGAAATACACCAGAGGGATAAATGATTCTTTATTAGATTTTCTACTAATATGACAAAAATCACAATTCTACTCGCAATAGTTACCGAATAAAAGAAGATGTTAAACATTTGAAGAAAACTTTTTTTCTGAGAAAAGTAGGGATTTCCCACCAATATGATGTTACACTTTTATGTTACATACAGCATGAACTATTCATTCGGAACATCTGCAGGGTTATTTCACTTCCACCCTGTATATACATTTTTTAAAATTCAAAATACCAGTACTAATGCAATTTGTAAGCGTGAGTTCTTCAAAATTACTGACTGTTATCTCAATGCTGAATATTTTAATACTGCCACATTTTTCTACATAACTTAGTTACTTACTATACTGATTTGGTCAACAGAGATTTAGCTGCCCGTAATTGCCTTGTAACACCAGACCTATCAATCAAAATCGGTGATTATGGAACAAGCATCGAAACATTTAAAGTAAGTAATATTTAACATTCAATAATGTTATACTAATATGACAAACTGTGTATTAGTCATATATATCTTTATTGTTGTGTAAACACACTATAAAAATCTATAAGAAAATTTATAAGGTTAAAGTTATTATTTTACACTTCAATTGTTATTATTTATTTCGGTATTTATGTTATAAATAAAATTATTACGAAATTATTCTTGTAATATGTTAAAAGAACTTCAAATAAAACGTGCAAGAATGTAATATTAAAATTACAGTATCCATCAGCTCTAGTTATGATTTTGGTAAAACAGTCTAAATTGCTTTGTTTATATTAGTCGTAAATAAAATAATTTGTATTGTTGTTGGTATGTACTTTGATAATTCCGAGCAAAATGTACAAGGTTATTTATTTACACGAAACATCATGTGTTTTTCCGCCTTCCTGAAGTAAATTTCTTTTGAAGATCTTCATATAAACATTCAGTATTTGCAATTCCAAGGTAATATTGTAAGAATCTTTCAGTTTATTTTCAAGAACTACAATGCTTTCTTATTTTATAGGAAGACTATTATTGTGCTGGTGAAGTTGCCCTTCCAATCCGATGGTGTGCACCAGAGACGTTGCATTGTACAGAAACCACGATTGAAACAAAAGAGGTGCAGTATATTTGAGTTTATATCTTTTATTGTATTGTATTGTATTTATTAACATTCCATGGTATTCATACATTGCTTACAGCTAGAATATGGAACAAGTCAAAAAACTTAATACTATTATAAAATCTTAATTTATAGTCACAGTTTAGATGAAATATATACAGACGAGATTTACAATATAGTCTACTAGTACAACACAAAGTTTTAGTATCAATTTCATGAAGTGTTATTGAATGTCAAGAATTCACCTACAGAATAGAAGGCGTGAGAAATTAGGTACTTCTTTAATTTGGTCCTAAATAATTTTAGTTTTGAGTTTCATTTTTTATATCGATAGGGAGGCTATTAAAAATTTTTACTGCCATATAACGCACTCCTTTTTGATAGCACGATAGACTTGCCGATGGAGTATGAAAGTCATTTTTTTGACGTGTATTTATGCAATGAACTGTTGAATTAGTTACAAAGTTTTCACGATTACATACGAGGAAGATTATTAATGAAAAGATATACTGACAAGCCATGGGCATTATTTGTAGTTTTTTTAAAATAGTCCTATACGATTCCCTAGATTTGGCACCTACTATTATTCTAATTACTCTTTTTTGTAATAGAAATATATTGTTACTATCTGTGGAATTTCCCCACAATATTATTCCAAAACGCATTACCAAGTGGAAGTATGCAAAGTATATTGTTTTTAAGGTATTGATATTTACTATCTTTTGCATAGATCTAATAGGAAAACAAGCTGAATTTAGTTTGGGGGTAATTTCTTTAATATGATTTTTCCAATTTAACACATTATCGATTTTTAAGCCAAGAAATTTGGTGGTTGTTGTTTCTAATGGGGATCTATTGTTAATTATTGCGCTAGAAATTTGCGAGGTTGAATTTGGACAGGATTTAAATTGAATTATGTTAGTTTTGTTACAATTTAATACCAATTTATTGACTGAGAACCAGTCACATATTTTTGAAGAGAATTTCCTCTGTTGAAGATTGGAATGTGTTGGAGTTATTGGCTGTAATTACTATACTTGTGTCATCTGCAAATTAGTATATTTTCTTTGAAGGCAATTTTCTTGATATAATATATTATTTAAAGTAAAGTTTTAAAAAAATTGTATCTGATTGGATCGAGAAATTATAAATATATCACTTCATTGATTGGAAGGAACTAGACATAAACAATATGTACGCAAGTTTGTGAAGAGAATAATCATGATAATGGCAGAAATGGCTGAATACAAGTCGTGTAGTCATAGTCAAAATATTCACACCAAATTGAGGCTATTAGCGACTTCATGTTCCTTGCACATTTCAAGATCCAGATAAGATCAGTTCTTTGGTCTCATTCTAAACAGTACAATACTTATTGGGAGTAATATTTTCACCAATATTCATTCTGACATAAAAACTGATTATATTAATTTTTCGTACTTCTTTAATCAATAATGAACTGAACTCAAGTTTTATTTAATGGAACTACTTTTTATGAATACACACAACTTTTCCTCTCCGTTTACATCAGGAACGAATTTTATGAGTGGATAGTTAACATTTTATGTATATTTAAAGATAAAACACACATGTTAGGTCAATTATATAGTGTTCATAGATTTGATAAGCTACATTAAAGATTACATATTAAAGTTATATGAATACTAATTATTATGTGTTTTGCATTAACTACTTACGGTACTCTTTTGAAAGATTTTTAAATGTTGTACAGATTGGAATTAATCATGCACTCAGTTGTGCGAGGAGCAAGGGTCACATTCCCAGACATACATCACTCAATGATATCATTAAAAGATCTCTGACTTCTTGTGGCATCCCGTCTCTTTTGGAACCACCAGGTATTAGTCTTGTGGATGGTAAATGACCCGATGGTCTCACCTTAATTCCATGGTCTAGAGGAAAATCTTTAATTTGGGACTCACTTGCGTTGACACTCTAGCTTCATCTCACTTGCCGAATACCTCCAGACGCGTAGCATCTGCTGCTGAATTAGCCGTGAAGAAGAAAGTCAATAAATATGCTCATCTTTTAGACAATTATATCTTTGTCCCATTTGCTGTGGAGACCTTCGGTCCTTGGAGTCATGACTCTAAAGTTTTGGTATCTCAAATCGGCCAAATTTTGATCTCCATTACTGGTGATCGTCGTTGCACTACTTACTTGCGTCAACGTTTAAGTATTGCAATTCAACGCGGAAATGCAATGAGTGTTTTGGGTACCCTTCCCGAGTCCAGGCCCTTTGGATGGACTCTTTTTCTTGTAAAATTTATTTAGCATAGATAGTTAGATATTTTTAGAAGTAATTTATTTTTTCATTACAAGATAATATTTTATACAAAAAAAATTATATTATATTATATGTGGAATATTTAATTTGCCACTAATTACACACATATGTATGATTATTGTGTAAGTGTAACAATGACACAAGCATTTTTTATTATATAAAATTAATTAAAGGTATGTTTGTTTAACAGGTGACAGCAAGTGCCAATGTATGGAGCCTGGGTGTAGTATTTTGGGAGATCTTTGAATTTGGAAAACTGCCATACTCAGACCTGAGTGATGATGAAGTTATAGTGAAGGTGCTTGGGGAAGGCACTCAGCGCCTTGACCAACCATCCTTAGCATGTCCTCAGAGGCAAAACCTGTATGTATATATTTTATTTCCTATTAATTTATAGCAAATTTCTGTAAATCTGTTTGTTTGAATGTTGGAGAAAGCCCTATGGCCTTAACTCTGTCAGGTTAAATAAAACCATTATTATTATTATTATTATTATTATTATTATTATTATTATTATTATATTTGACATTGTTACATAATATACAGGGTGAATACTAATGCCATCTGTGAAGGCCGGAGTGTGACTGAGGATTTTGTGGCGATAAATTTCGAGTTATTTTTTCTTTTTCTTGGGTTATTTTACGACGCTGTATCAACATCTGGATTATTTAGCGTCTGAGTGATATGGTGATAATGCCGGTGAAATGAGTCCGGAGTCCAGCACCGAAAGTTACCCAGCATTTGCTCGTATTGGGTTGAGGGAAAACCCCGGAAAAATCCTCAACCAGGTAACTTGCCCCAACCGGGCCACCTTGGTTTCGCGGCCAGACGCGCTGACCGTTACTCCACAGGTGTGGACTTCGAGATATTAACCGTCATGGTATGATGATTAGTTATGGAAATATTAGATCCATAACGTGTAGTAATTGGAGTTAAATGTCAAAAACACAACAACGATGTGATGTGTGCTACTGTACCGTTCCTGAAATGGTCGGATTTCTTGGTTTCAGCGCAAGAACTACAAAGAAAATAACTGTAACTGGTTTCTTTTCAAGTACTGTACTGTGAGTTCTCTGTGCAATATCAAAGTTTAAAGTCCACACCTGTGGAGTAACGGTCAGTGCGTCTGGCCGCGAAACCAGGTGGCCCGGGTTCGAATCCCGGTCGGGGCAAGTTACCTGGTTGAGGTTTTTTCCGGGGATTTCCCTCAACCCAATACGAGCAAATGCTGGGTAACTTTCGGTGCTGGACCCCGGACTCATTTCACTGGCATTATCACCTTCATTTCATTCAGACGCTAAATAACCTAGATGTTGATACAGTGTCGTAAAATAACCCACTATAATAATCAAAGTTTAAATTGATGTTACAATACCTATCTGTTTCGCACTGTGAAGGAAGGTAGGCACGTTCTGTTTACATTGCACACATCAAGCAGTCAGTTTGATGTTGGAAAAGCCCTATGGCCTTAACTCTGTCAGGTTAAATAAAACCATTATTATTATTATTATTATTATTATTATTATTATTATTATTATTATTATTATTATTATTATATTTGACATTGTTACATAATATACAGGGTGAATACTAATGCCATCTTTGAAGGCCGGAGTGTGACTGAGGATTTTGTGGCGATAAAATTCGAGATATTAACTGTCATGGTATGATGATTAGTTATGGAAATATTAGATCCATAGTGCGTAGTAATTGGAGTTAAATATCAAAAACACAACAACGATGTGATGTGTGCGACTGTACCTATCCTTGAAATGGTCGGATTTCTTGGTTTCAGTGCAAGAACTACAAAGAAAATAACTGTAACTGGTTTGTTTTCAAGTACTGTACTGTGAGTTCTCTGTGTAATATCCAAAAGGAAATAACATTTCAATGGATACCTAGTCATTGTGGTATACCTGGAAATGAGAAAATCGATAATATTGCAAAACAGGCAACATATTTGCAACCAAGACCTCTTCAAGTGTATCTCTATCCAGTGCTTTTGCTTCAGTAAAGTCTCATTTTACAAACCTATGGATCAACAATTGGCTCTCTTCTGACAAAGGAAAAATTTTACAGTCTGTACAAAAGAAACCAGATGACCTGGAAATGTACAAAAACTTGCCCAGACATGTTCAAACATTTTTAACAAGAGCCAGAACAGGTCACATTGTCACTCAATTGTACTTACACCGATTTCACATTTCTGATAATTCTACTTGTCTGTAGTGTAATAATCATGATGAAGATCTGGAACACATTCTTCTATACTGTTCATCCATAAACCACAAAAGAAGTAAATTAAAATCATCAGTACCGGTTGCAGAAGACACAGCCCTGCAGTATATATTGACTACACCCCACCTCTGGCTACTAGCAACAGGCATCTATAATGAACACCGATCAAAATACCCCTCATTTCTCGTGAAAAACAACAACTGAATAGACTACAGTGGACTATAGTGGACTTTATGTTGTCAGCAAACAGCTGGATACATTAAGAAGATTGATCGATTCACTCCAACCATTCTTCATCATATGGTAATGCAGAATTCCAGCACGAAAATATCATATTTACTTCAGTACATGACAATAATATGATATGCGTAAATAATCACTTAGTGATTTAGAACGGCTCTGATTCCGTTGGATCCCGGCCACTTAGTCACTCGTAATGAGTGCACCTCTGCACATAATGTGTTGGACATTGTGCCACTGTCACACATCTGTGACAAAGTGCATGAGGGTTGGTCAGAAAAGGGAAACTGAGAGGATTCAATCCGGCATCGGAACTGGAATCTGGTGTGACTTAGTGGATAAAGCATCAGCACGTAGAGTTGAAAACCCGGGTTTGGGTCCCGGTGCCGGAGAGAATTTTTCTCCACACCACCCATCTTTCATCATATGAGCCGTTCAGAGCAAAAGTGGTGTAAGTCAAGAATGGGTAATGAGGGTTGAAGTAAACATTCTGTAAAATACAACGCAAAGTAGCAATTAATATTCACTTTATTTAAACTATTAGTAGTCAGTGGATAACAAGAACGATGTATTAATTGCTACTTTGCACCTCATTATCCAATTTTGACTTACACCAATTTTGCTCTGAATGGCTCATATGGTAATGCAGAATTCCTGCATGGAAATATCGTATGTACTTCGGTACATCACAATAACCTAATAATAATAATAATAATAATAATAATAATAATAGAATAATGGTAATAATTATAAATATAAAATAAATTTTTCGCCATGCGCCCTGGTACTATTTTATTTACGACTACACCCCTGGTCTTATGAATAAAAACTCGTTTATTATGTACAAGTGAGTAATGTCTTTCTACATTACAGGGTCCAACCTTTGTCTCTTTAAGATTACAGATCAAAAACCACATAGCTCTCCCTCAATCCGTATTATCCAGATTGTCCTTGTCCCATGTAGTCCAGATAATCAGGACTCTACTGTTCCCATATGTAGGGACCTGAATTTTTAGCATCTGTTTTCATCATTTGTAAGTAAGTAATTAATTAATAATGCTTTATTTCTCTTCCAGGTACCTGCTCATGAAGCTCTGTTGGAGTCACTTGTCTGAGCGTCCTGTGTTGCTGCAAGTTCACTCAATGTTGAACCATCTCTATACCAACCGAGAAAGGTATAGCCAAGATGGCGACAACTCAAGTCTCAAAACAGATGAAGACTTTGAGCATCGTTGGGAAATGTTCAAACCCAATTCCATTCCAAAAACTGATAACCACGTAACTTCGCCAGAGAGCACTCCAGTTATGCAGTCTCCAACGCGGTCGGTGTCAGAAGAGAACAGCTCTTCAGTTCTTCATGCATCACAACTCGAAGACGGCACACCGCAGAGGAAATCACTGATCCTTCCTCCGGCAGCGTTTGACTCAGGAAACTTGACTGTGGACGGTAGCAACACAACTCCTCTCACGACGTCACCACAACCGTCACTGGCTAGCAGCTCGGGGGGAGAGTTCTTCATTCCATCACTCCAGCAACGACACAAATCACCAAGCCTTCAGAACCTGCGAGGATCTGTAGATGATCTCACCGAGAGTACCATGACAAACTGGCAGAAATCGGGGGAAGGTGACGAAGTAGATCAGTTTTCAGATGTTGTAGAAGAAAAAGAGAGTGAAGAAACGACTCTGGATGAAGAGAAAAACACAGAAGTCAAGGAAACCATAACATTAGAGCCAGACTTCGACTCTTGGTTGAAAGGTGTTGAAACTACTAATGAAGAAGACGCAAAATTTGTTCGTAAAATATCCGAGGCAATTCGGGATCTTGATAATGCTTTGGCTCTTGAAAAGACTTCTTCTTCATCTTCATCAGAAGCGTCCAGTAAATCTGTGTCGCATCAGAGTCCTGCCAAAGACACGACCACCATCCTATCAGAGCAGAATGTCGTGCTGGACTTCAGACTTGGTCGCGCAGATTCTGGCGTGTCATCAGATGACAAGGAGATGATGTTCCAGCCAGACAGTTTCCAGGACGACAGCTACATGGAAAATGCCAAGTCCATACATCTAGAAAACAGGGCGACTGACTCAGGAACTGATACTGAGGACGAAACGTGGAGGAGAAGAATTGAACGGGGAGAATTCTCAGAGAAGGTGAAAGAGAAATCAAAATCAGTTGCGGATCTGATGGTTCTGACTCACATCGAATGTAGTGATGGCAGTGACTCCGACACTCCTTCTCTGACGTGGTGCTTTGAAAGGAGTTCTAACGGAAGAGGCTCTTTCTCTACAAGGCTGAGAGCAGGCTCTTTCAACAAGAATGCGGCCGCCTCTTTTAGCAGCGAAAGCAATATTCATGGGGCTGTTCTGGGGGAGGAGTTCAGAGATACGCTGAAGAAACTGCATGAGGCACAGAAAGAGAGCAGCTCTGTTCTGCAGAGGAAAGCAGACGCTTGTAATATACATTCTTCAAATCATAATAGGGGGGATAATTTTTTAGCCATTGATGCCTCGGAAGAAATTAATAGAGAGAATGGTATAGGAATAGCAACAATTAGCAACAAGGACCTAGTTAAAGACGTAGCACTGTTACTGTCTAGTGCAGATGGGAAATTAGGGAGCGAGATTGACAGTGTTGAAAAGCGTGTGTTGAGTCATTTCAGTGAAGTGCCTGATAAAGATAGTGTACGTAGTTCAGTGTCCACACCTAATCACCACGATAACAAAGACTGCAAGTATAATGCTTTTAGTGAAGTAATTAGTGTTGATGCTGTTGCCATTCCTCATGAAGATGAAACAGTAAGAAGTGTAACAGACTCACTGAGTATTAATGTGCCTCATAAAGTTGTGATAGAGCCTTCGGTAAGTAATGCAAGTGCTATAGTAGAGACACCCAACGTCACTTTGTTTACGTCAGATGATTCTTTTGAACGTTTTTCTGGGGATGAAGACAGTGGCAAGGATTCTTCAGTTCAGAACGAATATAACCAATCACCTCTGTTTACAAGTACACCGCATCGTCACCATAACAAAGTAGGAACTGATGTAAGTGAAGTTTTAGATTATAGTGTTGTGTCCGACATGCAGTCTGTAAGTAATAGTTCGCACAATGATGTAACGTCGGATTCATTCCGGTTCTCCTTAAAAAACAAAACTAATATAAGTGAATTGGAGACAAAACACCCGGTCACATTAACCAATGAAAGAGCTGCTGCAAGTAATGAAGAAAAATCACATACTTCAGTAGTACTCGGTCCTTGTGAAGACTACACGCTGGACTATTTTAAGGGACTGAAAACAACCTCAGGTGATGTACTACTTGAGGACATATCATCAGAAAACAGTCCTGTCACAGTTGAACATTTTGAAGAGAAACAGGAGTCTCTGGATATGGATTATTGTATCGACTCCTGGGACAAGCACCTGGCTACAGCCTTCCAAGAGCATGAGGCGGAGGCAGATTTCTATGACGACATAAGTTTCAAGTCTGGCGCAGACAGCTTTACAGATGAAGAAGACCATTCAGTTGCTATTGTGAACCGTTTGCCTCGTGATGCTTCAGTAAATGAAGCCATAAATTCAAACGTCTCATATCCGGCACACGACTTGTCCACAGACCCACAACACTGGAACTCCTCCTCTCACGTTAATGATGTGTGTGTGAATACAACCAGTGAAAATTATGATAGGCATGCGTCTTCAACAAAAGAAGTGCTGGGTACTCAAACAGACATTATAAAACCAGAGGAAACCGTACACTGTAATATTACTGCGCAGCAAGAAATAGGAATGCTCAAATCTCTTGTTGGCTCCAGCTTTACCAGTACTGAAACAAACACTAGAGACAAGGAAATAACGTCAGGAATAGCTTTTGATCCATGGAAAAGTGATAACGTAGGAAATATAGAAATAAATATGGGAACTGGAGATAAAGAAGTTTTGGATCCATGGAAAAGTCACGAGGATTTTGGAAATGAATGTGCTACAGAACAGAATGCGATAGACGAAGAGAAAGATCTATTAAACGCACCAAAAACCTTCTCTGAGGTGGAAAAGATTGACAGCTTATCACTTGATTTTTGTAACAATATCAGTGATTATTTCACAGACAATTTCAATGTTCAAGATGATAATTTTGATATGAAAGAAAAATGTGATCCAAATTCTACATATCCAAAACTAGGAGTGCAGGAATTTAAGACCTCTATTCCTAAATCACTAGAAGAAAATTTAAATGATGATAACACAGTTGAATTGTTGACGAGTGAAAAAGCAGCAACATTTGCTCTTTGCTCCAGTGATATTGATACTGACACAGAGTTGTTTAAGTCACAGTCTAGGAGTTCTGAGGAAGACCTTCACTCCCAAGATTTAAGTGAAAGTATAAAACCTAAACAGCCTGAAAACGATCAAAGTCTACTGGGTGATGTTCATAAAAATAATAGTTCAGTGCCGATGTCCGTTAATATTTTTGAAGATAACTCCAATCACAAATATACAGATTTCGAACATAACTTTTTGGACTCAGATAAAGAAAGCACGGAACTCGATTTATTGGGAGCCGTGAACACAACATTACCAATAATCTCTCCCAATAACATGGATGATCATTATGAAGAAGCGAAAAGAGATACACACGAAAATGACATGAAAAAACACTTTCTTGTTCCTGAAAATCTGATTCTTGTTCAAAAAAAATTACAAACACCTAGTCTCTGTATCCCAAGTTTAAACGTCATTGCTGCAACTCCAGTTCCATCAGGAAGAAACACACCAGAAGAAATGAAAGAAGATATCTTCGATAATATATATGGAGAAACCGAAACTGTGGAGCTAAACAGGTGTCCAACATCTGTTGATGCTGACAGTATAAATGATGAGACATTCAGTATAACAGTAGCACCAATTGATGAAATAGGCAGCCACGAAGATATAATGCAAAGTGAAACAGACTTAAAATTAACATCAATTAACGAAGGAAAGTGCAAGGAAGATACAATCTCATTTGAAGCTGATGCAAAACTAACACCAGTTGGCGAAGAAAAGTACCAAAAAGCTGTAGTTCCACTTGAAACACATGTAAAAGTAACACCATTTGATGAAGAAAGCAAAGAAGATATAATTCCATTCGAAGTAGATGCAAAAGTAATATCCTATGATGAAGAAAAGCTCCAAGAAGATGTAATTCCACCTGAAACAGATGTAACAATAACACCGATTGGCAAAGTAAAGTATCAGAAAGATTTAACTTCTCTTGAAACAAATGTACAAAAAGCATTAGTTGTCAGAGGAGAGGATCAGGTAAATGTCACAGATGTAAAAGTATCATCAGTTGAGGAAGAAAAGAACTTAAAAGATTTCACTTTATGTGAAACATATGCGCAGGGAACAGCAATTGATGAACAAAAGGATCAGGACAGTTTAACTCTACTTGAAACAGATGCAAGAGAAAAACCATTTAATGAAGAAAAGGACCGAAAAGATGTAACTCTACTTGAGACAAATGTAAGAATAATACCAGGTGATGAAGGAAAGAGCCAGGAACATTTCATTTCACTTGAAAGAGATTTAAAAGTAACACCATTTGACAAAGAAAAGGACCATGCAGATTTAACTCAATTTGAGAAAGGTGTAAGTGTAACACCAGTTGAAGTAAGGGACGAAAAAGTCATAATTCCTCTTGAAACTGACATACAGGTAACATTAATTGACGAAGAAAATGGACAAGAAGATTTAGCTCCACTTGAAACAGATATGAAAGTAATTGTCGAAGTAAAAGACCAGAAAGAGATAATTCCACTTGAAGGAAATGTACAAGCAACAACAATTTGTGACGCGAATGATCAGAAACTTTTAACTCCACTTCAAGTAGATGAAAGAGTTACGCCAGCTGAAGAGAGAAAGAGCCAGGAAGATTTAACTCCATTTGAAATAGATGTGAAAGTAACACCAGTTGAAGAAGGATGGAACCATGAAGATTTAACTGCACTGGAAACAGCTGTGAAAATAACACCAGTTGAAGAGGGAAGGAGCCAAGAAAATTTAACTACACTGGAAACAGATATGAAAGTAACACCAGTTGAAGAGGAAAGGAAGCAGGAAAATTTAATTCCATTTGAAACAGATGTGGAAGTAACACCATTTGAAGAGAAAAAGAGCCAGGTAGATTTAACTCCATTTGAAATAGATGTGAAAGTAACACCAGTTGAAGAGCAAAAGAGCCAGGTAGATTTAACTCCATTTGAAATAGATGTGAAAGTAACACCAGTTGAAGTGGGAAGGAGCGTCGAAGATTTAACTCCACTTCAAGTAGATGAAAGAGTTACACCAACTGAAGAGAGAAAGAGTCAGGAAGATTTAACTCCATTTGAAATAGATTTGAGAGTAACACCAATTGAAGAGGGATGGAGCCAGGAAGATTTAACTGCACTGGAAACAACTGTGAAAATAACACCAGTTGAAGAGGGAAGGAGCCAAGAAAATTTAACTACACTGGAAACAGATATGAAAGTAACACCAGTTGAAGAGAAAAAGAGCCAGGAAGATATAACTCCATGTGAAATAGATGTGAAAGTAACACCAGTTGAAGTGGGAAGGAGCTTCGAAGATTTAACTGCATTGGAAATAGATGGGAAAGTACCACCAGTTGAAGAGGAAAAGAGCCAGGAATATTTAACTCCATTTGAAATAGATATGAAAATAACACCAGTTGAAGAGGGAAGGAGCCACGAAGATTTAATTGCACTGGAAAGAAATGTGAAAGTAACACCAGTTGAAGAGGAAAAGAGCCAGGAAAATTTAACTCCATTTGAAATAGATGTGAAAATAACACCAGTTGAAGAGGGAAGGAGCCAGGAAAATTTAACTGCACTGGAAACAGATGTGAAAGTAACACCAGCTGAAGAGGAGAAGAGCCAGAAAGATTTAACTCCACTTGAAACAGATGTGACAATACTAGTTGAAGAGGAAAAGAGCCAGGAAGTTTTAACTCCACTTGAAACAGATGTGAAAGTAACACCAGCTGAAGAGAAGAGCCAGAAAGATATAACTCCACTTGAAACTGATGTGGCAGTAACACTAGTTGAAGAGGAAAAGAGCCGGGAAGATTTAACACAATTTGAAGTAGATGCGAAAGTAACACCAGTTGAAGAGGGAAGAAGCCAGAAAGTTTTAACTCCACTTGAAACAGATGTGAAAGTAACACCAGTTGAACAGGGAAAGAACCAGGAAGATTTAACTGCATTGGAAACAAATGTGAAAGTAACACCAGTTGAAGAAGAAAAGAAGCAGGAAGATTTAATTCCACTTGGGACAGATGTGAAAGTAACACCAATTGAAAAGGAAAGGAAGGATGAAGATTTAATTCCATTTGAAACAGATGTGAAAGTAACACCAGTTGAAGAGGAGTGGAACCAGAAAGGTTTAACTGCATTGGAAACAGATGTGAAAGTAATACCAGTTGAAGAGGAAAAGAATCAGGAAGATTTAATTCCACTTGGGACAGATGTGAAAGTAACACCAGTTGAAGAGAGAGGGAGTCAGGAAGTTTTAACTGCACTTGAAACAGATGTAAAAGTAACACAAGTTGAAGAGAGGAGCCAGGAAGATTTAACTTCATTGAAAACAATTGTGAAAGTAACACCTGTTGAAGAGGAAAAGAAGCAGGAAGATTTAATTCCATTTGAAACAGATGTGAAAGTAACACCAATTGAAAAGGAAAGGAGGGATGAAGATATAATTCCATTTGAAACAGATGTGAAAGTAACACCAATTGAAAAGGAAAGGAGGGATGAAGATATAATTCCATTTGAAACAGATGTGAAAGTAACACCAATTGAAAAGGAAAGGAGGGATGAAGATATAATTCCATTTGAAACAGATGTGAAAGTAACACCAATTGAAGAGAAAAAGAGCCAGGAACATTTAATTCCACTTGAGACAGATGTAACACCAGCTGAAGAAGAAAATAGTCTGGAAGATGTAACTTTACCTGAAACACATGGAAATGAAACATCAGCTGAAAGCGTAAAGGACCAGAAAGAGATAGCTCCACTGGAAAGAGTTCTACAACTAACAGCAGTTTATGACACAAAAGTCCAGGAAATTTTAACTCCACTTGAAACAGATGTAAAAGTTACACCAGGTGAAGAGATAAGGAGTCAGAAAAATTTAATTCCACTGGATGTAGGTGCAAAAGTAATACTAGATCACGAAGAAGAGATAACTCCACTTGAAACAAATATACAAGTAACAGCTGTTGAAAGCAAGGACCTGAAAGAGTTAATTCTGTTTGAAACAAATGTAAAAATAACTCCAGCTGATGAAGGAAAAGGACAGCAAGATTTAACTCCATTTGAAACAGATGTGAATGTAACTCCAATTGATAAAGGAAAGGCTCACAAAGAGATAATTCCACTTGAAACAGATATAAGAGTGACACCAGTTGATGAAGGAAGTAGTCAGAAAGATTTAATTTCACTTATAACAGATGTAGAAGTAACACAAGTTTGCGATGGAAAGGGCCAAGAAGATTTAATGTCACTTGAAACATTTTTAGGAGTAACACCAGTTGATGAAAGAAAAGGCCAGAAAAGTCCAACTTCACATGGAACAGATGTGAAAATAACACCAATTTATGATGGAAAGGACCAAGAAGATTTAATGTCACTTGAAACATTTTTAGGAGTAACACCAGTTGAAGAAAGAAAAGGCCAGGAAAGTCCAACTTCACATGAAACAGGTGCAAGAATAAGGGTCCACGAAAGAAAGAATCTAGAAGATTTAATTTCACTTGAAACAATTGATAACAGTCAGAAAAATATAACTCTACTTGAAACTGATATAAAGTCAATATCAATTAAGAAAGAAATGGGTCATGAATATTTAACTCCAACTGAAACTAACGTAAAAGTCACACCAGATGACAGACTAAATCTCTATAATGATAAGGCATCATTTAGTGTGAAAGAAGGACCAACTGATGAAGAAAAGGACCAGATAAATATAATCCCACTTGACACAAATTTCAAAGTCACTCTAACTAATAAATTAAGTCATGATATTTTGTCTACAGAATGTCCTTCGACTGATAAGTTTAATTCTACCTCAGCACACATTACAAAAACTTCAGAAACAGAGACTTTTCCTATTACATCCTTAGATCATACAATGACTAACATGGAGGAATCAGTATATTTTGAAGACCACAGCAAAGTTGCTGATGCTATAAGTACAGAATTTCCTAGTTATGAAGATATAATTAATATTAGCACTAATGTATCAAATTTATCTAATAAATCAGTAAGTGATAGTCATATAATTGCAGATGGTTTTACCAACTATGAAGTTAAGCCATTTTCATCAAAGGATTTATCTTCTTCTTCAGAATCAAACCAAACTGCAACTGCAAAGTTACCTGAAAGTGAAAAGATGTTGGAAATCACTGCATTAGAAGTCAACCAGAAGACCGAAGTGCCTTTAATTGTCAATGAGGAATATTTGACATTAAATATACCATTGCCAACTGATTTATTTATTTTGGGACATGAGAAATTAGATGATAAAGGTCTGAATTGCGAAGATGACACTAAGAGACCAAAAGAATTGAAGGTGGAAGCTCAGTCTGTTGACGATGACATGTGTAATTTCAAAGAAAACTCTATCTTGGATCAGTGTGACCTTTCTTTTGATCTTATTGGAAGGACAAAATCAGATATAGAAGAAAATAATAAAGAACTGAAACGTAATGATTTGACGCTAATAGAACCGGAATATCTGCAGTCCTATGATATTAAGGACAATATTTTGATATCAGAAAACAAAAAAGACAAAGAAACTCCTTCCTTTGAAATTTCTAATTCTACGCAGATACATCCAATAAAAACTACAATACCCACAGAATCTGGCGTGAATAAAATAGAAGAAAGTTTTGACTCAAGTTGTATGAATTACGAGCAAGTACAAGTGGGTCCAATAGAAGTAAATCATGCTCAAGGTAATGGTTCCACAACATGTACTAGGAAACCTAAAGAAAACTCACATCAAGTGGCCTTGGATTCAGCAACAACGAGTAGATTAGAAATACATGATCTTGTGCAAGAAAACAAAGAAGAATCTAACTTCGATCTTTCTAACTTTGAACAAGATCCTGTAGAATTCATAGACATCAGACAAAATCAGACTTCTGATGTATTCAATGAGAAGGAAGTGATCACAACTGTTGATTCCTGGAAACAGAACCAATTTGACAAGAGCCGTATGCTCATGGAAGATTTTCTTCTTGGGGAGAGATTAGCAAGTGGTCTTACAGCATCAGGACTGGATCTGAAGACAGAGGAGCTGCCAGAGACTTGTGAAGTCGAAGATGATGGCGAGGACTTTGGTCTAGACGTGGTGAAGCACTCGACTCCGGATGATGAACGAAGCAGTGATTCGGGCTTCAGAGATAAGGGCAGTTTGAGTGAGAGCTGTGAAGATGCTTGTGATGAAAAGTATAATCTAGAGGATATTGAAGCTGAATTGGAAGAAACGTACAACAAAGATGGTTTCAACTATGTTGAAAAACATGATGATGAAGAACAAAATGGTAGAGCTTCAGAAGAACAGCAGAGGAAATTGTCAACTAAAAGTTCAGATGATTCCGCATTTCATTATATCGATAAGACTGAAGATGAAGATCAAAACGACAAGATATTTGAGGATATACAAAGAAAATTATCTGTAAGAAGCTCTGATGATTCAGCCTATCATAGAGGAGATCTCGAGTATTTTGACAGTGAACATGAAGAGAGTAGTAATGACAGAAATCTCGAGACAATGGATGATACAGTCCTAACAATAACCGATGATAATGCCGAAAAAGAAAGTATTATCCATCTCACAGAAGACATATCACTTTGTAAAGACACAAATCTTATGGACGTAAATTTTGATTCTCAACAGAACAAACCTGAAGAATTCATCAGGTCTGAAAATTGTATAGATTCTGTTTCGAAAAAAAATTCTCAAGGTGATAGTAGAGAAATGACAGACCTCAATAATGTTCAGAGCAATACTGTAATAAATCAAACACAACAATTTTTGGATTTCGAAAGAGGAATTCAGAATGTGGATCCCCTGAGTTCACAACAAGAAGGAAATGAAACGGTTTCATATTTTCTACAAGGTGCACCTATTGATAAAATGTCTATCATATCAAGCCCGGATGTATATGAAAAACATTCATTAGACTACATAAATGAGAATTATCAATATGCAAATAATTTCATATCATCCATTGATAAGAACACTGAAAATTCAGAAGATCAACTCTCTGAAAGTATGCCCAGCTCTGTCGTTGATGGTGATAGCAAAGTATCACGACCTGACAACTTGAACTTCGATTTCCAGAGACCTACAGAGCTGGTGTCAGCAACAGGATGGTATTTACATCCGCCACCAAAAGGCGAAAATTATAATGTAGATGACGATAAAGAAGATCAAGGATCATGCACCTCCAAATATGAAGAAAGCAATAACAATGAAAACAGCTACGTATCATTCAGTCTTGATGAAGAATTCGTGGCAGCCATCCGAAATGAATTGCGTGAAAAATTACCCTGCACTCGTCAGCAGAGTCAAGAAGAAGATTCTGAAGAAGATGGGATGCTAGACCCAGATGATGATTCTCCTCAAGAAGAGAGAACAGACATTATGATCCATTACAATACATACCCAGCACCCTTGTCACCTATATTAGAAGAAAGAGAAAGTGTGAGTTCAATAACAACTACTATCAGCGATCACTATTCTCCGTTTGCGGCCCCAAATCAAGCAGATGCCACCAAGTCTGGGTCAGATTCTGAACCTGTTAGTCCAGTGTTTGTTTTGGACCCCAAAGAAACTGAAGTTAGTGCTAAAAAATTTGAGCAGGAGATCCGAGAAGCTCTTGAAAACTGCAGTTTGAGCAGTGAAGATACAAGTAGCTCTTGCGATAAAGAGCAAAAAGCGAGTAGTGTACTGTTTGAGGACTTGGAACAACAGCCATCAGAAGATGCACAGAGATTAATGTTAGATGTAACAGTAAATGGAAAGAACATTGTTGTCGTCCGTGGTACCAATCAGCATAACGATGATGATGACCTACTAGTGGTGAACACGGAAACAAATGAAGCTACTCTGTTAGAGAGTCCGAAACCAAAGTCACATCTAGCATTTGTTAACAACAGAAGAACGAGTCAGGAAAGCAAATCTGTTGATGAAATCTCTGCCACACCAGATTTCTTTAGTGATGATGAAATGACTGTAGGAGTCACTCCAAACACGTTTATAATTGAAAAGAACAGATTTAGTGACAACTTCATTCCAGAACCAAAATCAAATGACAGGAAAGATGCATCGTCAGATGATGAAGTGTACACACCAGACAGCATATCGCCTGAACATGCTACTGCATCCACTCTTCAGTCACCTGATACTGAAAACCTATCAGATTTCTTCCTCACACCATCTGAAAAGTCCCCAACTGCAAGTGAATGTCCTAACAGCCCTAACGGGCCACAAAACTCTGCAGTGTATAATCCATACTTCCTGCATTCCTTGTCTAAAACTCACGATAACCCTACTTTTGAAGAAGTTCAAGAAATCTGTCTGGGTGTTGCAAACAATGAAGCAGCAGAAATAATATCAGAACTGGAAAGTAGCGGGATATTCAATAACAATAATAATACAAGTGATAAAGGCATTTTCACGACATTGCTGCCGGCATGTGAAAATGTTTCAATTCAAGAACTGCCAACATCCAGAACTGCTTCTATAAATGAGAACAGCGATGAGATCTCTGTGGATGAAAACTCAGAATCTTCCGAATCAACAAAGAAAGATCTCGTTGATGAAAATAGCGGTTCATTTACACAATCCCAAAGACTCTCTGCAGTTGACCGTCTTGATTATCTGACATCACCCAATCTAGATGTGTTTACAGAGAAGAGCAGGGAAAGTGCAGGGTTTGACAGTTCTCCAGAAGAAGAAGAAAATTCTCTGAGATCCAATAGTTACAACAGAAAATTATTATTAAATGATACTCTAGATCTTCTGAAGAGACGGAAAGAATCTCAGCAGCAAAACAGTAATGATACATACCAAGAAGATGAGGAAAAAGACTGGAGTCTCCCGAATTTGGAGGCATCTCTTCTCAGTACAAAGGCACCAATGCCATCGCCTGAAGAAGAATCCTGGAAACAGATTCCATCAATGTTGGCATTCTCTGATCTCAATGAGGTAATGGCTCGTTGTGGCAATGAGAAAGAGACCTTCAATGCTCTCTCTTTCAATGGCCAGACAAATTGTGTGCCTTACGGTGGCCAGACTGAAGTAGACGAAGGAGACTTGATGTCCACATCATTTAGCATCAAGGGTGATCCTGATGATCCAGAATGCTACACACCAGATTGGGAGAGTGATTCTGATGAAACAAATGAAGATGACAACAATTCGTCATCCAGTGGAGAATTCATATGGAAGGTATGTTCGTAAATTTAGTATATGCTATGTACATTAAGTAGGTAAGACAGATGTGTATATATTTATCTAAATACAAAGTACGGCACAACCCACAACATTTTAGACCTGCTTGTTGATTCCATCTTCTTTGATATAAGATGACCTAGAAAACTCGCCTAATCAGCTTCATTGTACAGGGTGGGGCACAGGAACCAAGTGTTTTTAAAATAATCATAAAACAGTTAGTTTTTATTTTCAACACATTTTATTAGTGGAACAACGTTTGTGAGAACATACCATTTCAATTATGAGCGGAAAATTACATCTGGCATGTGATGTCCGTCTGTGTTGACGCATTGTTTAAGGCGCTGACGAAAATTCACCTCTATTCTTTCCAGGAGATCTCTGCTGATTTGGGTGATGTGTTGACGTACTGTGTCCTTTAATTCATCTAATATTCGGGGCTTATCCTCGTAAACACGTGCCTTGAGGTACCCACATAGAAAAAAATCACGTGGACAGGTCAGGGTACCGAGGGAGCCATGGAACATCACCAAATCTCGAAATGAGACGATTGGAAAACAGGAGGCAAAGAACTGCCATTGACGCTCTGGAGATATGCGCCATGGCCCCATCTTGCTGGAACCACCTATTTTGTATGGGTGTAAATGTAAATCGCCTTGCAAAATCCGTCTTACTGTACGATTGCTGATTCCAAGTGCAGCTGAATGTCTTCGAGCAGAGCGGCCTGGGCTGCGCAGTATCGCTTATCTGACTGAAAATTTTCTGCAGTACGCACTCTGTGTTTAGGGCCGGCGATTTATTCTTCAGTATTGCGCCTATTTTTTTTTAAGATTTTTTAACCCGACTTAAGATTGTGTCACGCACGGGAACAGAATCATTGCGATTAATATTGAATCTGTAGCAAAACTCACGCCATATCGAGGTCACCGACTCGCCATTTCTAACAAAACAATCATACGCAAACATGCGTCCACTGCTCCATGATGCTGACTGCAGGTGAAATGCTATGAGCCACGGAATGGAATGTCACATGCCGCACGTCTCTCCCTTTCATAATGACCGAGTACAAGCCATTTAAAAAACACTTGGTTCCCATGCCCCACCCTGTATTTGGATCTTCCAAATAACTCAAATAACTGCATTATTTTTCGCAATTGGTTATTTTACTCTGCTTTATCAACTGCTATGGTTATCTTGTGTCTGAGTGAGATGATGATGATGCTGGTGAAATGAGTCCAGGTTAAGGGAAATCCCCGTAAAAACCTCACCCAGGTAACTTGTCCCAACTAGAATGTGAACCCAGACCTGTTCGTTTCACATTCAGGCAAGCTAACCATTACTTCACAGTGGTGGACCAACTGGACTATTGAACTCAAAACGTCATCGGAACTTGCTATTCATGAAATTCAGTATTTAAAAGGAATATGGATGTTGAAGCATAGTATTAGATCTTGCTTCAGTGGTTCACTCACATGTAACAAATGGGTTTGCAACAATCTTATAACAATAAAGCGCTCACCAGTATCAGTTTCTGGCTGGAGGGGTTAAGAATTACAACTAATTTTGTATGTAATAATAAGACATCGGATTTATGTGCACTAAAAGTTTAGAATGCCACCAAGTATACTAGAGTGAATATGGTGTCCATTGGGAGAGTTTCTAGGCCTGATTCACAACTCTCTGAAATTTAACAATATGTAAATCTTCACATGAACTGCATCTTACATCTTATAAACCGTGTTCTGGCGTGTAAATGGCTGATAAGACCATAAAAAATATTGTCAATATAGTAAAACCTCTTTAATTCTGACCCTGATAAGCCGGACTTCGCTTAATCCGAACAAGCAAAATCAAAAAATTTATGAGTTTGGAAAAATTAAAGAACCTTGTTTTAAGACTTACTTCTTTACATAGAACTATGGAATTACAATATTACATCTATAGCATTAACAATAAAGAAAATCCATCAAGTTTATAGGTCTGCAGGCACATCATCGTAATTATGGGTATCACGTATGTAACTTACTGAATTATATGTACCAGTATTGCTTTACATTTTACTGTACTGTATAGTGTATTTAGGCCCTTTAAATACACCATAATAAACGTGTTTTGTTGCTATAAACGGAGTTTCAATGCACTTTCTACTGTTCTACTGTTAAGCATTTCAGTTAATCCGGACTTTCATTAAACTGGTCAACTTATCCCTCCAATTAGTCTGGATTAACGAGATTTTACTGTATTTTGTTATGGTCTTAACTGTCTAAAAAAATGATGTAGCCTACTCACATATAAATTTTTCATAAATTCATTAAGAATGTTTAACGCTTTCTTTTGCTTAAAATATTATTCATGAAGGATATTTGAAATGGCGTTCTAGTAATAAGGAAAAGGAAAACATATTATCTTTGTATTTGGGTAAATATCATACAGATATAATTCAAACACATTCATAAAGTTATTGAATGTGACTGGAAATATTTTTGGGCTGGAATTGTGGAGATAGCCTGAATCCAGCAGTAAAATAGGTGAGTTGTGGCTAGCCATTGAAGTTCTTTACAGTAGGCCTACTTTACACTAAATACAATAAACAATACTGTCTCAGTTACAGGTACTTGATCATTTTGTCGTTTACAAAATAACTATGAAAATTTATGTGCAGCAAATTTTCCGGATTTTATTATGATTTAAAATTTTATTTTATTCATGGAATTAATAACCAATATTTATTGACATAACCCATTACACTAATTTCTGCATAGTGAATTACATGCAGAATGATTCACTTAGGCCTAATGCTCCCGAAAACCTCTTATATTTTCCACATGGGGCAGTGCAATAAAGTGCTGATTGAGAAGCATTTAAGCTAGATTAGATTAGATCTTTATTAACAGTTAGAATTGCAAACATCCATGGCATACTTAAAAGAGCACACGAAATGAATAAAAATTGAAAAAAAATTAGCTGATATTTGAAATAAGTGGCTTAGTAAGGTACACAATAGCACTACAGCCCCACAAACTAGTTCTCAAATCTAGTAACAGTACATTTTAATACCCTAATTAATGTCTCCATTTCTGTGATACTTAAGTGTTTGGGTATTTGCAACATGTAAGAGAGACAGAGATATCCAGCATGTCACATATCTTCAATGGAGGCAGGAAAAGAGGATAATGGATATGACATAAGTTACCAGTACCCTTTTCGTGATATGGAGCAGATACTGTAAGTAACTCCAAAACATTGCATTTATGACAATCGCAAATACCCAAAAATCTCTAATCATGTTAAACACAATGAAATTCTCCAATCATACTTTGTCCATTATTTTTATAGTAAACTGTAGGATCAAATTAAATTAGTTGCCTCAAAATTTAGAGTTTGAACTTTAAACAATATGATTGATATATAGTTGCATTTTGATGCATTGTGTGGTATAGATACGTTTTCAGAATTAGTTTTGATACTGGATAAGAATACATAAAATTACTGTCAATAATAGTAAGTCTAGATATGACAGCAAAAAAGAGTGATGCTCAGATGTTACCATGTGTACTGAAAGGTAAATGTATAAAATATTTGAGAAAGGATAAATACATATGTAGAACAGCATTTGAAAATGACTGATTTATGAAAACAACAAGAAGGTAAACGTGCTACTATCTGAACTATGCTGGTGGCCACAGATATATGACAACATATATTTGACAACATGTGTGAGCCACCTCAAAGACATATTCAGGACTTAAAAACGATAAAAAAAAAAAGCGTTCGTATACAAGGATGATTCCAGAAATAATGCACAAACTTACTTCATTGACACGCATTTCATTTTTTCAATCCACTTACATCAAGATCGTTCAATATAGTCCCCCTGAGGTGTTATGACAGCTTCCCAGGATTGTGGTAGCTTTTGCATGCCGCTTAATTTTCCTTTGAAGTTTAGATCTCGGATGCGTTGGGTCACAGCTGTGTTCAGGTCATTTAACATTGCAAAAGGTATAGTCTCTAGACACACACCTTCATCTCAAATAGCAGAAATAAATAAAATGCTCTCTCAACTAATAACACTCAATAAAAGAATTGTATTCCAATGGATACCATCCCACTGTGGAATCCTGGGAAACGAGAATGCAGATGCTTTAGCAAAGAAGGGCAGCACTGCTACTTACAGACCTGTTACTAAATCTACGTATTACTCTGTGAAAAGATTTATTAAATCTACATACTTAGACTTCAACAAACAAAATTTGATAACACAATCTCAAGGGAAAAAATGGAACTCTCTGCATCATAATCCACAGTTGATTCCCGATTTACCACGCAAATCGTCTGTAGCTGCATTTAGATTGGCAACAGGCCATGACTGTTTGGCCAAGCATCTGCATAAAATTGGAATATATCAGTCTCCTAACTGTCCATTGTGCAACTCAAACCAAGAAATGGATTCGGAACACCTCAAAATCTGTGCTTCAGTGGCTGACCATGACAATATCTTTGAAAAATATTGGAGTGCAAGAGGTCAAATGACTTTATTGTCAAATGCCTGGCATTAGAAAACAACAACAACATTGCAAAAAGTTGACTTTGAAGTGGATTTTTCATTTTAGGGAAAAGAACATAGGTGGATTCATGTCCGGACTGTAGGTTGGGTGAGGGAGTGTTTCCCATTTGTAATTGGTCATATGGCATTCACTGTCTCGGCAATTTGTGGTCATATATTATCGTAGAGAAACAGCACACCAGACTCCAATAGCTGTATCAGTTGTGGTATATTTTTGGGCACAGTTTCCTACGGGCTATGTCTGCACATGTCATCCGTCTATCTTCCAAAACATTGGCAACAATTACCTTTGTAGTGAAGTCTGATGATGATTTCAGTCTTCCAGTGCGTTAGTTGTCTTCTGTACTAATATGACCTCCACAGACACTTTGAGACCATCTGGAAATGGTACTACGGTTTACTGTAGTCACCACACACTTCTCTCGAAACAATTAATAAATTTCCGGTGGCGTATGTCCACGTAACGTTCCTATTTCAACCAATGATCTTTGATCTCAGACAGTGATGTAATATGACTGATTTTCGTCGTCCATTTTAATCGCTTATACACAAAACAGTTTTTAAACAATTTAATAACTGAACTTGCACAGAATCGTTCGGAATAACTCTCACTCGCTTATACGCAAAACAGTTTTTAAACAATTTAATAACTGAACTTGCACAGAATCGTTCGGAATAACTCTCACTCGCTTATACACAAAACAGTTTTTAAACAATTTAATAACTGAACTTGCACAGGATCGTTCGGAATAACTCTCACTATTAAAGCAATAAATAACAACCACGCATATCCCTGAATATGGGAGCACAAGTGCAGTGTACATTACTTCTGGGATCATCCTCATATGTAAATAATAATAATAATAATAATAATAATAATAATAATAATAATAATAATAATACCATTTTGGAAAACATCAGCATTTCTGTATGACATTTTTCTTCTTGGAATGTATTTTATCCTTTCTCAGTTTCTTAACATAATTTCCGTGTTGGGTTGTGGTAGTATTTCAAGTGGAAAATTTGTGTTGCTTTGTTTGTGATTTTTCTGTTGTATTGTGTGTTTCATGTCTGTAATCCCAATGAACCTGTAAATCTCTTTGTTTTCAGATATTATTAGAAACACTGTTACCAATTCACTCTTTGCTCTCTTACTATTTATTATGCCGATATATAACTCAGTTGCTGCTGCTGTGACCTTGTATAAATGTAGTTACAGTTACAAGGGTTGGACAAAATAATGGAAACATTACTTGAGTCTCACCAGTTCTATATTAAGATGTTGCTGGACTACCATATTGCTGGCAAAAGGGAAAAATCTCGAAAGTCCTGAGAACCAATATTTTCAGGAGTGCAATAAAACTGCTCAGTTTTAAATTTGCTCGATAATATGAACAAAAGTATAATGCATAAAATTATGTGAAATGATTTTGAGATAATTTTAGGGATCATACATACTTCCCCTTGGCAGGCCGTAAGGTCAGGGATCCCACAGGGATCAGTTCTTGGCCCTTTACTATTTACAATTTATATCAACGACATATCAGAATCTCTAAAGTACTGCCGACACCATCTCTATGCAGACGACCTTCAAATATACATAAAATTCCACACTGACGAATTAAATGATGCAATAACTAAAATTAATGACGATCTGGACTAAATCTGGACATGGACACGGAAATTCCGACTTAAACTAAATCCAGAAAAATTACAGTCAATCATTGTGGGCCATTCACGTTTGTTAAGCACTATTACCATACCAAATTTATCCCCGATTAAAACACACGGCACCGAAATTCCGTTCAGTGAATCAGTAAAGAATCTAGGTATTTATATGGATAAAAGTTTAAATTGGAACATTCAAGTTGCAGAAACCTGCAAAAAGGTATTTTCATTAATCCACTCGTTTAGATGATTGAAGAATTTTCTACCCTTTTCCATGAAAAAAATGTTAGTGCAAGCACTCGTGATGCCCCACTTCGATTACTGTGATATTCTGCTTACTGACCTAAGCGTTACTTCGGCGCAGAGACTACAACGTGTTCATAATATGTGCGTCCGTTTCATCTGCAATATTCGCCGAGCTGATCACGTAACACCATCCCTCAAAATGTTGTCCTGGCTCCGTCTAGAAGATCGTGGGAAAATCCACTGTCTTTCCCTTCTCTTTCACATATTGCATTTCTCCACTCCTGTCTATCTTGCGTCTCGTTTTCAAAATTTATCCACCCATCATAACCTAGACACACGATCACAACACTCCTCAATATTATCCATTCCCTCCCACCGAACATCCTCATATTCATCTTCCGTGGCTGTTCCTCGGCTTTGGAATTCCCTACCGAGTAATGTCAGGGACTGTCAGACATCAAACCAATTTAAGAATAGGCTAACGAGATATTTTTCTAACAATTATTGTCAACAATAATAGCTGTTTCAGGTTTCTCAATGTTTAATGGTTATATATATCACAGATAAATATCTAAATTATCTCATTATTATTATTATTATTATTATTATTATTATTATTACTATTATCATTATTATTACAACTATTTCTTACCAGTGTTTATTATTGTCACACTAACATTAGTTATCCAATTTTCATTATTTACTTTCATGTTGTTTTATGATCTGGATATTAATGTAATAACTATGTAAGCAAATGTATTTAATTAGAATTAGAGTTTGGCTGGGCGGAAGAGAAGGCCTACTGGCCTTAGCTCTGCCAGATTAAATAAATAAATTATTATTATTATTATTATTATGATTATTATTATTATTATTATTATTATACTCTTGTTCATATGTCAAGAAAATTTAACACCAAGCAGTTTAATTGCATTCCTAAACATTCTGATTCTCAGGACTTACGAGGTTTTGCACTTTTTCCAGCGATATGCCTCTAATACAACTTTATTCCAAATGTAACAGATTCAAATTAATTACCGTATAAACAATTTGGAGTGGAATATTGGACCATTCTTTATGTAGAATATTTTGGCTACATTCCAGACAATTCTCATATATGTGTCTATATCACAACACAGAGTGTTTCATAATTATAGGTACAAACTGCAGGAGTGAGTAGAGAACAAAGAACCAAAGCTAAAAGTCCGAATAAACATAGATCTGGAAACCAGCCGTTTCTGAAATCTATGGGGATTTATTATGTACCATCAGTAACAATGCTCTGGGATAACATAATGTCTGATATGCACTGGAGAAAGAGAGTGCTCGATATGGCCACCGTTCATGATAAAGCAAACATCAGCACATTTCTTCATTGACAATCGTACATGTTTGAATATCCCTGGCATATCTATAATATGTTGACAACCATTGACAATGAGTTTCCGAATTCGTTAACATTATCAATAGGACTAGAATACACAAAACATTTCAAATATTCCAAGAAAGACCAGAGGATTGAAGTCTGGTGACCTGGGAGGCCATGGTTTGATAAACCACAGCTGATACACCTGCTGTAAAAGCTTGTGCATAAGAACCCACGAAGGTTGAAATGAAGTGGGTCATGCATGTACCACAGCAGCTGCTTTTCCAAAGAGGCACAGCATCCAAAAGGATGCGTAGCTCATGCTGCAAAAAAATATGCACGACTATTAAGTCTACCAAGTAAGAAATGAGGTTGCATATGTACGAGATATATTCAGTTGAGTCGACCTGGTTAGCGAGTTGATATAGTGCTGGGCTTCTATGCCCAAGGTTGTGGGTTCAATCCCAGGCCAGGTCGATGGCATGTAAGTGTCCTTAAATGCGACAGGCTCCTGTCAGTAGCTTTACTGGCATGTAAAAGAACTCCTGCGGGACAAAATTCCGGCACATCCGGCGACGCTGATATAACCTCTGCACTTGCGAGCGTCGTTAAATAAAACATAACATTTTTATTCAGTTGATGACCAGTGATGACATCATATCTCGGAAATGGTTGGTTCTCGAACCTATGTTTATTAGGACTTTTTGCCTCGTTTCATTATCCTCTAGTCACTGCTGCAGTTTGTACCTATAATTATGAAACACTCTGTATTACTAGTTCTCCCATTATTTTGTCTATCTTCTGTTGGCTAACAAGCAAACATTCTAACGGGGCAGATAAAAAAGTTTTTTTTTTTTTTCACCATGTTAATAGTGTCAAAAGAAGTGCTTATACAAATTTTGGCCACTCGACCTCAGTTACGAGGGCCTTAAAAAAATAAGTTTGCCAGGGGCTGTTAACAGAAAGAAAACACAATTTCGTTGGAAAAATTTATTGGAACAGACGCAGCAATTGTTGGGATACTTTTCAACATATTCCCCACCAAAATTGAGACATTTGTCATATCATGGGATCGACAAAGAGGTGCAGACGGCTGTCAAACGCTGGTTTCGATCCCAGGCGGCTGACTTCTATGACACAAGGATACAAATATTGATCCCATGTTATGACAAATGTCTCAATTCCAGTGGGAGATATGTTCACAAATAGCGCAACAATTTCTGTATCTGTTTCAATAAATCTTTCCATGCAATTGTGCTTTCTTACTATAAACTATCCCAGGGAAAATCACTTTCTGGACGGCCTCGTAATTGCGGTCGAGTGTCCAAAATTTGTATAAATACTTCTTTTGACATTATTAACATGGTGGAAGAACAAAATTTAACTTTTTTATCTAGCTCCATCAGAATGTTTGCTTGTAAGTTCTGATTTCCTGTACATATCTTTGTATGAGAATGTAAAGTAGGTAGCTTACTTAGTTTGCACAATGTATCTTATTCGTAAATTCTGCATATTTACAGAGTATGGAATGAAAAATTTAACTTTCCCTCTGTAGAATGTGTGGGAAATAGTTATTACACTGTTCTGCATTAAGAATAATGTGAAAGTTTCCCCTCCCTTTTTTTTTTTACTGTGTATGAAATTGTGTAAAAACTTCTTTCATGCTTGGTGAACACAAAACTTTGAATACTCGTATTCATTCCACTTCCATTAATCAGTACATTCTTGTCCATGTAAATATTTTGGAAGTTTATTCATTTTAAGCCCTTTTTATTAATTATGTAGCATTAATTTTGTACAGCTGCTTAGTGTGATGATTTGTACAGTTTTACAGTGTGTCATTATACAGGGTGGAAGAAAATAGTTGGTCATCAAACTCCAGGAACTTGTTCCACACAATTAAGCAAATAGACATGTTTACATAAACATTATTCTGCTTGAAATATTTGCGTTTGGCAGCTGTGACCTCTTCTGCGATCCCTGTTTATATAATTATACCAGTTAAATCCTATATTATCTCTCATATTATGCATCAGTATTGGACGTGTTTTTTATGTATGTTTTATTTTTCAGTTTTTTTAACCAATTATATTTCTTAAGAAGGATCATTAACTACGAAACGCGAAGTTTGGGACAAATGTTTATAAAAATGTTTTCTTTGTATAACAGTGTGGAACCAATCCCGAACTTTAGTTTCTTATTTTACCCTTTCTCCCTATATGTAGCCTATAAACAGTAAAATCGACTTAATAATTGTTTATTATTAATTTTGTATGTAGGTTACTATGTAAACACATTATTTTCCATATATTCTACAGCCCTTAATAGCAACTGTGTAGTTGGCCAATTTCTGATCACTGTAGCTTTCAACCCTCACAGTTGTTTATAATGTAGTATGTCGTAGACAGATGGCAGGCTCATTGGACTGTATGCTGAATATGCAACCATGGTCATGCCATTTTACATGATTTGTTAAATGATAATGATTATTATTACATTTTTTGAGGTACCTGTGCTTTCTGTATATGAAATTCCTCTCCCACACTCCATTCTGTAATGATATTGATTTCAAAATTATTGCCCAAAACACCATCTCAGAGATTCGAATAAGGGACCTTTACTTTGGAAACATTAAATAAAGTATTAACAGCATTTAACGAGGAGATAGTCTACTTTGCATCTCCCTCTTTAAAAAAAAAGTCGAGACAGAATTTCAAATTTTATTGAACTACTAGCTGTACCCGTGTGCTCCGCTGCACTTGTTAGAAATAAATATAAAGTAATTACAAAATTAAAATAGGACATCTGGTCCAGGAACATTCGTGTTTGATAGAAGGATAAATCGTTTAATATGTCACTTAATTTAAATTGTATTTAAATAATTAAAATGCGATCATTTTGGTCCAGAGACCACTCATTTAGTGCAATGATAATTCCTTTAACATATTTCTTAATTGTTATTACATGCAAATAATTAAAATATGATCATTTGCTTCAGAGAACATCCGTTTTTGGTGCCATTTCGTCCCATCAAAATTTTACTTGGAATGAAACGTATCGAAAATCATTTTAAAAGAAACTTTTGTTATGCAACATTTTTCACAAAAATTAATAATAAGGGAGATATTTCGATTTATTTAATTCAAGCCCCCTTATAACCTCCCTTTTAAATAAAGTATTCTGAATGCCATATAGCCTAAAATCTAAGTTACAACGAACTTAATTTATATTTCAATTTTCATATAAATCGGTTCAGCCATTATCGCGTGAAAAGGTAACAAACATCCAGACAGACAGACAGACAAACAAAAATTTCAAAAAAGCGATTTTCGGTTTCAGGATGGTTAATTATACATGTTAACACCAATTATTTTTGGAAAATCGAAAATTACCAGAAAAATTTTGGCTACAGATTTATTATTAGTATAGATTGAAGTGTGAAGGTAAATGATACTTGAGTCGAGAGACCACTGAAAGGATTTGAAAGGTTTTGATAATGATTAAGATTGCTGAGTTGTTGAATTAAACAAACCTTTTGATCACTGATGATCATTGAAAGTCTATGGGATATAATGGCAGAATTTGGAATACCTTTGAAATTAATCAGATTATGCAAGATCTACATGGAAGATACAATAAGGAAAGTAGTTTATATCAGAAAAATTCGTAAATCAAACAATTAAAACAAAGTGACGCTCTCTTACCAATCTTATTTACTATAGCATTAGAGAAGATAATACGACAGTTAGACTTAATACCAGCTGGAATAAACCTGGGTGGACAACATAAAGTTTTTGCATATGTTGATGATTTATTATTAATAGGAAGAAATGAGCTTGAAATAAGACAGCTATTTATTGAATTAATGGAAAAAGCACCAAACATTGGATTAAATATTAACGAGAGTAAAACAAAATATATGGTAATCGCTAAAACAAAAAGGATTCCCAATAGCCTTAAAAGAAAAAATTATACTTTTGAAACAGTCAACCAGTTCAAATATATTGATGTTTTGATAGACAATTCTAATGAAAAAAAAAAAAAAAATGAAATACAGACTACTTAATGCAAACGAAACTTTTCATGCTGTTCACAAATTATTATCTTCCAATTTTTAACCAGAAATTTAAAAATAATTTTGTACAAAACTCTAATCCAACTTGTACTATTATATGGATCGGAAACATGGGGCTCAACTAAAAAGGAAAAACATAAATTAATGGTTTTTGAAAACAAAGTGTTGAGGAAAATTTTTGGTTCAATTTTTGACTTACTTGAAAACAAATGGAAAATTCGACATAATAATGATATTCACAGTCCTGCACCGTGGCGTCGCGGTCTAAGGCATCCCGCCTAGGACTCGCATTACGGAATGCGCGCTGGTTCGAGTCCTCATGGGGGAAGAAATTTTCTCATGAAATTTCGACCAGTGTATGGGACCAGTGCCCACCCAGCATCATGATGCACTTGGGGAGTTACGATAGGTAGCGAAATCCGGTTGCGAATGCCAGCTATAACGGCTGGGGAGATCATCGTGCTAACCACACGATACCTCCATTCTGGTTGGATGATCGTCCACCTCTGCTTCGACATGTGGGCGTGAGGCCAACAGCTGGCTGGTCGGTCTAGGCCCTTCACGGGCTGTAGCGCCACGGATTATTATAATGATATTCACAAACTTTATAATCAACCGTCAATTTTAGATGTAAATTGGGCAGGATATGTTATACATATGGATGACTCCAGCAGCGCAAAACGAATATTATATGAACACTTTTAACACAAGGCCACTGGAAAGACCTCGAAGTAGATGGAAAGATGAAATTCAGAAGGAATGCATGAAAATGGGAATTACTAACTGGGAGGAACTAGCAAAAAACAGAACAATGTGAAAGCGTTTTTTGGAATCGACATGGAGTCGACATGCTCCATAATATCCTTGGATTGATTGATTGAATGATTGATTTTGATCACTGATGAATTATTAATTTATTTAAATTAAGTAAATAACAACTTCACTATGTTAATATTTAAATTATGATATTTATTTATCTGACTGACTAGTTTCTATGTTATATTCTAGAATTCAGAGGATGATGGATGTAACATCGAAACTAATCAGTCAAGTAAAATAACACCACAATTTAAATATTAACACAGTGATGTTGTTACTTATTTAATTCAAATAACTTCATAGTAGTTCGTGAGTGATTATGTAAGTGTTAAAAGATTGTATTCAAGAATGAAGAATCCTTTTGATATTAAAGTTATAAACACAATGGATTCACTGGAAAAGAAATGCTCCATACTGACTTAAACCATTTCTACTGTTAGGTACATTCTGTTTCTTCCCAAAGTGACATTGACGTCACAAGTAGAAATAAAAATATTCTGTAATTTAGCTACACTGATTTCGTCAGTCAGGTAAATTATCACTGTAGATAATGTAATTTTCCCTGGTACGAGAACAGCCTCAATCCGCCTGCCTTCTGTCTGCACATTATTCACTTCCCACACCGTCTGTTTCCATGCTGTGTGTTTCTGATCTGTCCTTCTCTTGTTTTCACTCTGTCTGTCTTTCTGTGTGCTGGTGGCGGGTAGGAGGGCGATAGAGAGTCCTCTGTGAAGGCTGTTGATATGTCTGCTGCTTCCAACATCAGTAAGGTGAGTACTAGTTATTTCAGAGACAACATAGGTTGGGTGCTCTATAAACACTTTTGAGATTGTCATTATATTATATTATATTACTAGCGGCTTGTGCAGCAAATTCTGCAAACTAAGTACATTAGACGTTCAAATAAACATTTTTCAGATTTATTTTCAATGAAGAATACGAGACATTCTGAAAGTTATTTGCTTCCATAATAATGAAAGATACTCTCTCTCTCGAGCCAATACTGAAGAGAACCACGCATATAAATATCTACACCACACCGCCGTTAAATATACGAAAAAGACCCAACCCCACTTGATTAATAACTACAAAAATATTTGATTTTTAATAATATTATTATCTTACGTAACAGTAACATATACTATATAGCCACCACTCAGTAAAATATAGAAATCAAAATCTAATTTAAGTTATTCTCTACATCTACCTACATAACCCCAAAAGTTTCACTTTTATATCATCAATATAGCATTAATATGTATAATTAATGAAAAATAGTCACATCATGACATAGATAATTTGTAGAAACAAAAGCCGCCCTAAATAAGGGTTCGATAGATCGGCCTACTAATCAATTCATAAAGAATAATAAGTAAACAAAACAATTTTGTGACACTTGGAAAGAAAAAGAAAAAAACATAAAGATAAGAAAACGTAATATTTCATTTCTAATGGTAATAATATCATCAAACCACCTCAAGTTTTGTAGTTCTTAATATCCAATACACAGCAGTACCCAGAAAATTACACATCACAGAATCGAACCTGTAAATTATTTTTAGTAAGTTAAGTTTTTAATAACCAATTTAATTTGAGCTCTAAATATGTCAGCATTCTTGCTGATCATGGCCTTCGTGTAATATTGTTTACTATAGTGTGTGTTTTGTTTTATTCTGAAATGCAATTAGCTAGTTCTCAAAACTGACGACAGATGGTTTTGGAAAATAGGAAAATTATGTTGAAAAATTGACATTTCACTGAAAACTACTATTTTTCTGAAAAACTTTGAGTTCCAAGCTTCAAAATGAGGGGTCATTTATTAAAATCCGTTCAGCCATTTTCCCATAAATTCCATTACTAGTTCAAATTATATTATATATATTACTTCATACAAACACAGAAAATACTCCCAAAAATAATATACACTTATGAAAAAAATAAATAAATAAACAATTATTTGATTAACAATATTTTCACCGTTACAATTACACATATATAAATTATATTATATTATATTACAAGGAATTATACAAAGAACCAGATCAAGCATTTAAAAATTAATAAAAAGGCCCGACATTCACTGGACACGTTATGGGAACATCAAAAGAATCCCATTCTAGTCATAGAGGAAAAAGCCACAATGTGAAAACCAAAAGATTAACGACAATTGAGATTAATTTTAATATAGAGAGCTCTAAAGCTTCTAGTTACAGATGATTGGCGAAATTTACACCTAATAATTAAAAAATTTTGCAAAACGTTTTGAATAAGGTTAAGTGATATCTCATAATGCTAATAATAATAATAATAATAATAATAATAATAATAATAATAATAATAATAATAACAATAATACAGTAATAATAATAATAATAATAATAATAATAATAATAATAATAATAATAATAATAATAATAATATGCCCCATAGTTTGCTTTCAAATCGACCTTTAGCCACATTAAGATACCATGATATCAGAATAATGTGCAACCAAAATTGTGTTTAGTTTCTGTAATATTACGTGTATACCCATCTCTTTAACCTTTAGGAGCCGTGCGTTCATTATAGTGGCCAGCTAATATTATGGTCATGACATGATATAATATGTTATAAATTATATGTTATGTAATAAAATACGTTGATATTCTTTAATTTTATATAATCATTCATTCAGTCATTCATTTATTTTATTCCATAGATCTTACATGAGCAATGAAACTTTAAGATGTGAAACAAGTCAAAATTTTACAATATTACAATTACAATTTTTACAAATTTTTACAGTTTTACAATTTAGTAATTTTCTACAATTTTTACAATTTTGTGCAATTTTGTGCAATTTTTTACAATATTTTGGCGAGATGTAGTGAGATGAGGTGAGGTCCGAGGATTCTCCAAAAGATTACCTGGCGTTTGCCTTTTGGTTGGGGAAAACCTCGGAAAAACCCAACTAGGTAATCAAATCAAAGGGGTTGATGCCGAGGATTCGCCATAGACCATCCGGCTTCAGTCCCACGGCTGGGGAAAACCTCAGAAGAAACCATTCAATGAGATCAAAGGGAGATCCAACCCAAGCCCAAATGCAGCTCCGGATCAGCATAACAATCAAGACATTGCACTTGATTAAAACAATAATTTTTTTGTATTTTTTTTATTAAAAAAAGAGAGCAAAATCATTTCAACTGCAGTCAACTGAAACCCCGTCAGCTTCCATGCGTACCATTACACCGATTGTTTTACATGGGCCCTCCCCATCCTTTACCACAGGCTCAATTGACTGCAGTGGTCAGGACGCGAACCTGCGATCTTTGGCATGATATGCTGGCCAGACATAATACCTTCTGCACCTTAAACCGCTTGGCCAACGAACCCAACACGAATTTACTCGATTATGCAGATATACGAACCCCTGGTTAAGAGTTAACACATTTGCGTGCAATAGTGGTATAAGTCTTCTGGCTTCTAAGGGTTAAAAATAATACTAAACTGTACACGTATAAGATTTTACATGGGACTTACAATTCATTCTGAAATTTTCGATAAGCCAATTACTAATTTCAATACCGGTATTCTTATTTATTAATAATACAGTCAATATGACTTTACCTCTATTATCAGGCAGTACATCTCACTTGACGATGTGTGTCAGAGGAAGAAAAATTGTTTGTATGCATCTGAAGTCTGACTAGTGTAATATGTAGCTAATCAGCGATGTATGCAATGGAGGGGGAAAGGAACTGGCCACCCTATCCCACTGTCCTGGCTTAGTTGCCTTATGAGTGATGCCTTATTAGTGTCACGAGATTGAAATCTATCTTCGAACAGTTGACTAAACAACAATAATATGACTTATTATACAATATTGTAATTAACATTTTACATAATGCTATTTACATTACATTAATATAGTAGTTATTGGTAATATTTTTGCCAGTTCGGCATCTTCAAACTACATAAAATATGTAACAATATTCCCACCACTCTGTATACAGGATATAACAGAAAGTTATGTCAAAAGTTTAGGGAAACGTTCTTCACAGATAGAGACTAAAAATACGGTATGTTATATGAGCATGGATTCGGAAATGTTTCATTTATATTTTGTTAGAGCTTCTTTTCTAAACTCTGCTTATATTGTATGATGCACAAGCTAGACAGTGTGGAATGCCATCTTAACTTACTATCGTGGAACAACCCTGCACCAGAACAGTCTAATTGCATGCAGACCCTCTTGTTTACCTCTGGTTAGAATGTAATTACAATTAGAATTGGGGTGGAGAGGAGGCGATCAACCGTACATTCTATTTGTGTGTTTTCCCAGAGTTGTTGTGTTTAGTGTTCTGGTATCAGATATAATATTTTCATCCTCTACATGTGAGAAATGTTTCCCTAAAGTTTTGACGTACATTTTTGCTACACCCTGTATATCGTTAAATTAAAGTGGCTCTTTTTTTCCACTAAGTGTGTAATATATTTGTATATCAGTCATATGTGAAATATTCTTTGTTTTATGTCCTTCATCTTCTTTGGTAACGTAATTAAATTGCAAGTCACTATAGTTCCACTCACATTTATTATTCATCGTTGTTGTTACTCGTGTGAAGCTAAAGGTAATTCACATTTAATCATATTTCAGCCTTACGAGGGTTTATCTGATTTCCCCATGGAAGTGATAGCAGAGGAGGAGGAAGATGAGGATGACGATGACGACGATGATGCTGATGGAAGTAGCAGTTCCGGCAGTGGCGCAGAATTTGTTCCTTCGGCATGGAACAGTGAAGCAACACCCAACCGCTCAGCTTTGCGCAGTCCAGATAAGAAGTCTGTAAGTGTCGACAAGTGACAGGTTCTACTCATTCTTATAATGACCAGACCGATCATTTGAATGCTTTTGTTCAAAAGACCTTAATTAATAATAATTTGGTTATTGTTGGTCGATAATGGAGAAAAATTCGTTCTTGCGCCAGGGATCGAACCCTGAATACCCAGTTCTACGCACTGGGTGCTCTTCTAATGAGCTACACCAAGGCTCAATCCACAGCACCGGATCGAATCTTCCTCCTTTTGTTTTTCGTAGCTGAGTTAGAGCACCCAGTGTGTAGAACTGGGTGTTCTGGGCCCGATCCCCAACACCAGAGCGAATTTTTCTCCATTATTAATCGATAATAACCATGTATGTATGTATGTATGTATGTATGTATTTGTGTATAACAGTTATTTGTTAACAATATTGTTTGGTAATCAGAAAACTGTGTTTTAAGCATTTTATATTCCAACATGTCACTTCGTTACCTATGTACGAGGAGGATCCAGGAAATAACGACCGTTCGCACATACCCGCCGCACAGCTGACTCCCCTTCCATGTTTGAAGGTCAACTGGCTTCCTTAACATGTGTTCTCATAATGTTGTGAGTACTGGTTGCAACAAGTCGCCATTGTGCATTTTGTGTTACTTCAAAATGAACGACGTGATTGATAATCCCGCCGACTGTGAGGTGAGGAGTGTGATTCGATTTTTGAATGCCCGACATTTGAAACCTGCAGAAATTTACCGGCAATTGAAAGAAGTGTATGGTGATACTGTTATGAATGAAAGAAATGTGAGAAAATGGTGCGAAATGTTCAACAATGGGCGAACAAATGTCCACGATGAAACTCGACCCGGACGCCCATCACTCATCACAGAAGACCTGAAGACTAAAGTGAACGACAGAATCTTGCAAGACAGGCGCACATCACTTGATGAATTGCATATTGCCTTCCCTGACATTTCTCGTTCTTTGCTTGGTGAAATTGTGTCGCAACATCTTGGCTACCACAAAATCTGTGCCCGCCCGCACACTGCTGCTTCAACTCGAGAATTGCTGGATCAATTCGGTTGGGAAATCTTTGATCATCCGCCCTATAGTCCAGACCCTGCTCCTAGCGATTTTCACCTTTCCACTAAGCTGAAAGACTTTCTGGGTGGTACGCGTTTTGGAAGTGATGAAGAGTTGAAGAAGACAGTGAACACCTGGCTTAATGAACTGGCGGCAGAGGAGTATAACACGGGAATTCTAAAGCTAGTGAACAGATACGACAAATGTTTAAATGTAGGTGGTGATTATGTAGAGAAGTAAAGGAAGCTTCAGTTATGTAACAGACTTTGTTTTTTCAAATACATATATTTTTTTTTAATTATTACAACAAAACGGTCGTTATTTCCTGGATCCCCCTCGTATATAGACATTGTACTATGCTTTAATTAGGTTTTAGAAAGCTGATTATAAGCTTTTGATTGATGCAACAAATTATATTTTTTTTGAGATGGGCAGGGCATGTAGCACGTATGGGCGAATCCAGAAATGCATATAGAGTGTTTGTTGGGAGGCCGGAGGGAAAAAGACCTTTAGGGAGGCCGAGACGTAGATGGGAAGATAATATTAAAATGGATTTGAGGGAGGTGGGATATGATGATAGAGATTGGATTAATCTTGCTCAGGATAGGGACCAATGGCGGGCTTATGTGAGGGCGGCAATGAACCTCCGGGTTCCTTAAAAGCCAGTAAGTAAGTAAGTAAGCATTTAAAATAATGGGAATTAGGCTCAGTGTTAGTATTTTCATGTTCATGTTCTGATTTTCAGAAATGTAGAACCTGATAATAAGTTATAGATGCCAATGTAGTGAATTTTTCTCAGCATAGGTATTATATTATGTCATGTTTAAACTTTATATGTTGATCGCTTTCAATTTGTGCATGCTTTCCAACAGGAGGAAGACGAAATTTATGTAAGTACCCATAAAAGCTTATATACAAATGTTAAATTTACACAATGTTTTTAAATACATCTCTGTAATGAACAGCAATTCTTTCATTGAAGATTGTAGTTGTTTGAACAAAACAATTATTACGATTAATAACGATGTTTCTTGTATTATTTTCAAATATAACTCACAGATTCGTTGTCTTAGCTAATCTTAATTCAGAAGATATTTTTCATGTCATACATCCGAGGATTGTGAGCCAGTTTCTAAAACTGATACAATTTTTAAATTGTTTAATTAACTCTAATATAATTAATATCCGTAAGTCAAAACAATATTAATTGAAGTAGGTCGAAATGTAAAATCTAGAGATGGGTCGATACGCAATACTCAGTACTTCAACTCTACAACTTTAAAAGTGAAAACTGAAAACACAACAAAAAATTGAAATATATTTCAAAGAAAATTGGAATTGTTTACACTTTACAAATTGTATATTCTACGCCCCATTGGCCATGTCGTATTTAAGAAATAGATAAGGAATCCCTAGGTTAAAATAAATTACTTTTCTAGGGAACACTTGACAGGACCATTCTGAGCAGGTAGTGACAAAACTAAACCTTTTACAATATGTCTGTTTCCCTAAAAATTCCTCTTACACACTGCTAATGTGGGATTTCCCAACCCCACGACTGGGGCTATTGAAATTCTTGGTTTACCAGGCGTAAGAATTATTTTACAACCTACTGTTTTAAAATATTTTTGAATGACAGAAAAGATAATACATTTCTGTAAAAATAGAGAACAGAAACGAATATATCACATGACCCCATAAATTTTGATATAGTAGAAGTCTAATCAATCGCTGAAATAAAGAAAGAAAAAAAAAGAGTGAGAGGGAGAGAACTCCACAAAAGCTAAAGAAGTGTCGAGTCCTTTTCTCTACCCTACTGTATTGATTGCTCTAGTGTTGAGGACCCATCTCTAGTAAAATCATTACCGGTACATCCATTGCCATTACTGACAAAATCTTCTCGCTTCCCACAGGATCAAAAGAAGAACGTCTCATTCAAAAAGCAGAAGTATCATTCCGTGTACGAATACCCTCGTGAGACAAGCGACTCAGACAGTGAGGGCTTCGACTCACCAACTCGCCGACACTGGAACAGTATGATGTACCAATCTACTCAGCAACCACAAGTGGATTACTCCAGCTTCGCAGGTGAGCTGTTCATTCATGACACTTCCAGAGTAGTAATATGCGTCACAAGAGCGGTATGTTGACGTTTTCATGTTCGGGGAAAAGATTGAAAAAGCGAAACATAGTTGAGCTTTTTTAATTTCCGAGAACATGAAAACAAACATACCGCTCGTGTATCGTACATTATTTTGTGCGAAGATCGTTTATTACATACCTGAAAGACGAATTTCTAATTAGTTGCAATGAAATCTCCATCTTGGTTTCTGTTTAATGACGGCAACTTCGGAAAACCAAAATATCTTTCTTCAACATTGTTGCTATAAAATGTTTTCTGTGTTTACTATACTCCAGCAGGCCATGATATAAGTCTGTCTTTTTTTTCCCCCAGTCTATAAATGCGAACTTAAAACAAACGGTAAGGTTATGTAATGCTTTATTTTTCATTTTAATATTTTAACAATATTATTTATACATACTAGGTTCAAAAAGTTCCCGGAATTTGTTAGCATCATAGAAACAACGTACCTTAAACACTATTCTACAGAATTCCCTTCAAAATAGTTGCCTTCCGCAACTACACACTTTTGCCAACGCGTGTAGAGTTCCTGGAAGCAGGCCTGGAAGCCATTTTGTGAAACCCGTCTTAGTGCTCTCGTCGCGTTTGCGATAACCTCTTCAGCATTGAATCTCCGTCCTTTCAGATGACTTTTCAGACGGGGAAACAGAAAGTAATCAGGTGGTGAGAGATCAGGAGAGTATGGTGGGTGATCCAAAGCAGTTATGTTGTGCCTGGCAAGAAAATTCTTTACAATAATTGCGCGATGAGCAGGTGCATTATCATGCATAAGAAACCAGTTGTTTTCTACCCACTTTTCTGGACGTTTCCTTCTCACTGCGTCCCAGATGCGACGGAGGGTTTCTACGTACAATTCTTTCATTACAGTACGACCTTCTGGAATGAACTCATGGTGCATGAGACCCTGAGAGTCGAAGAAAACTTCCAACATAACTTTGCATTAAGTGTGCTTAAATGCGACAGGCTCATGTCAGTAGATTTACTGGCATGAAAAAGAACTCCTGCGGGACAAAATTCCGGCACATCCGGCGATGCTGATATAACCTCTGCAGTTGCGAGCGTCGTTAAATAAAACATAACATTTAAAATAACTTTGCCTTTGGAAGTGTCCCTAGGAAATTTTTGCTTCCGAGGAGATGTTTTCGATTTCCACTCAGATGACTGTCGTTTAGGGACTGGGTCGTACAAGTAGCACCAGTTTCATTTTGTTTAAGAAATCACCATCTTCATCAGCCATACTGATCATGTCCCCAGCAAAACACAGAACTTGATGTTTGTACTTTGCTCTGTGGACATAATTACAAAATGCAACGAACAAACGAAACACTATGATAAACAATTGCCTACAACTCAAAACCAATAATTGCCATTATCAACAAACTTTAAGGAAATGACATCATGAATGTTACCAACAAAACAAATGTATAATATCCCTTGTTATATATTAATACGAAAAATGGTAGTAAAATTCCGGGAACTTTTTGAACCTAGTAGTATAACATACCGGTATTGCAGTAATAACATCCGCATCTGGAATCTTGTTGATTTTTTCATGGCTTCCTTAATGTTACTTGTATCAGGAATGCAATAAGTTTCGTGGAGTACCGGTAGTAGACTTTACTTAATTTTTGCAAATATTTAAAAACAATAATTAACATTGCAATTTAGGTGAAATTGCAGTGGTAAGTTTCCAATTTATAATTATTGCTATGTTAAACGTCTCTAAAAATAATATGTTAAAAGCCTAAAGCAGTAAAACGAATGTCGCGCTTAAGCGGTAAGAAGAGGGAAATTGTTATGTGTGTTACGTTGGGAATACTGAATGTGGTATTTCACACTTACCGCGTATTGGTTCTGTGCGGAAAACAAGCAAATACGCACGATCTCGCACAAAATATGTTATTTATGATACATATTTATTTTGCAATTTATGTTTACGCACAGAAGAAAATTATTTATTGAGACATTTAGAATGCAGTGATCAAGTAAAGAAATTTAAGTTTTAGACATGGCACTGTTTGAAGAACTTCTAACATGACAAATAGAATATACAGAGTGTTTCAAAAGTGATGGTAAAAATTTAGGGATGAGAAGTAAAAACTAAAAGAAGCAAAAAAGTTCCAGTAAACATGGATCCGCAAATTAACCTTTACGAGATAATACTAGGCCGAATTTGAAAATGATGTCACTGTGTGTGTCGAATACTCAGTCCAGATTTTGGAGGCTACATTCTGAAAAACAGGATTTTAGGTAAAAAACCTAAGATAAGTTCATAAAAACTTGCAAGTACACGTTTCATATAAAACTATGCCTAAAATTGGTATTATAACAAGCACCTAAAAATGTCTATTTTGACGAGAAAGCCTATTTTGACCTATTAAGTATGTTTTATCTCTAATAGGTCAAAACAGTCATTCTTATTTCGAAAATTTATATTTCAAATTCCAAATGTGTTCCTGGTTCTGTTGGAAATAAAGTACTGGTACGGGATAAACTGGAGCAAGTTCTGCAGAGAAATGTAGGACTGAAGGACCTGCATACTGCTTCAGACATCCTAGCAGAGAAGAACACGGATTTACAATGCAACATTCCTGTGCAACTAGTGTCAAAATTGAAATACGCTCCTGTTACTTCAGTGGATGTGGAGCGTTCGTTTTCAGCGTACAAATTTGTGTTGAGTGACAGACGGCATTGCTTTTTAATGAAAAATTTAGAAAAAATAACCTATTAGTAATTTATTGAGAAGCTAATTATGGACATTAACAGACAAGGCTTGGTAAAAATTTATTATATTAGACTTGTTTGTTAGTGAATGTATCTCTAAAAGTTATTTTATGCTCGACCATGCCAAAATGTAGTAATTATACACCTGGTAGCAGTCCTTTAATGCATTCATTTCATTCATTCATTTATTTTATTCCATAGATCTTACATGAGCAATGAAGCTTTAAGATGTGGAACATGTCAACATTTTACAATATTACAATTACAATTTTTACATGTCATTAAAGTACAGCTACTCATTAAAGTACAGGTGTTCAGCCAATGACAACTCAGCTTACAGGTGTTCAGCCAATGACAAGTCAGCTTTGTACCATTATAAAACCGCAAGTATCGATTATTCTCGGATATGCAATCGAAAGAGAAGTAGCGAAAAGTCACGGAGGCTGGAAATCCAATACTGTCGCAGAAGGTTATGTTCTGTTACTATAATAATTAGCGTTAATTGTAAATAATATTCAAATAAATTCAATTTATCATCTCGTTTTTCAATGTCGAATTCAATAATCAAGGTTATATAACGGGATTACATCAAGGTCAATGACATTATTGTTCCTCGGAAAAAATCAATACTTTCGCGTCTGCGCACATCTCACAATTCACGACCTAGAACAAGGTCACTTCCGATCTTGTCAGATACAAATAAAATGTATAAGTTACATCTGAATAATTTCAAGTTAGAAATATGGTCGAGCATAAAAAGTCGTATGGAACTTGCCTATAATGGTAATTAGGACGCTTGTATGAATATTATGAAACTCGCTTGCGCTCGTTTCATAAATATCCATACTTGCGTCTTAATTACTATCATTATAGGCTCGCTTTTAATTGTTTAGTTTATGTATAACTAGTTAGATATTCTAGTTTTCGTAGTAGTGGTGGTAACAGTGTATTTAAAATTATTAAATTCTAGAAGTGAATTCCTAGTGATTTGGAACTTGTTTTTAAAGAAAACATTATTTTTTGTTAGAGCCTATTTTCAATTCTTTAGAGACTATTTCCTACACTTTTAAGCCTATTTTAGGCACCTAAAATTACATTTTAACGACCTAAAAATCCGTACCCTACTTATGACATTAATTATTTTTTATTTTATAACTGGAGAAAGACTTTTTTATTTTTATGTTCAGTGTTGTTTATGTTTCTAAATACAAAATAAATATATATTAATAAGACTTTTTGTTATATTTTGTAAATCATTTCGCGACCTCCTCAGCTCTTTACATGACCTCCCAGGAAGATGATTTTAAGGGATACCTACAGCATAATCATGATAAATTCTATTGCCGAAGAAAACACAAAAACGAAATGTAAAGGAAACATATCAACTTTACAATGAAATTTGCAGTGTACTTTACAATCATTTTTGTTTATGTTGTTAGATTGGGAACTGCTAGATGGGGATGTGCTGCCAGAAGGAAGCGGTCCTGACACAGATACTGATCAGGAAGTTCCAGAAAACACAACACAGCAACAACTGGACTTCTACAAGCTGAGCAATGTGGACTACGACTTCGGCAATGGTCAGTTCCTCGAATAAATACAGCTTGAAATTATTCGTAAGTTCACTCTTGCATGACAGATGGCCTGCGTTAGTCAAGAAGCTGGACTGCTACACATCTCAGATTTTCTGGGATTGTACTAGACTCAAGCTAAGAATACTAGTACTGGTACCCTAAAAAATTTACCAATTTTGGAGAGAATTTATTTCTTACTTAAGGGGACTATCTGGAAACTTTCAAAACCTTTTTTTTTTTTTAATGTTTGACAGATTTCAACCAAATTTTTACAGTATGTTCCCATTGACATTGTATTCAAATATTGAATACAGTTGACTCCCTACAATTCGCGGTAATTAATGCACGATTTTCCGCGAAATATCGAAAATCGCGAATTATCAGAAAATTTGTTATTATTATTTGAAGTCCAGCAAATATTACTCCAACAGGTTTAATTACTAAACACTCGTGATGCCCCACTTCGAATTCTGTGATATTCTGCTTACTGACCTAAGCGTTACTTCGGCGCAGAGACTACAACGTGTTCATAATATGTGCGTCCGTTTCGTCTGCAGTATTCGCCGGGCTGATCACGTAACACCATCCCTCGAAATGTTGTCCTGGCTCCGTCTAGAAGATCGTAGGAAAATCCACTGTCTTTCCCTTCTCTTTCACATAATATTGCATTTCTCCACTCCTGTCTATCTTGCGTCTCGTTTTCAAAATTTATCCACCCATCATAACCTAGACACACGATCACATCACTCCTCAATTTTATCCATTCCCTCCCACCGAACATCCTCATATTCATCTTCCGTGGCTGTTCCTCGGCTTTGGAATTCCCTACCGAGTAATGTCAGGGACTGTCAGACATCAAACCAATTTAAGAATAGACTAACGAAATATTTTTATAACAATTCTTGTTAACAATAATAACTGTTTCAGGTTTCTCAACGTTTAATGTTTATATATATCACAGATAAATATCTAAATTATCTCATTATTATTATTATTATTATTATAACTATTTCTTACCAATGTTTATTATTGTCACACTAACATTACTTACCCAACTTTCATTATTTACTTTCATGTTGTTTTATGGTCTAGATATTAATGTAATAACTGTGTAACCAATTGTATTCAATTAGAATTAGAGTCTGGCTGGGTGGAAGAGAAGGCCTACTGGCCTTAGCTCTGCCAGATTAAATAAATAAATTATTATTCAAGATGTATAAAATTATTATTATTATTATTATTATTATTATTATTATTATTACTATTATTATTTATTATATGTCAAAAGAGAAGTGAAAGGCATTTTTCCAAACATCTAGACTCTATTTATCACCCTCAAAAGTCATTCATCTTCAGCCAGATTTGAACCACGAACCTTGGGATCCAGTGTCAGGCTTCAGAAACACCAGACCATCGAGGACAAAGTACTAGGACTGAAGCACAATGAATTATTTGTACTATATCTAAGTCAGCATGATTTTAAGTTCACACTGAAACGAAAGTATTGCCATAAAAGATTTTATATCGAAGTCAGAGTAGGTACATTTTCTCTGACTGATTTCACAGCCATAGTTTTAAGGCATACAAAATAGACAAGCTATTTAGTAAGAATTTTAGTTTCTGGGTATGAGACCTCTGTAAGATGATGTTTTTGATAGGAATGTTGTCAGAAGACGGCGAGTTCTACATCAGCAGTTCTGCACGGCCGTTTCAGTTCCCTGGAGGAAGCAGTGACGTCTTGAGCAACAGCGGAAGTCAGTTCTTCCCAGGCCAGCTCTACCACATCGGCAGCGAGTGCAAGCAAACTGCCAGGGTGGACGACATCACGGTGGACTTCGTAACACCAGACAGTGGAATTATTGACATAACCGTTGCGGACAAGCTGTCAGCTCTGGAAGCGGGTTCCGATTCGTATGAAGACGAAGTGGATACCAGCCCATCAAATATATCTAGGTTTAGTGTTAGTTTCAGTGAGCAGTTAGCTGGCCATAAAACAGATAGGGCAACAGTATGGGAGGACGAAACAGACTCTGTGAAATGCGGAGCAGATGAATCCCCGTCATCTTCTTCAGATAATGGGGAGAAGGTGTCAATAGAATCAGTGAAATTGCAGGACTTGTCCTTGGCTGAGTCAGCAAGGGCTACTGAGCCAGTTACTAATGGAGTGAGTGGCAGTTCTGTTGACAGAGACACTGACACATGTTCTCAATCACCATCTTCGCCTCTTTCTCCATCAGGCCTAGGTGAGTTACGGCACACAAGAGATCGTTTGAAACTGGACTTGCCTGCGTCTAGCAAGGCATTTGTTCTGGATCCTCCTGCCGTTGGGAAGCGGCGCTCTGTAGAGACAGTGAAGGGTGAAGCATCACTGCTAGACAGTGGGGAGGAAACAGAGGACAGTGGTATAGAGTCCAGTAATGGACCAGTGACTGTAGATCCCAAACAAGTCAAGTCTCCAGCAGAAGATTCCAGTAAGACATAAATTTATGTGATATATTTCCCCAGGATCTAAATACAGCAATGATGGCTAATTGGTTGGGAGTAGGATTAATTGTAAGTCCTAACCATCAGTACATGGTTATGTAAAGGTTTCTGAAATTCAACGTTGAATGTACCTGTATTTCTCAACCAACCACACTGTTTAAAATGCTTTGTTGTGGTTGTGTAAAGATTTGTAAGATTCAGTGTTGAGTATATCTCTACTACCAGACTGTTTAAATTGCAATGTTAGGTAAAACTTTATAAAACATAACATTGAATGTAAATTTCAACCATCAGGCTGTTGAAAGAGCAATGTTTATGTAAAGGTTTATAAAACTCGGTACTAAATTACAGGCTCAGCAATCAAACTACTTAAAGTGCATTGTTATGTAAGAGTTTGTAAGATTCAGCACTGAATGTACCGGTAATTCTCTTACATCATATTATTTAAAGTACATTGTTATGAAAAGGTTTATAAAAGTCAACATATGTAAGTCTCAACTTTTTAATTATTTAAAATGCATTTTTACTTACAGGTTTATAAGATTCAGCACTGAATGTAAGTCTCATCAACCACCAGACTGATTAAAGTTGATTTTACGTGAAGGTTTATAAGGTTCAGCGTTGAATGTAAGTCTCTACAACTAGATTGTTTGAAGTGCAATGGTTGTGTAAAGGTTTATAAGATTCAGCATTGATTGTAAGTCTCAACCATTGGACGATTAAAGTGCATTGTTAATCGAAGGTTTATGAGGTTCAACCATCATACTATTTAAATTGCATTATTACATAAAGATTTATAAGATTCAACATTGAATGTAAGTTTCAACAACTAGATTGTTTGAAATACAGTGGTTATGTAAAGATTTATAAGATTCAGCACTGATTGTAAGTCTCAACTATTGGACGATTAAAGTGCATTGTTAATCGAAGGTTTATAAGGTTCAACCATCATACTATTTAAATTACATTATTACATAAAGATTTATAAGATTCAACATTGAATGTAAGTCTCATCAACTATATTGTTTGAAGTACAATGGTCCTGTGAAGGTTTATACAGTTCAACATTGAATGTCTCAACCACCAGACTGTTTGAAGTATAATGGTTATGTAAAGATTTTTAAGATTCAGCATTGATTGTAACCATCAGATGATTAAAGAGCATTGTTATTCCAAGGTTTATGAATTCAACGTTGCATATGGAATGAATACAGCCAATTCTTGCCTATCATGTGTAAATGCAAGAGACTGGAGTTGATTTTGGGTCTTGATTAAAATATTCCCAATCGGACTATACGGTATGTGTTTTGTAGAGATATATTACAATTGTGTCTTTGATATAGATACTAAGTTGAATATTGCAATTTTGGCTTCAATTGGTGCTATTCTTTGATACCGTCCTTCTGGCACTATGCAAATCAATTTTAGCTCACTTAAGGTATCACACACATACACATTAATATCAGGGTGTTTCACAATGGTCTGTGGAACCATGACAATTTATCAGTTTTTAAGGACAGGTTATACTGTCTGTCGATTTATTCTTTTATTGAAATTCAATCCACATATAAGGTTATTTTCTCTTTTAATAATATGATTTATTATATGAATACGAATCTATTACTTAAAATAGATCAATATCAATTTTTCTGGAGATAAACTAAAGTTTTTTTTTCTTTCTTTCTTGATTTAAGGGAATTGGTGTGCATTGGTACAGTAATTAATTTTTAATTAAAATTGTTCGAAATTTCAAGTGTTGTGTTCAAAAATAAATCCTAATTGATTATTGTAAAGAACTTCAGGAATTAGTGGGTAACATTACATGTATTCTGCTTAACAGTGGAGTGCTAAAGACGATAATGATAATAGTTTGGCATCTGTAGGTAGTAGATCAAATCGAAATATTTTCTACTCGTCTTAACTTTTATTTATTTCTTTCTTTTTATCTCAAGTGGCTGGCTATAAGAAGTTCCTACTTTGTGCCGAAGGTCATGTTGCAAAGCTGGTTGCCATCATGATAATATAATGATCAGTTGATTTTCTGATAACAGGGAAAACGAAAGTGTCCCAGGAAAATCTGTATAGACACCCTCTTTTCCACCCTAAATTGTTGTACTTATACATTGCAGAAATGTAGACTTTGTTATGAATAAAATTATAATAAAGCCAATGTAACAGTCTTTTCATATTTCTTAACTTCAAACAGTAAAAACAAATAGCAATTTAATGTCTGTAAAGCAAATTTCTTTCACAATTTAATAATAATTCTACATTTTTTCCTCTTCAGGTTTAAAGTGGTATAACAAAATAGTTACGACTATTAATTGAAGCTGAAATTGTGATATTCATGCACCAAGAAAATGTTTAAACTGGAGACTGCAACATCGTTCAGTTGCCACCCTGAATTTTAAATGGAATGGGACTAAATGAGTGCACGAAAGCATGAATGGATGACTGAATGTTACACGAACTCTGATTGTAAAATAATTTTTTAGAACTTGGACTGAACACTCGTACATAAGTCACATTCTCTTTAAATTATTTTAAAATTTAGATATCAAAATTTCAGCACCTCACCATGCATGGAAGAAGAAAAAAAACCTGAGGAAACTATTAGTAGTTGCACAAATTCATTTCCATGAATAATATGTAGGAAGCTTTCTATTCCCCAACAAAATTTGTATCATCTTGAAAAATAAACTTAGCATCATATAAATATAAAATCATAGTAGTGATAGATTATAGGAGACCATCACTTCTAGTTTTACGAATCCACAGGTTTTTATTTTGGATTTTAGTTTAACCCAGTATCAAACAGCATGAAGTGTTGTTTTTAAAATTCCATGCTGATTGAATATATTATTTGATAGAATTTATAATCTCGAAGGAGAAATGTGTACAATGTGTAGAGAAAAGAGGAATGTCATTATTATTTACTTATGGCTTTTAAGGAACCCGCAGGTTAATTGCCGCCCTCACATAAGCCCACCATCGGTCCCTATCCTGAGCAAGATTAATCCACTCCCTACCATCATATCCCACTTCCCATCTACGTCTCGGCCTCCCCAAAGGTCTTTTTCCCTCGGCCTGAAATGTCATTATTAGGAAACGGATTTCTAGTTCTGCAGCCATTTTGTTTGCTACATCCTAGATGTATGTTGTTCAGATATCTCTATGTTTCATTACATAGGATCCTCCTATTTAAATTCTATAGGACTTGCAATGCCTAATTGAATCATAAAGACCTATAAATGCTTAAAAATTATATTTGTACCTAAAAAGTGCCTTTTAGTACCGGTATTTTGTGTACATTTAAAATAAAAATACCGGTACTAAAATGCAAAAATTCCCAAAAACTACAAAAATGCTATTTAAAATGTAAAGAAATTCTTTTAAGACAAACACTGGTCTGGCAAGTTCGTCCCATATTGGTCTTAGAAGGGAAGAGAAGAAGATTTTACCTAATTTCCTGGAACTGAAATTCGTTTAGAAAAGTTCATCCTAGTATAAAAGAGGTAGTAGTTTGTTCAGGTTAGGCGAGAGCTTACAAATTAGTTTTCACGTCACCCCTGTTATGCGAAATGAAACTGACAAATCAGCAATCAGCCTCTTTCACTGATATAATTCGAGTCTTCAATTCAGTAGCACTAATTATCAGCACCAGTTCTTTGTACATAAATTCCACCTAAAATGGAATATACTAAAATTCAGATTATTAATTTTTAATTTTATATAAACTCCTAAAAGTTCTAAATCTCTCTTTTTAGCACCTAGAAATTCCTTCCCTAGTAATTATAGATTAAATATAATTATCGAATTAAATCTATTACATTCAGGATATATTTGCTAACCCTTTCTAACCCAAATTAAATTTACAAGCAATCCATGTTGAAACAAATAGCTGTATTAGGACCAATTCAGTGACCAAGTTACGGGAGTGGCAACATTTGAAACAAAACTATATTGATGAAAATGTATTGAAATAGAAGTTATCCAGCAAAATTTACCTTCATATGTAACACACAAGTATATAAATGCTATAAAGTTAATTATTGCCATATGGTGTATATATAGGTAAGAAAGGGTTAAATATCTTTACCTGTGTCTATACATTACATAAACATTGGTATCTGTTATTAATGAATTCATTATTATTCGCAAAACTTGAGGTAATTACTTTTCTGTATATTAAAGAATTTTCGAGCATATTCTTTCCCATCTAATAAATAATGTTATACCGATTTTTGTTATAACAGGAAAAACCAACCTATCATACATCATTCTGTGTTTTTTTTAATATACTTATCGAAGTATTTCTTAAAAATTAGTAATGAAAAGAAAATGTACATAATAATCAGCTTAGGCAATGATCATTAAATCTTCGGAATTTTTATACGCTTTTTGTTTTTACTGAATGTTAAGAGATCCCAATTAACACATATCCCATTCTCTTGATAGATGGCCACTTCACTGTTTATAAGTACTACACTGCTTTCTCTTTGAGACTTATATCATGCCACATTCTACAGTCTTCCACTCAGATGGCTTACAAAATAGAAGGAATTATCATCTAATAATAATAACTGATATATTTACTTCTGTATTTTATAGAATTTGTACCGGTACTTCTTTAACTGCTAATGAATAAGATGCAATACTAGAGACTGTTTGGTACATTATTGTTGAGGCTTGATACACCAAATACTCTCTTTTCTCTCTACAGTAGAGATAGGAAAGTCTTTTCTCTTCTGTCCACTAAATAAAAAATAAGTTAGACATTAATGAACTTACAGAAAATCCTATACGTAAAGGTAATAATACAAATAAGTAATAATATCGATCTTGAAATAACAGTATTTTTTAACATTGTTCTCAAAACTTATGTTCAAAGGACAATTAAACTCGTGTTTTAATGAGATAAATTTTTCTGATTACTTTACCAAAATTTGGTTGTATACTATATCTCGATATTTTTTGTTTCTGATAATTTAACTTGTTGCCAATAATAATATTCTTCATCGTATCTGTCACTGGTCATAAAACATCACTTTGCAAGTAGGAATTTATCAATTGCCAACCTGCTATGAATATTATTGAATCAATTTTTATAAATTGCTAATACACTTCACAGACCCACTAACTTCTTGCAAAATAAGAGGTTTGTTTTATTTTTCATAAATTTGTAATTTTCTTGGAACAGAACAATTTTACTGAACTACTCTTTGATTTGGTAGAATAAATGCACTGATATAAAAAGTATTTATTCAGATCTTGGTAATATTAAGACCTATGTAAAGATCTCTAGAAATCAACTCACAGAGAAATGACGAGATAATTTCTATTCCTGATCCATATTGAAAATAGTGTACCATAAATTATTCACATAATTGAGTTGTTCAGTCAAATAAGGGGTGAAGCACTTTTTCATAGTTTAGAAAGAAAGAGGCAAGCTGTAATTCAAGCATGTTTCAATAAATGACCCATTTTGATGTGACTTTTAGTAATTAATTTATTCAATGACTCTTGAAAATGAGTTAAAAATAAACAATGATGAAGAACATACACGTATACAATACATATTCTTCTGTGTTTTGAAAATTAAGTTAATACATTAAATTTGTCAATAAGTATGTATTTCGAAACATGTTGATTTATTCAGAAGCTATGTATAACTGACAGGAAACTCGGAATAGGGCCTAAATGATTTTTATGCACGTAAACGAAGTGTTTCTCCTCTGTCACTGTATAAAAACAGTTTTTGTCTCTAATCAGATTCTAAGTCATTGAGACTGGTTCAAGTTCAAAAAAGACATGCTGTTGCATCTGAGAAAAGTAAGGAATCATTTCCATGAGATAATGAGACAGTTCAGAAATTATGAGCTACTGAAACTGGAAAAAAAAAACGAAAATTGCAACCACCGTCGAAATGAAGACATCCGCAAAGATCTTGAAATTGATTTTACTGTTAATTAGCCATAGCAATATAGACTGCAATGGAAAGAGCATGTCAAGAAGATGGATCGTACTAGAAGGCCTAAACAAATCTTATCTTATGTCCCAAGAGGACGAAGAAATTTAGGACGACCTAAAACACTGGCACAAGACTGTTGTGGTCTAATACATGAAGGCTCATGATGTTGATGATTAGGGGTAGGATTTTGATTACCTATAAATCATGAAAAAATGTCATAAAAACAATTCATTTATGGCCTAAAAATCTTAAAAAAATGCCCTTAAAAATGCCCTAAAAATTGATCTTACATAATTGACTTAGTAGGAAAAGAGGTTTTGTACTACTTAATATTTAGTAATTAAATTAAATTCTAGTACCAAGATTTAAGTTTATTTAATTTTACATAATTTTTTCTAAGTAGTACACTTTAATTAATTATTTTACATGATGTACTTGCATGTAGTCCATCACAAGGCCACTCTTATCCGGAACTAGCAGGTATAGAGGAGTCTATATTGAAGGGGTGGTTGGACTGATACATTACATGGGGTGTACTACGTTAAAATGGCAATATTTGTGTAGAAAAACGATTAAAATAACATACAAAATAATAGGTATTAATGGACAAAATATGTAGAGAAAATATCAAAGGAAATTAACATTATTTTACATTAATAATGGGGATTTATGACCAAAATTAAATGAAAATACCTAAAAAAATTGACTGAATAAAACAAAAAATGCAGGCAAAAAATGCAAAAAAAAAAAATGCCCTAACAAATATCTCTTAAAACACTCGGTTTATTACATAACATATACATACTAAAGCAGCTATATTTCTGGCTTACTAGAAAAAAGATACAATTTCAACAAAATCCTAGCCTTATTGATGATTATTTTTGTGATTAGTAGATTGAACGTGTTTATTAATCCCGAAAATATATTAAGGTTATAAAAAATTATTAAGACAAAATTCACGTCATAGCACCAATTGAACTTGCTGATTTTTAAGTTCAGCCCTAGTTTCAATTTTTCTTTTTGCTGTTAAATAATAATGAACGATAGTAGGCCTATTAATAACACTGGATTTTTCACCCACTAGCAGAATTAGTCGACATTAAAAAATGGGCATTGTTGTTAAAAAATCTGTATGAAACTAACACAAGAAGCAGCAGAGCATGTTAACCCAGCATTACAGAGAGGAAAACAAAAACTAACATAAGAGAAATTATTAGAAAATGTAAGTAATACGTACAAATAGTGCAGGACTATACCAAAGAAAATGTGACTTATGTACTGTTACTAAACAATTGAAAACAGACTGGAGTAAGTTTAATAGCAACAAATTTTTATTTAGAAATAAGAAATGGCGATCTCTTATGCAATAGAGAATTATACACACAAATTTGGTAAGTTATTTTTGTGATTAATGCTGTAGGCCTATGCTCTTCAGAACATGTTCTTTCAGACTTCTCTAATGTGATTTCTTCCTGTTACACTTCTAGTTTATACGACCAGTTATTGTAAATATCAATCCAAAATTTACCATTTTTATTCTTTCCAACACAAATTCAACACCCATCTTTCATGCCATCAAGACAAAAGAAGTGTTTGCATTATAATCATATGTTAACATTATTTCAAGAATTAGCCTAATTTTACTTCTGCTTACAACACACACTTGAAGCATATTTATATCACAGTTTTTTAAAATGGAACACTGTTTTATAATAGTTCACTATTTATTGGTACAGAAGTTGTTTAAAGTAGTGACATTCTTTCAGATGTGTATATAAAATAAATTAATTACGTAAGAGTGTTTTTGTTTATGGCAATAAAGAGCACTGTAAATGAGATGGTAACTATGCTGCTAGGATATATATATATATATATATATATATATATATATATATATATATATATATAGAATTAATGATTGATTTAAGCATTTCTTCTAGGCTCCTCCGAGTATTTTTCTCAGTTCCATATAACCAGTCCATGATTTTGTAGAAGTAATTTACTTATTTAGTTCAATGGAGTTCAATCCGATAAATTATAATTTAAATAAATAAGAAAGAAAGAAAGAAAGAAAGAAAGAAAGAAAGAAAGAAAGAATTGTAATGGGTTTTGTTTTCGAGCATAATCGTCATTTTTATACAGGGTGTAACAACTTTAATGTTTAGAATTTCTGGAACATGTTCCCTGACACGTTCTACGTCGATTAAACCTAACATACCTATATCCAAAGTTCTATAGGTTTGGAGTATTTGTACCCCAAAGTTAAATATTTTGAGTTTAATTTTATCGCTGAATACTGAAAGAAGTAACACCAATTTCTGAAAGTGAGATATCTATGTCATTATTTTTATTATTACCATATTACATTTTAATATCAACTACTTGTGAGTATGAAAGAAGCAGTGCAAAGTTGAAAAAAAATGTCCTTAAGATTCCAAACACTGTACTTCTTGCGGAAAATGTGATTAATTTTGTCTCTGCTCCAAATGTCCTCCTTGAGCGGCAATACAGTTCTCGGCTCTACGCAGAAGTCCATTTGTGGCTGATTGAATGGTACGAGGGCTGTTCTTTATTAATTCAGAAGCAGCAGTGATTCTGTTTCGCAACTGTTCACGTGTGTCAACTTCTGTTGCATACACTATTCTTTTCATATCACCCCACAAGTAATAATCCAAAGGCAAATCAGGTGACCTTGGAGGCCATGCCTGAGGACCACCACGACCTATCCAGCGATTGAAAAAATGTTCATTCAAAAAGTTTCGCACATGGAGAGAGAAGTGAGCAGGATGACCATCATGTTGGAAATCTCACAGCCAACGGAACATCTTCCAGCAAACCTGGTAGTTCATTTCGTAAAAATAATTCATAAACTTCTCCTGTTACATTGCGATCGAAGAGGAATGGGCCTATAAGTCTGTCGTTTAGCATATCGCACCACATGTTAATAGAAAATCGATGTTGAAAATGTCTTTCTCTTATTGCATTCGGGTTTTCATATGCCCATGTATGACTATTTCGAAAATTAGTTATGCCATTTCTGGTGAATGTAGCCTCATCAGTGAACAAAATCTTTGCAACCAACTGAGGTTCAATCGTTAACCAGTTACATAAATTCAAACGAGGAGCCAAATCTTGTGGCTCAAGATGCTGTACTCCTTGGTCGTGATACGGATACAAACATTCCTTATGTAGTGTTCTCCATACCTTCATATGATTTACATCGAGCTGTGCAGCAATCCTCCGTGTACTTAACCGTGGATTTTCGTCTACAATATCAATAGTCAAGTGCTTGGAAGTTGACCAGACTGTGAAATTTGCCAATAGGCACGTGAAAATAACTGTGCACTAGGAATCCTATGATTTGGGAACCGTGCTTGATATGCCAAAACAGCTGCTGTTGCATTGCCATCACACAGTCCATACACATAAACTATGTCGGCGTATTCCTGATGTGTGTACACAAAAGGCATGTCTTAATGGTAAAACTCAATAAAAAGACTAGTCACAATACGGTTTATTTTTCACACAACTGTTATTTTAAACTGTTGTCTGTTTAGTTTCCTTAGCAACCTAAACAATTTTAATTTAATTTCTCTTAAAAGTAAAATTTCCTTCATTCGCAGCTTTTCAAATGTTTCTTATGTATCTCTACTTAGTAATGCCATAAAATAGGCCTTGTATAAACAGTATAATGCTTGGAGCTGCAAGAAGTTCTATTTTTTTCAGCTATGTTATCTCTGTAACCTCTCAATTTCGGATATAGGTATGTTAGGTTTAATCAACGTAGAACGTGTCAGGGAACATGTTCCTGAAATTCTAAACATTAAAGTTGTTACACCCTGTATTTTCTTGTCCCACATTTCTTTCATATAACTCTTTAATATTGTTAAAAATATATTTTTATTACATCGTATTTATACAGATATGAAGTGGCAACGAATATATATATATATAACAATTTTAATGGAACTAACTTTTGGCTACATAAACTATACACCAGTACCGATACTGAAAGTTGTCATAATTCCTTTAAAGTTTTGCCAGATTTGATTTTTTTTTAAATATATAATTAATGTGACGAAGTGGTGTGTAATTAAAAAATTCCAGTCCTGACTTCAGCTTTACACTGGAGTTAAAATTACAAGCATAATTAAAAACTCGACTTTGTTCCTTATAATTGAATGTTTGAACTAAACAATACTAAGAAATGCAGAGGTTATGAAGTGAAATTGATCGGTTTCGCTGCAATACACTATTTGTATCTGAATGTGAAAAGTCTTTATCCACATATCTGTTATAAAGTCCACACACAAGCAGCAACTTTTAAACAGGAGGGGCCTTGGTTTTATTAGATTGAGAGCTATCAAAATAATATACCGAAAAACACAAGTACCGGTAGCATTTTATTCAAACACACAAGATTTTATTAGATGCATAAATATATTACATCAAACTAAAAGAAATGTGGATTCAAAGTGTTATTTGCTTATTTAAGGACAAATCTTGCAAAAATTTGTGTTAGCATATGCAAGTCATTACCTAAGCGAAATCTTTTGCATCTTCGTTGATCATCTTTTTATCTTACTAGAAATCCTAATAAGCATGATAATGAAAAATTATAATAATTCCAGAAACTACTATGCAAGGAAAATATAAATTAATGTATTTAAAAACTCAAGGTTATTTTTTACGTGAAAGGTACACTAAAACCAGAGTTATCAGTTTTGTCGTCTAAGAATCTTATTAGAAATTCCTTAAAATGATATATCTGGTTAGCTTCCTACGTTTTTATATATAACTTTTCTTTTTTTTTTCTTGCATTCAGAAATGTTCAAACAAATTCCCAAGGAATATTAAAATGTATTTAAAGTATGTAATGTTATAGTAATATTCGTTACATAACCAAATATGATGATATATATATAAAAAAAAAAGATTTACTGTGAATATTTACCAGAAAGTGGAAAAAAAAAGAAGCCATTAAATTGGTCTGATAGAAGGAAGTTTATTAGCTGCTGCTGTAGGTTGTACAAACTTCATATTAGTCAGCAATAAATACCTCATACCAACACGAACACCATTTCCCCTGTTTTCAGTACCTGAGCTTGTAATATGATGGTGTAAGTATATTGCTGCTTATTACTGAAAACTGAAATCTTTTCCATCTTCAGTTGATACCATAACAAATTAATCACATTCTCTTGCCAGGTCTTTTTGTTAAATAATTATAACTTTGTAAAGAAGGGATTGTAACAATGTATATAGCATTAGAAATTTATTATTATTATTATTATTATTATTATTATTATTATTATTATTATTATTATTATTATTACTACAATAGTTAATCCAGGCGTTACTCCATGTTTTTATTTACCATAAAAGCTGTAAGAGATAAACTTACAACAAAAGAATGTTGGTTATGAAGGTTCTATTATTTGTTACTAGTAAGTCATTCTGTGACTTCATAATGTTAGCACGCAAAAATAAAAGATTAATAACATTTAATTTTAATGCTAATAGCACCAGATTAAGTCGTTTAATCTCACCTAAACTAAAACTTCATTCGTTAACTCGATTTGGGATCCCTTCAAGTTTTCATTACATGAATGCTTTTTCAAGCTGTTATCGCTACATTTTGTAGGAAGCACAAAATGTGCACGGTTCATGTGCTTATCAAGATACTTCACTTGAACAATTTTTGTGAATGCGATTCAAATAATCTTGTAACATTATGTCCATTATTAGACAGTATGGGTTAAAAAAACAGTCTTCTGCTTTATGATAATAAACGATTGTTTTTTTTTTTTTTTCACGATTAATTACTCCATGTATTTGAGAAAAGCTTTATTTTTGTTTTATATCTGCCATCATAGTGCAACACTTATTTTGTTAAGAAATTTCTGGGTTAAAGCCTTGGAACTAATTATAGTAGTAATAAGATACGTGTTGGCTTATAAAAGGAAGATATATTTCTGCGGATTTTTACGTTGTTCTTCATAATTATAATTAAAAGATTCTGAATAAGTGTAATTACTTGACATTAATAGTGACATTTAGACTCCTTTATACCATTTACTTTGAGTAGTGTGTTAAAATATCTGCTCATTTAAGAACTGACTAAACATTAGCTTCATGTTATCAGAATTCACATCTTAAGAACTGCTTGCGATTTCGAACAACATTATTTCCAACGGAACTGATCATGAAAATGATTGAAATTATTTACTAGCAAGCTACTATTGTATGTCTGTATCAGTTTTGTCAGTTACATATTTCCAGAGTAAAGTTATTTATTCGGGGTGCAATTCATGATCTTTAGCACAGCAGAAGAGTGTTATAGTCTGTATTGTCCCTTGGATATTTATTAGAATCATTTTATTTGTTCACTTAAAAAACTATTTTATGTTTTAAAATGTCTTCTTTATTCGACATCAAGTTGTAGTGACCTGAATATTGAAATTGCAGAGGAAAACGGGAGTATCCCAGAAAAATTTATCCAAATAATTTCTTTGTTCACAGAAAATATACATTTGGACTTACACGGATTTTAATTTCATCTCCAATATGAAAAGCCAATATTCTAGTCATTCTGCTAATACTGCATCATAAAAATATTGGGCATACATTTCTTGATAAATAAATTCAATGTAGTTATTTTTTGCTGAAGAAAAAAACATACATTCACCAGCATAAAAAACGAAACACTTCAATTGTTTTTAATTTAAGGTATTCATACAAATGGCTGTATGTTTACGAATAGAAAACAATTGAACTGTAAATTGTTAATTAAACAAAATGTCGGTAAAATGTCAGTATATTATTGTGGTAACCAAAATATTTTCCGTAGGTATGGTTACCAATAGCATTAACTTAGATCTTATCTTATAATAAAATGTAAGAAAATTGAAGTGTTTCGCTTTTTGAGCTGATCAGTGTATTTGTTATTACCATTCGAAGCTAACTGAAAATATTGAAACCTTTCATGTATATTTTCCCTGCACATGAGTTTACAATATTGCTTGCACTTTAGTTACTTCAATTTCACGTCACTATAACTTAAAAGAACACATGAAGAATACTGCTCTTATCCCTGCTGCAGTGTTTTGTCTAAGATTGCTACATTTACATGCACAGAAGCTGGTTAGTGGCTTGATGTGATGTTTACCACTTTGAACGAATAGCAAGAAAAACAATATAAACAACTTCCCTGCTATTTATAACGTGTAGAATTCATAGATATTTACGTCTACTAAATGATGCATAGCATAAGCAATGCTATAAAACTGAAAACTATATATGCTTTTACTTCCATATCTATTGCATTGTTGCAGATATTTAGGTTAATCAAGCAAATGGTTATATAGCTTATTTGGTGAAATAAGATCAAATAATTTGTATTATATGTACATTATCTAAAACTGTTTTGACTATATTGACACAGCGACATATTACGAGCTGGAAGTAGCCAGGTTCAAGTCTGGGTGGAGGCATTTATTTTGCTGTATCTTCCGGAAAACTCCAGAGTCCATTTAACCTCGTGTAGGATTAAAAATGGACTCTTCCTCAAGAGTAAAATGTGTCTGGAGCATACACTTCTCCTAGTACAGTCGAAAAAACATGATAGCTCTACTTCCTTGTCTCCTGTACACAACAAAATGGCGTGTACTTGGACTTAAAACAGATACCGGTACCTTTTCTTCTATTGATCTTTAGAAATTAATATGAGAATATGTGAAAGTTAGGTACATTTATATTCAGAGTTAATGTAATTCCTTGACTTCGGTTTGTAGTATTTGAATCCTTAATCAAGATGTAAATTAGATCTAGTTTGATATTTTTTAATCAAGAAGACCTGGCAGAAAACATATTTAATTATAAGTAATTGATTAACTAGCGGACTTACTCGTCTTAATTATGTAAGTCTGTGCGGCTTACAGCTGTTTCGATGCTTCATCACACCATCCTCAGAGCCAACTAGATCTCGGCGTCATCTCGAACTTCTCTGCCTGTTGTGTGGGTGCGTTTAATTGTTGAAAAGTGGAATCAAATAGTGTGTGTGTACTGAAATTGATCTGTGTGTTGAGAATTTGATCTGGATGTGTTTTAGTGTGTTTCAACACTTTTCAACAATCAAACGCACCCACATAACAGGCAGAGAAGTTCGAGATGATGCCGAGATCTAGTAGGCTCTGAGGATGGTGTGATGAAGCACCGAAACAGCTGTAAGCCGCACAGACTTACATAATTAACATGAGTAAGTCCGCTAGTTAATCAATTACTTATATTCAAGTGTTAAAAGTAGTGTACGCAAGATTCAAAATGGAATATTTAATTATATTCACGCTCTATGCAATAAGCCTATGATCACTGGAAAAATGGTGCAACAATTCAGCTAGTACTGGAAATGTTTATCTGAACCTTATTTCTCTCGTGATTAATACTGATTTAACAACCGCTTATAATATAATAGAATATTCTGATCCCGGGTTAACATATCGAAATTTTAATTGTCGGGTTAGGGATCAATGTAACAGACATAAAACTTTTTTGTTGATCTGTCCGATTATTAGTACTTTATTTGTCCATGTAAATGTAGTAATTTCTATATTATAAAATGAATAGCGTTCCTAAATATGTTTTGTAAATAATTAATTACCATGAATGTGTTGTATCTGAACTTTTGTGTCCATTTTAGCGCAAGAAGAGAGAAGTTTATCATGTTGCTATGTTTTTTAGAGTAATTTACATATGCGAAGAGTAGTTGCTGTGGCCAATAGTAGACTAGTGTTAGTTATATTATTCTAGTTACGATATGCAGTCACCATAGCCATACACAGCCCCAGAAAGTGTAGGGTATGAAAATTATATGGTTCACTTTTAAAGGTCTGTCGGTTTTTTGCGTCATGCAAAAATATAGAAAAATGAACACGGTTTAGTGTGTTTGTATTTAAGTACACATTTATTGTGTGTATGAATTATAAGCCACCTTCATGCTTTAAGGTAATCAAGAAGTGTAAATCTACTGTAAAATACAAGCTCTATATCTCGACAACTTTTAAAGCTATCCCTTTGCAATTCTTAAAACAGACTAAGAAAACTCTGATGAATATCCTCTGTAAATTTTAATATTCCAATGAACATATAAAAATTTTAGTAAAATATAAAATCTTGTGAAGAAAAAACAGATAGCACTGAGATGTAAGTGCCAATTTTTCTCATAACTAATGGGAGGATTTTAATGAAATCTCTTTTACACAGCCTACAGACATAATTTAATTTTGATAACTAGTCTGAGAATGAGATATGATTTTTTTTTTTGTAAATGTGAAACATTAATGTAATTTTTCAAATCACCAAAAAAATCACATCTCATTCACAGACTAACATAGGAAAATGATTCTAGCTACCAAAATTCAATTATATCTGTAGGATGTATAAAAAAAAAATCATTCAAATCCCTCCACTAGTTCATGATAAAAAATGGCACTTTTAGGTCTGCTAAGATCACCAGATTTTTTTTTTTTCGGGAACAGATAACAGTACCTATGTATGAAGAAATTCTAAATAAAAAAGTGGTCTTCCAATGGATCCCGGCCCACTGTGGACTGAATGGTAACGAGAAAGCAGATATGTTAGCAAAGAAAGGAACTAAAAATCAACTTAAAAACAAATTTCAAGTTCCCATATGAATCAATAAAGCGAGTCATAAAAAGAATAAGTAACGGCGAACAGGCAAAACATCAAAATGGAAAGAATCACTCAAAGATCCAAAACTAATTCCTGATCTACCTCGAAAATCTGCCATGGCCATGTTAAGATTGATTACTAGTCATGACTGCCTCAGAAAAACACCTCCATCGTATTGGAGTACTGAATTCACCTAAATGCTTACTGTGCACCAGAGAAGAGGACATGGAGATGGAGCACCTGGCTAATTGTGAAACTCTTTGGACATTTGTGGACCTTCCATCAAAATATTGGGAAGCAAGAAGGATGATGACTTCATTGTTAAATCCAGAGCATTAGACACACACACATATATGAAGAAACTACAGAGTGATTTATATAGAACTGACACATTTCTTTCATTAATTGCTTCAAAACGAACTGTGCTAGCGACAACTTATTATACCTAAAATGTAGAGGAATTTTGGGAGATTATTTACCTCTATAGCAAATGTTGAAAATGTCCTCCATCCTGCATAAGACACAACTCAACACATCGTTCCATGTTACTGGCCACTCGTTGGGAGGACTCTGTTGTCAATAGCTTGAATCTCCTGTGTGATGTTGTGCTTCAGAGCGTCCAATGTCTGGGGACGTGTGGCGTAAACCCTGTCTTTTAAGTAGCCCCATAGAAAGAAGTCCGGCGTTGTCAAATCCGGAGATCTCGGTGGCCACAGGTTCCTGGAAATTATTCGGTCGTCAAAGAAACTTGCAATTAGTTCCATGGATTCATTTGATGTATGGCATGTAGCGCCATCTTGCTGAAAATATCCTTGACTCAGCTCTACATCGTCCAGTTGCTCAAGAAACTCCATGAAAATCAGTCGGTACTCTGCAGTGTTCACAGTCTGGTTAAAAAAAATTGGCCCTTTTCACTCACCAGAGATCCAGTTGTTTCTAATTTGTTTACCAGTCCCAGTATTGTGTTTCTTTTGGGAGGATTGCGAACACCAAATTCTCTCTGGTGTGCCCTTTGAGTAGCTGTAATTGAATTCGTAATCCAGTATTGCTTCACAAGGAAGAGTCGTTGATTTAATGTGTACTGCATTTTCACGTTGACACAAAATGACGAAAACAGCTGCCAACAATAGGAATAAAACATAAACATCTGCGCATCTAGTGCTGCCAACAATAGGAATAAAACATAAACATCTGCGCATCTAGTGACAAGGAATCGAAATTCCAGAACATTCTGCTTAATTTGGTGCTAAAATTGGGTCATTGAATGAATTTCCAACGGAATAATTAAAGAAAGAAATGTGTCAGTTCTATATAAATCACTCTGTACTTTTAATATTTCCGTTAGTTTGTCATTCACTTGTATTGTTATTACATACCTTAAAGAATTAAAATATTAATTCTATTTACACACAAGCATTACTTCCAAGAAGACACGGAGATATTTCAGTCGGCTTCTGGAGTTGTGGATGGAAATCATTTCCTCAGAGAAAATGTTTAATATTTCACTCCATTTTGAATAAAGATCAGTATTTTCTTCATTCAACTTGGCTATTTTCTCTAAAGTCAAATGTTTTTTTTAACAAGAAATTTTATAAAATTAATTATTTTATCCAGGGCAAGTTCATCTACTGTCGGTGACTCAGGAGAAGACGAGAGCGGACTGAGGAGGAAGGGATGTGAACAGATAACGTACGACAATATGTGCAATATTTGTACTGCAGTAAGTGGAAACATTAGGTCTCCTTCTGTTCAACTTAGCTTTAATTTCCATACGCATTGTTACTCATGTTTCCCGCACAAGTAATAACCTGGCTACTGGGATGCTTATCTGAGCGATGTTTATAATAATCAACAGCGATAGTCAAGAAGGTCACATTCTTTCCACTCGTCTTCTCCTGAGTAACGGACAGTACATTGGAAGAAAAATAATAGACTATCTCTTAAAGACATCTTAGCAATATACATTCCAGATATGTTGTGAATTAACACCCAGGCACTGACATTCAACAGCATTTTCATAAAATTATAATAATTAACATTTAAAATTCGGGGATATCTGGGGACATTCCGGGAACGAATTTTGTTCAGGACAAAAACCAAAATTCGGGGACTATCCCTGGGAAATGGGGATGTTTGGTAACCTTAACTTATACATCAGGGTTTTTTTTTTTTTTTTTTGAAAAATATTTTATTAAAATATTGAAATTTACAGGTTATGTTTATCAGATTTTCCTCAATCTGTCTTAAAATTTCAGCTGGATAGCTTTAAAAGTGGACTCCTGTATTTTATTTACACTTCCTGTTTACCTTAATTTTCGAATGAATGATTTGGTACTTTTCACAAATTAGGCTATGTACAGTAATTTCTAATAATACATGTTACAGAGATCTGTTCGAATAGAAGGCAACATACACTTCTGAGAATTTACTATTCATATACGTTAATTCAGCCATTAGTAATTTTTTTATGGTGGATGCGTTTCTAATAACTAATTTCGTATGTTATATGATGTGTAATTTGTGCAGATATCATGAACACTCTTGCAAAGTTGGACTTCTATTGAAGCTACGTCACCTGTATACTTGCACTGGTGACATGAAAGCTTTCATTAGGTATACATTGTTGCTATAGCAACATGACGAAATAATGAGACATCAAAATGGCTGACCATGCTTCATGTTAAAGGCAGAAAGAAGGAACGAAATGAAATAAGTTTTGTTTATGTAATTCTTATGCGATATGAAGAGTCTACATAGTCGTGGGGTTGTGTATGCTTTTGTTTGTGATCACTCCTTGTAGTAGCAAATGAAGCCGTCCAATCGCAGTGTGGGGAGAGCTAAAGAGAAGTGTTGATGTGTTTGAAACATCTAAGAGTTTGCCATTTGATACTGAGTGCTGACAAATTTTCCTTCAGACATTTAACTACCATATGAGGCCTGAAAGGATATACTTAATATTATAGTGATGTATTTAGTGCGCAAAAGCAGGGAAAAAATAGTCGCATATTTTATAATCTGATTGTGGACATTTCTCTCTTCAAAAAAATTTTCTGAAAATTATTAACTCGCTGATCTCTATGGTATTTTAGAGAGAGAGAGAGAAAACATATTTAATTGTTATAATGACTTTTTAAAGTTTTAAGAAATGTAATTTAATTTTAAATTTTTACTAGTAATAGAATATAACGGAATAAATCTGTGGCCAGGAGGAAAAAGGTCTTAAGTAAAAATGTTACACTTTTCAGGAGAGCAGTAGAAAAATTGAAATTGTGTCAATTATAGAGTTTTTTTAATTAAGAAAATTTTGCTGGATATTATTTGTTTCTATTTCTTCTAAAATAGGTAATGGTGCTCATTTAACAATTTTCTTGATTATTTCCAAAAATATCCGCACTTAAGCCCTTTTAAAACTAGAACCCAAACTGAGTAGAAGGGACTATTTAAACATAAGACCTTTTTCATGTCAAAATAAATTAGAAATGTAAATTATTAGGAATGCAAAATGAGTCTTGAACAATTATAGGACTGTTTACCCTGGTGCTTAAAGTTTTAAAACGAAAGGGCGTCAGTATGTGATAAAATAGCTAAAATACAAGTTAGACCTTTTTAATAGGGAAGCATGGAAAGTAAACACGTGATAGTTTGTAAGGAATAAAGTATTAAATATACTTAAGTCCTTTGTTTATTTTATTTTATTGGGTTATTTTACGACGCTGTATCAACATCTAGGTTATTTAGCGTCTGAATGATATGAAGGTGATAATGCCGGTGAAATGAGTCCGGGGTCCAGCACCGAAAGTGACCCAGCATTTGCTCGTATTGGGTTGAGGGAAAACCCCGGAAAAAACCTCAACCAGGTAACTTGCCCCGACCGTTACTCCACAAGTGTGGACAAGTCCTTTGTTCTGTGTGTGCTCGATTCAAAAAGTACTTAGGACATTTGGTAACGCTCTATAAATCCAGTCAGGAGTCTTATTTGACTTTAGCCGTTTTACCAGATTGTAGAGAATTGTTTCCACTTTCAGAATATATAAAAATCTCATTTTCACAAAAAATTGACTTAAGACCTTTTCCCTCCCGGCCACAGAAATGTATAAACTTTTTAAAATATCCTAATAATTTTTAAAATAAAATTAATTTATATAATGTTGTTTGCTACCTGCACAACAATGAAATAAGTTAAAACTAATTCAATTTGTGCTGCAGTGACTGTACAGTCCTTTAATGCTTCATATTCTGTGCTTTTTGTTTTATTAATTTGTGCTCAACATGATTTTTGTGTATCACAGAAACATCCCAATTTATTTTTGTTACGATTTGCATCCCTGTGCCATTGCAACTGAAATACGATCACTACAGAATATGTTGTATCCTTTTCAGCCATAATCTGTCCTATAACGAACTTTTTTAAAACTACTGAAACTGATAAATCAGAAAAATCTTGTACCACTAAAATTCAAGAGAGTTTGGTATCTACAGTACCTGGCCACATTATTATAATCACTCACATTTTTACTATACTTTACATATTACATCCTCATTTGAACTCTGATTTCCTTTCTTAAGCAGAATTCACATTACATATATAATTTTTAAACAATATTAAGTAAAATTACAATTATAACAATGTTAATTCAAGAAATATTGATAAATAACCAACCACACCTCATTTTTACAGAAATTTCAGTATTTCGTACGACCTCCTTTGGCTTTAATTAGAGCTTCAATTCTCTTTGGCATGCTTACAGTACACTTCTGTATTATTTCCTGGATCCTCTCATTGTGATTCCAAACATGTGTCAGCCTTTCAATAAGTCGAACTCTGGTAGTAATAATTTTTTTTGCCATCTCTGTTTTTATGAGGACCCAGACGTTCTCAATGGGATTCAAGTCCGGTGAGTTTCCTGGCCATGGCAAAAGTGGAAAGTTTTTGGAAGCCAGAAACTTTTTGACTCACCTAGCAGTCTGGCAAGGTGCACCATCTTGCATAAAAATATATTTCTCCCCATTTGGGAACCATTCGTTCAGCTGAGGGATAAGCCTGTTTTCCAATACCTGGATATATTGATCTGGTTTCATTGTTCCCTGAACAATATAGAGTCGTCCTGAACCTTTGCCTGATATCACAGACCATATCATGACTGATATTGGGTGTTTAACTGTGTTAACCAGGCATCCAGGAGCAAAATTTTCTTCCTTTCGTCGACGAACAAACATTGCTTTGTCCATCAAACACTGAAAGGTTGATTCTTCGGAGAAGCAAACCTGAAAATTGTCAAAGAAACTGATAAAAACTCTAAATTTTGTCTTTAAGTATTAAATACTGACAATTTTCAGGTTTGCTTCTTCGATGAATCAACCTTTTAGTCTTTGATGGACAAAGCAATGTTTGTTCGTCAACGGAAGGGAGAAAATTTTGTTCCTGGATGCCTGGTTAACACAGTTAAACACCCAATATCAGTCATGATATGGTCTGTGATATCAGGCAAAGGTTCAGGACGACTCTATATTGTTCAGGGAACAATGAAACCAGATCAATATATCCAGGTATTGGAAAACAGGCTTATCCCTCAGCTGAACGAATGGTTCCCAAATGTGGAGAAATATATTTTTATGCAAGATGGTGCACCTTGCCAGACTGCTAGGTGCGTCAAAAAGTTTCTGGCTTCCAAAAACTTTCCACTTTTACCATGGCTAGGAAACTCACCGGACTTGAATCCCATTGAGAGCGTCTGGGCACTCGTAAAAAGAGAGATGGCAAAAGAATTTATTACTACCAAAGTTCGACTTATTGAAAGGCTGACACATGTTTGGAATCACAATGAGAGGATCCAGGAAATAATACAGAAGTGTACTGTAAGCATGCCAAAGAGAATTGAAGCTGTAAATAAAGCCAAAGGAGGTCGTACGAAATACTGAAATTTCTGTAAAAATGAGGTGTGGTTGGTTATTTATCAATATTTCTTGAATTAACATTGTTATAATTGTAATTTTACTTAATATTGTTTAAAAATTATATATGTAATGTGAATTCTGCTTAAGAAAGGAAACCAGAGTTCAAATGAGGAAATAATATGTAAAGTGTAGTAAAAATGTGAGTGATTATAATAATGTGGCCAGGTACTGTAAACTTCAGGACATTACAAAACAAGAAAGTAGAAAAAAATTTGTTCAGAATTTATTCACTGATGGTGAAAAAATTAACATAAACAAATTAATTCGTAGCATTTAAATCATATAAATATAGCTTACGTAATGTAACTCAAAAGAAAGCCATTCTGACTGCATGACCACCACATAGTCCCCTCATCATGCTTCTGTTAGCTCTTCAATTTTATTGTGATTTGTTTAAAATACATGACTAGAAATTTAAGAATAAAGATAACACGAGAAATATTTTAATATACAGTATTTCATTATTTTTAGTCTCAAACATGTCAAATATTATTTGGCATTGTGCAATAGCTGTAGTACATTTCAACTGACGATCACAACAATCAACATTCAGGTAATATGGTAGTGATCCTTACTGTTACGTTTGCTCGGTTTGGTCGTGAAGAATGTGAGTGCCTCGATTTGTGGATTAGGGAAAATTCTAGTGGGTTCAAACGAGATTTTGTGAATAAGAGAGAAAAGGATTTCCTTGCTTCGTTATTTATAAAAATCCATAATCATACAGTAATATCAGTAATAAATGAATAGGATATTTAACTACTATAATTGTAATAAGATGCATCTTCTCATAATACTAGCGTAACGTATAGAGAACATTTTAAGAGAGCATTGTTACATTGATCTTCCAGATTTACTTTAAGGGGAAACAATGAAACAGTATTTATACTGAATTGGTGTTAAATAATTCATCTTAAATGTTTATTGGACACCAACAAGACTATGTACTATTCAGACTATATTTATACTGTTAGTTAATTTGTTAAGATTGAATATACTAAAATAATTTTACTCGTAGATTAAGAATGGGGGAAAATATTTAATGACTTTTATCTTGCAATATTATTTTTCTTTATCACTGCACTTTGGTTTCGTTATTTCTGCAGTGAACTTTCCCTCACCATTATTTTATTTTGTAAATTATTCTTGTGTAAAATTCTGTGGTACAAATATAATCTGAATTGGGAATTAAAAATTAACCCTGTACCAATTACATGGTGTCATGTTTATGCTAATGCATGTGATTCAAACATTTTTTCCTTCAATAAATATGAAGATTTAATTATTTCAATGGGAAGAGTTTCTGTTTTTCTCTGAAATTCAGGAAACTTGTATTTATCTTTGATATGTCAGTTATTCAGAGATCCAAATTGATTACCCCAGAAGCCACATTACTTTTTGTTATTGTTATCGGTGGACTATACTGCATAATTTTTGTTCTGTCTCATTTGTTGAGCATATACAGATATGGTCAATTGTGCATTTGGTGGTGTGGCCAAGTAATCTTAGTGGAAAAGCCAAATATGGATGCCTGCGTGAAGAAATGAAGTTCTGAACTGAAATATATCACAATTTAAGTCCTTTTTTTTTAAGAAGAGAGAGAGATATGCAGAGAATGGACAAAATAATGGAAACAGCAGTTCAGTTTCAACATTTTTTTAGTAATGTAGTATTAGGTCACTATTTTTCTTGTCATGTTTACATTGTGTATGACACAGGTTCATATGAAGTCCATTTAGCCTCAACTAAACATGCACCAAATAATCTATCCTATTTTTAAATCCGACAAGTTCGTGATTTTACACTTCAAACAAAATATAATCAGAAGGATTGTTAATGTTTCAATAGTACATTATGCAACGAGCCTATAATGGTAGTAATTAAGACGCGAGTATGTTCATGAAACAAGTGCGAGTTTCATAATTTTCATACAGGCATCTTAATTACCATTATAGTCAAGTTTCATACGACTTTTTATGCTCGACCATATTTCTAACTTGAAATTATTCATAAGTATTCATGTTATTCTTATTTGACTGAGGAGCGGAACTGACCTTGTGCAATACCTCGTAAATTGTGCGCAGACGCGAAAGTATTGATTTTTTCCGAGAAACAGATGTCGACATTGAAAAACGAGATGAAAAATTGAATTTATTTGAATAATATTTACAATTAACACTAATTATTATAGTAACAGAACTGACTTTATTTCAAATATAAGTGATTTATTGTTGTCTTTCGATTGCATATCCGAGAATAATTGATACTCGTGCTTTCATATTGCTACAATGGCATTTTCTGATTGGTGAAACATCTAACTTCAATGAATAGGTGTACTTTAATGAGGTCCATTAAAGGGCTGCTACCAGGTGTATAATTACTACATTTCGGCATGGTCGAGCATAAACACATATACATACAGAGGTGTGAAAATTATTAGAATAATCTTAATTTTAAAAGTTTTTTAATAGTTCCTTCACAAATATTAATTGAATTGATGAATATTGGTATATATTACTATACTGATGTAGGATATATTTACTACTAACAATGCCGGAAAGCATTGTTGTACATTGGTATTTTTCTTATTTTACAATTGTTATGGGAATTCAGAAATTATTATATTATGTTGGCGGAATTGGAAACAAAAAAAATTATATGCACAAAACAGATATATACGTTCATTTGAACCTTCACAACAATGTAAACGCAAAGAACAATTAGTTTAAACCATTTCTTAATTAATTTTTTATGTTTCCAATTCCGCCAACATAATATAATAATTTCTGAATTCTCGTAACAATTGTAAAATAAGAAAAATATCAATGTACAACAATGCTTTCCGGCATTGTTAGTAGTAAATATATCCTACATCAGTATAGTAATATTATATACCAATATTCATCAATTCAATGAATATTTGTGAAGGAACTATTAAAAAACCTTTAAAATTAAGATTATTCTAATAATTTTCACACCTCTGTACCTTGCAAAATTACATAGCATTTCCATTATTATGTCCATTTGCTGAAGTTTCTATATATGGCAATTTATCGTTACGAATTTAAAGTGAACAAAATTCACTTGAGTTAGTTACTGAAATAGAATGGTAACTGGAATGAACATTGACAGTAAGACAAACGAATGTTTATTATTTTACACAGACTCCAGTAGAGCAACTACTTAGAACTAAGGCAAACGTAGGTATTGTTCTGTACTAAAAAGGAAATAGTGTCATTTTACTTTTAATATTCAGGTTTATTTACAGTAATACCTGGGCCTAGAGGCTGAAAAATGTGAAAGGACGGATTTAGTTTATATCAATCTATCCTGCACAAGTAACTTGGTGTGTCACATTATGGACATATTGTTTTAGATAAAGACTGCCCCTGCTTCAAATATTGTTAACTAGAATGGTTGTGGGAAAGTAATCTAAATTATTTCCGTAACTGCTTCATACGTAGTTATTTTTTTTTTTTTACACATGGTCCTTTTGAAGTTATGTGTATATTTTGTCTACAAGTAAAACTGACCACAAAGGGCCACTCATCAGATGTCCACAGGTTTTCATATTTTGTTCTTCTTCCCCCCCCCCCTCCCTTTCAAGGAAAGGCTTCATAAACGTAGTGTTGGGAAGGCAAGTTAACTGGAATGGTGGCCATGATATTAGTGTATATACTGTAATGAAATGTGATAGCAAGCCATGTGATTCAGGTTGCCTAATTTTAATTTTTTTATGTACAAAATTTCCAATAACACTGTTTGATGTCTATAATTCATTTTGAATGTACAGATGCAAAATAGCATAAAATGATATGATGGAAATGTCTGTTGTTTCTTTTCACCTTACTACTCCTATTCCTTTCCTACTGTTTTCTAGTTGTTTACATTGAAATAATAAATAATCTAAATTTAACAGAAGAAATACTGAAATCAGAAGTAAACACTGAAATAATGAAACGATTGTCTTTAGAGACAATTAATATTAGGTACCCTCCGCAAAACTGGCTTCATTTATACACTGACTGATCCTTGATCTCCAGAGAACAAGGTGCCAGTGCAGGTGTTACGTGCTGTCTCTTCTCACTTTATAGATCTCTTGGACATGGAACAACAAGTTTTGATGGAGAAATCACTGCAATAAGTTAAAGTCTCAGGAATCTTCTATGCCACATCAATAAATTTAAGAATGCAGTTATATTGTCAGACTCCAAAGCAGCTATTCTATCAATAGTCTCTAAACACACACCTTCATTTCAAACAGCAGAAATAACTAAAATGCTCTCTCAATTAATATCACTCAATAAAAGAATTGTATTCCAATGGATACCATCCCATTGTGGAATCCTGGGAAACGAGAATGCGGATGCTTTAGCAAAGAAGGGCAGCACTGCTACTTACAGACCTGTTATTAAATCTACATATTACTCTGTGAAAAGATTTATTAAATCTACATAATTAGACTTCAACAAACAAAATTTGATAACACAATCTCAAGGGAAAAAATGGAACCCTCTGCATCAAAATCCACAGTTAATTCCCGATTTACCACGAAAATCGTCTGTAGCTGCATTTAGATTGGCAACAGGGCATGATTGTTTGGCCAAACACCTGCATAGAATTGGAATATATCAGTCTCATAACTGCCCATTGTGCAACTCAAACCAAGAAATAGATTCGGAACACCTCAAAATCTGTGCTTCAGTGGCTGGCCATGATAATATCTTTGAAAAATATTGGAGTGCAAGAGGTCAAATGACTTTATTGTCAAATGCCTGGCATTAGAAAACAACAACAACATTGAAATAACTTTAATAATCTGAAGAATTTTCATACAAACTGAATACTGTGTCATGCGCTAAAAATATGCCTGATTGTTCAGTGCAAGAATGGTGTGATTCCGAGCATTTGGTAGTAAGTTACAGGGTATTGAAGCTGAGCTCGCAATCGTTTTGTTGCAGAAATGAGGCAGCTTCTGGCGCTATAAACAAAGTGAACTGTAAGTAGTGTCATTAATTTCAGGGGGTTATTCTTTGAGATATTTCAAACAAAAAAGTTTAATACAATTTTGCTCGTTTGTGCTTCCTTTTCGAGATAAAAACTGTTTTATATGAAACATTTCATAGCCTGTATTGGCAAAGCCATTGATTGAATTCCCAATATGCTCAGTCAATTTAAGAGAGCAGTGTATTATGATAATAAATGATTGAAGAAATTTTAATTTTGTCCAAATGTGCAGAAATTTAAACTGAACAAATGTAACTTTTCTTTCTGCAAAGAAATTTTAAAATGTTACATTTGTTCGGATCAAATTTCTGCATATTTAAAGGGGTCATTTATTAAAAACTGTTCAGGCATTTTCCCATAATTTCCATTACCAGTTTAAATTATATATATATATATATATATATATATATATATATATATATATACTAGTGGCTTGTGCAGCAAATGCTGCAAACTAAGTTCATTAGACGTTCAAATAAACATTTTTCAGATTTATTTTCAATGAAGAATACCAGACATTCTGAAAGTTATTTGCGTCCATAATAATGAAAGATTCTCTCGAGCCAATACTGAAGAGAACCACGCATATAAATATCTACACCACACCGCCATTAAATATATGAAAAAGCCCCAACCCCACTTGATTAATAACTATAAAAATATTTGATTTTTAATAATATTATTATCTTACGTAAGTTTTATAGCTTTCAGTAACATATACTATATAAACTATATAGCCGCCAATCAGTAAAATATAGAAATCAAAATCTAATTTTAGTTATTCCCTACATCTACTTATATAACCCCAAAACGTTTCACTTTCATATCATCAATATAGCATTAATATGTATAATTAATGAAAAATAGTCACATCATGGCATTAACTACAATAATATTTCATTTCTAATGGTAATAATGTCATCAAACCACCTCAAGTTTTGTAGTTTTTAATATCCAATACACAGCTGTACTCAGAAAATTACACACCACAGAATCGAACCTGTAAATTATTTTTAGTAAGTTAAGGTTTTAATAACCAATTTAATTTGAGCTCTAAATATGTCAGCATTCTTGCAGATCATGGCCTTCGTGTAATATTGTTTACTGTAGTGTGTGTTTTGTTTTATTCTGAAATGCAATATGCTAGTTTAGCTAGTTCTCAAAACTGACGACAGATGGATTTTGGAAAATAGGAAAATTATGTTGAAAAATTGACATTTCAGTGAAAAACTTTGAGTTCCAAGCTTCAAAATGAGGGGTCATTTATTAAAATCCGTTCAGCCATTTTCCCGTAATTTCCACTACCAGTTCAAATTATATTATATATATATATATATATATATATATATATATATATATATATATATTTGATTCCAAAGAATAGAATAAAGTCCTGAAACCCACATAGTTTACTATGATGGACTTTCAAATCATAATATAGGCCCACAGATTTATTTTCCTTTCTGAAGGCAGGAATACTGTAAATTATCACCTTAAAATTGCATTAAATGTACTAAATCTGAATCTAGTTAGTGGGGTTTAAAAAGGGTGCGTCAGCTATTATGGCTATTTGCGCCCTTACCTAAAATTCTTCACAAAACAAAAACACAATACAATAATCAGAATGCTAAAAAGAACTAAAAAGCATTGTCATGGCTGAAATGAGGTAGACAAATGCAGTACCTATCCACAAGGTGAGTTGTAAAGAATCATAAAAGCGAGCAGGTCACAAACCCTAGATAGTATTCGAAATGAAGCAATAAAATAATAAAACTAAGACAAGAGATAAATTGCATAGCACATTTCAAAATAATATAATTTTATAAAATATTCGGATGTAAGAGGTCCGAAATATCAAGTTTGTTAAAAATATATACTAAACAACAAATGTAACCTCCGGATGTACAGGGTCCGGAGATTAGGTAAAATGGGTCAATAAAAAACTAAATCATCCAGTCAAGTCCTGTATTCGATAAAAATCTCAGAACTGCATTTGTAAAATTAAAATCATTTCCAAGAGTGTCACACAATCGGCCGAATTCCGCGTGCGCGCACGCGCACAAAAAAAAAAAAAAAAGGGAATGCACACGTGCACCCCCCCCAAGATTTTGATATTTTAAAATTTCTCTTAAAAAAAATAAAATTACTTTCACAGAAGGCTATATATAATTGCTGTAAAGGCCCAGACTTTGAGTGGAAGAGGAGACAAAGAAGTGTAAAGGTGTGAAAGAAAAGGGGTAGGAAAGATCGTGGAAAGAGGGTTCCTTTAGTCTTGTCAGTTTAAAAAGAAAATCGCTTGTTGTTTCTTGTCGCTATTTAACATTCCAAGGAGTTGGAGATGATTTCAGAATACAATATGCAATACAATATTTAAAAACACCAGTTCCTGAAACAAAAGACGCATGATAATGAGTTTAACTAATAACACTTCAAAGACACTATATTATCTACGGTTTCTACAATGAAGAAAACGGTGTATTTATCACATTTATCACGAACAGAAAAAATGTAACATTTAAAAATACATCTTTCTGTTCGAATATAAGTTGCTTCAAGGAAACACAAGCTTCTTTACTTCAAATACTTTATTTATGAACATAAATATTTACAAAAGTACCAAAACTATCAGTACTTGCTAGTTATATTTAATAGAAGTACAGTATTTACTCTCAGATGACCTCACAGGATATACACCCATTCTTGTATTGTGTCTTTCTCTTTTGTTGCCTATAATTTTATTCTGGATTGTGGTGTGATGTCTGATCTTTTTGATTGACTGACAGTTTTGAGTGTACTAAAAATGCAGTGTTACTGAAATGATCTGATCTGCGTATTATCTGAGTAAACAGAATTCTGTTTCTGTCATTTTGACTTCAAAATTGGATATAATATGTCCTGCTGTTTGATGGGTGACGATCTTACAGTGAACTCTGTACCCTTACCGGAATAACTTGAGAGACAAATAAATGATAAAAAGAACCTTCATTTGACTATTTATTATGAATCATTCAATAAGTGAATCCCATGTAAAAACAAATAGTGGCTACAAGTACTTGCACCTTATCCGACATAGTCAGGTAGCATAAGAAGTTAATACACATACATGAACGTAAAAATGGAAAGTGCACCAAATAAATAGCTTGAGAGAGAGTAACTCTGTTGGGGTGTTCTGTGATTAAAAAATAATTTTGTTACCGGATATACTCGAAGTAATAAATACTTGCACATGAGGAACATCTGACCAACACCTTCGGCTGACCTCAAGGATCCGGAATACATAATATGAAAAATTTCAAGGGAAAAATTGCTCCGGGGCCGGGTATCGATCCCGGAACCTCTGGTTGAACATACCAGCGCTCTTACCAGCTGAGCTACCCGGGAACTCCACCCGACACCGTCTCAACTTTTCCCTTTATATCCACACAACTCGCGTGGGCTGACGAAACGCCAGAGACTCACATCGAGTGCACACAATCTCTGTGTGACTTGGAATTGTGGTTTTCTGTTAACGTACCTACAGTGACGTATATATTATACAAATCTAGTCTTTCAGGTGAAGCTCCCTGTAAAGCAGACTTGAATAATTTCAAGGGAAAAATTGTTCCGGGGCCAGGTATTGATCCCGGGACCTCTGGTTGAACGTACCAGTGCTCTTACCAACTGAGCTACCCGGGAACTCCACCCGACACCGTCTCAACTCTTCCCTTTATATCAACTCGCGTGGGCTGATGAAACACCAGAGACCCACATCAAGTGCACACAATCTCTGTGTGACTTGGAATTGTGGTTTTCTGTTAATGTACACAGTGACGTATATATTATGCAAATTTAGTCTTTCAGGTAAAGCTCCCTGTAAAGCAGATTTGAATAATTTCAAGGGAAAAATTGTTCCGGGGCTGGGTATTGAAATTATTCAAATCTGCTTTACAGGGGGCTTTACCTGAAAGACTAGATTTGCATTAACATAACATGAAAGTTTACAATAAAGAATTTGTTGCAAGAGACGAAATACAATATATCACCAAGGTCGTTGTATGTGAAAGTAATTTAGATTCTATATAAATGATTGTGCAGAATGGATTAACGAATCCCTCAGTATAGCCGTACAAATTGTTTTACACCTTCACATGTGAAGTTGAAGGCAGTATTTACATCATGTCTCTCAATTAACTTTCAATTGGAGACCGAAACACCACTGCAGGTCTAAATTCGTGAATGATAACGATTATGATACTATAGATCTAGATTCATTTTCCAGGCTGAGAGGCCGTGGTCTGATGGTTGGTTTTCTACCCAACTGCGGCAGACATCTTCAGTGGAGTGGTATCCGAGGTCGCAAGACTCTTCTCGGCGTACCTGAGGCAACTGATCCTGTGGCTGGTTGTGCAGGCGTATTTATAGTGCAAGTAGCGGGCCGAGGCCTGTTGTCGCTGCGGTCTGCACCGCTTTGTTTGCTGCTCCTGTTCTGGGTTCCATCCTTCTGTTGTAGTGGCTTCTTATCTGTTCTGTTTAGGACCGGGTACCAACACTTGTTTAGCTTTACACCTAGTCTCTCAGCCCGGAAAATGAATCTAGATCTATAGACTCCGGCCGTGAAAGCCTACACTACAAGATTATGATACTGTTTAAACATATTCAAAGCACTTGAATAATTTCAAGGGAAAAATTGTTCCGAAGTCGGGCATCGAACCCGGGACCTTTGGCTGAGCACGCCGATGCTTTACTGATTGAGCTATCCAGGAATTATATCAGACCCCAGCTCGATTATTATTCCCTTTTTATCCAATACCTCAAGTGTGTTGACAAGATGTCAAAGATCCAACATTGAGTGCACACTTTCTGTGTTACTTACATTTTGTGATTTTCTGTCAATGAAAAGTAACATATAATTATACAAATTTGCTTTCAGGTAGAGTTTCTGGGTAGCTCATTTGGTAGAATTTTGGTGCACTCGACCAAAGATCCTGGGTTCAATGCCCGACTGCGGAACAATTTTTCATGTCAGCTTTACAGGGAGGGTTCGATGCCCGACTCCGGAACAATTTTTCATGTCAGCTTTACAGGGAGCTATACCAGAAAGCCAAATTTGTATATTCAAAGCACTTGTTACTTATTTACAAATGACTTTTAAGGAACCCGGAGGTTCATTGCCACCCTCACATAAGCCTGTCATTGGTCCCTATCCTGAGCAAGATTAATCCAGTCTCTATCATCATATCCCACCTCCCTCAAATCCATTTTAATATTATCCTCCCATCTACGTCTCGGCCTCCCCAAAGGTCTTTTTCCCTCTTGCCTCCCAACTAACACTCTATATGCATTTCTGCATTTGCTCATACATGCTACAGTACATGCCCTGCCCATCTCAAACATCTGCATTTAATGTTCCTAATTATATCAGGTGAAGAATAGCACATGTTATAATACTTATTTAGAAACTAATTTTCTTCAATTTGAAACATAATTAATAATATTGAATTATTTTAATTTTGTGGTAAAAAATGAGCACAAACAGAGCTATTTCATTTGAGAATAAATACTGTACATCCTTTTAGTTTATGATTGCTAAATAAATTTCCAACTGGAGCACAAAGAAAATCAGCACACAGATGTAAATATGAGTACAGCCACAGAGTACGTGTAGGTCAGATCTCTTGAGGCAGCTGCAGTTTGTTCCAATCATTCAGACATGGAAATTTGGGTACAGCCACGAAGTATGTGTAGGTCTGGAGATCTCTTCAGACAGCTTGCAGTTCATTCCAATCATTTAGGCTTAAAAGTGGTTCCATCCCAAATTTCACTAAGATGGAAAACGAAATAAACCAAACAAAACAGTTCTGTAAGGGAATTGCATTAATACAGATTTCTCCATCTTCCATATAATACATTTCTTTCAATCGGAGGGAGGGGAAGAAGGAAATAACACTAACAGACAGGGAAGATAAAACTACAAAAGTTACTTCTTTTATATTTTACAGAACTGGAAAAGAAACAGGTGCCAGGTCATGAAACGACTTAAGCAGAGTATACACAGCAGTGGCGTAGCATGAAATTTTGAGCAGGGGAAGCTAACTCAAGTTGTCTTTCATGCAATATGAGAAAACATATTACAAAAAATACAGTCTTAAAATAAATAGTAGTCGATTTCAAGTCAGCAGTCGAAGATTGGTTGGAACCTCGTAAGTAACACCAATAAGGCATGACCTCAAATGATACGTAGTAAAATATGATTTCACGGTTTAAACATATCTCTAACAAATAGACACGTATACGTATAACATTAGCTCACTCCCTGTCATACTTAGAGAAATCACAATATTAGTATCATTACGTAAGTATGCGTCTGTCTTTTGGTTGTGTCCTTCATTGACAGCAAGGGAGTCGGTCATTTGTTTTTTTAAATCACACTTTTGTTCGTAAGTCAGTCTTGATAATACAATTGTCCTAAAAAAAATTCAAGGAAATTAGTGCCAGGAACTGTTATTTCACTCATTATTTATTATATCAGCCACAATGCACACTAACACTTCAGATGAACACAACTGACGAAAAGGGATAACTCGGAAACTACTTATTTTAAATGTTAAAGCTAGCTTCTTGCGAGCCTTGCGACTAGGGTAGTTTAGTTAGAAAGGGATGGAAAATCTGCGGGGTGCATTACACAGAAGAAACCAGTTTGCTTGGAAGCTGGTGTGTGCAGGCTTCTTGTTTACTGCTGCATCACAAATCATCCTGAGCTGCCGCATCACAATATTTAACACGTAAATAAAAATTCTATTAAAATTAATAAATAATTTTCTCCATAAACTGCCGGTTTATTATGAAATTATTATTAACTGGGGAAGCTAAGCTTTTTAGCTTACATTGACGCTACGCCACTGATACACAGCACAAATTTTTAAGGACATTGGAAAGAATTACGAGGAGGGATGGAAACAAAAATGATTTAGTGGAAAAAACTGGAAAGTAAAAGTCGTAACACTGCCTCCAACGAAAATATTACAGTGGTTTGGACATGTTAAGAGAAGTGAGTAGTGATTTGGGGTGAAAACTGGGATATTTTTTTCATTTTATATTTCAAAAAAGAACTACAAAACTTGCTCTTTAAAACATGGGCATCTCTGCAGAGAAGCACTTTATGATCTCTTTAAATATGGCGGCGAATGTAATTCATATATCCTTTTTATTTTTAAATGTAGTTTTCTGTAAGTTAAAATTTTTCAACTTCAAGAGCATTTCTCTCTGAATTACTGAATCTATTTACATTACATTTTTACAGTGTTTTTTGCGTTCTGTATTCTACAAAGCAAACCTACAGATTTATGAATATCACACATATAACATAAAAAAACATATGCACATTGAAAAAAAAAATGGCAAAAATTGTTAAACTATATTTTTTTTTCTGTTTCACTAAGAGTAAAGTTAAAATTTTGAAAGAAGTGTGTCATGGTACTATGACAAAAACTCAAATTGCAAAACATTCTCAAATTTCAAAATCTACTCCTTCAACCATAATAAAAAACAAAGATAAAATTGACGCTGCTGCAGCTTCTGATTCATCAGGAAAAATTCAGCCAATTCATGCAGCAAAATATGAACAAGAGTAATCTGAGGTTCTTCAATGTTTTAACAAAATGAGGACAATACAAATGAGTTAATAGTGATTTAAATTAAATTAATTGTGGTAATAAAAGTGATAATTTTATAAACTGGATAACCTCTATATCTGGAAGAGGAACTTGGACCAACCAAAGAAAAAATGAAAAGCGGCCAGATATGGAGACTTCTCTAAACCGTAAGCATTGATGATATATTATTCTAATACAGTATTCAGTAAGGTTCACAGCTACGTAATTCGAAATCCATTATTATTAAATTACAAACCATGAGACAGTGTTTTAAACTGAGTGATAGTGGATTCAGTGTAACAAAAATCGATCAGAATCCAAATAAGATGAACTCCGTTAATACAAACAGGCGATTTTTCGGTCCCTTGAGGTTCGTTTTAACGAGGGTCTACTCCATAGACCCCACAGCTCTTTATCTAGATCCGAAGCCATGTATTTTCGTCTGACATTCCACAAGTATTCCTGAGAAAATGATGATGGTTATGATGACAAGTACTACTGGTACTACCGAAATTCTAGAGGTATGGCACTTTTTTATTAAGAAATACACCACTGGTTATATCTTTAGGCTTGACCTTGACAGAAGTTTCAGAGTATTATTCTTCACGAATGAATTGTTATACTTAATACCTATCATCAGTGCTTTTTTTCTGGAAAAAAGTTTACCGGAACTCTATCACTCGACCACATTATACAACAAAAACGTAGGTTTAAAAATATTAGGCCTACATACCTTATATTACAATAAGTTTCAAACGGAGCTCATCGATTTTAAGCATAACAGAAATTTTGTGATTTCGAGCTATAGTTTCAGGATCAATACCGGAAGATAGCAGCACTAGATTGCACGAGTTACTTTTGCACCAACGATAATAATGAGACAATGTAAACTCTTGGACTCAGCAGTGGCGGCAATTTTAATTTTCAATTTCGCTTACAAAATATATCTCGTTGGAATTTGCAAAAAGTTTACCGGAATGCATTCCGGACCGTTCCGGTTGAAAGAAAGCGCTGCTTATCATTAAATCTGTGGACATGCCACAGTAGTAGTATGCTTTCCACATATTACATCGTATGAGTGACAGTGAATGATGGAATGAGTGCAGGGAAAAGCGACAGCACCTCAAGAGTACTTGTTCCTCAACGCAAAGACAAATACCACCTGAATTACTCAAGAGTCGACAGTAGGTCTCGTGATGTGGGAAGCTAATGATATGCTAATGAAAATCTGTAAGAAAATAAATTAAATTCATAATTTCAATTGAGACAAACCCCAGCACTCTTCAGTTTCATAAATGACACCCATATTTATTTGTTAACAAACTGACCACATTAACAATTCTTAGAATTACCTGCAGTCATAACTTACAGTAATCACACTACTCTGCACCTATGTTACCTATTTACAAAGACAGCAATTCATCCGGTTAGAAAATCAACAACGTTGACTGTGCAGGCCAGTGAGTTCACATAGTCACAGTACTTCTACACTCAACAGTTTCGTCTTGCTTCAAGCCCCCAGCATTTCTTGATGCCCTGCTTTCGCTTCAATTCGCTTCTTACGCTGCCGCAACCGACGCTCGCGTTCGAACTCTTTCATCCTCAGAATATAGCTGCAAACCAAACAAATATAAATTAACATGACATACACCACTGAAATGAAGACAAAAGTAACAGTGCTCTGCTCCACGTGTTGAGATTTAATCTCTCCAACATTTCCGAATTACTTAAGGTACCATAATCATGGTTAGGATTCATATATTTTTGGAAAAAAAATACGGGACACTTTCGGTTTGAATAAACTAACCAAATTTTATTGCTTTTCTTATTTACGAACATCAGCAAAGGGAGAAGAACATACATTAATAATTATACAACATAGCAATCTTAAAATTGAACTTTAAACAGTACTAAATCTCTGTGGTATACTTCTCGGATGAATGTATTTTCTCAAGTAAAGAATGATTATGTGGAAATATAAAAATTGGTGATTTATCCTTCGAAGAGGTGGAAAAATTCAAATATCTTGGAGCAAGAGTAACAAATATAAAGACACTCGGGAGGAAATTAAACACAGAATAAATATGGGAAATGCCTGTTATTATTCGTTTGACAAGCTTTTATCATCCAGTCTGTTGTCAAAAAATCTGAAAGTTAGAATTTATAAAACAGTTATATTACCGGTTGTTCTGCATGGTTGTGAAACTTGGACTCTCACTTTGAGAGAGGAACAGAGATTAAGGGTGTTTGAGAATAAGGTGCTTAGGAAAATATTTGAGGCTAGGAGGGATGAAGTTACAGGAGAATGGAGAAAGTTACACAACGCAGAACTGCACGCACTGTATTCTTCACCTGACATAATTAGGAACATTAAATCCAGACGTTTGAGATGGGCAGGGCATGTAGCACGTATGGGCGAATCTAGAAATGCATATAGAGTGTTAGTTGGGAGACCGGAGGGAAATAGACCTTTGAGGAGGCCGAGATGTAGATGGGAGGATAATATTAAAATAGATTTGAGGGAGGAGGGATATGATGTTAGAGAGTGGGTTAATCTTGCACAGGATAGGGACAGATGGCGGGCTTATGTGAGGGCAGCAATGAACCTGCGGGTTTCTTAAAAGCCATTTGTAAGTAAGTAAAGAATGATTTTGTTTTACCAAATTATGAAATTCCACAGTCTATATTGAAAAACACTTTAACAATGAGCATAGCTTTCACAGATAAGCCTTTTTTTTTCGTTTGTCCATAAGGAGTTCATCCAGAAAAACGTCTTTCAATATCAGCATAGTTATTACCACGTCTGCTAGTGGCACTGTTTTCGCAACATGACAGTATTTTCAATTGGTAAGACATTTTTATGAGCGACATTTCTTGGCAATTTTATTACACGTTTCTAAGTTCAAGAATAAGAATGTTAAATACAAATCCACAATATGTGAGACAATTCTGAGTCCTGAAGAAGTTCATCAGGACGCAATCTCATAATAAGGAACGAACGCATAAAATATGGGACATATCATCGTTGTTCCTGCAATAACTCCTATGCGACATATTTGTCGATTTTCAGATTTTTGCTCTATTAAGGCCCAATTGTATAAACCATTTAATCTTAGATCAGAGGTTAAATTGATCCTTGTTTCAGCTGAACTTGGAATTTTGTGTTGTATAAAGTCTAATCTGAGATTAATTTGTCTCAAACTAAAGTCAACTTTGACTGAAGAAATTTCTCCGATTAAGTTAGATGATCCAAGTTCAGTTATTTCTTTTCTGTTTGAAATATACGAGTGACAGATTGTGCAAATAAAATATCCATTATTATTAATATTAATACATATGTTAGGTACATTTATATATATTTCTTTCAATTTCTTGCCTTAATATACAAACATTCTTATATTTTATAAGGCTCTATCATGTTCAGCAGTATCAAATAACATAACCTATAATTATATTATGTTTATAACAATCATTAATTATTAATGGATATGATAGGTACATTCATAAATGTTCAATTAACTGTATTACTAAACGAAAATTGTCGTTTTATAAAGCTTTATTATGTTCAGCAGTATCAAACACCATAACATGATAACAACTTGGAGAACAGTCAACGTTCTTCTTATTGTCCGCCATTATTTACATTGCAAAAAAAAAAAACAGCGTCTCCAACAGAGTGTAATACGGAAAGTCGCGAAAAAGTAGTTGTAAAGTCGCTATATTTCTCATTATCAACAAAGAAAGATTAAATTTTGTCACTATGGGGTGCTGAAAAGGTCACTAAATCCCTATTTAAGCAATATAAAAGTTAAAAGAAATTGTTGTTGAAAAAGAGTTAAAGTCGCTAGATTGGCAACACTGCACAAACCTGTATAACATGGTCCGCGCATCACGTATTTCACCTGTTTATGCGATGTTGCCAAATCCTTTTTACGTGAACTTAGATTGCATTTGAACCAAGGTAATTTGATCGCAGAAAAGTTTTATACAATAGAAGAAGTGTCTGAACTCGGTTTACTTTTCGATCTTCGATCAAAGTTGATCTTTAGTCAGGGAGTTTTATACAATTGGGCCTAAATAACTTAAATAGTGATACAGCAAATAATAAAATCTCCCATATGTAATTATATTTCTTTGTTTCGAAAATGTAAGAATTTACAGTCTCCTATGTACAGCTGCCATATGATGAATAAATGTGTTTTTCTTCCTACTTAAAAATTTTATATTTTGCACATAGGAGTTATTGCAGGAACAACGACGATATACAAACTGTAATCATGGTAACACAAGCCAAAACCTGAAAAGTTGTCTACTGTACTAGGTCCGTCATGTCTGCTAAAGCCAACTAACAGGTATTAAATGGCATAACAAAGCAGATAGTTCTTCAGGTCTTGGACAATATCCTGAAGATGAAAAACAAAAAGCCCATTCTTTGAATATTATTATCATTAACAGAATGTTGATATAAAGTTCACATTTCAACTACCTATCAACAAAACATATAGCAAATTCATTCACTTATGGACTTACATACGAGCTATTCCATATGAAATCGATCAGTAAAAAACTTCGCATTTTTTTATACTCTAATTTTTTCCCTACTTATACAAAATGCTGAGGGAAGTGCATTTTCAAAAATATACTATCGAAAGTCAAAAACGGTTTTCGTATTATTGAGCGACAAATTTAGCATATTTTATAAAAACAAGTCTCTTTCAGCGATCAGAACTCTGGAACCATTTACTGCACAACATTGAACAAGAGCTTATTTTGAAGCTGACATTTGGTAGGTTATGTTAAGAAGTAATTCTTATTTTTATTGTACACAGAGAGACAGATAATCTGATTTTACTTGCTTTTAGGCTTTTTGGCCATTTGTAAAAATGTAAAAAAATATTGAGAAAAAACCTTGCATTATTAAGAGGGATTCGGCATTGTTTGCTTAGTGGTTTTTTTTTTTATTTTAGTAGGTTATTTTACGACGCTTTATCAACAGCTTAGGTTATTTAGCGTCTGAATGAGATGAAGGTGATAATGCCGGTGAAATGAGTCCGGGGTCCAACACCGAAAGTTACCCAGCATTTGCTCATATGGGGTTGAGGGAAAACCCCGGAAAAAACCTCAACCAGGTAACTTGCCCCGACCGGGAATCGAACCCGGGCCACCTGGTTTCGCGGCTAGACGTGCTAACCATTACTCCACAGGTGTGGACCTGCTTAGTGGTACAGCAGTAAGTTTAAGGGTATTAAATAGATTATTTTCACACGCCTGGACTTGAATAGCGCAGTACCGCACGCACTGGCCGAGAGCTGAAGATAAGCGAGTGTTGGGCGTCATTTTACTCCTGTGCTTATGAAAACTTGTGATAAAGCTAGCACAGCCATGCACTGCTAGACGACACATCACGTGTTTGTCTCCTGGCCTTGCTTCTCTCGGCTAGCTCCCACCTCACAATCAGCTGGTTACTTCAAGTGCGTACTACTTATTTTCTTTATTTGATATTTTCAATACTTTCTTATCAACATGCCATCAGTAAAAAATATGTGTTTATTTGTACTTTCAATGCGGAATCTAACTATATATTTTTAAAATATTTTTTTCTAGCCAAAGGAGTCTTAATGAGGAAAAATCTAAATTTCTCCATTTCCATAAAAAGTAAGAAAATCTGTTTATAGGCCTATGTCAATATAAACTTTAATTTCTCAGCATCAAAATAAACCATGATTTTGATCAATGGGTGAAAGGGTTTCGGAGCTACAACAGTTTAAAGTTGCTAATTTTATGAAAATACGATAAATTTAAATATTTTTAATTTAAACACTATGAAGTTCTGATGCCTCAAACTTTGCACAAAGCATTGTATCACAGTTCTCTACATACAAAAAAAGTTTCATTGTATTTAGAAATTGTAAGGTCAATTTTCTCTATATTTCGGTCGATTTGAGATGGAATAGCTCATACTTACTCACAAATGGCTTTTAGAGAACCTGCAGGTTTATTGCCACCCTCACATTAGCCCGCCATCGGTCCCCATCCTGAACAACATTAATCCAGTTCCTAACATCATATTCCATCTCCTTCAAATAATTTTAATATTATCCTCCCAGCTACGTCTCCACTTCCCCAAACGTCTTTTCCTCTCAGGTCTTCCATCTAACACTCTATTTGCATTTCTAACTAGTATCCTTTAACTTCCATATTACGTATTATTGCTAATGTTTTAGACATAAGAAATAACCTGGCTACTGGGATGCTAATCTGGGTGATCTTTATAATAATCAGCAGCCACAGTCAAGAAGGTCACATTCTTTCCACTCGTCTTCTTTTCACAGTAAGTTTACTAAATTTGATTGTACATTGATTTTATCAAAGTGCTAGTTTATTTGCACCAAGCCATTCATTACATTTAACACTGTGTTATACAGAAAACCTCAAACAATAGAATACAACTCACTCCTCATATTCGCAGTGAAGGTATTCGTGCTTCTGGTGCTCACATTGCCACAACCAGGGTGCTCTGTCTGCCCGGCAGGCTCGGTACTTCAGAAGAAGATGTGCACAGAAGTCACGGTCTTCTAAAGGCAATCTCGCTGATTCCATTTCTTCCTGAGTGGCTATCATCACTTGAAAAAATGAACAAGCACGTTTCAAACCTTTATTGCTTTTTTTATTTTTCCTTATTCTAGGATTATTTCAATAAATTTCAGAACACGGCTACCTTCCTTTCCCTTTTACTTCAAAATTCCAACCTTGTGCATACAAACTAAATTATTGGCACTGAAAAGTGCCTTTTCGTAAGCATGATGATGGGCATTTGACAAACACAGACAAATCTCCTCTTTTTAGTATTTTAAAATACATTTTTGTGAGTATCCGGAAACAGAAAGGATAAAAAAAAAATAAGAATGTGAAATAAGTTCACAGTGTTGAAGTTCGCATCTACGCTGTTTCTGGGGATGAGGTCGAAGAAAATATATCCTCTTTGAAGTGGTTATATCCTGGACCATTTGTAACGACTCCAACGAATAGGATAAGGCCTACTAGTTTGGAGAATAACAATAAGATCAATGTATGAAGTTAATCGACACCTCTTTCAGTAAAATAATCTGTAACAATGTAGATTTATTTCATTAGTTGGAAAACTGATTGTATAATCGCAAACGTCCAATTTTTCCCGGATCATAAAATTACAACATAACGTATGCATCGTAACTGCACTATATACAATTATATTTAATTTACCTCTCTCTTTTCTGCCATTTGGAAAACCGTACAGGGGATCAAACGAAGGTCCTTTCAAAGGATGTGGAGTTCCCTCCGGATCCGCATATAACGCCCAAGCGTTCCCCATTACTTAAACAATTATCCGAAGTTGTTCCAAAAACTGAAGGCAATTAAGGTACAAAAAGGGGTGAAACTGTTCAAAACTTTTCTCTTTACTTAAAATCTCCTCCCGACCGTCCCGTTCGACTCCTAACGAGCCTGCGGAATCAGTGCGTGTGTTGTTTTGTTCTGATCACCACAGCCAACATTGTAGAAATTAAATACTTTTATAGTTCTTCCTACCAACATAAAGTAATTAAACTAACCTATATAATTTTTCATTTTCTAAAACTAGTTGAAGCATCTAAGTCGGGCATATAAATATGAAAAATGCTGATAGAATAATATGCAATTTTTAACGTTAGAAGCACAATACTTTGTTCAAATTTGTACTTTCTATATCTCTCTACAAAAATGCAAAACTATACTACTCGTCAGTTATGAAAGTAGTCCAGTTCAGAACGTTCCTGCGCATACAGAAATACATCTTTCTAGTTATTCTCAGATTTATTGTCTGTTTACTATAGAAGCTAAAATAGTATAACATATTTGCTGAATTTGAATTTAACTTGCATTTAAAAACATTTTCGGGTTTGTCTTTGATGCATAATAACTTCGAATGTCGACTTGTGTAAAAAAAAAATGTTTTTAAAGGCCACATAGCTGATTAATTCATGTCACGTGGTCAATTATGCGCAAACGCGTTCACTAAATCGGCTCGCCTTTTGATCTGACGATCATTGTAGACTGACATTTCCAGATCGCATGTGAAGTCAGGATAACAATATGGAACCATATCAACATTATAGTGCAATTGGTAGGGGATCTTTCGGGTAAGTGTCATGTCTACTGAGACATGTAGTCTGAGTTGTAATCAAAAAAAAAAAAAAATATATATATATATATAAAATAAATAAATAAACAAAATAATTCTAGAATTGGAATGGAAGTACCTGTAGTAATTATATAATTATACATTAACACCAACAACGACCAGTTCTGAAGATGACCCAAAATAGGTCGAAACATGTTAACAAGGTAGGCCTACGTTAAAATTTAACACAAGAAAGACTTATCATACATATTCCGAAATTAAATAATAATTTTTTTTTACAGTATTGTTGATTTATATAAAGCAGCGGATGGAAAATTCGTAATTATAAAGAAAATTTCTTTGGAGTATTTAACAGAAAAAGAAGAAAAGGTAAGATTTAATGGAATATACGTAAATGATGCAAAAATGAATATTTCAGTAGTAGGCCTTAACGAAAATATGCCGTGATTTCAAAGACATTTACATATTATTCATTTATTTCTTTGAATCAACAGCCATTAGCTGTTTTAGGCACACCCAAACCAAAGCTGACAGGTAGGCCATCCTGCCTCAGCCCTCATAAGAGCGTCATATCCATATGGGTATCCCGATAACCCCATGGGCCCAGAGCCCCAAACCCTTCCTATATCAGCTTCGGATGATACCCCTACTATCCCCAAAACTTCACCCCAGCCTATTTTTGTTGTGGATAGGTGAAATAAGGGGGAAAGTGAGATGTTAGTAGAATGTAGAGGGAAACGGAAGTACCCTGAAAAACTCATCTCAACGTCTTTGTCCATCACGACCTGGCCAGGGTTCGAACCCTGGCTGCCCAGATAAAAAAAACCAATGTGCCAGCAATGAGTCACATGTACGGCGACGATGATACACATACACAGACACGTGAAATATTTTAGATTATATAATATAAATATAAGTTAAATTTATTAAACTTTGCAAAAATTTCAAATAAATGATTGGCCTACATTATTATAGTCCGTTTAATAATTATGTGATCATTCTTCCAAAAGACTACTTACAGGGAAGCTGAGATGATGTCACGACTCAACCATCCTAACATAATTCATTTCTACAACTGCTTTGTAGATGACAGAAGTCTTCACATTGTTATGGAATATGCACAAGGAGGAACTCTTAAGGAGTATATAGATAAAAGAAAAGGAGTATTAATAGCAGAAATGGTAAGGATAAAGTTTCTGCAAGAAATGTACATTTAGAAAAATTGAAATTATTTTTAACAAAGTTACATCTTCACTACACCCTACTTACTTCATGCAGATAAAGCTAGGAAAAGAACAGAGCATTCTTAACAATAATCTATGAAATAACTACTGTCATTAATAATTGTGAAATGAATTTTTTTCTTCATTCTTATTATGTTAATTGGTGTTCTGCAATTAAGGCAAAATTACTGTAATGTATTTCTACAGTGTATTCATTATTTGATGTAAAAATCTTTGTTTTTATAAAGAGTATTCCAATAAGAGTGTCACACTTTTAAAATGAAATAAATTGTATAAACGAAAGAGGTTTATTTATTTAATTACTATTATTTTGAAGCACACTTAATGCCATTACATATACAAGAGAACGCCAGTTAAATGCTCACTGTGGCTTCATTAACTGTTTCTGGCTTGTTGCCATAAACCTGTTATTTAACACAACCCCATAAGAAGTAATCCAACAACGTTAAATCACATGATCTCAGATGCCAGTTAACATTACCACAATGTGAAATGATGAAGCCTTCTCTCTCAAAAGGTTGACTGTTTCGTGAGCAGTATGACATGTGGCACTATCGTGCTGAAACCAGACGTTTCTGAGGTCCACACCTTACAATTGAGGCCAAAAATAATCCCTTGTCATAGCCCGGTATCTTACACACACGATATACTTCACGTAATACACTGAATGCCTGGTGAATGGATGACTTTTTTTTAATAATAGATTTTAATGATTTCTACACATTGTGGAATGGTGTAACATTCATCATTATTTGTCAACAACTGTAACTATGGGAAAAATATGACTGCTATAGCTTCATAAACACGGCAGCTGTTATATGTTAAAAGTAGGACACACTTATTGGAAGACCCTATACTTGTAGGAAAAAACCTAGTCTTTGTATCAATTTAAGTGGAGATTAGGCCAAACAAGTCACTCAGCTGAGTGCGCTCCTAGTATAATGGCAGTTGACATTGGACATATACGTCAACATATATGCCTAACTTGGAGTCAGGCCACAAAGGGAAGCATTGAAGGAGGAAAGTTCGGTCCAGTGCTGTGGATTGAATTTGGCGTAGCTCAATGGTCAGAGCGCTTGGTACATAGAACCAAGGACCCGGGTTCGATCCCCGGCACCGGAGCGAATTTTTCTCCTCAAATATTAATATTCAACAATAATCAATCAATCTTCTTAATGTATCCAGCTGTTTGCTGACAACATAAAGTCCACTATAGTTCACTGTAGTCTTTTCAGTTCTTGTTCTTCATGAAAAATGAGGGGTATTTTGATCTGTGTTCATTATAGATGCCTGTTGCTAGTAGCCAGAGTTGGGGTGCAGTCAATATATATTGCAGGGCAAGTGATATCTCTATCCAGTGCCTCTGCTTCAGTAAGGTCTCATTTTATAACTTATGGATCAACAATTGGCTCTCTTCTGACAAAGGAAAAATTTTACAGTCCGTTCAAAAGAAACCAAATGACCTGGAAATGTACAAAAACTTGCCCAGACATGTTCAAACATTTTTAACAAGAGCCAGAACAGGTCACATTGTCACTCAATTGTACCTACACCAATTTCACATTTCCGATAATCCTACTTGTCTGTGGTGTAATAATCATGATGAAGATCTGGAACATATTCTTCTATACTGTCCATACATAAACCATAAAAGAAGTAAATTTAAAAATATATTTTTTCTCAACAATAAATATAAGTTTAATCTCGTCTAGTTTGACCTACAATATAATTACATTTATTGTTTCTTATTATTATTTATTAAACTTATTTATTAGCGAAATATCATGAAATATGGAATTTTATTAGTGTATATTTATTGGCATATTTTAAGGTTTTTAAAGGCATACTTATTAGGTTTTTAGGGCATGAACTTCCTGGCCATAATAATGATGTTTTTCAAAACACGTAACTGAAGTTATTATAATGTGTTCTCTCTATATTATTTATGATTCCATCTCGTTTTGTAGCCTCCTTTATTGCTCATAAAATATTAATTTCAAAAGGAGGCAGTTAAATAAAATAATGATTGTTTTCTAATTATTCAGGAAGTGGTGTACCTATTCAGCCAGCTGGTGTTAGGACTGCATCACGTTCACAAAGCTGACATACTTCACAGAGATCTGAAGCCTTCTAACATTCTTCTTCATGCAGTAGGAATTCATACAGTTTTCAAGATTGCTGATTTTGGCCTCTCTAAAATGCTTGAAAGGTAATGTAATGTATTATTATTGCTGCTACATTTGTTGCTTTTCTATGATAGTGTATAAAGTTGCATTTTACCCAAAGTTAAACAGTGAGTAAAGTGAACTATTAAAACGTTAGTGCGTAAAAATGTAAGTAATATCATTTTACGTACTGTCAAAGAAAATTCAATATTCAATGTACAAACATCATTCAGAACGAAATTGATACATTACCTTGATACTTCATGACAAATATTACATGTAACACAAATAAGTAATAAATTTATATTTACATTTTAGCCCATATTATTCTGAAGTTACATCTGTAGTACTCATTGCAACAAGATGTAACATTCAACTTTTCTTAAACGCTTTGTTAATTATGGCCAGTTTAGATGGCCATGAAATCATGATCATGAATAAAACAGGCTGTAATTCCATGGATACTTATTTCTTAATGGTTATGAGTTTAAATTGCCATGACATCGTGATCTTATAGCTTCTTCAACTTAAAATATTTATTTAATGTAAATCTGTGCTGTCGTAGGAAAAACATTGTATGATACATATTCGTAAAGCTATTTTTTTGGCCCTCGTGTGTTTGTGAAACTCGGCTTTGCCTCAATTCAAAAACTTTACACTCATGTCAAAAGAGAACCTTTACGAACTTGTATCATAAATAAATATTACACTCTTAGGTGTTGTATTTAATGGGTATGTTTAGGCAACCATCAAATTTTAATTTTGTGTGATTGCTTATGAATTTTTAATTCTATAATAACAAAGGAACAGATTTCTAGTTCTGTACCTGTTTTGTTTACAACGTCCTAGACATATGTTATTCAGATATCTCTATGTTTCATGTACACAGGATCCCCCTATTAAAATTCTTCAGGACCTAAAATGCCTAAATAAACTCCTATAAATGCCTACAACCTATGTTTGTGCCCAAAAAGTGCCTTTTTAGTATTTTGCAAATATATAAAATAAAAATATTGGTACTAAAAATGCGAAAATGTCCAAACACTACAAAAATTCTATTTAAAATGCAAAAAAGAAAAATTCCCTTATAGACAGACATTGGTTTGGAAAGTTCGTTCCACATTGGACTGGTTTTACAAGGAGAGAGAAGTTTCTATCTAATTTCCTGGAACCAAAATTAGCATAAAAGGGGGGTAAGTTGTTTGTTAGGCGAGAGTTTACAAATTATTATTTTTTGCCTCAATGCACCCCCGTTATGCAAAATGAAACTGACCAATCAGCAATCAGTCTCTTCCACCAGTAGCACACAATGTCAGCACCAGTTCTTCATGCATAAATTCCACCTACACCTAAAATTGAATACAGTAGAACTTGGTTATAACGACATCCAAGGCACCTTAAACATTATGTTGTTATAAACGAGTGTCGTAGTAACCGAGATTCACATTATCAATCTAGTGAGGGGGAAAATGAAAAATAACAAACTTAATTAGACTTATTTTAGATTTATGTATTGACTTTTAAGCCTAAAATGAACATAATAAAATACACGTAGGCTTACAATTATAAATACAGTATCCTGTATTAAAACAGTTAGTTCAGTACTCACCAAACTACTTTACTTAGAAGTGAAGTAATCAGTCATTTTACTCTGTTGTCTTCTACTTGCCCAATACACACTTTCTAGGGCTAAATTACGTTCTGTGTTCATAATTTCAGTTGCAATTTCACTGCTCCCTTCCCTAGCTTCATAGAACATGTTCATAATTCTAATGACTTCTAAAGCGTCACTCACTTCTTCTAGTGGCCATACTGCGTTAAAATGCGTGCACTTACTGAAAACTTCCTGTCTAAACTGATCTAATACCACATGAATTCGGGCAGGTTACAATGGGGTGGGGAATCCGCCTGCATTCCAGAGGTCTATGACAGAAGGAGACTGTAAAGAATTTGTCAGGGTCAGATTTCAACACAATATTTCTTAAAATACTTTGGTTCTTAGAAAATCTTATTCCAAACTAAGGTTGAAAATAACGTTATATGCGAGGTAGACGCATATGCGTTTGTCGTATTAAGCAAGGTAGGAAAGCATATGTCTTATGGGGAATTAGTTGGGACCACAGAATATTTGACGTTATAGGCAAGGTGTCGCATAAAACGAGGTCACTATAACCAAGTTCTACTGTATTTACTAAAATTAAGTTATTTATAGTAATTTTATATTTTAAGGTCCTAAAAGTCCTAAATTGAATTTTATAAAGTCCTAAATCTTTCTTTTTTTAGCACCTAGAAATCCGTTTCCTAATAATAATATTATAATGACAAATCATTTTCTGATCATGTTTTCATATAGCAAGACTAAACTTTCCTCAATTTTGGGAACGCCATGCTACCTAGCACCAGAACTTTGTGAAGGGCATTCTTATGGCAAAGGCTGTGATATCTGGGCCTTGGGGTGTATACTGTGTGAAATTATGACCCTGGAGAAGGCATTTGGAGCACAGGTAAGTATAGATGCACAAACATTTCTCTTTATAATCTCAAAAACTCAATTCTTAATCCGGAGAAGTTATAATTCTGCAAGTGAAATAGTTAGTACTTGCTTGTTCAATTTAAACCATCAGTATACCTAGGGAAACACATTCTGTACAAGAGCATTCTTTTTAAAGCTATAAGAAGTATTTCAGAGATAATAAAAAATTACATGTCTATAACAAAGGAATTATGGAATGTTGACAATGGAAGCTGAAGTACTCACAGATTACTTCCCACAGCTGTTTTATTCACCACAAATCTCGCGCACTGGAAATTTAACCCTGGGGTTGCACAAAAAATGAATCACTACATACTGCACAAGGTGTTAGGAGTATACGTGCAAATATTTTCAGGAATAATAATATACTGAACCACATTAAGCAAAAAATTTCTCAATCTTCGGAGTTACATTTTACACAAGAAAAAATACCATAATATATTTAGGTTCATTAGTACTTCTAGGATGAAGAGATCCTATATCATGGAGTATTTGGTACACAGCAACGATCATTCATCTATTTGGAAATCATATCTGGATATATCAATATCATCTATCCTTTTGAGGGGTAAATAAATTTATGCAAAACTATGGGAGAAAAAAAAATGCATTGGCAATCATCCAGCATTGTGTTGGCACTTTTAAATTTTCGCCAATATACCATTAAGTAATGTCATTAATTCTTCTTCTTCTTCTTCCCTTCAAGTATTAGGCCAAACGGCCTGTTACGATCTCACAGTTGAATTTTCAATCCAGCGCTTCTTTGGACGACCGAGAGATCTCTTCCCGTTTGGACGATAGTGGAGCATGACTTTTGGGATTCTATCTCTATGCATGCGATGCAGATGATTTATCCAGTTGTTCTGATAATGTTTTACGTGATTAATTACAGGTTCTAGTTGTAATTCTTCCATTACATCTTCATTGCATTTGTGATCCCATTTCGTATATCCCGCTGTATATCTCATAAATTTCATTTCATTAGCTGTTATTCTGCTTTCGTCTTTCTTCCTCAATGTCCATGCCTCACTGCCGTAACAAAGTTCAGGTCTCGCCAAGGTCTTGTAAAGGCAAATTCGAGTATGCCTTTGTACTAGGGAAGGTTTCATAATGGTGTTAATTATTCCCATTGTTTTGGTGTATTTAGAAATTTTCTGTGAAATGTCTACTTCATCGAAAAAAGATAATGTGTATCCGAGATATGTAAAATAATTTATCCTTTCTAATATTTTTGAATCTAAACATATTTTGCTAGGCACAGGGTATTTTCCGCAGAAGGCCATAATTTTAGTTTTTTCTTTATTGATTTTCATATCATATTTAATTCCAATTTTGTTAAAATTAAAAATTGAATGTTGTAATTCATCTTCTGAGGATGCCACCAGAGCTAAATCGTCTATGTCATTAATTTCAGGGGGTTATTCTTTGAGATATCAAAAACAAAAAAGTTTAATACGATTTTGCTCATTATTCCCTTTCTGAGACAAAAGATTGTTTTATATGAAACATTTCATAACGTATTTTGGGAAAACTACTTAATTCCCAATATGCGGAAATTTGATCTGAACAAATGTAATTTTTAGTTTTTGATCTGAGGATATGTTATATACTTTCTTTTGTTTTTCATGCACAAACGGTGCAGGATATTGGTCAAAAACTACTGTTCATACTACTATATTATGAAGAATGACTGCAATTCTGAATGTTCAGAGGAAAAAAACAAATTAGGCTTAACTCCTATTTTAACAAAATTCCTACTTTTTTTTTTTCTGTGGACTATTAATCTAATCTATCAAATATACCAGTAACTCTGGCAAATATTGAGAGTTTCGCCACACATGGGATATTCACTACTGTGAGGGATAAACAACAAAACATAAAATAATGAAATAGCAACCTTAATTTGCAGGGTTAAGAATAATGTTCAGCATATTTCTGTCGCTCCAAGGCAAAATGTTGTTGTTTTTTAATGCCAGGCGTTTGACAATAAAGTGATTTGACCTCTTGCACTCCAATATTTTTCAAAGATATTATCATGGTCAGCCACTAAAGCACAGATTTTGAGGTGTTCCGAATCCATTTCTTGGTTTGAGTTGCACAATGGGCAGTTAGGGGACTGACATTGACATATTGATTTATTGATATAGTTCACAAGTACAAAACTTAATAATATAACAAAAGATCTATAAACAAATGTAGTTCTACATACTAAATATACAATTTCCTAGACTCATTATTTTATTGCAAATCTCGATAATTTATTGGTTCAAACTTGCACTTACGTCTGGTTTTAGTGCATGTTTAAACCAATCGTGATAACCATTAAGACATTAAACCTTATTTTATCTGCTCCTTTTCACAATTTAATTGTAATTATTTAGATCTTACTTTAATAATAACTTATTATTCCAATTAGGTGATCAGATGTCGACATATTGTAAGTCATGAACCTGAATTAGCTGACTCGATACATTCTATATGTAGGTTGTCTTTATTTCTTACAATATTTCCTTGTCAGCAGAAACGTTTGCGTAACTTCGATGAAGACTACCGCATACCTGCTTAAAAACAAACTTGACAAGTTGTTTACATAATCAACCTCAATTTAGTTTCATTATTGTGTCGCATGTACTCATTATCAATTCATTACTATTATAATGCCTACTAAATTTATTATAAATGCATTATTATTGAAATTAAGACATATTAGTAAAGCAATTTATAAAGTCAAAATTATCTTCTGAACCTTTACTAAATAATATAGCTATCTGAATACATTAATAACTGCCTTAATTCTCTATTTTCAATTTTTATTATTTTAAAATCTTGACGTAATTCTATCTTATATTCAAAACCTGTCTGCTTATCTAATTTAATTAATAATAAGTGTTTCTAATTTTAGGAAAATTTAGTGTTTGCTGATGCCTATCTCTTAGTAGGTAGTTTCGTTCAGTATCTATAGTTTTGATTGAATCTACTTTATTTCTGATAGAGTTTCTATTTGTTAATTTACCTCTTAATAACTGTTCGTCACCTTCTCCTACTCCATCGGTCGGTAACGCACAGTTCCTCCATATTGTAGCACTTCCTCTCGCGCACCCCGGACTACCAACGGCATGTGGCATTCTTATAAATTGATCTTCACTTTCGCTGACTTTGCCGGTTGATCCACAATCGCTTCTCCTTGTTGAGTTTTCACTTGCGCGCCTCAGCCTACCCTCACTGGTCGTTCTCTCAGTCTGTGCCTCAGTTCCCCAAACAGCATCTACACTGGTTCCAGCATCTTCTTCCATACTAGGTTTTCCTTCTTCACTCTTCTTTCTTCTAAAGGGGTCTGTGAAAACAGTGTTCTCTAGTTTACTTAGGTATGCTCTAATATCATTCACTCCCGTAAGCTCACCAATTCTTCTATTTGTTATTTCTGATTTCTTCTGCCCACTTGATGAGTTACTATTCTTATTAGTCCTCTCTACGCTTCTAGACTTTCTGTTTCGTGATGCACTTCTTCTGTTTACGTGTGGTGTCGATGATGCTCTATTTCCACAAGTCTCTATTTCCTTATTTCTGTTCTTGTTACCGCAACTGAATAAATCCTCAATGTTTTGATTATTTAAGGACTCTACGTTAACTATGTTTCCGTTTATCTTCATTTTATCTTTTACTAAAGTTGCCCTAAATCCTTTCCCTCGAGCTTCTTTTAATATTGGAATTAACTTCTTTCGTTTCTCTCTAATTTCTTTTGCAAAGTCATTTTGTATGAATATATTTGTGCCTTTGAGTTGATGCGTATTGGCAATGATGTGTCCTTTGATAAAGTAACTGTTCAATTTCACAATAATTGGTCTTTTATTTCCCTTACCTACTCTATACGCGTTATTTATCGCACTTATGTCCAAGTTTAGACTGAAATACTTAGTTAATAATTCTAACACCACGTAACCAGTATCAATTCCTTTTTCATGATTGCACTCTTCAACACCATAAATTACAATGTTATTAATTCTATTATCATCTTCCCATTTTTTAACTATAGATTTTAACACCACCTGCTCTTGGATAACCTCCTTTAACTTCTTTTCCACTTCAGTGTAAGTTAGGGGACTGATATATTCCAATTCTATGCAGGTGTTTGGCCAAACAATCATGGCCTGTTGCCAATCTAAATGCAGCTACAGACGATTTTCGTGGTAAATCGGGAATCAACTGTGGATTATGATGCAGTGAGTTCCATTTTTTCCCTTGTGATTGTATTATCAAATTTTGTTTGTTGAAGTCTAAGTATGTAGATTTAATAAATCTTTTCACAGAGTAATATGTAGATTTAGTAACATGTGATGTGTCAGTTCTTGCAGTTTCTCAGAAATGAGCATTTAAAGTTTGAACGACTGTGTAAAATCATAACAATCATGTTTCATACCAACGGGTTAGGGAGAAAAATGAGATCGATACACATGTCGTCTTTTGCTGCAATAAAGATACCATCAGGATGCACAAAATCTCATTTTCGCCAAAAACTGACATATTGCTTTTGCCTTGGAACCACAGATTCCCAAAGAAGAGGCTTTATACCTATAATCTGCCACATCTATAAACTTGAATTAACTTATATATGAAAGTATTCTCTATATTCCACTGTTCAGAATTACAGAATTCTAGACTCCTTCATTTATAAAAATCTTTATGCTCGACCATGCCGAAATGTAGTAATTATACACCTGGTAGCAGACCTTTAATGCATGTCATTAAAGTACACCTACTCATTAAAGGTCAGGTCTTTCAGCCAATGACGACTCAGGTTACAACTGTTCAGCCAATGACAGGTCAGCTTTCTATCGTTATAAAACCGAAAGTATCGATTATTCTCGGATATGCAATCGAAAGAGAATTAGTGAAAAGTCACGGAGGCTGGAAATCCAATACTGTCGCAGAAGGTTATGTTCTGTTACTATAATAATTAGCGTTAATTGTAAATAATATTCAAATAAATTCAATTTGTCATCTCGTTTTTCAATGTCTAATTTAATTTCAGTGTTATCTCTGTAGGTTCTTATGGCCTAGCAAGGTCAATGTGGACATCTGTTCCTCGGAAAAAATCAATACTTTCGCGTCTGCGCACATCTCACAACATATGGGACATTGGTCAAGGTCAGATACAAAGAAAATTAATAATATCAAGTTAGAAATATGGTCGAGCATAAAAAGTCGTATGAAAGTCGCCTATAATGGTAATTAAGAAGCTCGTATGAAAATTATGAAACTCGCGTGCACTCGTTTCATAAATATCCATACTCACTTCTTAATTACCTTCATTATAGGCTCGTTGCATAATGTACTATTAAAAGAGATTCTGTATTATACAAAAGTAATTCCTTTTGTATTATTAGCAGGAGGCTTTAGGATCAGTTGTCAGGAAGATTCTTCAATGCCAATATTCACGACCAAATGCTGAAAAATATGGACGCCATCTCAGATCTTTGCTGGACCGGCTATTAAGTGTGGATCCTGCTCAACGCCCAACAACAGAAATGATTATGGCCGACATAGCAGTTGCAGAAATGTGCCTAAAACTACCACTGAACATTGGACTGATTGCCTGCCAATCTACATTCTCTAACTCTAATTAAGTTCTTACGAAAACAAACTGTCTCCGATAATTTATTATGCTTGTATTCGTCCACACTTGTCTGATATTACACTGCCTTAGTCATGGTGGTGGAATATAAACTCAGATACTTACAAATAAGGTGATGACCTCTGCCTTCTGTAGTTTAAGTTTTTATAACTTTAGAGTATTTTATTAATTTCTAATTTTAACAAACTCTATGTAAGCAATAAGGCACATTTATACGTGTTTATGTGTATAATAGCTGCAACATATTTCAATATAACGGTCGCACATAAATTGTTTTTTTTAGTACCATTCAATAACGATGCGTTATCAGATTCTCTATGGAGTACCAATCTGTGAAACTTCAAAATATATGAACTGGTGGTATGTGTAAGAGTAGCATTTTGGCTTATCTAATTTAAATGTATTTATAGACTGACTAATTTAATTGATAATTTCTGCTCTGAAATGCGATATGATGTAATGGTACATACTGCATAGTTTAATGTATATTTTTAATGCTAGACACAATAACCACACAAATTTTATTTAATACTAGCCGTACCCGTGCGCTCCGCTGCACCCGTTAGAAATAAATATAAAGTAATTACATAATTAAAATAGGACATTTGATCGAGGGAACATTCATGTTTGATAGAAGGATAAATCGTTTAATATGTTACTTAATTTAAATTGTATTTAAAATATTAAAATGCGATCATTTTGATCCAGAGACCACTCATTTGGTGCAATGACAATTCCTTTAACATGTTTCTTAATTGTTATTACCAATTATTTTTGGAAAAGCGAAGATTAACAGAAAAATTTTTGCTACAGATTTATTATTATGTTTATATTATATTATATTATATTATGAAAAAGTGTGTTGATTACGGATGTACTCGAATTAGAAAGTTTTTAATTTGTTGTGGGAGCTCTTGAATCTCAGGAGGAACAGCTTTTACAACAGCGCAACATAATCTGCTTGGCTCATTACCCAATTTTTTTGCATTGCATTTATTGCATATGTATTTTATGTATTTTAACGCGATTCAATTGGGCATAGTTAAAATTTGAATTATAAAATAATGGATTGCTAAGCTAACGTACTATTACTGCATACTAAATCAATACACTCTCGTTGTTCGTTAATTCTCTGAGATAAAAATGAATATGTTCATAAACATTATTATAAGAAATACAGGAAATGAATATACAGAATAACCTATCAAGTTTTCTGTGCATAAGAAGCTATTTTAATCTTACCTGTCCTCAAATCACTCACACGTTACTGTAATAACATTATAGCATTATGTCTATCCAGAAAAACTACACTTTCCAATGATGAAATAATAATTAATTATACAAATCGGTTAATTTAGCTTCCGATATTACCATACAAACACAGAAACATTGTCTGTAGGCTATGTTTAATAGCTTTCGATTGTTGTGTCCAAGGCCCCTTATAGACGAAGTCATTTGTTTTTTATTTCAATACACCGCCTTAGATGGCAGTTATTTTAATTTTAAAACTCATTTATCTCATTAAATATCAGTCCTATCAAAATTTTTCAAAGAATAAAACTTATCAGAAATCATTTTTAAAGAAACTTTTGTTATGTAACATATTTCACAAAAATCAATAATAAGCGAGATATTTCGATTTATTTAATTCAGGCCCCCTTATAACCCCCCTTTTAAATAACGTATTTTGAATGCCATATAGCCTATAATGTAAGTTACAACGAACTTAATTTATATTCCAATTTTCATCGAAATCGGTTCAGCCATTATCGCGTGAAAAGTAACAAACATACAGACAGACATACAAACAAAAATTTCAAAAAAGCGATTTTCGGTTTCAGGGTGGTTAATTATATATGTTAGGACCAATTATTTTTGGAAAATCGAAAATTACCAGAAAAATTTCGGCTACAGATTTATTATTAGTATAGATTTGCCAACAGGGCGGGGGGGGGGGGAAGAGGAAGTGTGCTATTACACGCATGGATATGATGTTCTTACATTACTATTCTCTGATGCAAAATGCGTCTTGTAACATAAGAGATGTTTATTTTATATTGTGACTCCATATGGACAAGCTGTAAAGAATGCTACTGAAAGCATGTGGATACTAATTTTGAGTTGTGCTAATTAAACACATTATGTAGCCTTCTTGTAATATTATACCACTATGAGAAATGTGTACATTTTTGTCAAGTTTCATAAATACTCTTTTATTTTAATCTAGATGTAATACAGAATATAACAATGAACATGAAAATAAAGCTTGAATAATACAGCTGTTTTATATTCAGTAATTTATAAATATATTAGATTGAAGCATAAGTTCGTAGCATTTTTCTGTACTTTCATTCATCTGCTGTCCATGTTCCCATAGCAACCAAGTATTTATTTATGCTACATAGGCTACTTATGCATCAATCCAATATATCAGGCTTTTATTTCAAAACTTCCCAGTCAAAATAAGTATTTATTTCAATTAAATTAAATTTAAACAAAAAAAAAAAAAAAAACACATCAATTTAGATAATGAGGGGAAATTTAAAACCAGTATTAATTGCATTTTAGGTTTCACCCCTTAACTCCCCCCTCCCCCCTCCCCAGCATCACTGAAATTTCAAATGGGATCAGTACATTATGACACTTAAATTTGATAGAGTATTAATTTGTTTACACATCTCATTCATTTCTTTCACATCTTTTGTTTTCTATCATCGCCCGGCAACTTGGATTGTTGTTATTGCTGATTAGAGCTGAAGAGAATAAAGCCACAAACACTATTGTTGATGACAGGTTATTTCAGGTAGTAACACAAACTAATATTAAGGAATATTATACAGTAGCGTGCAAATTAATCCCAACACGACATATTTTTACATTTTCTGTCATTGTTGGCCTCACAGCTGCTCATACCGCTTTAATTGACATCTGTAGTACGTGTAATTCCATTGTTGAAGGTCTGTCATTATTTTTTTTATAATATGTGACATTTTGCCTGTCGTTTTGTACTTATAAGTATTTCAGTTGTGTTGAAGACCTAATACTGCAATCCTGTGTACATTCTGTCGTCTTCACAAATGGATACAACTCCACGAAAACGGTCTAAAATTATAACATTAGCAGAGCATTCTTCTATGACACAGAGGCAAATTGCTGCAGAATGTCACATCGGTTTGGCTACTGTTAATTCGATCATAAAACGATACAGGGAGACTGGATCCATCACACCCCAGAAAAAAGGAAACTGTGACCGGAAAAGGAAGACTTCACATGCAGATGATCGTTTAATTGTTAGGAAAAGTAAATTAAATCCTAGACTAACTGCTGTCGACTTAACCCGCGAGTTAATGGCTACCACTAGGGCGAATATTCACGTCACAACAGTGCGGCGTAGACTTTTGGAAGCTGGACGAAGGGCTCGTAAGCCTATTAAGAAGCAACTGCTAACCCTTGTTATGTGCAAAAAACCCTTAATGTGGGCAAAATTACATCAACACTGGACAGTGAATGACTGGAAAAATGTACTTTTTTTCTGATGAGTCTCATTTCGAGGTCCACGGCCACCGTGTTTCTTACGTATGGAAAGGATCTGAAAAAGTAACAGCAGCTCATCTCCAACAAGCACCCAAATACCCCCCTAAAGTAATGTTTTGGGGTTGTTTTACACATGAAGGGCTTGGAGCATTAATACATATCAAGGGAATGATGAATTCTGACAAATATATTCACTTATTGGAAACCAGAATCGTACCCCAACTGCAAAAATCATTTCCGGATGGCAGAGGTGTGTTCCAACAAGACCTGGCACCATGCCATACGTCTCGAAAAACTACAGAATTCTTCAACAAGAATATTCAGGTACTCCCCTGGCCAGGCAACTCACCTGACATCAACCCCATTGAGAACTTGTGGTCAATTTGCAAAAGACGAATGCAAAAAATGGATTGTTCTACAAAGGAGAAGATGATTTCTGCCCTCATTGGTGTATGGTTTTGCGATGAAGAAATGAAGAATATTTGTGGGAAATTAGTGGAATCCATGCCAAATCGTCTCAGAGCTGTTATTAGGAACAAGGGAGGCCACATAGATTACTGAGGTATGTCTTAGATCCTTTTTTTTTTATCCCATTTGAGTGTTTTTCATAAGTAATTACGTTGTTTGGATTAATTTGCATGCTACTGTAGTTATGTATTATAAACGTATTCTTCAAAAATTTAAAACAGAATAGAGGATAATAAATGCCGAAGTTTGGATTTATGTTAATTAAATTTAGGAAATTACCCAAAATAAACTGTGTTTTCATTCTACAACCAAATGACAATAACAACAATTCAAGTTGCCAGGTGACGATAGAAACAAAGACAAATGAAGGAGCTGTATAAACAATTTGAATACTCTTTCAAATTTAAGTATCATAGTATAGGAGTGCCATTTGAAATTTCAAACGTGGGATATTGAGGGTGAGACCTAATGGAATTAACACTGGTTTCAAAATTCCTCCTCAATATCTAAGTTGACGTGTTTTTCGTTAAAATTAAATTTAACTGAAATAAATACTTAGACTGGGAAGTTTTGAAATGAAAACCCTCAATACTCTTAGGCATAACCACTATTCAAGAGTTAAAAGAAAACCAGTAATTTGTAAAAATGAAGCAAAAACTATTATAAAAAAAATATTTACATAAATTTGATGTTAGGAAGGTAATTAATTACATTTTGAAAGCAGTTTCAAACTTACACCTTTTGCTCGATCTTCATTTCTTCCATGATTTTTCGCCATGTCCATTTTGGGCTGCAGTCCTATTCCAACATCCAATCTTCTCTAGTCCATCTGACCAGTTCAATCTCGGTATTTCACCTTCTTCTGTGGTTCAATGGTACACTTTCTGACCACGTGACTGGGCCAGTACTACAATAATTAATAGTTACAGTAGTATTATATTTCCTAATGTAGACTTGAAGAGAAACAAGAAACAATTTAAGTTCAACTTACCACATGAGAATAATAATTCCTATTAACAACAAATTCCACATTTTGACAGCAGTAACAATGTTTTGAGAAAGGATAAATTTACTATTAGTATCACAGTTGTATATAGGTACGAAGAATATTGCATATCTACCACATCAATATACTTCAAGAAAATACTGAAATAAACTGTAAGGCAGGTATGGTTTCGTTAATATGAATTGGAAGACATCAGTGACAAAAAAAAAAAAAAACTATCAGGGATCCTCGTAATTGTATGAAACATTTATGCTCTCTTTTGGGTGTTACTGTGATATTTAGATTTTTAAGGAATTCGCTCTTATTTATAAGGGTTGTGAATATGGCTGAGAACGAAATAAATTTAATGCAATTTAAGTATGTGTTGTTTTATTAATTATTATTATTTTCCTTTCATTTCCTTAAAGATTATACAGGACGGAAATGACATAAACTGTACAGATTACAAGGGGAATAGAACACGTCAAAATAAATAGAAAAACCTATTATGTATTTTGTAATTAAGTGAAAGGTTAAATAGAAATTAGACAAAGTCTGCATAGCTTTGACAATAGCACATCATGAGCTCATCTAGGAATACACACACGAACTCTGTCTGAATAGCAGCGTTGTCCCTTGATTACTGCAGTAGAATAGCTAGACTTCCTAATGACATGGCAATCATTTTAATTTGCAAGAAAATTGTCCATTTTATTAAAAAAAACAGCAAAGGAATAAACCATTACTTACCAGCAGAGTCCGGATGTTTGGCAAAATGCCTTTTTTTACTGGGTGGAAGTAAATCATCATTTTCATAGATATAAATGTGATCTGGGGTAAATCAAAGTGATAGAGCCAATTTTTATTTTGCCTACTTTGCCTTTTTCAGGTTTTTCTTACTAATAAATGCCTTTTTTTTTTTGTCATTTTAAAGTAATATTTCTTGTTTATTTGCAATTTTCCAATTAACTGTAATGTGCAGAGACCGGAAATTTAGGTATTATGAATCATTAAAATAGGCAGGCAAAAAGACATCATAAATAGCTAAAATAGGCAGGCAAAAAGGCATTATAAATAGCTAAAATAGACCCACAACCTTGCACTTTCCACAAAGGGATTTCGGCAGCAAGAAAAGCTTTACATAAGTCGAATGCAAATTGAGGTTTTCGACTCGATGTTGCAATTACTGTTGGAAGCAAAAAAATCTACTTCCCAGTAGCCTTGGAAAGTGCATTTTTGTGTTTGATTGTACTGATATGATGGGATATGAAATATTTAGCTAGCTACAACGTCACAATGAAAACTGAAAGAAAATTAACAGTTAAAAATAATGTTAGACCCGCACTCATTGTCGTCTTGTCAAATAAACACAAGCGATAAAATTAAAACGCTTACTGTTATACATTTTTGCACTGCAGGACTCATTGTTGCACAGAGAATATGAACTGACTGAAAGGCAATAATATACATTTGGTGAAGTCACTTTCATTGTAGCCATTATAGAAATAAATTAAAAAATACCTGTAGGCAATTTTTAATAATGAATTAATAAATAATAGATAAATAATCAAATAAAGGCAAAAAAAGCATTTATATTAAAAAAGGCAGAATAGGGCAACATAAAACTGTGACGTTTCAATCACAAAGGTATAATTCGTACAGATTTACTTTCAAAAGGAGATAGATTTAACACATTTAAAAAGGCATTCTGCCAAAGTCCCGGTTACTGGTAATGTGTATGAAATTTAAATATTTGAAACAATGACTAACTTTACTAACAATAGTAAATAATAGTAATATGCGCAACAAGAGCAGTATGTTGAAGTTTTCATGTTCGAGGAAAAGTTTGTAAAAGTGAAACGTAGTTGAGCTTTTTTAATTTCCGAGAATTGAAAGAAAACGTACCGCTCGTGTATCGTACATTATTTTGTGCGAAGATCGTTTATTACATATCTGAAAAAGGAATAATTTCTAATTAGTTGCAATGAAATCTCCATCTTAGTTTCTGTTCAATGACGGCAAATTTGCAAAACAAAAATATCTATCTTCAAATTGTTGCTTTAAAATGTTTTCTGTGTTTACTATACTTCAGCAGGCCTTGGTATACGTCTGTCTTTTTTTTCCCCCCAGTCTATAAATGCGAACTTAAAATAAACGGTAAGGTTATGTAATGATTTATTTTTCATTTTAATATTTTAACAATATTATTTATATAACATATTGCAGTAATAACATCGGCATCTGGAATCTTGTTGATTTTTTCACGGCTTCCTTAATGTTACTTGCATCACGAATGCAGTAACTTCAGTGGAGTTGTAGAGTTTACTTAATTTTTGCAAATATTTAAAAACAATAATTAACAGTGCAATTTAGGTGAAATTACAGTAAAATCAATATGTCAGTTAAGTGGTAAGAGGAGGGAAATTGTTTTGTGTGTTAGGTTGGGAATACTGAATGTGGAATTTTACACTTTCCGCGGATTGGTTTTGTGCGGAAACCAAGCAAATACGCACGATCTCGCACAAAAGTAATTTATTTCGGTGCTTAATTGCTAATAATCGTGCTTTAATACTATTGGTGTAATATGAATAATGATCGACAATCCACAGTTACAAATATAATATTGTCATGTTTTCACGGTACCAGCAATCAGCTTTATAATTTTAAATATTAAGCCCGTTCTCATAGAAGTTGTCACGTTGCATTTCCAATTGTTTGCTTTCATATTTTCAAATCTTACTGTTACAATTTTGTGCTACACGTGTTTATTATTGTAGGAGAAACAAATTTGGGTGAGGAACAGTCGGTATTGTTGGGTGACAGAAGGTATAAGATCGGTTAGCTAGAATGCCTAAATTCAGTAAACCAATGAAAAGTAAACTTCATGCTTACTTACTTACTGGCTTTTAAGGAACCCGCAGGTTCATTGCCGCCCTCACATAAGCCCACCATCGGTCCCTATCCTGAGCAAGATTAATCCAGTCTCTACCATCATATCCCACCTCCCTCAAATCCATTTTAATATTATCTTCCCATCTATGTCTCGACCTCCCCAGAGGTCTTTTTCCCTCCGGCCTCCAAACTAACACTCTATATGCATTTCTGGATTCACCCATACGTGCTACATGCCCTGCCGATCTCAAATGTCTGGATTTAATGTTCCTAATTATGTCAGGTGAAGAATACAATGCATGCAGCTCTGCCTTGTGTAACTTTCTCCATTCTCCTGTAACTTCATGCTTACGTTAGTGAGTTTGGTGCCCATGTGTTTTCAACGATGGAACAGTTCTGTTATGCAAGGTTTGTGAAAAGACAGTTAATCATGAAAAAAAGGTATTTTATAAGTCAACATGTGTCACCTACGAAGTAAATATGTGAGTTATGTTGATATAATTTAAATTTATTGCTAAAATATATTATGCCTTTTTTTTTTTTACGTTTTTATTGCTTTTTTTACCTGCCTATTTTAACTGTTATTAATGCCTAAACATCCGGGCTCTACTTATCAGTTTCTCTAATGATAAGAGTAAAAATCTGAACTGTATGAATAGTGTTTATTGAGTAAAACAGTGTTAGCACTTACGGGAAAATTATTTTTTTCTGAGAAAGTGGTGCAAGGAATGTGACAGAAGTCCAAATAAATATGGGAGAGGAAAGATTGTAATACAGGACATAGCAGGAGGTAGGCTACAATGGGATTATTATTTTTCCCAGCCATCATTCAGGAAGGGTAAGAAATACATTACCTGATAACGGAAAGTCTATCAAATTCTTCAAAGCTGCAGATTCGCGCCATCTTCACCTGTGAACATTGTACTTACTAGAAAAATGGCTGATAAATACTGCTTCTCAACCTCTTTATTTGAAAAGAAAGAGATATTTTACAGATTTCTTTTTCAATTCTTATATCACAAAGAATATTTTGAAGATATAGACGACATCAGTAGTATTCAAATTCTGTTCTTATCAGCTTCTCACTTGAAATCACACAGCATTACACCAACATACTCACCAATACTACTCATAGCTTAGCACAGGGCAGTGAATGCCAGAAAGCTTTACATTCTGTACTGCAAGGAATGATTGTCAGTAGGTTACACCTAAATCTTTTGACTGCTTCCATCTCAGCACAAAAAGAAACATATTAAATCAGTTGTGTGTAGTTTTCCTAATGTGAAACTAAAAAATTACTACCAGTAATTCTTTTCATTTACTTCAGAGAATACGAAAAATAATGGAAACACAATAATATAAAATTACCTGTATGTTTATGTTGGGAACAATGGTATAAAAATATCTAGTCATTATCTTTTGTTGCACTGTTGAGAGGAGTGAAAATCTTAGTGAACTGTATATTTATTGACTATTTGAAGTGTAAAATCTTATTAAGAAGCACAAAATAACATTCTCGTTAGATTTTCAAAGGTAACAAGATTGTGAAAGTTTTGGTAATGACAGACTACTCTCATATATGGAGCCGATTTTGGAGGAGAAAGTTCAGCATGCATTATTGAAGGCAAGGAATGGAAAGGCAAGTGGGTCTGGAGGAATTGTGATGGAATTATGGAAGTATGGCCCCCCTTTATTATAAAGGCTTATTTGCAAGATGTTTAATCAAATCTTGGAAGGGGATGAAATACCTGAAGATTGGGCTTTATAATACATATCTGCTATTTATAAGGAGATAGGAAGGATCCTAATAATTATAGAGGTATTAGTGTCATGTCCTCTATAAGTAGAATTTTTAGTGCAATTTTAAAGGATAGATTAGAAATAGCAATTGAGGGAAGAATATCTGAGGATCAGGCTGGTTTTACTGCAGGTAGATCTTGTATGGATCATATCTTTGATATAAGACAGATTACTGAAAAATCATATGCTAAAGCCCAAGAAATTCATTTAGTTTTTATCGATCTTGAGGATGAAAGAAGAAAGATGGCCAAAGATTATTCTGGAATGGTCACCTCGGGGAAGGAGGAAGCATGCAAGACCAAGAAAAACATGGAAAGCAAATGATGAAGGACCGACACATGCAGGAGAAGGATTGGCAGGATCGAGAAGGATGGCGGAAGGAAATTCAGGGCAACCGCTGAAAAGTGGAGACGCCCACAAAAGTAAAGTAAGTAACAAGATTGTTCACACACATTTGGTTGAAACTAAAGAAACTTTTCGCTTACAATACAAGCAACATTAAAGAAAAATGTGGACTAAGACCATTTTAACAACAAAACAAGATTAAACTGCTATTTCCATTATTTTTTACATCTCTTCCTGAAGTGAAATTTATCCTAAAAACTGAAAACTATGCAGAAAATTTGAATTTAAACTAGTCTGCTATATCTGACAATACATTAGAAACTATTTTACAATGCAGAAAGTTAAACACTGTGAAAACATTTGAGCAAATCTTAACTTCATCATTAATGAAGCAAACTGTGATAAAAAAATTTCTATGGAAAGAAAAAATTGTCATCATTTCATTAATTTCCCAGCAAATGCCATAACATACATGATACAAACTCGTATCTACCTTGCAATAGAAAAAAAAAAGAAGCTATAAACTATAAGCACTAAAAGAAATAAAAATATTACATAAAATAAAGGATATTTCTGCATCAATGTGTTCAAGATTAGAACTATAATCAGAAACAACTTTTATCAAATTATATACAACAATTATTTTGGATTAGTAATGGCACTTTGCTAGTAATGATATGTAACTAAAAGCCTTCTATCATTCACTTAGCCCTGTGCAAACTCTCCTGAAACCCGAAGTCTTGTGGCTGGAGAACACGGTTATTCCTGAGACTGTCCCACTCACTTCCCATTCATTGTTGGTCCACTGGTGTCCATTGGTTCATCTTCGTCCTCCTCTACCAATGAAGCTGTAAAATGTTTTGAAACAATGAAATGCTTTACAGCAATAATATAATAATAAAATACAGTTGGTCCCCACTTAACTTGACCAACATTGCACTCAATAACTTTACAGCGGTAAAAATTATATTACAAGTTACAATACCAACACAAAACTTAATCAATTTCCTGAAATAGACTCAAACACAGTAAAAGGTCCATATATGAGTAAAAAAAAAAAACTGATTGCTGATTGGTCAGTTTAATTTCACACTGACGCGGAAATTATTTGTAAGCTCTTGCTTAATCTGGATAACCTACCACGCTTTCTATGCTAGGATGGACATTTCCAAACGAACTTCAGTTCCAGGAAATTAGGTAAAATCTTCTTCCCTCTCCTTCTAAGATCAATATGGAACAAACTTGCCAGATCAGTGTTTGTCTGTAAGACAATTTTTAACAGCTTTTTCTTAATAGTTTTTGGGCAATATTAATATCGGTACTTTGATTCTGTAAGGTTGCCAGGTGGCTCATTGATACCAGCAACTGGTTACTGACTAGAAGGTCCAGAGTTCGATCCCGGATGGTGACAGGATTTTGTCATTGCCAAACTTCCACAATGGCCTGAGGTTCACTCGGCCTCCTATTAAAATTGAGTACTGGATAATTCCCGGGGGTAAAAAAAGGCAGTCGGAATGTGGTGCCTAACACACCACTTCATTCTACTGTCAAGGTCATGAGCATAGGAGCCACCGGCATAGCTCAGTTGACTAAGGCACTTGCCTGCCGATCTGGAGTTGCGTTCAGGCACGGGTTCGATTCCTGCTTGGACTGATTACTTGGTTGGTTTTTTCCGAGGTTTTCCCCAACCATAAGGCAAATATCAGGTAATCTATGGCGAATCCTCGGTCTCATCTCGCCGAATATCTCACTATCACCAATCCCATCGATGCTAAATAACCTTGTAGTTGATATAGAGTCGTTAAATAACCAAGTAAAAAAAAAAGAGCATAGGGCTCTACCTTCGTGCACCCAAGTGTCTTCATGGCATGTATAGGGGCTGTCTTTACCTTTATTTTAATTTTAAATACATGCAAAATACTAAAAAGGCGTTTTTTTAGGCATTTGTAAGACTTTATGTTCAGTTACGCATTTTAGATCCTATAGGATTTTAATAGGGGGATGCTGTGCACAAGAAACGTAGAGACATTTGAATAACATACGTCTAGGACGTAACACACAAAATATAGTAGTTACGGAACTAGAAATCCATTCCCTATTAATAATTCACTCTGTAGGTTTTGTGTGATTCAAATGGTAAAGATTTTGGCCAGGTTATTACAATTTCTTATAAATCAGCTTCCTTATGAAACAAATGGGAATTACTTTATTTTGTTAACTGCCTCCCATTGGAGGTAGCCCAGAAGGACTCAGTATACTCTCCTACATGAATTTTACAATATCGAATGTTTACATAAACTTTGTTGACAGAAGATTAAAATAAACATATATGAATTATAAACTGAAGAAAAAAAAAATTAAACAGAGTGAATATGATGACTCAAAATTTGGCAAGAGGGTTTCAAAACTAAAGTTATGATTTCAGTATTGTTTCTCTTGATACTCATTCACTTTATAACACTTATTATATTTAAAATATGATAAAAGTTTAGAACTTAAAGAAGAAATAAATAAAATTTCATTGTTTTAAGATATATTACAAAAGGTAATGTACCTTGTATATGGCGAATCCAGAAATGCATATAGAATCAGGGTTGCCAGATAAATGAAACGCAATCGTCGTACCAACTTATGAAAAAAGTCGTATCTTAGCATAAAATTGTCGTACATTCATCATTTTACTATTTTATAGATAGTGCGCACAAATATATTTCATATAACACCCATAAAAAAGTGGTTCATAGGCCTATAAATTTATATTCATTCATTCATAGTGTTCTGTCCAAGGGCACATCTTTCACTGCAAACCCAGCATTCTCCAGTCTTTCCTATTGCAGCATCCATTTCTTCATCCAATCAAGAATTTTAGTAATAATAGTTGATATCCACAATGGCATTTATCATTCAAATTACCATTTCTTCATCAACACTATCATTTTCGGTAAAGCTTGCATGATGACGCTTGGTCGGAAACAACATTGTTATATTGAAAGCCAGCAGAAACTTTACCTTTGGCCGGCGCAACGGCAGATATTTAATAACAATCAGTGCGGCAGTTGATATTACATCAAATTAATCCACCTGCAGTCGACTCAATCCGACAGCACTAAAATGTCAGCGCGTCTAGATTTCTTAATCCTAGCGCAGTACTTATTTCATTCATAAAAAATATTTCCATTGCTGAACATACTGTAGCCTATATTGAAGTTAACAGATCTCTGAACTCGTGTTACTTTGATATAACAGCACCTTACATGAAACCCGGAGCTCTAGGTGACGAATTTATTATTTGTATGGCAAGTGTAGTCACCATATTGATTTTCAAAGCATCTTTTATTCCCTTAAAGCATATTATATGTGTGATCAGGGGTATTAGTCAATGACATATTGAATGAAGAAAAGCTGTCTAGAAAAGGGGCAAATTAACTGTTATTTTTTTAATTATAATCCGACATTGTGAGTTCCAAAATAATTTTGTCCCTTCAGTAAAACAGTCGTACAAAATTGCGTACGACTTAAGAGTTCGGTCGTACCTCGTACAATTAGTCAAAATAGTCGTAAGTGTACAACTATAGTCGTACGTATGGCAACCCTGTATAGAATGTCAGTTGGGAGGCCGGAAGGTAAAAGACCTTTGGGAAGGCCGAGACATAGGTGGGAAGATAATATTAAAATGGATTTTGAGGGAGGTGGGATATGATGGTAGAGAATGGATTAATGTTGCTCAGGATAGGACCGATGACGGGCTTATGTGAACGTGATAATGAACCTCCAGGTTCGTCCAGGTTCCTTAAAAGCCATAAGTACCTTGTATAACTCCGAACTCAGCGGGCCCGGGTTCGATCCCTGGTTGGGACGAGTTGCCTGGGTGAGGTTTTTTCGAGATTTTTCCCTCACTCCTATGGATGAAGATCAGGTAACTTTATCAGACGATTGGAACCCCACTCATCCTATCATTCTTTCATTCATCATCCCATTACTATGTCTGGTTTTCAGATTGCTCTACAGATGGCCCTCCAAAGCTGCTGGCTCTCTTGGCCAGCCTCCGTGGATTGTACTCATGCGATGATGAATGGCATCTGCAACGGAACCCGGGGCAGACCTTCTTGGGGGAGGACTTCCGCCTCAGACCATTAAGGGAGCCTGGGGGGGGGGGGTTGCCAATGCAGGAGTGGTACATGATGGACTCTGTTGGCTGTAGGGACCGGTCATTAAGGGGGTCAAAGTGGTTAGGTCAGTGTGCATAGAGGATCAGTGGGCACACAACTCAGCCCATATCGAGGGGTGTACAATAAACCTCAGATCGTAGTGCGTGGGATGTTCCCTCCCTCTCTCCTAACAAGTAAAAAAAAAAAAAAAAAACAGTACCTTCTATACACCATACATTACCTTTTTAAACATATTTTAATGCAATGAAGTTTTAAAACTTTTGAAAACTTTTAAACTTTAAAATCATATTTTAAAAATTATAACACTGGTATAGCTCGCGCAAGAAACGATTACCGAAAACCAATGGTGGCGTTGCTGTCTGTTTTGACGTGTGTATGTAGGCACGCCGAGGGAGGAGAGGTGCGAGCCGATGGAAGTACTGTCTCTTCCAAGAAGATGAACAAATGAGGACATCGCTGTGGAAATAAAGAATGTAGCAAGAGAAAAATTCAAAGCTAATTAAACGAGCAATAAATGTTTACGAATGAAATGATACCGTGCGATACAAGACATGCATTCACATGCATGGAACAAACTAAAGTCATAATGTAACTATCACAACGCAAGACTGATTCTATCGATGTCATTTCTCTTCCGACTGTATTCTTGAATATCATTCAAGCTATCTCGTGACCTTTCCTGTCGCCCGCTCTTCCTTATCGCAGTGTTTGATTCACATTCCTTCCATTGGTAATCCGTGCTTGCAAGACCTATACTTGAATTAACTGTGCTTGAAGAAGAATATTTTGCTGACTTGATTTATTTGCTGTTGAATACTGACAGTAAAATGCAATGAAGATGGAACAACCGCGTGAAGTTTGCCTCCACCTTACAGGTGAGGAAAACCCCAGAAAAACCCAACTAGTAATTAGTCCAAGCGGGATTCAAACACACACCCAACAGCAACCCTTAAGTACAGCCTCCACCCATTACCCCCAAATCTTCTTTCGAATAAAATACACACCCTTACTGCTGGACTGACCCTGAGGCCTGTTCCTGCCTGGTATTTGACCAGACTGCAGCAATCTGTTTAACCTTTCCACTTCTTCCAATGAACTGGCTTTGGATATTGCTTCACGGATCTTCCACAGTTCTTCCTGAGATGGTCCTGAAAAATTATGAATTCGTGATGTATACAATATTGGTATTGCAATGACTACTTGAGGTCGGTCAAATAGGTTTTATTTGAGCATGCTTTGTATTTTATATATAAAAAAAAAGTTCTGTTTTCGATTACAGTCTGACCTACTAACAGGGTATAAAAAATAACCTTGTGAGCTGCAGATGACGCTTGGTGTAGACTTTGCCATCCCTGATACCATAATATAGTAGTTCTCTAAATTCTGAATTTCATTATCAGAAAAGTGATCTTTACAAGTTAAATCTTTCTCATTTAATGTAAATTATGAAAAGTGTTTATTAAAAAAAAAACCTAAGATACATACCTAAAAAAAAATATTGTGAACAACGTAATAGATATGGCACTGGTGTTGATTAATTTATGTAAAATTGTATGCAGTTCCTGCATATAAATTCATTGTGTACTTTCCATATACATTTGACTATGTAATGAAATTACATAGAAGATTCTAGATTTGTAAATAAAGTACGGAAACTTAAAAAAAAAAAAAAAGTAAATATTTCCTAATGTTAAACATATATAATTATAAATTTACGACTATGTGGCTATGGAGACTATGTGGAAAAAAATAAAAAATGTGAAAAATAAGGTGATGTATTTGTTTTTACAAAAATAAATCCATCTAATTCATTAGAATTTCATGACTGAAATGTAAACTGTGGAATGAGTAAAGTAACCAATCACCTGAAGGTTTTGCAGTGTCGGGTAGACCACCTCCTGGAACAAACGTCTTTGACTTCTTCGCTATTTCCTTCTGCAATTCTTTGCCTTTTTTGCTCTTGAAAAGTGCTACCGCATCTTCTCTTTCCTATTTAATGAACAACATACAACATGGCTTTAAATATTTTTTTTTAGTACGACGCTTTATCAACATCTTAGATTATTTAGAGCCTCAATAAGATGAAGGTGATAATGCCGGTGAAATGAGTCCGGGGTCCAGCACCGATTTGCTCATATTTATTTTAGTTGGTTATTTAACGACGCTGTATCAACTACGAGGTTATTTAGCGTCGATGAGATTGGTGATAGCGAGATGAGGCCAAGGATTCGCCATAGATTACCTGGCATTCGCCTTACGGTTGGGGAAAACCTAGGAAAAAACCCAACCAGATAAACAGCCCAAGCAGGGATCGAACCCGCGCCCAAGTGCAACTTAAGATCGGCAGGCAAGTGCCTTAACCGACTGAGCCACGCCAGTGGCCTTGCTCATATTGGGTTGAGGGAAAAACCCCGGAAAAAAAACCTCAACCAGGTAACTTGCCCTGACTGGGATTCGAATCCAGGCCACCTGCTTTCACGGCCAGACGTGCTGTTACTCCACAGGTGTGGACTGGCTTTAAATATGATTCACAGAATAAGACATTCTGTAACTCGTCTTTTTCACTCCTGTACATTGCATTAGCATCTTCTTTATTGTATTTTCCATAAATAACAATGAAGATGATTATATGGTAAACATGTACTGGGATAGAAGTATATTTACAGTTGGACATAACAGACCAAACATTACAGTTATGGACAAAATTAACAACAAAATGGTGCCCCTGTTATATGTAACAATCGCAAACACATCAAAATTACTATACAGTCGAATCTTCATTCCATACAAGAAGACTCCACAAGTCAACAAACGTAACACAAAATCCTTATGCACCCTGACTGATGGTTGGTTCTATATCACACTGGAAAATAAGGCACACATCGACGTGTATGCAGCAATGACAGATGAATTGACATGAGAGATATGCCTAATTATTTTAAACTAACAACCTAATATAAAGCATCAAACATATTTGAGACTTGTACAAGACTACTTACATTATGAAGCATCAAGAAATGGATTCAGAACACCTCAAAATCTGTGCTTCAGTGGCTGACCACGACAGTATCTTTGAAAAATATTGGAGTGCAAGAGGTCAAATGACTTTATTGTCAAATGCCTGGCATTAGAAAATACAGAAAAACTTCAGATTGTTTCTATATAGCCACAAGTGAAAGGTTAAAATTTGGAGGCAAAGCGTAATTGTGTCCCTATGGTACTAGTGCAAATCAAATGGACCTCAATGGCGTATGAAAAATTTTGTGAAAAGGGAGGGGTCATTATTAAAATTGATTACAATTTACATTACCGGTATTTTAAATTTTGTGTATTATTATGTTACGGTATATTTATTAATATTATACTATGTTGTAATAGAATATATTCATGAATATCCTTATAAAATGTTTGAAACGTAATTTTTCACAGCCATCCAATTTTTAAGGAATAATTGTAACTACTGTTTAATTTCGTATAATAAAAAATGGTTGTGTCATTATTACACTTACACAATAATTATATATATATATATATATATATATATATATATTTTTAGTCAACAGTTATGATAGCTGGTTAGTAGGTCTCTCTATAATAAAGATAGCATTGTCATAATTCGAATGTGCTGCAGCCCCAAACTCAGAGATTATACTGAAGGAGGGGTAGAAGGACTATGCCTTATGTCGATGTAGATTTTGTTACTCTGACAGTCAATAGGAAGGGCTTTGGACATACAGTCGACTCCCAATAATTCGTGTGCGGTTAATTTGCTTTGTGGATAAATTGCGATCTTTTTTTTAGGGGGGGGGGGCGAAGCAACGCCATTTCCGTTTTTATTCAATTTATGTTCTCTTCTTCTCTCTTAAGAAATCTGCGATCTAAAATGAAAAAAAAAAAATGAACTATCCTCTAAGGAAAAAAAAAAAGTAGACGGCTTTGTTTTTAAACTAAGATGTCTTATGATATTTTTTAAAACTTGTTTTTCTTGTTTTAAAATTCTACATGGCAGTTGGGAAGAAGAGGGGCCACGAGTGCAAAAAAGTTCATGAACTGTAAATATTTTGTTTCAAAATATTTTGCACTTGTTTTTGAAGTGTATTTTAGTCATTGAACCTGTCAGTGTAACTTTTACTGGACTTAATAATAAAAAAATTTGCGGATAATTGGCAATTTTTTATATTTTGCTTAAGTTCATGTATTAATTACCGCAAATTATAGGAAGTTGACTGTATATGCATTTATTGTCATGCTGAGTCTTCGTATATGAATGAAGATTAGCAGTATTTCAGTATGGCTGAAGCAGATATCACATGATAGACAATACTAAGATATATGAATTGTATGCAGAGACAAGAGGAAAGTGGAAAATAGGAAAGATTGGAGAATGCTGGGTTTTCAGTGAAAGACCTACCCTTGGATAGAACACTATGAATGACAAATTATTTAACAAACGTAGAAGGATTAAAAACTTAAATATATTAAATATTTTACACTGCAATATAATATACGATTAAAAATAATCACTATCATATCTGCGAATTATTGATATTAAAACATAAACCTAAAGAATATTCACAAACAAAAAATGTTTAAAAAAATGTATGGCAAATTTTATGAGAACCGCTATGTCACAGATCTCTATGAATATAATGTAATTAGGTCTAGTTAATAAAAGTGAAGACTTCAGGAAAATGAAAACTGTACTTTCATCAAACGTAAAACATACAAGCACCAACAGAACATATTCTATATTACACTCGAAGTATGTAATCATACAGGACATCAATTTCGTAAGAACCTCAGAAACAGCACAGAAAGTAAATCTGCTCTAAGCCACACCTGTAATTACCGACCTTTAATTTAATCTTGCGGAAGTCCAGTAACCGAAGGTGAGGCAGTTTGAAAGCCACGTACAGCCGATAATGTTGCCGTGTCGTGACTGGATTATGGAGCAGACTTAGCGTGCGCAGAGACTTGACGTTAGCCAGGGGGTCGAGGTCAGCTAACTCCTGTATCAGGTTCCCAGTCAGCACCAGCGTGTCCAGGTTCGGTAAGCACAACTCCAAGCCTTCTGCTATCCTCCTGAAAGTGTTACACATTTCAGTCACGTGTTATCTCATAAGGGATGAAGATAGGTAATGCTCCCTGCTATTCTGTTTGGAGCACTAGACAGCAAGCTGTTAACTCTTGTTTCTTTTACAAGTGAAAAACAATATGCTCCATTGCAGGCTGAGTATATGCTATAGTTGTCTTCAAAGTTAAGATGAAGATTTAAGGTACCTATCTACCTCTGGGAGAAAAATTTGCAATTTTTATCCAATTTTTTTAACTCTTTTTTTTCTCTGATTGCACAAAATTAAGGATTTTCACACAAAATAACCCCCCCCCCCCCAAATAATTTCAGGGTGGCAATTTTTTAAAGCAAAAACTGAAATTTGTTTGTTTTAGTCCTTGGCCCACAGTTTTTATGTTACAACAAAATTTATTTCAATGTCTTATTCCTAAAAGAACACATCCCATTAAGGATAAATGTAATTTAATTTTTTTTAATTTCAAACATAAAAACAAAGATTTAAGATGTTGGAGTTTTAAATTAATTGATTAAAGTTCTTGTTAACACTTTGTTAAAAACATAAAATTTACTCTGTCACACGTTAAAAGTGTTAAAATTGTTAAAAAGGTATTTACCTTCGACAGACGGCCCGTTTCGACGCTATTTGTCGTCGTCTTCAGAAATACTTAAATAACCACAAGAAACATTCAAATATATATAATTCAACTGGAGTTTACAAATTAAAATGCAATAGTTGCCCACATTTTTACATAGCACAGACAGGAAGATCTTTTCATACAAGATACAACGAACATATTAAAGCTATAACCAAACCTTACATTACATCAAATTATGCAGATCACATTATCGACAATAATCATGACTACAATAATATAGAAGCAGATATGGAAATTTTACACATCACACCAAAAAGTTCACAGTTAAACATCCTAGAACAATACGAAATATATAAGAATACAATAGCACACCCACAATATATACTTAATACGCAACTACAGTTCAATACGCACACATTGTTTGACGTCATAGTACGTCACAGCATACAGACAACCAAACCCCACCATAGGAGCAACACACCCCCACCCCTACCATCGACAACTGCACATCGCAGAGCCAAAATCAGCAGTGGTTCAAGAGACACTGAAGACGACGACAAATAGCGTCGAAACGGGCCGTCTGTCGAAGGTAAATACCTTTTTAACAATTTCAACACTTTTAACGTGTGACAGAGTAAATTTTATGTTTTTAAATTAACTTTATTACGCAGTAGGACATTGTTCGTAGTTTGGCACTTAGCTACATTAATCAGCTTCATTTTGGTGCAAGAATGATGAAAATATCTCAATTTTAAGTGCCCTTTGTGTTAACATTAATGTTGTAAAATTCTGTAAAACTGAACATGGAAAAAAATCATCTACATTCTGAGGATATGAAAAATTGTAAAACCAAACACATAGTTTTCTGACTCTACTGCTACATTCGAATTGTTATTACATGAAAAATATATAAAAGTGACAGAATGTGGCAGACTGACATTTACAGAACTGCACTTCCGGTTTAAAGAAAGGGTGTTTCTGGTCAATAAAAACTCAACTAATTAATTAACCAAGCATCATGGAGACAAAACTTATATATTTTTGAAAAATAGAAAGTTCAAGCTTTCAGACAACATACATTTTTTTTTTTTTAAGGGAGTTAAAAATTAAGGATAGATGAATACCTTAAGGCCCTTGAAGCAGTGGCATAGCATGACAAAAAGCAAAAACAGTATGGGTACACACAAAATATAGATTCACTCTGAGAACAAGAATAAAGCACCAGCTACCGGTACTTGTTGAAATGATTGTATGTCTAATGAAGAATTTTCTTGTAAATTAGCTCCATTCAGCATTTTAATAAGTATTTTTCTTCCTGCATACTTTATAGCTTATGCTTAAAACTTTTTACTGTAGAAATATTGATATGGCTCCATGGTTCTTCTTCTGTTCAGAATCACACAGTCACATATATTTAAAGTGCCAAACACTTTGACTTTTCGTCTTTCTGGGAAAAATTTAATTGAGGACTGTCTATTTATTTTAGATTTTAAGTTTAGCTTCTGGTCAAATGTTAAAAACGACAAAGAATGATTGATTTTAAGAAAACGAACAGAATCAAAAGTCAGACCGACTGTTCATTTTGATCATCATCTCACCTTTTTCATGCTTGATACAGACTGTTAAAAACTGCAACTAGAAACAACATTCACTGGAAAGAATATGTATCACTGTACAGTACAAACTGGGATAGACAGGAGTGCATTATTTTCTGTGTGTGAGGGAAGGAAGAGGTTCTGCGTGTGCACATTTTTTAAGCAGTCAGAACAGGTACTCTGGTGCAGCTATGAGAGACTGAAGCAGACGGGGGGGGGGGGGGGGGGGAGAAATCATGTTCAGTGTATCCCTCACGCAGTATGATTATTTCATGACTTTTGGATAGACAGTGATGCTACGCTGCTGTCTTCAAATATGATGAAGTAAATCTTGCTAAGTACAAAGAGAACAGTCCTTTGGTAGCTCAGTCAGCAAAACACCAATGATACTGCAGACCCAGTTCGAATCCCGGTGATGGCAGTCATATTTGTGGTGGGCAAAGCCAAGGTTCTCAGGGTCCTTTCGTTTCCCTCCCTTATTTCACCTCCACTCTTCATTTCTGTATCTATCTATATCTGCATGGACCAGAAAGCTCGGTTTGATCTCAATGCAAGAAAATCACAAGCAATCCTAGTAGGATATCAACATCTATTATACAACATTACTCCTGCCCTTTCAGTCAAATTAAATGACACAATAATCCTTTTTGCTTCCTGTGTTAAAAACCTTGGAGTTTACTACGATACACATTTAAACTGGAATAACCAAGTAACTCATATTATCAAAAAAGTGCTTTCCATACTACATTTCTTAAACAGCTTTCGAAAATTTCTCCCACTATCACTCAATGACTTTGATTTTTGTGATTTTCTACTGACTGACCTCAATGTCAACCAGTTGCAAAGATTACGTGTTCATAATTCTTGTGTTTGCTTTGTCTGCGATGTCCGTTGCGCTGACTACATTATTTCATCTTTCCAAACTCTAAACTGGCTTTCGCTTAATGAACGTAGAAATTTTCATTACCTTGTTCTCCTTTTCCAAGTCCTTCACACCTCTACATCTATCTATCTTGCCTCCTGCTTCAGTTACGGAAACTTGTATGGTTGTACCACCGCGATTCTACATTGTCTGTCCCTCACCGCAAGTGTGTCAGTAAGCACAGAGTGAAAACCCTGTCGCTCTTGTCCACACCTCATCTGATCGCTCGTATAAAATTACATTTTGCTATTATACACGGTAAATCTCCAGAAAAACTGCACCAAAGGAGACAGATCTCTGTTCCCCACATACATACGCGAGAAGTCTAGGACCAATTACTAGGAAAATTCTAGCGTGTTATATTAATAACAAGTGGAGAGGGGAGATGTGCCTTCTTTGGTGTAGTTCTTCTGGAGAATTACCGCTGAGAGTTCTAAATTGACATTCTAATTACGGTTAAAATTAAACTAGACTATCAATTATCATGAACACTCATTACTTGAATCCAATGGCTGGATTAATTTATGTCATACATACTTACACAATGCGATTGTTATTTAGTAGCAAACACTTCAGTCTCTTCAAAAGTGGGAACCCATCTAACTTTCGTATGTCGTTGTCCGAAAAATCCACTGTATCAAATTGATCCTGTAAAAATAAGATTATCATACACTATGTAATGATTGAACAATGATCACGCAGCAATTAAATAATAAATATAACCAAGGTAGCAAGAAAAAGACTGACTGTGACAGTTTCACAGACTTTGTCCTTGGTTTTGTACTATGTAATCTAGTAATCCAGTCAACGATCCGACAACCAACTCACTAACCCTACACGACAGTTACGTCTACTTCACTGATTTATAAATTTTAAAATAATGTATTTTCAATAATATTTGACATTAGACTTTATTATGTTGCACATACCAGAGTGGCTCCCATATTTTCTATAACAGGAATCTTGTAACCTAAGAGGAAAAAATGAAAGGTAATTTAAATACGGAAGTATAAAATTTCATTATACAGACAAAAATAAATAAAAGCAATTCATCAAAAACATGTCTTAGGTTAGAATTACACGTAAACTTACCTCTTAAATCTAATTCTCGATCTCTTACGGGATTAATATACTGCATAGATTGCTGTATCAAATCTGGCGTTAATTTAACCATCTTAACTTTTACAGATAGACTATAACACTAAACTTCTGAAATATTTACAATAAGAATCAACGACTGCACGCTTCTATAAGTAAAAAAAAAAAACGCTTCACATTTCATGTACAGCCCTTTCGCGCTCGCTGCGCCATCAGGTGCTAGATGTGTCAATCGTCTTCGTATTCTAGATCCAACCGAAGAAATAAATATCTAATTACAGGCGCCATATTAGTACAATATCTCGCCACAAGAGTCGGTGATAAGCTCTATTGGTTGAAATGGTGAAAAAATTGTAAAATTATTAATCATAAACTATGAAATTCAAATTACATATTTATTGGTAGCAATGAAACTAAAATAAATTGTTTCCCTCATCTTCTCGGTAAGTGAAGTGTCCTTGAGCTCATCTCAGATTATTTTCTTATGGTGTGGCTTATAGTAAAAATTAAACACTAATTATTTTAATGTAGCCCTATATTTAATTAAATATCTGAAATAATAGTATGTTCTTCATAAATTTCTTTCCGTAACGTATGCATATTTTACATTAATAAATTAATAAATATTAAACAATATTGGTAACGGTACCGGTACTGACTGGTTTGGGCTTAATTATAGCCCTCTTGCTTCTCAGGTACCGTAGTCAAAATGATACAGAATGTTTGTTTACGTTCCTACTTCTGAACAGGGGCATCCGGAAGAAGGAGGGTACCGGGTTTGAACTCCCTTCCTTGAATGACATATTTAGATGAATATTTTTTTTAATCCATAATACTTTTCCATTCTCTAATTTTTACTGTCAGAGGAACAAAATCTATATCGACATAAGGCGTAGTTCTCTTACCCTCCTTCAATATAATCCCTGTGCTTGGTGCTGCGACACATTCGAATTATAACGATGTTATCTTTAGTATAATGAGACGTGGAGAGATTTATCGCCTACCTTGTAATAAAGAGAAGCCGACAAAATATGGAATTTAACTTGTTCGTTCAAATTGGATGGGTGTGAAAAAAATATGTTTCAAAGATTTGATAAGGATATTCATGAATATAAGTTCTGTTAGAACACAGTATAATAATAATAATAATAATAATAATAATAATAATAATAATAATAATAATAATAATAAAATAATAATAATAATAATAATACAGCGTAATATAATAATAATAATAATAATAATAATAATAATAATAATGATGATTTATTTAACCTGGCAGAGTTAAGGCCATACGGCCTTCTCTAACACTCAACCAGGAGTAAAAACTACGTTACAAAAAACACTACAAATTTACAAAGTACACTACAATTTTACACACAAAACTGAATAAGATAATAGTAATAAAATGTAAACAACAAGTAAGAAAAAATCAAACATAATATATAACATACAGAAAGAAAGAAAAAAGCATAATAAAATGTGAAAAGCAGTTCAAAATAAATGAGGTATACAAAGTATAAAAAATAAGACAATTATTGATAATAATAATAATAATAATAATAATAATAATAATAATAATAATAATAATAATAATAAAATAAGAATAGTAATAATAATAATGATGATAATAATAATAATAATAACAATAATAATAATAATAATAATAATAATAATAATAATAATAATAATAATAATAATAATAATAATAATAGTAGTAGTAGTAGTACGGTAATAAAATATTACAGTACAAAGCATACAATGAATACAATATTTTTAAGTACACACAGTAAGGAAAATTATGATTATATATAGCTCAACTTATAACATTAGAGATATACCATTATCAGAAAATATGAAAACAAAAATATAAAATAAGTTAAATATCACTAGAACATAAAAAAAATGTGAATACGTGGAAACATGCAATACAACATAATAATAATAATAATAATAATAATAATAATAATAATAATAATAATAATAATAATAATAATAATAAATATACCGTAATATAATAATAATAGTAGCAGTAATAATAATAATAATAATAATAATAATAATAATAATAATAATAATAATAATGGGGAAAGAAAATGGCCACGTACCCATTATCTTCTGGCATAATAATAATACATTTGTCATCTAATCTGTTTCAAAAAAACTGAAAGTTAGAATTTATAAAACAGTTGCTATATTGTTCTATATGGTTATGAAACTTGGGCTCTCACTCTGAGGAACAGAGATTAAGGATGTTCGAGAATATGGTGCTTAGGAAAATATTTAAGGTTAAGAAGGATGAAGTTACAGTAGAATGGAGGAAGTTACACAACATAGAATGCATGCATTGTATTCTTCACTTAACATAATTAGGAACATAAAATTCAGACGTTTGAGATGGGCAGGAACATGTAGCAAGTATGGGTGAGTCCAGAAATGCGTGTAGTGTGTTAGTTGGGAGACCCAAGGGAGAAAGACCTTTGGGGATACCGAGACGTAGATGGGAGGATAATATTAAAATGGATTTGAGAGAGCTGAGATATGATGGTAAAGATTGGATTAATCTTGCTCAGGATAGGGGCCAATGGCAGGCTTATGTGAAGGTGGTAATGAAGCTTTGGGGTCTCTAAAAGCCATTTGTAAGTAATAATAATGCACGACATTTAAAATACCGATAACGTAAATTGTAAACAATTTTAATAACGACCTTCCCGAGTGCCCTGTTGCCTTGGTAGTTCTGTTGTCAAAGTTTGGCATATGATAATAGTGAACCCAAGTTCGAATCCCGGTGCTGGTGGAACAAAGCCTGATGGTTCTTGTAGGGTTCTATTTCTCTGTTTCATTCCAACATCACCCTCGTTTGAATATTATCATTACAACAGCATTATCCGATGTTATGGTACTGGTATTGTTATCTGCGTACAGATGACATTAGTCTGAGGAGACATAGTACTCTTTCGGGAAGTGGAGAGTACATTGAAGCAACAATGGGACTTTATCGGAACTGCAGAGACGTTCAAGATGAAACGACAGTTAATACGACATGGAAAAGGGCTTAACAACCATAGGATTCCAGTGATAGTCTTCAGACTCACAAAATTCTCAGAAAATCCGTGATCGCAATGCCAGTAAGATTTAATTTTACTATTTAAGACTGAAACATCTGGTAAGTACCTGTCACCTACCTTATCATCTTGGCATCTTGAAGAACATGAAGATCATGTCTCTGCTGATCAGACTTCCTGGAAATTTCTAATGACCTCACGGCTAGATTCTAATAAGAAGTGCTTTGGAAATCTTGGAAGTTCCGACAAATTTTGTGTATAGATCATCAAATAAATAGGCCTATGTAATTGTACGTGCTCATTATGAGGTACTGGTAGTGCATGCAGATCCAACATGTCCACACAGGCGTTCATAGCAATTGTTTCTCCTTGGAAGATAGATTAAAAGAGACATTCTGTTCCCTGTTCCTTAAACCATTTTGTTCCTCAAACATAACACCTAAATAGTCAAAGTTTTTAATTTGCCTCTTCATAGAATGAGATGATTTCTCTCTCACTGCCAGAAGTACAGTATTACCACTTCTGCTTATTTACTATTTATTCTAGTCAAGGATGACAATGTCCTCCTCTTCATAGGATTTTCTTATCTTTTAGAACTAAACTTGTGAATGTACTACGGACATAGATTATTATTATTATTATTATTATTATTATTATTATTATTATTATTATTATTATTATTATTATTATTAGTGTCATGAAGAGTAGACGTGTTTTGCTTCGCTGTGCTGTTACCATTGTTTCAGTTTAGCAATACGTGTGTTTGTGTTGTGCAACGTGCTAAAGAGTAGTCTACAATGCCTGCAAGTAAGGACACTTGTCCTTGCCAAGTACGACTTCTTTATGGAGGATGGACATCGTCCTATTTGTGCTGTAGCTGCTTAAAGACTTCGAAGACGGCCCAAAAGGAGGATACACCACTGAGGAGCAGGTATCATGCTACCCAAAAAAAGGTAATTTCACCTGAGCGTGAGCTTCAATTGCCTAAGCATCCATCCCTGGACTCTTTATCAGCTCAGGTTGAGACTGTGAGACTTAATAGTGATACCAGCGAATAGGGATTATAAAGAATGGACACTTCGCGTCGGTACCTTTGATGTAGCCGGACCGATTTCAATGACCTTCAAGCCAGCTAGAGCGTCAGATTCTGCTTTCTCCCTAGAGTTGGCGCTGACATCACACCAGCTAGCAGTCGACACAGCGGAAATATAACACATATAATTAATACATCTAGGTACATTATGTACTCAAATAAAATAAATTGGATCCATAAAATAATAAATCCTTCATTAACTGTAATGTCTACACTCTAGAGTTCCTTTATAATGAGAGTTCAGACGTTGACCCCAACAACAATTAAAATATGTAATGATTTGATAGCACTGAAAATGGAAAAAACAAAACTCTTACGAGAAGTAAAACCATATACCTATATTATATTATATACAAACATTAAACGAATTCGATACTTAATTTTATAATGTATTATATTATTTTATAATATAATTTATGATATCTGAAATATAAAATATTATTACTACAACTAGTTTGTCACTGAGAAATAAGGAAAAGCTGTTAACTTGAATTTATTTGAAGCAAAGCGTTACTGGATTATGCAATAAGGTAGGCGATGTTTGGATCCTGTGCCTTAACTCTATTCTCAATTGTTATCTTAGCGTATGCTCGATTACACTACCTCTAGCGCTTGAAAGTGGAACTAGCCGCTGGCGCACAGAGAAACAAAACACAGGAAAATTCGCTCAGTGTGCATTCTTTATAATCCCTATTCGCCGGTGATACAATTTGTGATATGCTATCTGATGTTCTTGAATATGTCAAAGACTTGAAAAAAGAGATGAACTAAAAAGTGAAAACGCGGCTTTGAAATCACAAATGGCCGAAATTTTATTATTATTATTATTATTATTATTATTATTATTATTATTATTATTATTATTATTATCATCATCATCATAATCATCATCATCATCATTATTGGTAGATGGATAAAGTGTCTCCTGCACATCTAAAATTATTCAAGGTGGGAAGTTTTGAAATGAACACGTGGTATATATTTTATTGTTAAGGAAGAATCTCCATTTTTAGCAACATTTAAAATTAAAATTCACTATTGTATTATATTATGATACCGGTAAACATGATAATTTTTCTAAGAGCTTGAAATGCAGCTTCTTTATTTTTAATAGAACACGAGAAATGGGAGAATAAAGATGGAGACGACATGAGAAAGGAGAGAGAGACTGTGAGTGATACATTCTCCCCACTCACTGCACTGGGAAAATAACTCTAGCACACTGCCTTTGTAAACCGGTACCACAATGTGGACACTTTTGGTCGCATGTATAAAGTTCAAATTCTCAAGTTCTTACCATGTTCCCTGGAGATTAAGTTACAGGGGGTTAGGTCGAGGGAGCAAAGAAGCCACACATTCCTACTGATAAAATTATTTTATCCTCGAACACTGTATTAAATTCTTTCATAGAAGAGTGGCTGTATAATTTCGTAGAATAATGAGCTATATTGTATAAGCTGTCCGAGAATTCTACTGAAAAAAGGTAAAAGCACACTCTTTCTCCACACTATATTGATAGGCTGCAAACTGATAAATCATACCCATTACAATAATATGAATTAAATAAATTGTAATACAAAACATTATAATACTAATGATTAGATTAGATTAGATTAGATTAGATCTTTATTAGCCGAATAGAATTACAAGCATTCATGGCGTCGTCAGTACACAAGAAAAATGACATAACATACAATATAATACAAAAATAGACTTAATTCTAAATAAATTTAACAGTTTAATATTAAGTGACATGCAAAAAAAAGAGAGAAAAAAAATTAAAAAAATATATATAGGACAAGCTTGATCTTCAGTCTCCACTGTTCTATCTAGTATATTCTCTTTTTGCTTTCCCTGTCTTTTCTTCAACTCTGAGTTACCTGAAACATAAATGGTCAAGGGCAGTATCAAGAAACGTTAAATTCTAAAATTTTAAATTTAGGTATTCATTTGTGCAAAATGGCATATGTGTTAATAAAATGTTCTTTACCTCTTTTTTGAATTGTCTTATGTTAAGTTCTTTGATTTTCTGTGGAAGTTTATTATATAAATTGCTGCCTCTATGTGATATGCTGTTAAGACTTCTGGTAAGCCTGTGGTAATTCAGATGTATGTTTTGGGATGTTCTGGTGTTATACTCATGATAGGTTGAATTTGTTTTAAAGGAATCTATGTTTTGATGAATAAAGCACACTGTTTCTAAAATATATATGCAAGGTACAGGTAAGATTTTTAGTTCTCCGAAAATTTTTATACTTTCACTCCGAATAGGAACTTTTTTAATGATGCTTAGTAATTATGAATATTTTATATACCTACTGCAAGACGTGGAAGAAATCCAGAAAAATTCAAGAGATACCAGTGGCGTAGCATGAAATTTTGAGCAGGGGAAGCTAACTCAAGTTGTCTTTCATGCAATATGAGAAAATGTATTACAAAAATACAGTCTTAAAATAAATACTAGTTAATTTCAAGTCAGCAGTCGAAGATTGGTTGGAACATCGTAAGTAACACCAATAAGGCATGACCTCAAATGAGACGTAATAAAATACGATTTCGCGGTTTACACATCTCTTAACAAGTAGACACGTATACGTATAACATTAGCTCACTCCCTGTCATACTTAGAGAAATCACAATATTAATATCATTACGTAAGTATGCGTCTGTCTTTTGGTTGTGTCCTTCATTGACAGCAAGGGAGTCGGTCATTTGTTTTTTAAATCACACTTTTGTTCGTAAGTCAGTCTTGATAATACAATTGTCCTAAAAAATTCAAGTAAATTAGTGTCAGGAACTGTTATTTCGCTCATTATTTATTACATCAGCCACAATGCACACTAACACTTCAACTGAACACAACTGACGAATAGGAATAATTCGGAAACTACTTATTTTAAATGTTAAAGCTAGCTTCTTTTCGAGCCTTGCGACTAGGGTAGTTTAGTTAGAAAGGGATGGATTATCTGCGGGGTGGATTACACAGAAGAAACCGGTCTGCTTGGAAGCTGGTGTGTGCAGGCTTCTTGTTTACTGCTGCATCACAAATCATCCTGAGCTGCCGCATCACAATATTTAACGCGTAAATATAAATTCTATTAAAATTAATAAATAATTTTCTCCATAAACTGCAGGTTTATTATGAAATTATTATTAACTGGGGAAGCTGAGCTTTTTAGCTTACATTGACGCTACTCCACTGAGAGATACTATCAAATACGGTAGAACTGGAATCCAAAAAAAGCCAACATCCTTCTTTGCATGCGCTGAAGAAAGGGAATAATAGGTTCTTTGCTGAAATAAATTCTTTAAAGAACACAACAATCTTCTGCTACAAATAAATAAAAATGAATTGGTAAATAAAAAAATAACAAAGTTTAAAGTCTCATTTATAGTTTATTATTAAACAATTATCAATTGTCATAATCCAAAATATACATTTTATTAAAAGGATTATAAATTACAAATGTCAACGTAGGTATCTCAAAAGTCGACAAACAGCGATTTCTGAGCTGGCTATTTTGGTGTGAAATATTCTCATATCAACACCACTTATTTCTTGAAAGCATGAGTATTCTACCTTCCTTACTAAACTAACCTAAAAAGGAATTCAATGCAAAAAGAGAATGTACTGTATCTTGTAGAACTTCATCTTCCTAAGATGCATTCTCATATGCTTCGCAAGTTCCTTTGTCTGTACAAGTTACATAACCTTCTCTTCTGCAGTCATACACAACAATGCCTGTGTCACAATGTTCTATTATTCTAAAAAATAAATTAGACAACTAAATGTGACATATTTCTTGTGATATAAGAGAGGACGGAATGGATATAAAAATGGTTGTGAACATTTCACAATTTAAGTATTTTAGTTACTAGGTATGTAAAATACCAGTACATAGGTAATGGAAAATACTGATATATGATATTTCGTGACATTGTTCAATTGTTCTTGTAAATATGTTCCCATACTGAAGTGCAACATACAATCATAACACAACATAATTGCAACATATCACATAATCCTTTTGTATGGTCAGTATTGTCAAATTATGGCGGCATATTTGAAACTGGTTAACTGTTGTCTGCTGTAATATAGACTACATTACGTTTACCAGATGAAAGTAACATAGACATAAAATATAGAAGTCTTGAAACATAAATAATAGACTTAAGGGGGTATTAACACAATCTAATATATACAGTCACGAAGCTCAATATGTAGGGAATATGATCCTTAGATAGTTGCTAACCACTAGGATCGCTACTATAGCCTCATCACAGACAATGCGAAATAGCACCGGCACAGTCTATTGTTCCTAGTACCCTCAACAACTCAAGCTTCGTAACTGTATATACTAGACTGTGGTATTAACATATAACGATGTGAAAACCTACATTCTTGAAAAAACTGTCTAGCATCTGTGATTTTTATGCTGTCTTCACAAAAATTGGTATTCATGTTTATTATGGCCCTTTCTTTTAAGATATTTCGTCAAAACATACCTTTTCATGCTGTTGATAACAAATTGTAATTGTTATAAATAATTTAACACATTATCATAAGAAATGTAACTTTTCTCAAAACCTGTGTTATAATATATTGTTCTAAATTTTTACTATAAACTATACATACCAAGAGTGTTAACAAACGGAAGTTTTCTGATTATATCCCATATCGAGATTTGAAAAATTTTTCATGAATGAGGAAATTTTATCAGAATATTTACATACCGTAATAACTAGTTTTCCAAAAGAATATATTTCTTAATATCACATTTCTAATTAAATTCAGATTGCTATTACGCGCATGAAAATGAAGCCAAAAAAAAAAGCCATGCAAATAAGTTGAATAATTTAAGAGAAAAGGTACATTTCTTATGATGTGTTAAATTATTTATAACAATTATTATTTATGAACAATTTGTTGACAACAGCTATTGAAAAAGTATATTCTGACAAAGTACCGGTATCTTAAAAGACCATAATAAACTTGCATACCAATTTTTGTGAAGACAGCATAAAAATCATAGGTACTAGACAATTTTTTCAAGAATATATGGTTTTCAAAGCGTTATATGTTAATACCCCCTTAAGTAGAGCAATAAGTATTAAATCACGGAACTCTCTCTATGAAAATATAATTGATAAAACTAAAGCACTTCATTACATATACTTAGTGATTTTATAACTTCATAATTTATTTCTATATATATTTTCAAATCTGTATTGAAACTAAAGCATACAATGTGGTGGGAAAACAATTTTATAGCAGTAGATACATGTTGCAAACTCAAGGTAGGAATACAGCTGCTATATTTTCTTTAGTATATTGCAAACAAACTCTAACTACATTTAATTAAGAGTAAATACATTTTCTAGAAAATGTTCTTCGTTTAAAGATGTAATAACGCACTTCTACGTGAACAGAATTACATACTGGTGATATAACAAATTAAAATTGTAAACATTGAGAACAGTGTTGCTTGCATCTCTTTAACCTTATTGATTAAGGAGTTTCTTCTGGTTTGTTACGATCCTACATTGCACTCAGGTTGAGATTATTTACATAAACACGGATTGAAGTAACAAAATACTGACTATTCTGGGTAATCTTCCTGTGTCTCTGGACATTATTGTGACAATATACACACATATGAAGCAATTAATTGATTAAAGTATTATTATTTTGTGTATTCTAAGTCACTTCGTAGTATTAGGAATGAAACAGCTCAATACTAAACCAAAATCCCGAGTCAATTTGTCTTTACAGAAAATTTTGAAACAGGATTTACTTAATTTTAGAAAGAAAAGACAGAAGAATAGTTATAAAGTAGTACCTAACAATCGAAACTACGAGGGAGGATCGGAAAGTAACGCACAACAATTTTTTGAAGGAATATTATTCTGGTCCAATCGCTCAATGCTGGCAGACAGTTAGTTTGAATCTTGTGCTACAGACAGCAATGGCTCAATCAGGTTTCACCCTGACGAGAAGAACAGTAACTACTGAGTAAAGATGGCGTGTTTGCTAGTATCATCTACGTGTGAAGAGCAGCTCAAATATTGACAAATTTAAATCGTGCCCTTCGAGACAAATGTCTTAACAGAGATGCTGCAAATGTCAGACTTCTTCACGACAATGCTCGTCCCCATGTTGGGGCTTCTGTCAGTGGAAAAAATAGAGAAACTTGGCTGGGAGGTACTCAATCATCCACCCTACAGTCCAGACCTCGCACCATCCGACTTTCACCTAAGAAATTCCTAGAAGGCCAACACATCAGTTCAGATGCTGAAATGAAATCGGTTGTGGACAGGTGGCTATACTTTCAGAAAACAGGAGTTCTATGAACAAGGTATGCCGAAAATAGGTCAAACTTGTAGCTTTTTTTGTGCATTATTTCTTTTTTCTTACCTATTAAATATTTTACAAAAAAAATTGTTATGTGTTACTTCTGATCCTCCCTCGTAAATTCTGACAGAGCTCAACAATAATATATTTGATCCACATCACCAAACATTTGCAGAATTGGTCATCTCTTTGCAGAATATGTAGACCTAAGCTGTCAACATCGCTAAGATATGTACTGCAAATTGTCACGTTATAGAAGAGGCTTTAAACACATTTTTCTGGAATGTATAGTTCAGAATACTTTAACTGAATAAACAAAAAACTATTATTACATTCCCTAATCTTGTGGTCATTTTCTTCTAAAATGCACTGTGGACATTGCAATGGGCATTCTGTTGTTGCAAACACATATGAAAAATGAAATAAAGTGAAATAATATAAAAGTTTTTACAATAATTTAATAGAATCAAATATTTTCATGAAATTAATTAGTCTGAACTGTATTGAAGATGGAGAAATTATGTAATCACCTTCATAATAATTCAATTCCAAGTCATTTACTGGTTTCCATTATATGAAGAAGCCGATTACATAGTAAATGCATGTGAAATATTGAAGACTTGTTGAAAAGATAAAAAAGAGATGTGACAAAATTATTAAATAAGACTGAAGCTGTAATATCAGTTATATCGACATGATATGGTTAAAAATGAGCATTTAAAGCCCTTCATCTGGCGTAGTATCCTCGGTTGTACAACACAACGCATATACACAGTGGGCCAAAAAAAAAGGCACAAAATTTCAATGGTTATATTCCAGTAGCTAATGATTTCACTTGAAAGTTTATTTCACAGGTAAATTTCACAGTTCTTGTAGACCGGGAAAGTACTGTAATATTTAATTTTTTACCATTTATTAAACATTATTTTTTATTTTTTGTAAGGCAGTGCAAAATTGATCGTTTATGCCGAACTAAGCATTATGGTCTTACGAGTTCAGCAGGCCAAGCCGTTTGTTGTGCTATCATCATTTGTTTTCTTCTGTTTTGAGTTCTCATTTTGTGAATAATGGGTCGCTTAACGAACGAAGACAAGATTTTCATTAAACATTTGCACCAACATGATAATTTATCTGCCCGTCAAATTGTAAGGAACTACGCTCAACGAGAATGGTCTGTTTCAAGTGTACAGCGATTGATTAGCAAGATATGGACATGATATCTCTCCTCAGAGATTATTGCGTGAAAAATCGCATTTCTCAGATTCTCTGATGGTTTCTGCTGGAGCTTTAAATGAGATCTTAATCCTATGGAGCCAACTACAGAAAGCAGTTTACTACAAAACAAGAATTCGTAATATTGAACATTTAAGACAACACCTTCTTGAATGTTGGGACCAACTTGATCAAAGACAGATATCCAGTGATACTGGACAATGGAGAAGACGCCTACAAATGGTTATGCGGGAAAATGGCGGTCACACAGAGCATAATTTTTAATTTTGATTATTTGAAAGAACATTAATCATTATTAATTGTACCAACATTCAGTTTCCTCATTTTGAAGTAATAAATTGTCTTCAAAAACCACATTTTTCGCATCATTGTGTATTGACCTCCATAAGATTTTAAATGAGCCTCAAAAAACATAATAAAAACTCCCACTCATCTTTAAAGTCTACTCTTTCCAACAGTGTATTCATTATAAATTAATGTTATGTATTTCCGAAAATAGAGTATTTCTAATTTTGTGCTTTTTTTTGGCCACTGTGTACAGTACTCGTTTATATTGTACAGCAGGAATGGGGAAACTTTTATTTATACAGGCCACTAATAAAATCTTAACCAGTAAGAAGGCCATTTTAAAAATCTCATAATACCGCATATAATATAGTAGTGGGCTACATATTTAAGAAAAACAATTGAAAAATATTAAAAGAAAGATGCTTATAGTTGCATTCTGCCAATGATGCCATCAAAATCTGGTTATATTGATTGTAACATTATCTTTGACTAATATTTATTACATCTGGGACTTCCAGTGCTTCCATCGTAATTCCTAACTAGCTAGAGAAAATCTATAACAATAATTAAAAAGTAAAAAAAAAAAAAAAAAAAAAAAAAAAAACATCTCTCTCGTTTATAATTGTCTGTTGTTTTCTACTGTGAACTGTATTAGCTGCTCGTGGACCACCACAAATGTCCATGAGGCCAGTTTCCCATCCCTGGTGTACAGGTTAGTTGATTTCTCTCAGAGCCAACTAGTCCCACCAATGGAGCCCAGTAAATGTCCTACTCAGTACTGGCCATAGTACTGCTGTATTTGGTTACAGCTTATCACACTTCACTTTGCCGATCCGTTCACAAACACCCTGTGCCTCGAGTCAGTCGTGTAGCCATTCGAGAAGCAGTCATGTTGCTGGTAGAATCCGTTTGTCTTGGCGTGGCCATTTTCCTTCTTTGCGCTGCCATTCATTGCGTTCTTTCTGTTAGCTTCCTCCATGGCTTTCTGAAAAGCATACAAGGAATTATTTTCCACTCTTTTGTTAATAGGTGCCTACAACCTGGCAAAAAAAGAAAGTTTTTGAAAGTTTAAGGGGAGACTCCATTGAAAATTATGAAAATTTCCCAAAATATTATTATTAGTAATTGATTAACTAGCGGACTTACTCGTGTTAATTATGTAAGTCTGTGCGACTTACAGCTGTTTCGGTGCTTCATCACACCATCCTCAGAGCCTACTAGATCTCGGTGTCATCTCGAACTTCTCTGCCTGTTATGTGGGTGCGTTTGATTGTTGAAAGGTGTTGAAAAGTGGAGTCAAATAGTGTGTGTGTACTGAAATTGATCTGTGTGTTGAGAATTTCATCGGGGTGTGTTTTAGTGTGTTTATATATTTCGTATTGTTCTACGAGTAAGTCCGCTAGTTAATCAATTACTTATATTCAAGTGTTAAAAGTAGTGTACGCAAGATTCAAAATGGAATATTATTATTGACTATTTCACTTTTTTATAATGTTTATTTTTCATACCCCAAATTAATTTAGTTCAATTCTGATTACAAATATGCTTAAACATTTTTTTAATTGCGGAAGTAGAGCTGTCAAAATTATTTTTAATCTTTTTTTTTTACAAATTTCTGATTACAAATCTAGCAACTTTTTGTTCTAAAGTTGGCTCCCTGAAGTTACTAGATGAATAATTAATTAATTATAATTCTTTACATATTGCATATAGACTGAATTGAATTACATTAGCTCATAAATTAAGTTATTACTTTTTCTTATGTGTTTTATCTAAATTGAAATAAACTTGTACTAGTCGTTAAAATTTAACTGAAGAATATTACTGGAGAATCTTTTAATTGTAGTGTAAATATTCGTAATTTAAATATGTATTGTATTGATTAAGGCTGGTTGAGTGGAAGAGAAGGCCTTATGGCTTAACTCTGCCAGTGAAAATAAAATATTCTATTCTATTCTATAGTGCAGGAAAATTTTAATAGGTATGTGTTACATAAATATTTATTTTACTTTCAAATCCATTTCTCCGTAAGTTTATTTTTCCTGATTCAACACCAAATTTGTTATGCCAAATATTAATCAATCTGGATGAAATTTTTACTGAAAGTATTTATGAGGTAGCTTCATGTTTCTATGCATTTATTTTGTAAGAAATGCTGCTAGTTTATTTCATTAATATATTTTTCATGAATTATGCAAAAAATAACATTTTCAAAAGTTAAAACAATATTTTGAAAGCGAATAAATAAGATATTTCATTAAATGAATGCGTAGAAATGTTTCTCTAAGTCTTGTGAATGTAACAACGAAAAAAAAAAAAAAAGCTTAAAAATTTCGGTCTTCTACTAAATAGTTGAGTTTGAAAATATTTGTAAAAAAAATTGAAATCAAAAGCCAAAAACCTTTGGGAGTTCAAAATTAGGATATTGTTAGTCCTTTACATAGTAAAAATGCTCTCAAAATTTGGTTGAAAAAAATGATTAGGAAAAAAGTTGTCACTTTTAGTGGAGTGTTCCCTTAAGACATTGAAATCCATTGGTGGTGATCTATTCGTTTTATGAAGTTGCATGGTCGTAACTTACTTTTCTTTCTTGCTTTTTCTTGTAAGCCTGCTTGTAGAAATCTGAGAAGAGGAAGTAGAACATGACTGCATGCATACCAATCCACCACACGAAGGCTTTGGGATAGCTGCAGTCAATGAAGAGCAGCTGGAAGGCATGGACCATCACCAGCACGAACTGCACCTGTGAACAGAATAGTTTCCATAGGACATTCATTAAGCTACTGCTGCAGTATATCTCTTTCCGTTTCTTCTCGTATCTTTTAACAGCAAAGAAATTAAGAAGATAATGGCTCTGACAATTTGGCTTCATAGACTGTGGAAGGGCCAGTTGGAGTTTTTACGGATTGTGAACAAAATGTTGAAATATTTTCATACACATATGCAAAGTTACTTACGTAGTGTTCGAGGGGCCTGCTTGTCCAGAAAGTTTTTTTACATCTTTCCTTTACTACCCACTGAGAGACAAAAAAAAAGCACTCACTCTAAAATAAAGAGATTTTTATGTCTCAGCTTTTAAATAATTTTTTGAGGAAATTTTCAAACAGAGCCGTAATTCTGTACAAATTATTTCTTTTTATATGCAACTAGTCTCTATTTTATTATATTTCCGTCATGGCTAAGAATGCGTTATTTTTTAACATGGAACATTTATGCGTTTGGCATTCGAGAAATCTGATCACAATCACACTTTTTGTCGACATGGTGACGTGTTAATTACAATAAACTTTGGATGAATTATTATTATTATTATTATTATTATTATTATTATTTTCTTTCCAATGCCACCAGATTGTCATTTGACATTTCTGGTCTTCTCTCCTGGCAATGGCCTATTTGCAACCCACTTCTGAGGTTGGAGCGTCTGGAAGGCGGAGTTACGCTGCCCCGATGATATTATGATAGAATGATTATGAAGTGACAGGAGAGGTCTTAAACCTAAGCCTAGACCATGGACGAACACAGGAACATTCCCGTTTAAGGAAAAATTCCTGTGTTCTCACCGGGAATCGAACCCGGGACTTCATAAACCTAGCACTAGTCCATGAGGCTGGTCTTGACTAAAATTATAATGTGTTCAAAACAAAGTACTTTGAATCCAGCCAACCGTGATAAAACAAAGAGGAAACAAAGGAATACGATCAGTGGCGTATACTGGTTAAAGGGTTTGGGCTACCGCTGACCCTATTATTACACAAAATATATCTAACAATTACTTTAATTTTAATTACTATGGTAAAACTAATAATACAAAATTATTACATTATGTTATATTATAAACTTTTCCTTTTGTAATTTCCTTGGGCTACCGCCGGTAGCCCGCAAAATACGCCCCTGAATACGATAGCATCACAGTCTAGTATATACAGTCACGAAGCTTGAGTTGCGAGGGTGCTAGGAACATTAGACTGTGCCGGTACTATTTCGCATTGTCTGTAATGAGGCGATATTAGCGACCCTAGTGGGTAGCAACTATCTATGGATGCATATTTACTACGTATTGAGCTTCGTGACTGCATATACCAGACTGTGACAGCATCATGAATTCATTATTATTCGTACATAATTAGAGGTGACTCATTTAATAAATGTGGGAAATATGAAGGCAAATACTTAATTTAATATAGTCTAATTTCTAAAGTGCTTAATTGTGATAATCATTCCCAAATGAATCCAATTCTCTGATTATTAATTACAATATTTCAAACAACTCACTGGCGTCACATTGATGTCTGAATCATTTCCACTGTCAATGGTATTGTTCTCTCGAGACTAGGCCTTAAGGAATGAGGTAACGATTATGAAGTAGTTAAATTTAAATGCGAGGAGACAGAAATGGAAAGAAATATAATTTTATTTCAAATCCTTAACATCTTTGCAATCACAATTATGCTGAGAATAAAAATTACGAACAGCATAAAAGTTATGGGAATACGATGAATCCCCAGTCGCTTTTCTTTTTTTTTAATTACTAGTATAGACACATTCTAGCATATACAGTCACGAAGCTCGAGTTTTGAGGGTGCTAGGAACAATAGACTGTGCCAGTACTATTTCGCATTGTCTGAAATGAGGCGATATTAGCTATCCTAGTGGTTAGCAACTACCTATGGATGCATATTTACTACGTATTGAGCTTCGTGACTGTATATACTAGACTGTGGTATAGATAGATATTTTTGAGGTGCACTAATCCATAATTGTTCAATTTCTCCATGGAAACGATATATGTAATACAGCTCATTATATCTTTGCCGGCATAAAAAAATTTATAGGCCCTAGGGCTAAAAAATATCGTTTGTTTACTTATACTTATATTTAATTGGCAACAACTTATCTTCAGCTTGTTTGGCTTTAATAACAAATCCAGAAGGAATTTCGATTTCAACAGAACCCGACATCATTTCCAACATAACAGAGCATTGTTGATTAATACAATTCAGAGACTGGTAACTTAACAACAAGGAAATAATAGCATCATGCATGGCCTCCCTCAATGAATCATTTTTATTTTACGTATTCTTTTTTCTTTTATAGTATACACAGTCTCTACATACCAAAACAAAACATGCTAAACAAGACATACAAACACAAAACGAATTTCTAACTTAAAACTCTTATCAAAAAGTTTTAATTTATTCAATTACGGACTAGTGTGCCACAAAATAATGTATGAACCTCTGGCGAAATTTCATGTTTAAACCTCGGGCCAGAGGCCCTCGACAGCAACCCGTGGCCCTCGCTATAAACATCTTCATTTCTACCCTAGAGTTTTTTTAAATAAGTCTTTAATTAGAGGCGTGACTATGCAAATTACTTCAACTGCCTGACAAAACACTTTTGGAGACAAGCTATCCATACCGTTAATTTATTATTTTCTTATTTGAACAAAGAAGATCATCAATGCACCCTATTATGAAAATTTCTGTCTTTTTGTTATTTTTATGCTCGACCATGCCGAAATGTAGTAATTATACACCTGGTAGTAGCCCTTTAATGCACCTCATTAAAGTACACCTATTCATTATAATTCAGTTGTTCAGCCAATGAGAAATCACCATTGTACCATTATAAAACCGCAAGTATCGATTATTCTCGGATATGCAATCGAGAGACAATTAGCGAAAAGTCACGGAGGCTGGAAATCCAATACTGTCGCAGAAGGTTATGTTCTGTTACTATAATAATTAGCGTTAATTGTAAATAATATTCAAATAAATTCAATCTGTCATCTCGTTTTTCAATTCTAAATCAATTTCCAGGTTATATCAAGACTAATGTTCATGTTATTCTCTAGATTATATCAAGGTCAATGACATTCGTGCCTCGGAAAAAATCAATACTTTCGCGTCTGCGCACATCTCACAATTCAGGTCAGTTCCGCTCCTCACTTACATACAAAAGGTAAAGGTATTCCCGTAACATGCCATCAAGGCACTTGGGGGGCATGGAGGTAGAGCCCCATGCTTTCCATGACCTCGGCACTAGAATGAGGTGGTGTGGTCGGCACCACGCTCTGGCCGCCTTTTACCCCCGGGAAAGACCCGGTACTCAATTTTATAGGAGGCTGAGTGAACCTCGGGGCCGTTCTGAAAGTCTGGCAACGAGAAAAAATCCTGTCGCCACCTGGGATCGAACCCCGGACCTTCCAGTCCGTAGCCAGCTGCTTTACCAACTGAGCTACCCGGCCGCCCTCCTCACTTACATAACCATAACTTAAGAATAATTTCAAGTTAGAAATATGATCGAGCATAAAAAGTCGTATGAAACTTGCCTATAATGGTAATTAAGACGCTCGTATGAAAATTATGAAACTCGCTTGCGCTCGTTTCATAAACAAACATACTCGCGTCTTAATTACTACCATTATAGGCTCGTTGCATAATGTATCTATTATGAGAGACTAATTAACGTTTCAGTAAAAATGGCTTAATGTGAATAAAATTGACTCATAAATACTGAATTGAAGAAAATTCGTTCCAAAGTTATTAGAAATCATTGTAGATGACAAAAAAAAGGGGGGGGGACACGACGATTCTTGGTATCAGAGGTGTTATTAATTTATACTTCCTTGAAAATTGCAAAAATATTTTTTGGCACCACAGTATTTTCTCTTTATATTTAGCATAATGAGGAAGTTAAGCAAACAACAAAGCACGAGTAATATGTGGCAATATCGCTTACAGCAGTGTAGTAGACATGAAGGTATGTATGTATGTTGTGAAACTGAGGAGTTCGCCTGAATTAGACACTTACCATTTGAAGCACAGTGAGGTATTTTTTCCACCAGAGATATTTCTGGAACTGAGGTCCCAGGGCAGCCAACAGATAATAAGAGTACATGATGATGTGGACGAATGTGTTGAGCATACCGAAGAATGAGCTATGGCCGCCTGAAACAAAAATCAATACAATTTGAGAATAAAAAAAACAAAGAAAGGCAACGTAAAACTATAGGCTAAAACAATTTGATAAAGTGAGAAGCGAAATTATAAAACTCACGCTTAACAGTGTTGTTATAGGAAAATAATGCACACGAAGTATTTCAGTAACCATGTTAGAAACTTCAAGGGCTACAAAGGGACTAATAAATGAAGAACTTTTAGAAAAAAGAAGTCATGCCCGAATGGTTGCGAGTTTCAATCAAAACTGCTGGGTGTTCAGTTCAAAGTGTGTCATGGCTCGCTGTATGCCGTCATGTGGCTAGCCGATGAGCCTAGAGAATTCAATCTTCCTACACTTCCGCAGAGGTGTATAACCTATGAGGCAGAGAAGTTTCCTAGCAAGTACGGCGTTCATTCTGAAGAGTACGTACCAATACGTACGGTAACGTCGATAGTGGCAGGAATGTGAACTGTTTGGAAATACGTACTGTCGGGATATGGGGAGAGGGTTAAGACGATTACTTACGTATTTGTTGACATTAACTTCGACGGTCAACATGGACACGGAGCATTTGATTTGTGTTGTGGAATGTTACCGTACGCAACCGATGATAACAAATACCCTGCGTACGACTTGCCGGCGCAAAACACAGTTCGAAAGAGGTTATGGTAGCACACAGACCGTACAGACCGCCATCTGTTGCTACGACGTTCAAGTTATACCGTACACGTTCTCAAGTTCAGATTGAAGAACGCCTTAAATAATAGGCAACTTCTCTGACATATAAGCTGAAACTCGCTTCAAATCGGTGACCCAACAACAGTGACGTCATGACACACTTTGAAATGAACACTCAGTAGTTGTCACTGTAAAACCAGGAAGCTAGGCAAACACTCTCGAATGCATGTCAACTGGGTTGCCTATCACATAGGGAGTCTTTAATAGCAGATTAGCAGAGAAATTGCAATGGCGACATTCTAGCAATAAACATCAGTTTGTCGCCAGTTAATTTTGCGGGTATTGGAAGAATTACTACATGATATTCTATTTACAACTATTTTGAGTTTCAACTCGCAATGGAGGCACTTCCGGGCACGGGGCCCCAGTCTGAAATTGTTCCTTATGATTGCCTTTACTAGCGTTAAAGGTCCACTGTTGTCGGGGAATAATAATAATAATAATAATAATAATAATAATAATAATAATAGTTCATTTATTTTATTTATTTACTAATATTTGATGCAGACGTTAGAGATGGGCAGGGCACGGGGCACGTATGGCTGAATCCAGAAATGCATATAGAGTGTTAGTTGGAAGGCCGGAGTGAATAAGACCTTTGGGGAGACCGAGACGTAGATGGGAGGATAATATTAAAATGGATTTGAAGGGAGGTGGGATATGATGGTAGGGACTGGATTAGTCTTGTTCAGAATAGGGACCGATGGCGGGCTTATGTGAGGGCAGCAATGAACCTCCGGGTTCCTTAAAAGCTATTAATAAGTACTAATATTTAATGTGCTGTACAATAGCCAGAGGCCAATAACAGTTCAGCACATGACAATTTCATAACAAGAACATTAACAATGGTAGAAATTACAATAAAAGTGCATTGTAATTATTAAGATAATGACAATTAAAAATAATGAAAATTGAAATGGAAAGATGGAATCATATAAATTAATATAATACAAATAATATGAAACATGACGATAATAATATTATAATACATATCTAAACAAAATACATAAATTAATAACAGCTGACATAAAATTCCAAAAGTATATACTACACATTAAATGAATTCAAGTTAAATCAATGTAAATTAGCATATTTTATACATCTACAGACCGGAGAGGGAGATTTAGAATTTCTATTATAATAAAACTTTTCGAAATCTTAAACCCTTAGCAGGACTACGAAGACTGATATTGCTTAAAAAGGATTCACAATCAAAATCACCTTTAATGACTTTACAAAAAAGAATAATCGACATCTTGACGTCTGGCAAATAAACTACAGCAATTAAAATATTTGTAGTTCATCTCATACTTACAATCATTCGGAATTAATAATAATAATAATAATAATAATAATAATAATAATAATAATAATGCTGTTTATTCTGGTTTCCGGTATCTCCAAATACGGTTAACTAAGATTTATCTGGTGTATGTTGATCTGGCAGAATAAAATTCCCATTCCCGGTTGGCGACTACTATAAAACGGAATTCACTATCCACCATCGTACGATGACAGAAGGGGAAGATGACTAGCAGAATGAATACGCGACAAAATGACCGGTAATATTGCCAAGGGCCCTCCCATACAAGGAAAAATATCTTTTTCCTGCAGTACGTTTACGATAGAGAACAAAAGGCTGATTTTGAGGTATTTTTTAGGAAGAGGAAGACACAAAATATCCACAAAACCTTTGTTTTTACCCGAAAGAAAAATTCTGTTAAATCACATATTACTGAAATAGTAGGGGAGAGTCGGGTAGTATCGGACATCGGGTAATATCGGACAGTGAGTTTCTTTCATACCTGAAAGGCTACAACACATGCTGATGGAATGGAACGAAGAGTTAATGAGAAAAGGGATGCGGATTAATGTCAACAAGAATAAAGTAATGTGGATCTCTAGGGAAGATAGACAGGGAACAGAATTTAACATTGAATGTGAAGGACAAAACCTGGAGAGAGTGGAAAGTTTTAAATATTTAGGAACAATAATAACTAGTGATGGAAGAGTAGATCAAGAAGTACTGAACAGGGTAAAGAAAGCAACATCAGCATACTACAAAATAAGTAATACAATAGTTGGGAAAAAAGAAATAACCACTAAGACTAAAATACAGATATATAATTCAATAATTAAACCTATAATACAATATAGTACCGAAAGCTTACCACTCTTAGATAAACATCGAAGTAAATTAACAGCAGTGGAAATGAAATATCTTAGAAGAACTGTAGGAAAGACCAGAAGAGTTAGGATAAGGAATGACAGGATAAGAGAAGAAGTTAAACTGAGAAAAGCATTAACAGAGGTGACTAATGAAAGGGAGTTGAAATGGTTTGATGGAAATGAGAGTGGAAGGAAGAAAGAGAAGAGGAAGACCAAGGATTAAATGGGAGGATACAATAGAAAGAATAGGCCAACAGAAAGGAAAAACAATGGTAGGGATGAAGAGAATGTGTAGAGACCGGGAAAAATGGATGAAATGGATGGAGAGGGGCGAACCCGACGCTTAGCAGCAGAAGGGACTGAAGAAGAAGATGAAGAAGAAGAAGAAGAGTTTCTTTCATCTACCACACGATGATAGTACCTGATGTAGTAATGTCGCATAGGGAAACGTAACCATGTCATTCAGGTACTACCATATGGTGGTAGATGAAAAAAAACGCACTGTCCGATACTACCCGATGTCCGATACTATACCCGACTCTCCCCTAATTATTTTTTTCAACAAATACGAGGGTCAATCAATATATTCCCGAAATGCACTTGTATTTATTGTACAGTTAAACATACATGCGCTTGTCACTGAAGATCATTGCTTCCGTGTCTGTTGAGTCAGTCTTTCAAACAGCGTCAGATTGTCTTTAACAACTGACCTTCTACACGTGATTTTGTGCAAACATATCAAGGACCTATTGCGATTTTTCCTGGAATCTCTCCAAAAAGCCTTGTAGCTAGTTTTCTTCTCTGTCTTTTAAGTGATGCATTTAGTATACATTCCAGGCGTTTCCTTGGTTATAGATAACTTCGTCCACACCTGTGGAGTAACGGTGGCCGCGAAACCAGGTGGCTCGGGTTCGATTCCCGGTCGGGACAAGTTACCTGGTTGAGGTTTTTTCCGGAGTTTTCCCTCAACCCAATATGAGCAAATGCTGGGTAACTTTCGGTGCTGGACCCCGGACTCATTTCACCGGCATTATCACCAAATACCTTACTATAATAATACCGGACAGCTGTATACTAGCAGCATTGACGTGAGTGCAAAATATCGCGGACTTGACATCTAGCGGAGTGGCGTGGAATTACGTCCACAAATACAAATATTAACATAGCGCGATTCGGACTATTTTTAAAACTTGAGTTACTAATGTGGGATAATATACGAAACACCTAAGAAATGTTGAATAGCGCCTATTTAATGTAACATTATTTTATATCAAAGATGCATAATATGAGAAATATTGCATACTTCATATTATTTTCAATTAATTGTTGTGTGTTGTTTCTTTGCTTTAGTGAGACAAAATTAATTCTGACATGGAATGAATTTACAGTAATGCTTTATATACCCATTGCTGACAACTGCAAAGATAAAAATGGTAGTAATATGATGCTTGTAATAGGCATGTAAACAACAATAAAACTTAATTTGTTAAAACCTTAAAATTTCCTATATATTTTAACTTCTATTCATTTATTAGGCCTAAATAAAATGCTAATGTTTATTGTTCTATCAACACAGAGACAAAGGCATTAGGCCTAATAAAGAATTTTGTTGACTCACGTTTTAGAACTCGGAAATCGAAAGTACCATTTGGAGCAATTTGTAATGCTGTAATTGTAGCAATTATAAACAGCACATATACACCCTGACATTTTAACACAGCACTAATTAATAAAACTATTAACTAGCCCAGCAACAATATACATTGCAGTTGATTATAGTTTGTTTCGCGAGTATCTCCACACCGGCCGCCTAGGTAGCAGCACCAGCGGAACTGCTAACTGTCCGGTATTATTATAGTAAGGTATTTGTTATCACCTTCATCTCATTCAGACGCTAAATAACTTAAGATGTTGATAAAGCGTCGTAAAATAACCTGCTAAAAATTGATAACTTCTCAGTTTCCTATGGCCTCTGTGTTGCCTACATTCAGGGCAGTCCAGAAACTTATTGATTGACCTTGTATTAAGACGTAGTCTAGTATTGTAGGGCCATTTGTTTCTTTGTGGAAACATAATTAAGTTTCCTTAGCTTGTTGACTTAATACTGTGTTAAAATTATAGAATTTCAACATCCATTAAAATATTGGCGAGGGGGGGGGTCCTGACAAATATCTATGAAATTTACATCGACATGGGGAACTATTAATAATGGAATTCCTCAAGGATCAATATTAGGTCCCCTACTTTTTCTAGTCTTTATAAATGATCTTGCCCCCTTATAAAAGATGTAGGTCATCCCATATTATTTGCAGATGACACAAGTATAGTAATTACAGCCAATAACTCCAACACATTCCAATCTTTAACAGAGGAAATTCTCTTCAAAATATGTGACTGGTTCTCAGTCAATAAATTAGTATTAAATTGTAACAAAACTAACATAATTCAATTTAAATCCTGTCCAAATTCAACGTCGCAAATTTCTAGCGCAATAATTAACAATAGATCCCTATTAGAAACAACAACAACAACCAAATTTCTTGACTTAAAAATCGATAATGTGTTAAATTGGAAAAATCATATTAAAGAAATTACCCCCAAACTAAATTCAGCTTGTTTTGCTATTAGATCTATGCAAAAGATAGTAAATATCAATACCTTAAAAACAATATACTTTGCATACTTCCACTCGGTAATGAGTTTTGGAATAATATTCTGGGGAAATTCCACAGATAGTAACAGTATATTTCTATTACAAAAAAGAGTAATTAGAATAATAGTAGGTGCGAAATCTAGGGAGTCGTGTAGCACTATTTTCAAAAAGCTACAAATAATGCCCATGGCTTGTCAGTATATCTTTTCATTAATAGTCTTCCTCGTATGTAATCGTGAAAACTTTGTAACTAATTCAACAGTTCATAGCATAAATACACGTCAAAAAATGACTTTCATACTCCATCGGCAAGTCTATCGTGCTATCAAAAAGGAGTGCGTTATATGGCAGTAAAAATTTTTAATAGCCTCCCTATCGATATAAAAAATGAAACTCAAAACATAAAATTATTTAGGGCAAAATTAAAGAAGTACCTAATTCCTCACGCCTTCTATTCTGTAAGTGAATTCATGACATTCAATAACACTTCATGAAATTGATACTAAACTTTGTGTTGTACTAGTAGACTATATTGTAAATCTCGTCTGTATATATTTCATCTAGACTGTGACTATAAATTAAGATTTTATAATAGTATTAAGTTTTTTGACTTGTTCCATATTCTAGCTGTAAGCATGTATGAATACCATGGAATGTTAATAAATACAATACAATCTGTGGAGGGTCCACAATTGCTATGGACAACCCTGTAGAGAACCTCCGATTTTATTTTTCTCGAAGAAAGCATTGTTCTTAACAATCTAATACCTCTGGTTGGGACTGAATTGTGAACCCCGGATATAAAATAAATTATAAATGCTTTTTCTTTACCTGGTGTGAACTTAACTCCGAACCAGACGCTCATGGGCATTATTCCATGGTGAATCACATGAAGAGTTGAGATGTGGTCGTTCTTCTTACGCAACACGAAGAATATCTGACAGACGAAAACATCCCAATTAACTTACAAAGATAAATTTAAGTAACTACTTATGACTTGGCAGAGTCGAAGGAAGTACTCACCGTGTCAAAGAACTCTGTGAACTTGGAGAAGTAGTACCACCAGCATCCCCTGGCCATCTGCAACACGCATTCCTCTATAAGCGATCTGACACTATACTGTTTTCGCCGTAAAAAAAATCCTAATGTAAACATAAGCACGTTGCTGTCATACCCGTGATTGGCTCCCAGTCGAAACACCCACATGACACAGGAAAATATAGTTCGTATTTGGAAACCATAATCTTGTATTATTTGAAAATAAAAAAATTGAATTCTAGTTGTTAAATACGATGAAACATATAACTTCATTCATATGTAAAGCGCTATGTAAAAGAAAAGCTACTTTTATATTTTGTTATGTACTATGAACGCGGATGAATACAAACAGTAATACCGAGGTAGTCTGTTCTTGTAACAAGCTGGCGTCACTTGAGCTCCTAGTTGTTCACGTAAGCACGTGGTACTGAAATATGGCTTATGCATCCTCGGTGTGAGTGGTTATTAAACATAAGAGTGGAAACCCTCTCAAAAGCGGAGAAAAATAAATAGTCTTAAATGTATATAATAAGTTAAGTGAGTTTTAATTACAGTAATTGTAAATTAAATGTTTCCTTAGCAAACGAATGCATAGTGAGGTTAGGCCTACTTGACGAGTAACGGGAAATGTTCACATGAAACAGAATGTACAACAGTGGGTGGGAACACGTACCGAGAATCTATGGCGCCAAACAGCGGCCAATGAAGCCTCACTTCAATCACGTGCTACTGTTTACATTAGGATTATTCTTACAGCGGAAAGATTATATGTACTGTGTTTCTAATAACACTATATTGCGTTATTTTTTATTTATTAATTTAATTTTACACTTTGAGTATCTGTAGTCTATGATTTATCAAAAGCATTGTGACATATTTGGAAAAATATAGAAGGAGAGATAGAGATACAGTACGCGGACAATGGATTTTGTTTGTTAGCAACTTTTGGGGAGTTTAAATTGAGTTTAAATGTCATAGTATTAAACAATAAATATTTGTAATTGATTAACTAGCGGACTTACTCGTGTTAATTATGTAAGCATGTGCGGCTTACAGCTGTTTCGGTGCTTTATCACACCATCCTCAGAGCCTACTAGATCTCTGTGTCATCTCGAACTTCGCTGCCTGTTGTGTGGGTGCGTTTGATTGTTGAAAAGTGTTGGAAAGTGGAGTCAAATAGTGTGTGTGTACTGAAATTGATCTGTGTGTTGAGAATTTGATTTGGGTGTGTTTTAGTGTGTCTGTATATTTCATATTGTTCTAGTGTGTTGAGTTTTTGGTTTTTGGGTTGTATGTGTAGGATTTCCATGTCCGCATTTATGTTATTGTATGTATGGTTAGCATTGGTTATGTGATCGGTGTATGTAGATGTATTGTGTCCTCTGGTTATTGCTTTAATGTGTTCTTTGTAGCGTGTTTGGAATGATCTGCCTTGTCTGTCTAATGTAGAACTTATTGCAACTATTACATGTGAGTTTGTAATACACCTGTGTGGTCGTATTTATCTAGTACGCTCTGAGGATGGTATGAAGAAACACCGAAACAGCTGTAAGCCGCACATGCTTACACAATTAACACGAGTAAGATCGCCATTTAATCAATTATTTATATTCAAGTGTTAAAAGTAGTGTACGCAAGATTCATAATGAATAAGTATTTGTTATTAATGGAGAAAAATTCGCTCCGGCGCCGAGAATCGAACCCTAGACCCCCAGTTCTACGCACTGAGTGTTTTAACCACTGAAGTATGCCGAAGTTCAACCCAGCGGATCGAATCTTTGGATCAAAAAATTAATCTTTACATAAACAAATATTACTGTCTTTTAAATGTGTTGCATGTAATTATGGGCAACTATGCCAAGTGATATCCCCAAAACATGCCCTCCCCCCTCCTTAAATCTCTGGCTACGCCATCGAAAGACTATGATAAATATGTGTGACTTAGAAGTTTCAATACTGCTGACGTATACGACAGAATAGCGAATAGGGATTATAAAGAATGGACACTGAGGGAATTTTCCTGTGTTTTGTTTCTCTGTGCGCCAGCATTTAGTATCACTTTCAAGCGCTAGAGGTTAGTGTAATCGAGCATGCGCTAAGATAATAATTGAGTATAGAGTTGAGACACAGGATCCAAACATCGCCTACCTTATTGCTTCAAATAAATTCAAGTTAACAGCTTTTCCTTATTTCTCAATGACAAACTAGTAGTAATAATAATTTTTTATATTTCAGACATAATAAATTATATTATAAAATTATATAATATATTATAAAATTATGTATCAAATTCGTTTAATATTTGTATATAATATAATATAGGTATATGGTTTTACTTCTCATAAGAGTTCTGTTTTCCATTTTCACTGCTATCAAATCATTACACATTTTAATTGTTGTAGGGGTCAACGTTTCAACTCTCATTATAAAGGAACTCTAGAGTCTAGACATTACAGTTAATGACGGATTTATTATTTTATGGATCCAATTTATTTTATTTGAGTACATAATGTACCTAGATGTATTAATTATGTGTTATATTTCCGCTGTGTCGACTGCTAGCTGGTGTGATGTCAGCACCAACTCTAGGGAGAAAGCAGAATCTCACGCTCTAGCTGGCTTGAAGGTAATTGAAATCAGTCCGGCTACATCAAAGGTACCGACGCAAGTGTCCATTCTTTATAATCCCTATTCGGTGGACAGAATATGAGTAAATGACGTCGTTGTTATGTTTCCATGGTTACCAAGAATCTTTGCGGTTATGTTTATGTCGCCATCATGAATGATGTGATTTTACCGTAACGTTTACATTCTTAAGTTAACGCTTACGTTATGTTTAATTTTCATTGTAAATGAGCCTTAAGACTAGGATAAATGTGTGTGGCTTAGAAGTTTCAATACTACTGATACGGTAGGGTTGCTCTTACCCTCATGGCCATGGGGCTGTAGGAATAGTCGACTGGCTGACATCTGTAGCTGTAGTGAAGCCACCCTGCAACCAGACTCTGCAACAACAAACGTAACCTGTTGTACCTCAATCACATTACGACCAGGCCAATTATATTTTGCATAAAGAAAAAAAAAAACATTATTATTAATACCCAATTGTGAATTAGTTAGAGACTACAAGCACTTCCATTCGACGTTCTCGAGTAAAACTTGACCGAGGGTGATTTACTTGAAGGGTGATATCGTAACATTTTTAGCATTGTTTCCTTAATTGGGAGATCCATGTCGCATATTTAGATCATCATCGTCATCGTCATCGTCGTCATCATCATCATCATCATCATCATCATCATCATCATCATCATCATCATCATCATCATCATCATAATGTAGGAAACAGAAAACGGATGTAGGTAAATTCTCATTTTTAAACAGAACTATAAATGATTGGAATGACCTACCTGCAGCGGTCTTTGAGGGCTGTCCTTCCTTAAGGAGATTCAAGAATAACTTAAAAAGTTGTGTATAAAGTGTAAATTAAAATTAAGGTGACATTTAACATTTAATTTTTTAAGGTGACACGTATTTATTTAGCCTGACGAGTTACTCCCTCGGTTTGAATTGTACATTATTTTAAAATAGCGTGTAAGAGGGTCTTAGCTTAAATGTAGTTCTGTTTATAAGTATGCATAAGGGTGTAATTGTTTGTCTTATTTGAACTGTTGTATCAGTGAAGCGAGGTGAGTCAGTGAAGTTATGGTTTTACAGTGCAGTGAACAGTTCCGATCAGTGATAATTTATAGCGTCAATGAAATGTGTTCTATAGTGTCAGTGAAATGTTCCTAAAGTGTCAGTGAAATGCGTCATAGTGCCACTACAGGGTATGAGATGAGAGTAAAGTGAAATACTATTGAAACTTATGTAGGGCCTATACATATGTAGGTTGTATTGTAAAATTGGGTTATTTTATGTTTTATTATTAATTGTAATTATTGTGTTAAATTGTATTGTGTATTCTCATTGTATTGTGTATATAATTGCATTGTGTATTGTATAATTGCACTGCATATTGTAATTTTATTATGTATTGTTTATACTGTTTATACCAATGCCATCGGGTGATTGCCCACTTGCAGTGTAAATAAATACATTCCATCCGTTTTCTGTATATTTCAAGATGCTCTTGATGAGACCAGCGCTGTTTAGGTCTTCCTCTATTTCGGTACCATTTAGGTTGATATTATTTATTTACTTACTTATTTATTAACTCATTTATTTATTTGTTTACTTACGAATGGCTTTTAAGGAACCCGAGGTTCATTGCCGCCCTCACATAAGCCTACCATCGGTACCTATCCTGAACAAGATTAATCCAGTCTCTACCATCATATCCCACCTCCCTCAAATTCATTTTAATATTATCTTGCCATCTACGTCTCGGCCTCCCCAGAGGTCTTTTTCCCTCCGGCATCTCAACTATCACTCTATATGCATTTCTGGATTCGCCCATACGTGCTACATGCCCTGCCCATCTCAAACGTCTGGATTTAATGTTCCTATTATGTCAGGTGAAGAATACAATGCGTGCAGTTCTGCGTTGTGCAACTTTCTCCATTCTCCTGTAACTTCATCCCTCTTAGCCCCAAATACTTTCCTAAGCACCTTATTCTCAAACACCCTTAGCCTCTGTTCATCTCTCAAAGTGAGAGTCCAAGTTTCACAACCATACAGAACAACCGGTAACATAACCGTTTTATAAATTCTAACTTTCAGATATTTTGAGAGCAGACTGGATGACAAAAGCTTCTCAACCAAATAATAGCGGGCATTTCCCGTATTTATTCTGTATTTAATTTTCTTTCGAGTGTCATTTATATCTGTTACTGTTACTCCGAGGTACAGTACTTGAATTTTTATATTTCCATTTCGTACTATGTTCTGGTCACGAGACATAATCGCATGCTTTGTTTTTTCTGGGTTTACTTCCAAACCTACCTCCTTACTTGCTTCAAGTAAAATTCTTATTTACTTACTTACATACTCGTACTTATTTGGTCCCGCGCCGTGGCGTCGCAGTCTAATGCATCCTGCCTAGGACCCGCGTTACAAAATGCGCGCTGGTTCAAGTCCTCGTGAGAGAAGAAATTTTCTCACGAAATTTCGGCCAGTGTATGGGACCAGTGCCCACCCAGCATCGTGATGCACTTGGGGGAGCTACGATAGGTAGCGAAAATCCGGTTTCGAAAAACCAGCTATAACGGTTGGGGGGATCACTGTGCTAAACACACGATACCTCCATTCTGGTTGGATGATCGTCCACCTCTGCTTCGGCATGTGGACGTGAGGCCAGCAGACGGCTGATCGGTCTTGGCCCTTCAGGGTTGTAGCGCTATGGATTTACTTTACTTTACGTTAATTACATATTTATTTATTTACTTATTTATTTATTTATTTACTTATTTATTTACTTATTTACTTATTTATTTATTTACTTACTCATTTATTTAATTAGTTATTTATTTACTTATTTATTTATTTACTTATTTATTTACTTATTTATTTATTTACTTATTTATTTACTTATTTATTTATTTACTTATTTATTTATTTAATTAATTATTTATTTAATTATTTACTTATTTATTTATTTACTTATTTATTTACTTATTTATTTAATTACTTATTTATTTACTTATTTATTTACTTATTTTCTTATTTATTTACTTACTTATTTACTTATTTATTTACTTATTTATTTACTTATTTACTTATTTACTTACTTATTTATTTACTTATTTATTTACTTATTCATTTATTTACTTACTTATTTATTTACTTACTTATTTATTTATTTACTTATTTATTTAATTATTTATTTATTTATTTACTTATTTATTTATTTATTTATTTATATCACAGCTTGAGGTCAGACCTATACTTGACAAAATACATCAATAGAGAAGGAACTAGAGATCACATGTGAGAAGAATGAAGAGGGATAGACTACCAAATTTAATTTCAAAATATCAACCAACAAGGAAACGAAGCCTAGGTCGTTCGCTTAGGAGAATTCTATATGAACAATGAGACCGAAACAAGCCACTGGGCCTAAATCCTTGATCTTTTTATGATGATGATGATGATGATTATCATATTATGTAGGTATTAGAAATGTCTTATTGTTATTATTGTTTTTGCTGTATTATTTTCGTAAATATCTTCTGTATTAGGTTGTGATACTGCCAATGGCATCGCCAATTCGCAGTTAATAATATATACTTATTGGACGACCTAGAACAAGGTGCAAGATGAATTACCCTGATGACGGAACAGGCCAAAGGCCTAACGCGTAAAGCAGATGATGATAATGATAATAAATACATATGCATATACAAATTTCTGCTGAATATAATAGTACAGACAATTGGTAAAATTATTGTTTCGTAACATTTTAATTTTGTTGTTCTGGAGAATAGTCGGAACTCGAATTCTGTGCAGGCCATAATTTGTTTGCGTAAGATAGGCGATGCTCAATTCTATTCACAAACAGGTTTTCATCAGTAATAATAGAGCCCAAATACAGTTCGTCTGTGGACACGGTGGAGGGACTTTTTGTTCCTAGTCAATAACTACGTGTCAGTTCACAAGGTAATGGTACTCGTCGTAGGCTATATAATCATTTAAAACAAAATAAATCTCAAAAAACAACTTTCACACCGCCGAATTTGTAAAAGGATAACTGACTGATCATAATACGCAACCATCTCGGCATTGTCTGGTCCTAAATTGTGTAGGATGCATATTTACGTGGAATTAGCCGAAACAGCGCAAGCGTGTCTCAGACAACCTTGACATTTATAGGAGACCATAACAAAGACTTTCTCTCTCTACATGTCTGCACATATTGCAATGTCCATCACTAGGTACAGTACGCCGGTATAATATAATGAGAATATAATGTAAACAACAGGTCAATAGAAATTAGACATAATATATAACATAGAGAGAGAAAAGAAAATGCATAATAAAATGTGAACAGTAAGTCAAAATAAATGAGATATACAAAGTATAAAAATATGAGATAATAATATTGATGATAATAATAATAATAATAATAATAATAATAATAATAATAGTAATAATAAAATAGTAATGTTACAACTTTTACTTCATCACTTAATAATAGTGCCACATTTTTACGCAACTTTTTTTTTTCTATCACGAAATCACTACACTTGCGTTCTGCCCAGCTACCACAGTATACCGGTGAAGCTTTGAGAATCTTTATAATAAAATTTATGACTGCCAGACCAACACAACCTCACACCCCCTAAATTTTGCAAAGAAAATTGTTTTTATCTTAGTGATCTACATATTTCGTACATTTTTTGAAATTACACACTGTTTCAAAATATAGTTTACATTAAAATAATGTGTCCAAAATATTATTTTTACCTTTTTGAACAGTATCAGGTAGTTTCCGTTTCCGCGTTGGATAGTTTCCGTTTTATCCAGGACAAATTACATACAATACATACGAATTTCGCCAGGACCAATAAATTGTTTCGAAATACAGTAGAACCTCTATTATCCGTGGTAATGAAGGGGTGGACTGAACGGTTAAGCGAAAAAAATCGGATAATCCGTACCATGAAATATTTTCGTAAATTAAGTTAATAATACTTGCATTTCTTCATTCCTCCGTGTTCTTGTGTTTAACACGCTAGGTAGTGAATCAAAAGTTCATCATTCAAGTCTGGTTGTCTACGACGGGTTTTTAAGAGACAAGGAAATTCCTTGTAATGGCTGTCAGCGGAAACATAGGAAATACAGGTCTCGTGTTGTAGATTTACATAATTTAAACAATTTATTGTTGATTTTTATTAAATCGCGCAAAGTTGTGACACCAATCTCGTACTCTGATGCGAGATGAGCCATAGTTTCTCTTTCCCCGAACCACTCAATTATTTGCGTTTTTTTCGGTACTTAGCACAACACGTTTTTCTTTTGATACTCATGGAATATAATTATATAGAAATTCTACAGTACGGCAACTCTAACAGCAGATCATACTGTGTAAGTGTCAAGGTTTGTAATAACACTCTAGAAAAAATACGTACTGGTACTAATATAACGTATAGTAGTACTTCATACATATGAAGAAGACGGACTATACAGGGTGTTTAAAAAATACGGGGCATAATTTCAGGTATGTATTTCCCACATGTAGACAATCAAAATAGTTCATTACAACATGTGTCCGGAAATGCTTCATTTCCGAGTTATGGCCTTCACAACATTGAAATTCACCGGAACGTGTTTCTTTCCGCAGGTCGTTGTCATTACAGAAGATGTTCAAAATGTCCACCTCCTGCTTGAATACAGACCTCACATCGATGTCTCATTGACCTGCGAACACGATCCCAAACTCCAGGAGTATTGCGTATGTCCTCAGAACATGCCACAATTCGATTCCGAAGAGATTCCAAATCAGGCACCGGAGACGAATAAACCAATGATTTTAAATGGTCCCGCAAGTAGAAATCGAGAGGGTTCAGATCAGGTGAGCGTGTGCTGATAGAAGGAGTCATGTTCACAGTCTCCAGAATCTCCTCCTGTACTTCTGGAATTGTAGATCTTGGTCGTCCCCTTCCCAAACCAGGAGAGTTAAATTTTCCATACTCGCACAGATGGTAATGGAGACGTACAAATGTGTTCCGATCTGGACATTGTCGCTGTGGGTACCTCTCCTGGTACAAACGACGAGCCAGCGCAGCATTGCCGTCCGCCTTACCGTACATGAAGTGTATCTCTGCCAGCTCTTGATTTGAATACATGTCGCACGTCTAACGCCTACACAACACTGAATGTAACCTTCGCCTCGGAATGAACTGTCAGAGTGCCCTCTTAATGTCTCCTTTGACGACAACGACCTGCGGAAAGAAAAACGTTCCGGTGAATTTCAATGTTGTGAAGGCCATAACTCGGGAATAAAGCATTTCCGGACACATATTGTAATGAACTATTTTGATTGTCTACATGTGGGAAATACATACCTGAAATTATGCCCCGTATTTTTGAAATACCCTGTATATGTGTCTGTAGCAAAAAAAAAAAAAAAAGCGAGAGAAAGATAGTCGGATAATCCAGCAATCGGTTAATAGGGTGACGGATAATCGGGGTTCTACTGTAGACAGGATTCCGGATTATTCAGGTTCCGATTTGAACAGCTTTCACTGTATTATGATAGCGAGAGAGAGTATGGAAACGGGCTAATAAATAAGAGAGGGACAAGTGTGCACAAGGGACACAAGCAGAGTATTCTTTTTTAACGTCGACTTAAAAAAAATATTTATCTTCATCCCATCTACTACATCACGGAGTTCACAGGTAGCATTCTCTCGTGTTTTACAGCCATGATAATGTGGGTATAGATACCTCTCTGAACAGCCACGCGCTGAAGACGACTTGCACCAGGTTGTAGACTATCAGGACGTATCGAAGGTCCATCGGCTTCCTGCTCTCCATCAACTTGGGGCCGAGCACCTTGGCGAAGTAGGCGTAGCTGAGGCAGATCGCCAGCGTGGGGAAGGGGCTGCTCATGAGGAACCAGTCGTTCACCCGGGGGTCTGCGCCACAGATTACACGTCATAATGCTGCAGTGTTCTACATTGTTAGACGTTTTACATGCTGCTGTAATTTACATAATCATCTTACCGCTCTTATTGTCCATTATGTCGTGATATCCGTCTATCAGGCTCCGTACCAACTGCGCCATTGTCTCGCGGCTGTGAATACAATTTCTGCAACAAAGGAGAAAAATAATGTACACACTGCTCTAAAACAATAGTTGTACTGTGATTACTAGGAAACGGATTTCTAGGTCCGTACTTCTTTTGTTTGCTACGTCCTAGAGCAGCGTTTCTCAAACTTTTTTGAAGTGGAGACCACTTTTTAAAGTCATTACAGTTCCGCGGACCACCTTACTCTTGTTCCCTTCAAAAGCAAATTTATCATTTTTGTAGCATATTTTAATACCAGTATATTTATATACGAGGTGTGTTCTTAAAGTAAGTTCCAAAAGGGTGTAGAAAGTAAACGGGAAAATATTTACAAACCATTTTTGTAGCATTGTATTCCCCACACTTCAATTACTTCTCGTCATAATCTCCACCATTATTGAGGCATTTATCGAGTCGTGGTACAAGTCTTTCTATCCCCTCATTGTAGAATTCACCCGCCTGCGAACCACTCCGCAACATTTGTGGAAAATTCAAGGAAAGCGAAGAAATTGTGAATCTCCTGTCCTCATGAATTTTTTCATCGACAGCACGCACCAAATCGTCATTGATCAAAGATGGCCGACCGGTATGCTGCTCGTCATGCACAGAGATGCGGCCCTCGTTGAACTTCCTAACCCATCTCCTGACCATTCCATCACTAATGGCATCGTCACCATACACCTCACAAAGTTGATGATGAATGTCAGCTGGTTTGATGTTTCTCGCATTCAAGAAACGGATAACAGACCGCATCTCACAGTCGGCGGGGTGCTCGATCACTTTAAACATTTCAACTGATCACAACTAACCACACACATGGACTGAAGCTCTGAAACTGCATGCACAGCTTGCCTGAGGACTGAAGAAGAAAACACGCATGCGCAAAATAACGATTGCAGCGATGCGACAGCTATAATTGAAAATGGAACTTACTTTAAGAACACGCCTCGTATTAAAATGTGATTAAGGTTCGGTACTTTGGTCCTGTGTTATGAATTCGGGTGGTCCCTGGCTGGGTTACAGGCGCGGCGCCAGATGTGCAGGGAAAAGATGGCGAGAAACACCACGTTCATAGTGCTTTAAATCCTTCTTTTGTTGCTGAGAGTATAGAGGGAAGTCGGTAGACGTGTAGGATAATAAATTTCATAAAGTGTCAGTACTGGGAAAAAAGTGAAATTCGATTGCCATGTGTCATTTCCAAACTCTGAGATTTTAAGCTGTAGCCTAGTGTGATACACAGTTCGTTTGAATTTTATTTTTTCTTCTGTCTTCTTTTGAAGGACCACAAGCACAGACCTCGAGGACCACAGGTGGTCCGCGGACCATAGTTTGAGGAACGCTGTCCTAGATCATTCCACGTTAAGAAAAAAGCATTGATTTTATGGGCCTTGCCTATACCTGGTGAGGTTTATCTTGTCTCAGTAGCAATAAAACGAAGTCCCTTCAAATGAGGGTGAAGATTATAGGCAGGTTGTAAATTTTCAGTATTCCTTTCAAAACCTTGTTATTGTACAGGCTACCGGAGCTCAGTTTCTTGAAAGACAAGCTCAGTGACGGAACTACACAGTACGAAGAGAGATATTTTATTATTTTATTTTGCGCTACAGAATGTATCAACTAGTCCCTTCCGCCACTGGATGGATGGACGGCACCGCTCCACTCCCCCTATCGCCATAACAACACAGACGAAGTAAGACATATCTCCTTTCTCTCTCTTTTTACAGTGAGACAAGATGCATCACACAGCCTTTAGTAGGCTACATTGTAGGTGTTTCTATGGCAACTGGTCATTTGCTGGAATAGCCCCTTATGCTCAATGCTTTTTTCTTAACATGAAATCCTCTATAGACGTATGTTATTCCGATATCTCAATGTTTCATGAACACAGGATCCCCCTATTAAACTTCTACAGGAACTAAAACGCCTAAATAAATCATAAAGTCCTATAAATGCTTAAAAAATATGTTCGTGCCTAATAAGCGCCGGTTTAATATTTTGCGTATATTTAAAATTAAAACATCGATACTAAAATGCCCAAAAACTACAAAAATGGCATTTAAAATGTAAACAAAAAAAAAAAAAAAATCATCTTACAGACAAACATTAGTCTGGCAAGTTCGTCCCATATTGATCTTAGAAGGGATGGGAAGAAGAGTTACCTAATTTCCTGGAACCCAAGTTCGTATTAATTTATTTATTGGGCTATTTTACGAAGCTGTATTAACATCTAGATTATTTAGCGTCTGAATGAAATGAAGGTGATAATGCCGGTGAAATGAGTCCGGTGGAAACCCCGGAATAAACCTCAACCAGGTAACTTGCCCCGACCGGGATTCGAACCCACCTGGTTTCGCGGCCAGACGCGCTGACCGTTATTCCACAGGTGTGAACCCGAAGTTCGTTTGGAAAAGTCCATCTTAGTATAAAAGGAGTGGTACTCACATTTCAGGAGAAGATCCAAGCAAGTAATCAGAGTTTTTCCTACACGCTTATAACCAACACACGACATGGGATCTACCGGCCAGTGACCGAGTTTGTTTTTCCCAGTCGACCATTGACACCGCTCCCATCCACCTGATTCTTCAAAAATGCTAAGTTTCTAGCTTACCCTCTCCTCTTACCCCGTAAGGACCATAATACCAGGGATCCTTTCGTGAAATGTGGACAGTACTAATGGTAGGTCGTTCAGGTAGGCGAGGGCTTAGGAATTTCTTCTCGCGTCAGTGCACACCCATTATGCGAAATGAAACTGACCAATCAGCACTCAGTCTCTTTCATTGATAGAATTCAAGTCTTGAATTCAGTAGCACTCACTGTCAGCACCAGTTCTTTGTACATAAATTAATTCCACCTCAAAATAAAATACTTACTTTCTTACTTACAAATTACTTTTAAGAAACCGCAGGTTCATTGCCGCCCTCACATAAGCCCGCCATCGGTCCCTATCCTGTGCAAGATTAATCCACTCTCTATCATCATATCCCATCTCCCTCAAATCCATTTTAATATTATCCTCCCATCTACGTCTCGGCCTCACCAAAGGTCTTTTCCCCTCCGGTCTCCCAACTAACACTCTATGTGCATTTCTGGATTCGCCCATACGTGCTACATGCCCTGCCCATCTCAAACGCCTGGATTTAATGTTCCTAATTATGTCAGGTGAAAAAAAAAACAATGCGTGCAGTTCTGCGTTGTGTAACTTTCTCCATTCTCCTGTAACTTCATCCCTCTTAGCCCCAAATATTTTCCTAAGCAACTTATTCTCAAACACCCTTAACCTATGTTCCTCTCTCAAAGTGAGAGTCCAAGTTTCACAACCATAAAGAACAACCGGTAATATAACTGTTTTATAAATTCTAACTTTCAGATTTCTTGACAGCAGACTGGATAATAAAAGCTTCTCAACCGAATAATAACAGGCATTTCCCATATTTATTCTGTGTTTAATTTCCTCCCGAGTATCATTCATATTCGTTATTGTTGCTCCAAGATATTTGAATTTTTCCACCTCTTCAAAAGATAAATTTCCAATTTTTTATTTCCACTTCGTACAATATTCTCGTCACGAGACATAATCATATACTTTGTCTTTTCGGGATTTACTTCCAAACCTATCTCTTTACTTGCTTCAAGTAAAATTCCAGTGTTTGTGGATTTTCTCCTAATATATTCACGTCATCCGCATAGAAAAGCAGATTGCAAGAAAAAATTACATATATTAACAAAGATTTTACAATACTATTGTAATACTCGTATATGAATATTCTTCAAAATTCTAAATTGATAACCAATCTCATATTCAAATACATATTACAAATTATTGTATAAATACAATTGTAACTGGGTCACACTGAAAAAGCAAGATGCTTAATTTGAAGCCAAGTCAATCCAGAGCGATGAACGCCAGCGCTGTAAAAAAAAACTAGCTCCATATATTTACATCTAACCGGGCGGCGTTGTTCTCTAAGGGATGATCGCCATAGCGGAATCAAAGCTTAAGGGGTGGGGCGAGTTGTGACGTAGGATGAGAAACTCTTCAGACGGCCTGATGGACTTCATTGAGCTATCCGTTATCCTTTACTTCCATTCGATTTTGAATCTTCCATTACCGTTTCAGTAATGGCTGTCAGTTAGACGCAGACATGAACATAAAAGCTTAGAGCTGTCAAACTTCTAATTTTACGTTATTAGTAGGAGGCGGATGTAGATGACCTAAAATAGCTGAAAAGTGACCAACAAAACGCCCTTAGATTTACATAAAAATGGCTTGGAAGTTAAAAAAAAAAACTGAAGACGCTGTAAAGCACCTCGACATTTCCCCCGTTAAAGTAAGTACAGTGCATATCCCTTTCAGTTCTTCGGTAAAAAAATCTTGGCATTCACATGGATAATAATCTCAACTGGGACATGCAAATCACAGAAACCTGCAGAAAAGTATATTCTATTTTTTTTTAATTTTATTGGGTTATTTTACGACGCTGTATCAACATCTAGGTTATTTAGCGTCTGAATGAAATTAAGGTGATAATGCCGGTGAAATGATTCCGGAGTTCAGCACCGAAAGTTACCCAGCATTTGCTCGTATTGGGTTGAGGGAAAACCCCGGAAAAAACCTCAACCAGGTAACTTGCCCCGACCGGGATTCGAACCCGGACCACCTGGTTTCGCGGCCAGACGCGCTGACCGTTACTCCACAAGTGTATATTCTATTATCCATGTGCTAAAAGGGATAAATGTTCATCTTCCCTCTTGCTTAAAAAAGTCCCTTGTGCAGACGCATGTATTTCCCTATTTTCACTATGCTGACATTTTACTGACTGACCTCTCCAGCGACAACAAAACGAAACTTGAACGTGCTCATAATTTGTGTGTACGTTTTGTAAGCAATGTTCGTAAATATGATCACATTACCCCATCCCTGGAAGCAATAGGTTGGCTTAAACTAGATAAGAAAAGAAATTTACATTCACTTCTCCTTCTCTTCTATTCCTTCGTACCTGTCGTCTCGCTTCACTTACCTTTCTTCCCACCACAATCTGAACACACGCTCTCGCCATGAAACAATACTAACAATACCATCCCATCGCACCTCCTCATACTCATCCTCTTTCACAATAGCCCTGCCAAGACTCTGGAATTCGTTACCTGCTAGCATCAGGGACTGTCGAAATAAAATTGAATTCAAACGCAAACTTACTAGGCACTTGGTCAGTAATTGAGACTCGTTCAGACATGGTTTCTTGTAAATAGTTCTCTTAATCTATCACAAAAATTTCAATATCCGTTAATTTCATCACTGTAGAATTTTGTTATTGTAGGTTTAATTTGTAATTCAGTAAATACAAAAATATTCTTTGTTCTTAACTTCTATGATAAAATGTCTAGCTTTCATTAATCAGGTAATCTTGTAATTGTAATTGTAATTGTAAATTTAATATTAATAGTAATTTTATTGTTCATATTATAGTTGTAATCCCCTGGTAGAGGGGCAGAGAAGGCCTGACGGCCTTATCTCTACCAGGGTAAATAAATAAATAAATGAATAAATGAATGAATGAATAAATGAATAAATGAATTAATGAATAAATAAATGAATAAATAAATAAATACACAAATAAATAAATAAATAAATAAATACTAATACTTGACGTGGTCAGATAATAAACACATAACGGCGGATAACTTCTAAAAGAAATCAAAATTAGGTTCTTGTTTCTGCTTGTTTTGCACTCAAAATAATTATCAAATAATACAAATTAAAAGATGAAATATAAGAATAATTAATTTTTGTTGTTTAGTCAACTGTCCGAAGACAGGTCTGAACCTCACAAGTGATACCAAAAAGGCACCAGTTATGAGGCAACTAGATCAGGAGACAATGGGGTATGGTGGTCAGTTCCTCTCCCTCAATTAATTTAAAAAAAAAATTAAAAATTTTTTATCTCATTAATTGAAAATGGCTCATCATAAAAATTTATGTAAGAGAAACATTAGGGCATTAAATAACGTGTGGCAATAATACGTTGCACCCCTTTGACACAGAAATTCGTCGCTGTTCAGAGACCAAGTCCAACCTCGAAATAGCTCGTGCGTTTTACATAGAGAGATTCGAAGCCCGGTCTTTGTAATGAGAAGAAAGAGCTCTATCGCTAACAAGCAAACATTCTGATGGAGGCAGATAAAAAAGTTAAAATTTTTTCTTCCACCATGTTAATAATGTCAAAAGAAGTGCTTATACAAATTTTGGCAACTCGACCGCAATTACGAGGCCGTCCAGAAAGTGATGTTCCCTGGGGCCGTTTAAAAAAAAAAAAAAAAAAAAGCAAAATTGCATGAAAAGATATATTGAAACAGATACAGGAATTGTTACGTTATTTGTCAACATATCCCCCACTGGAATTGAAACATTTGTCATGCCATGGGATCAAATTTTGTATCCTTTTGTCGTAGAAGTCAGCCGCCTGGGTTCGGAACCGGCATTTGTCAGCCGTCTGCACTTCTATGTCCAGTGGGGAATAGCTCAACAATTGCTGTGTCTGTTTCAATACATTTTTCCAATGAAATTGTGTTTTCTTTCTGTTAACGGCCCTGGCGAATTTATTTTTTTTTACTGTGCTCTTAATTGCGGTCGAGTGGCTAAAGTACTTTTTTGACATTATCAACATGGAAAAGAAAAAAAATTAACTTCTTTATCTGTCCCCATCAGAATGTTTGCTTGTAAGCCATAAAGACTTCGTAGGGAATATGTCGCTTCTACAACTTGACTTCATCCCCGGATCTCGATTGTTTATTTCCCAGTGTTTAACTCGAACAACACTTAGACAAATTCACAGGATAGCGACCATTTTCCGTGTCGAAGGGTGTACATTTCCACAAAAAGATGCCAGCCTAATTTTACTAAACTCCAGACACAACTAATGCGAATGTGCAGTAAACATGAGCGCCTGTATATATGCTACTTGTGATCAGTTGTGCGAAACAAGCTGCCTACATACAGGTGGACTCCCATCAAGACTCTCTCCATTCTTTTTTGTGGAACTGTACGTTAATTTATTCAATACAGTTTATATCCAGTAGGAAATAATTACTGAAATTATCAACAGTAATCTCACTAGACGTTTTGATTTATCTAGAGAAAATCAAAACTCGAGTGGGATTTAATTGACTATTACACGATTAGAAGAAAGTATATAAAGATTAGAAGTAACGAAGTACTCCAATACAATAAAATATTAATTGACTTACCAAAATACAACTGTCTTCAAATGTATTATTGTACCATCTCAACATTACAAATATTACGCTAGATGCATGATAGATGGCAGTAGTGAGCAATGCCTTCTCGTCGAGAAGTTCTCGATCTATTATACACGATGGCAATGTTACTAGTCAAGAAGGCTTTGTTGATTCAGTTTCATTTTTATTAAAATGCAACATTCCACTTCAATTATCCGAATCCCAGTAATCAACGTCACTTGACAGATGATTTTCAATAAATCTTAATATTAAACAATCTCTGATACGTGACTATCCATAATATCATATAGCAGAAGCTATAACATAGCCTAACTAATATACACAAGTGTTAGAAAAGTTTTAATTAACGACGATGACATAAAAAATAAACATGAATAATTTTAAAAGGAATAATTATTGAATGTACAATTTTCAAATTTGAATGTGGTTGGTGGTTCAATTGATGTTATATTGGACGTGTGCGTAATAGAAGTGGAACTCGTTGATTTAGGCCTACATGGTGTATTCAACTTATTCAGAATTTCCGAATGAATAATTTTAAAAGGAATAATTATTGAATGTACAATTTTCAAATTTGAATGTGGTTGGTGGTTCAATTGATGTTATATTGGACGTGTGCATAATAGAAGTAGAACTCGTTGATTTAGACCTACATGGTGTATTCAATTTATTCAGGATTTCCGAATGGTGCTCTTCATTTATTTGTAAATCGGATTTCAGAAGATGCATAGGTATGATAAGTGATTTTTATTAATTCTTGTTCTTGAATGCCAATGCGAGTCATATTTGAAACTGCTGTGCATCGACTGGAGTGGTTTGTAATTATATATATATATATTTTTTTTTGACGTCCAGACCAGCGCAGTTTCAAATGTTGGCAAACAAAGAAACAAATGCTAGGGACGCGATAAAATTAAACAAATGCTAGGGACGCGATAAAATTAAACAAATGCTAGGGACGCGATAAAATTGTGCGATAAGCAGCCATGATTGGTTGAAATACGTCCTTTCATACCGTTTTATTGGTCAAAAATAGTATGACGTAGTAAGAGTGTAATAGTCAATATAATTATATTTTATTTCACTGAAAAGAATGACACTCTGCAATATAAGATCGCCCAAAAACAGAATTTATTATTATTATTATTATTATTATTATTATTATTATTATTATTATTATTATTATTATTATTATTGACGGGATATTTTCCCGTTGCCAAACTTACAGAACGGCCCCGAGGTTCACTCAGCCTCCTATAAAATTGAGTACCGGGTCTTTCCCGGGGGTAAAAGGCGGTCAGAGCATGGTGCCGACCACACCACCTCATTCTAATGCCGAGGTCATGGAAAGCATGGAGCTATACCTCCATGCCCCACAAGTGCCTTAATGGCATGTGACGGGGATACCTTTTTTTACTATTTTTAACAACAGTGCTGATCCAAAGGCAAAATTTTTAAACCTTTTTTCTCTGCCCACTGTCATCCCCTCCCACATACCCTATTTATCACCCCTGACATAAAAGAAAATTTTAAACAACTTCCGTGGCTGAGTTTTTTACGAGTTTCCGGGTCGAGAGTTGAACACTAGTACTAGGGTGCATTGAACTCGGTATTTCCAGCTAAAATCCATCCCCGTCACATTCTTTGTCAGCTTGTTGGGTCACTATTGCCCACGTGCATCAAAGTCGGTTAGTGTAACCATCGGTTAAAATTGTCACCTAACCCCTGATTAAGCATTTTTACGGTGGATCAAGCTCGGTTACGATTTAAATAGGAGGTTAACCACAGTAATCTCTAACCAGCCAAATTCGAGCGGTTAAAGGAGATAACCAGCGATTAGTAGAGCAAGTAAAGGAAAATGGCGGCCAGAGCCACAGGTGATTATTTCGAAGACGATTATTATTGTGCAGTACTTGAATTACTTGGATAGAGCGTGAGCGTGAAGGTTCTTTAGTAGAAAGAGAGAATTCTTACGAGGAATTGGGTGACAGAAAATTTCAGGAGGGAATTCGTTTATCAAAATCTACAAATGGATCACGTGAAATAACACAAGAACAGCCATTTTTCTCCTATGAATCGACTGTTTATATTACGATTCTATGTAATTGTTATTTTCTGTATGTTAAGAAGGAATGCTCGAATATTTCTTTCTCTATGTTACTGGCTGAACAAAGAACGGTTATGGATGGATCTTAGGATAATGCACAATTCCCTGGTGTAAATGGTGTCCAAGATTGTACACACATTCCTAACTAATCTTCTGCATCCTTTTCCTTTGTGGATATTCAATCTTTTTTATATAATATATTTAAATCTAGTAATTAAGTCTATCGATACTTCAGCTTCACATTGGGATATATTCATTTTTGCATTCAATTTTCCGTTTTGTACGATTTTAACCTAACAGTACTGAAAAACAAATAAATGCAACTCGCAAATATAGCAGCGCCTAAAGGCAAACAAATGCAACACGAAAATGTAGGACACGTTCATTTCGATGTAGAACGTAGTGAGCGCAGTCGTTTTTAGACCTTGACTATTATCTTTGCAGTGGTATGGATGCTTTCCTTTAGTCATTTTGTAGAAACAATGTACCATAATAGACTTTACTCTGGTTAAATGAGGTGTCAGCTAGCCATGTTTTAGTAATCGGTGATTATGAATGGTGCACAGAAATTACATTTTAACCACTGTTACTGTTTAACCGTCGTTCCGTAATCTATGATTACTGCATTTTAACCGATGTTGATGCACTTCGCCAAAGACTACAGACCCAAGGCCAGTCTTCCTAGCAAAGTAAAATATTAATCAATGGAAACACAACTACTATAATTTTTATATAAAATTGCTGGAAAATAAAATGAAACAAAAAAATTTATAAATCTGAATTTGAGAAAATGACTTATATTAATCCAGAATATGAAAAAAGTAACCTATCGCACAAAAATGGCAAAAAAAAGCAATATAAAAATCATATATTTTGATTTGATATATGTAGTAAAGAGCATGATTTTAAAGTTAAAAGAAAAATAATGACATTTCATCAACAGCTGCCCCTTGGATCATTGTTACATTCAAGTGAACGCAATGTGAACGGTCGAATTTAATGGCGTGGTTCCTAGCATTCATATCAACTGAATGTTTACTTTTAAGATCTCGTTTATATACGTATAAAAAAGCAAACATAACGCACTGAAACATCAACTGAAATCTTCGTGAGTTCATTCAACCTTCTACCCCGTAGTGATGTATCGTTATCCGCCGGACAGGGTCTAGCTGTGACGGAACACCGCATAAAAAAACACTAGGTATAATGACTCCAAATGAACGGTCTTAGACGACTCTATTGACGCGATGTTGAACTGTGTGATTTTTATACTCGAGACTCAACCTCTTGGCCTTGTACAACGTAATTAAAGGCCAGCCGGTTTGACAGTTTCGTGGAGCCGACAAGTGCTTGTCCTTAACCCCTTCTCTAACGTAACTATATAAGAGAGGAATGACCTCGTATCTGCAATCATTCCGTAGAATGTATCATTTGTAATGCTATGCAAAATTACAGTGTTGCCAATACTACATCTCCTTGAATAAGAGATGCAAACCTCTTTCACTAAGAAATAACATATTCATGTAGGCCTACTCCTTCCGTTCCAAAACATGGTATAGTAACAAACAAAACAAGTTTCATTATTGCGCATGCGCACACGAAATATTTCGCGGTGTTGTATTCTGTTTAGTGAAAGGACTATCAGACAGTCCAGCTGTGAATGTTTCTAGTTTTCTGTAGTGCATCGAACTATAATATTTAAATAGTTCATTGCAGAAAACGTAACACCAACAGTTTTGAATAGAACATCTAAGGCTCAACAGTCGCACAAAATCGGGTTGTAATTTATTGCAGTTTTTATGTTAATTTGCCACTCTCAAAACAATTTTCGTTTTTTTATTTTATTAATTTGACATCACACAGAATGAAGTCTACCTAATTTTTATGTTTTTCTTATATTAATTTATCAAGCAAATAAGTATATAGAAGATGTATTAAAGTTACATTATATAGGGATATCATTTTATTCTTACTAACATTTTTAATATTAACCTGGCTAAACCTTTGGTTTAATGGTGATAACCGGAAACACCGTTTGCTACCACCTTCCACGACTGGAGTTCGATGATACTGGCGTAAAATACATACAAATCACTTTACTAGGTATAGGAGGGAAGAAAAGTAGTTCATCCATTTACGTAAACTAGGAAATATTGCGATTTTGAGTTTGATAATTTTCATTAGGTTTTTGTTTGATTAAAATACAGTACACTATTAACAATAAGTGTTTTTACTCACGAACTGGGTTATCCCTGCGAACGTATTAAACACATGTTTGAAAATAGTGGCCGTTCATTTCGGTACAGGCTTCAGTTCTTTTGTGCATATCATCGCACTATAGACTATTGCATCTAATTCCAATTACCAGTTTCGTCCTTCGTACTAGTAACTCATGTTGAAATAATTCTGTACCTACTCTATAAAAGAGTACCTTACGTACTGTAAATTCAGTCTTCACTTCTGCCCGACCCGCATAGATAAAATTACTCAGACATGCTATCTGCTGTCCGTCCAAGTAGTTATGTCGCAGGATCGTAGAAAGAGGGGAAATCACGTGACAGTTAATTATTTAAAGAGGTCCTTTTATTTAAGTTATTTTAAACAATTGTATAATATTACGTAGACGTCCAATTCCAAACAGAAATTAATGTTTTCAGAAAAGAGCCAAGACAGCCCAGCCACTAGTCTTTACAGTGGGGCGAACAGAAGCTGGTGGGAGAAATTTGGATGCGACGTAGGCAACGGACGACAGTACCTGTGCGAAAATATGATTCAATATTGAAAGCTCTTTCGTTGCTGGAAAACGCGAACAAATTTCTGGAACGTACTATACTCACTAAAACCCTGGAGGTCAAAGGAGACGAGGACGACCACATCTGCGATGGATTGATGGAGTGGAGGAGGATCTTGTAAGATTTGGATACAGGAATTGGAGGACTGTTGCACAGGACAGAGACAGATGGCAACGCCTACTGAGGGAGGCCAGGGCTCATAACGAGCTGTAGTGCCAATGATGATGATGATGATGATTATACTCACTAACTCAGTACTGTTTACTATATGCGGCCATGGTTCTGTGTGGAGGACAGTTGGAACTTCATTAGTAGAAGGGGTGGGAGTGAAGTACATTCAAAAACTCAGGTACAATAAAAATTGAAGTAAAAATAAAATGGATTACTGAGAACTTTAATAAATGTATATCATATTTTGGAACTGAATTACAGAGGTCTTTCTCTACCACATTTTGGAACAGAAGGAGTATTAAAATTAGGATTTGCTAATAGAATTGTCGCACATTTTATCTTATGAAATACTAAAACAACACACACAACTTACTGATGTGTGCATATATGCATACACACAGACATACACTGCATACATACATAGTCAGCATTACACCTGCTAAGCCCATGCATTCATCTGAATTCAATACCAAGATGGATTACGATTTTCACAGACATCTTACTGAGGATGCTAATTTACATCTTATGAATGCTGAAATAAAGGCAGTTAAAACATAGCCGACTCTGAGCTAGAATGCTTAACAAGTCTTTATTTCGCATGAATATTTCACGACATTCATTCATGTAAACACAGCTGCAACAGAAGCGTTCTACTTCCTTCAGAGAATGTCCAGAGGAATTAGAAGTCTGCAAGAGCCACGAAGGGTTTCTTCGAGGTCAGTCCACGAACGTAACTGGTTAATGTGTATCGTACATGTAATGCAGTAAAGCCGGAGAAGTTGCCTACATGTCAGGCGACGTGTCTCTCTGAATAACACTTGCGATAATGGAATTCTAAGGACATAAAACAAGTTTCAGGAAGATAACATAAACTTTCTCACTATAAATTTTATGTCTCTCAACAATATTATTCACTTCTTAATAACATATATTGTGAAATATACGTCCGATTATTTTTTGAAGTATTATTGCAAAACTAACACAATTCACTTCAATCAATGCTTACTACTACTACTACTACTACTACTACTACTACTACTACTACTACCAGCGTTGCTGCTACTACTACTACCGCTGCTGTTACTGCTACTATTGTTACTTCTACTGTAGCTCAGTTGGTAGAGCAGCTGGCTACGGACTGGAAGGTCCGGGGTTCGATGCCAGGTCTTTCCCGGGGGTAAAAGGCGGTCAGAGCGTGGTGCCGACCACACCACCTCATTCTAGTGCCGAGGTCATGGAAAGCATGGGGCTCTACCTCCATGCCCCCTAAGTGCCTTCATGGCATATTACGGGGATACCTTTACCTTACCTTCACTAATACTACTATTACTGTTACTAATACTACCGTTACTACTACTGCTACTACTACTACTACTACTACTACTACTACTACTATTGTTACTACTACTACTACTACTACTACTATTCTTACTTCTACTTCTAATACTACTACTACTACTACTACTACTACTACTACTACTATTACTACTACTAATGCTACTACTACTACTATTAATACTGATGCTACTATAGGCATCCAACAGGAAAACTCAGTGCGCAGAAACCAGCAGGCGTGACTGTCTCGCGCAGATGACGTATGCTCCCGTTCACAGCATGCTCTCACGCCTACTGTAGGGGGGGGGGCAAGAGGGGTATAGCATGCTCGCCGCGAGAAGTTCGAGCTGAGGTTTGCTTGTAGAATACCTATACTACTAATACTAATGCTACTACTAATGTTACTGTTATTGCTACTACTACTACTACTACTACTGTTACTGTTATTGCTACTACTACTACTACTGTTACTGCTATTGCTACTACTACTACTACTACTGTTACTGCTATTACTACTACTACTACTACTGTTACTACTATAGCTATAGCTACTAATACTGCTACTGTTATTACTACTACTACTACTACTAATGCTACTGCTATGGCTACTACTACTACTACCGTTACTGCTACTACTACTGCTACTGTTACTGCTACTACTACTGTTACTGCTATTACTACTACTAGTACTACTACTACTACTAATGCTACTGCTATGGCTACTACTACTGCTACTGTTACTGCTACTACTAATGCTACTGCTACTACTACTACTGATACTGCTACTATTATTACTACTGATACTGCTACTACTACTACTACTACTGATACTACTACTACTACTACTACTACTACTACTAATAATAATAATAATAATAATAATAATAATAATATCACCTCTGACTGAGGTTCTGGCTGATATGTACATCTATTATCTGGAAGTACATTTCACTTGACCATATGTATCAGAGAAAGAACAATCTGAAATCTGATTAGTGTAATATATTACTAGTAAGCGATGTATGTCATGGAGGGGGAAGGGAATTGGCCAAACTACCACATTATCTCCTGGCTTAGATGCCTCATTAGTGATGTCTTGTCTTACTGGTATCACTTCTGAGATTCAAATCTGTCTTCGAACAGTTAACTGAACAATAATAATAATAATAATAATAATAATAATAATAATAATAATAATAATAACTTGTAATTACAGTATCAGAGTACCATGTAATTACCGTCACCAGGTGTTTACCCATTTGAAATATACATACATACATACATACACATATACACACATACATACATAGGCTACATACATTCATACATACATACATACTCGAACACTACGTATAGACTCAGAAACAAAATGGGATACTATTAAGGTAATAAAATGGTGAGGATGTCCGAAACTACCCAGCAGTCAGTGTCAGGTTATTTATGCGACATCTGATCATAGCATTTGAGGGGAGGACCTTGCCAAACAAGAGGTGGTCGGGTGCTAGACAGTGCAACAAAACATTCTTCATTCATCAAACTCTCAATTGTAGAACCTTTTATCCCACAGAGTAACAGTGTCGTAAAAGATCTGTCTGCTAATAAAAATATGGGTACGGGATCGTACTACAAACCTGGCCCTTCTTCAAATTTGGTCCAGTGAACCATTCAAAATGGTTAACAACAGCGAACAGGCTTTGTCGGATACGGGTTTCAAAACATGGTCTGAAAGGAAAAACAATCAACAACTTCTGACTGATGGTGGAATTCATCATTGCTGTCTACTACCGCTGCTGATTCTATATCAAAATTAATAAGACTCTCGAATGGAAGGATCACGTCACACCCTGTTTAAACTGCAACGAGTTACGTTGCAAAAGAAGGCTGTGGTGGAAACTGTTTTGCCAGTCATCCAGCGCTCAGCTAAATGGTTGTCCAGACACTCTTGTGTGCAGATGACCGTTAGAATGGGAAAGCTGGTGTCCAGATGATCATTGATCTAAAGGGAGGAGATGATGACGTGCTAGGAGATCTCTGTTGTCCAAAAAAAACATCTTCCACCTTCCAGTGGTTCGTCCCAGTTGGAGTTCATGGGGTATATGAACCTCTTTTGACATGTAAAGTATCTACAGTATACAAATAAAGAAGTTCATTGACGAGTCTATGCAAGTTCCACAGTGGCCTTGCCATGGTCAGTCTATAGATAGATGTGTGAAACGAGTCACAGAGACAGCGGGCACGGTCCGTACAATGAGCAACGTGAGGGCTACAGCAGAGGCCAAGAAGCAAGTCCACGGCTGAAGGTGAAAAATGAATCAAAACAAGACTTGATGAAACTTGTTTAAACATTTTATTGAGTGTAATAATTATTTTACAATATAATTTTTAAGATAATCCCACGCGAACGTTTCTCGGCCTTTGAGAGCCCTTTGATGCTAGATTGACTAATGAGAATCGAATTTTTTTCCTTGTACATTCATTTATTTCATTTGTATCATCTCTGCTCTGATGTATCAACAATCACGCAATTACGTCGGACTCGCAGTCTCAACATGCAAAAATAATTTAATACAATAATTGCACAATTAATTACTATAAGTACAAATGTTTACAATAAAATTAAACATGTTGAAAATGATAGATAAGCAATGATAAAAGAGTTCAAAATAAAGTGTTGTAACCTCAAATGTTCAATTGTTTTTATTCCAAGGAGCCTTTTATGCTTATCATCTCTGCTTCGATTCGACTGTTTTTCTGGAACTTATTATTGTAACTTCGAATGTTTAGTTGTTCGCATTGGGATTATGTTGCCGAATATAATTCGTGATAATAGTTATCCTCAGGTAATTTAATTTCGCTTTTAAAGTCATGTTTTCTGTCAGTAGATAATTATTTCTCGACCTCCGGTCTCTAAATAGAAGATAATTAGTAACTATGATATGACAATGATATATTTATGTATAAAAACTAATGTTTGAATTATTAAAATGTTTTTTTTTTGCCATTTTCAGAGGCTTGATTATAATTCATTGCCTTACTTTCCAGAAATGTTGTAGGATAATATTTACTTATGATAATGTTATGATTTATGTTAATAAAATAAAATACTGATCGTTTTTTGGCTTTTCTGCAGGTAAACTAAAATTTTAATTTAATTTTTTTCATCAAAACCCAAGTAAGTGATTTTTAATTAAACGTAAATTTACCAAGCTAAATATTGTCCAATCTAAAAATAATAACTTGTTTGAATTCTTCACACTCAAACACATATTTTTAGGAGCCCCCATTATAGAAAATGTCAAAAATTTAATTTCACTCTCTTAAATAACACGCCCTACTGGAACGGGCCAAGTGGATCACACACAATATGATGATGATGATGATGATGATGATGATGATGATGATAAACTCTGAAGTAATGTCGCTATGGTAACTCCCTTGCACAATGCTCTTGAATTCGTCCTTCCTTTGCCGAGGTTCTCCAGGTAATAGAAGGAAGGACGTATTGAACTTTAAACGCCTACTGTTGCTACTTCCCGGGCTCCTTTCCTTGAGCTTTTAACACACAATGCAGAAATAAATTCAACAATCGTACCCAACAACAGAAATGCAAGGTCACTAAATTACAATTTTCTTCCAAACTACATAGTTCAGTTCGGACAACGAACGGAGATAGCGTGGTCAAACAGTCTTGACTGACCTTGTTGATGTTAGCTATACGCGTGAATCAAATCCACGGATCGCACGCAATTACAGACCTGCGTGTTGGATCCACCGTGCAGTGTAGACCTGGCTGTCACAAATAATAATAATTATAAGGGTACAGTACATCAGTTATTCAAAGATTTCATATATGGCTCGGTTAAGAGAGAAGTATTATATGATATTCTTATTGAATTTGGTATTCCCAAAAAACTAGTTCGATTAATTAAAATGTGTCTCAGTGAAACATACAGCAGAGTCCGTATAGGCAAGTTTCTATCTGATGATTTTCCAATTCACTGCGGGGCTAAAGCAAGGAGATGCACTATCACCTTTACTTTTTAACTTCACTCTAGAATATGCCATTAGGAAGTTCAGGATAACAGACAGGGTTTGGAATTGAACGGGTTACATCAGCTTCTTGTCTATGCGGATGACGTGAATATGTTAGGAGAAAATTCACAAACGATTAGGGAAAACACGGAAATTTTACTTGAAGCAAGTAAAGCGATAGGTTTGGAAATAAATCACGAAAAGACAAAGTATATGGTAATGTCTCGTGACCAGAATATTGTACGAAATGGAAATATAAAAATTTGAGATTCATCCTTCGAAGAGGTGGAAAAATACAAATATCTTGGTGCAACAGCAACAAATACAAATGACTCTCGGGAGGAAATTAAACGCAGAATAAATATGGGAAATGCCTGTTATTATTCGGTTGAGAAGCTTTTGTCATCTAGTCTGCCGTCAAAAAATCTGAAAGTTAGAATTTATAAAACAGTTATATTACCGGTTCATTGTATGGTAGTGAAACTTGGACTCCCACTTTGAGAGAGGAACAGAGATTAAGGGTGTTTGAGAATAAGGTTCTTAGGAAAATATTTGGGACTAAGAGGGATGAAGTTACAGGAGAATGGAGAAAGTTACACAACGCAGAACTTCACGCATTGAATTATTCACCTGACATAATTAGGAACGTTAAATCCAGACGTTTGAGATGGGCAGGGCATGTAGCACGTATGCGCGAATCCAGAAATGCATATAGAGTGTTAGTTGGGAGGCCGGAGGGAAAAAGACCTTTGGGGAGGCCGAGACGTAGGTGGGAGGATAATATTAAAATGGATTTGAGGGAGGTGGGATATGATGATAGAGAGTGGATTAATTTGCACAGGATAGGGACCAATGGCGGGCTTATGTGAGGGCGGCAATGAAACTTCGGGTTCCTTAATAGCCATTTGTAAGTAGTAATAATAATAATAATAATAATAATATTAATAATAATAATAATAATAATAACAATAATGATGATGAAGATAAATGCAAACAAAACGAAGGCCATGGGTATCATAAGAAAAATAAAGAAGGCAAACGTGCGAATTTGCAATGAAGCATAGGAAAAGTGGACACCTTCAAATGCTTGGGATGTACTATAAGAAATAACATGAGGTGCTGCCAGGAAGTCAAAAGGAGAATATCAATGGCAAAGGAAGCTTTTAATAGAAAAAGGAGCATCTTCGGAGGACCTCTGGAAAATGATCTAAGGAAGAGACGAGTGAAGTGCTTTGTGTGAAGTGTGGCATTGTATAGGGCAGCAGAAAGATAGACATTAGGACGAAGTGAAGAGAAGCGACTAGAAGCATTTGAAATGCGGATATGGAGAAGAATGGAGCGTGTGAAATGTACATACAGAATAAGAAATGAAGCTGTGTTGGAAAGAGTGGGTGAAGAAAGAATGATGCTGAAACTGATCAGGAAGAGGAAAAGGAATTGGTTGAGTCACTGGCTGAGAAGAAACTGCCTACTGAAGGATGCACTGGAAGGAATTGTGAACGGGAGAAAAGTTAGGGGCAGAAGTATTAGATGATAGACGAAGTTAAGATATATGGATCGTATGCGGAGACTAAGGGGAAGGCAGAAAATATGAAAGATTGGAGAATGGTGAGTTCTGCACATTTAAAGGACAAAACTAAAATTCTTTCAATAGTTCATTATCATAATACACTGTTCTCTCAAACTGACTGAGCATATTGGGAATTAAATCAATGGCTTTCTCAAAACACGCTATGAAATGTTTCATATAAAACAATTTCTATCTGGAAAGGGAAGCAAAACGAGCATAAACTGTATTTAACATTTTTGTTTGAAATATCTCAAAGAATAACCCCCTGAAATTACCTAATGACATTACTTTCGGTTGACTCTATATAGTGATACATTTTGCATGGGGACAGTGAAACGGTTACCTTATGTTTACTGTAAATATGAAATAAGACTGAATTTATGTTCTACGTAAATATTAATTTTTTGGTCCTACAGAATTATCTGCTTTGGTTACCATTGGTTACTAATGTGATGTGTGATGACTTAATATATATTAAGGGGACACTCAACTATATTTTGGAACTTTTTTCCTATTTGACCAATATTTTTCAAATTTGGAGAAAAAGTTTAATATACACATGGAAAGTAACATGCAAAATCTCAGCTCATTAGATCCAATACTTTTCAAAATAAAAAAAATATTTCAATTTTTAATCAATTATTAATTGAAATATCACTTTTAATTATCATTTTTTTTTATTTTTTGGCTTTGTGTATTTGACTGTGACTTCTCAATGAATAGGGGAAGAATTCTGCGTATTGATTTAGTTCTGTCACGTAAATTAGTGTAGAAATTTAATTTTTCATTTTTATGACACTTTTTCTCCAATTTTTAAGTTGAGTGTCCCCTCAAATGCATCAAAATATATGTCGGAAATGGATTGAGGCCACTGAGGAAAGTACCAAAAGAGAAAGATTCGATCCGGTGCTGTGGATTGTGCCTCGGCGTAGCTCATTGGTTAGAGCACCCAGTCCGTAAAACTGAGAATTCCGGGTTCGATCCCCGGTGCTGAAGCGAATTTTTCTCAATTAATAACCAATGAATTTATGTTGTTTTGGTCGAAATAACACCGAAATTAGCCAAATTTTTATACCAAAAATGTAAGATTTTTATTCACCATAAGATAGGATCTACAGGAGAATGGAGAAAGTTACACAACGCAGAGCTGCACGCATTGCATACTTCACCTGACATAATTAGGAACATAAAATCCAGACGTTTGAGATGGGCAGGGCATGTAGCACGTATGGGCGAATCCAGAAATGTATATAGAGTGTTAGTTGGGAGGCCGGAGGGAAAAAGACCTTTGGGGAGGCCGAGACGTAGATGGGAAGATAATATTAAAATGAATTTGAGGGAGGTAGGATATGATGGTAGAGACTGGATTAATGTTGCTCAAGATAGGGACCAATGGCGGGCTTATGTGAGGGGGCAATGAACCTACGGGTTCCTTAAAAGCCAGTAAGGAAGTAAGTAAGTAAGGATCACTATAAAATAATACGGCACCTAGTAGATGTAATACTGCCCGTAATGACCCAGACTACTTTGTTATTTTCTTCCTACTTAAAAAGGAAGTTCTTGAGTACGATGTCTGCGTCAGTTAGAGTACTCATAACATAACGTAGCTTGTATTTGCTTTAGTGAGTGACTCTTCAGCTCCTGGTAAACACAGCAGCTCCTGGAGGTCAATACCACATTTTTCAGTACCCGGTACAGGTCCGTTATGTCTAGGAGACAATGAAGGGTTTTTTGAGAGCAGAATCGACATGTCTTCACTGGCCGCGGCGGGTGTGACGGCGGAATAAGGAAAAGGCGAGGACTGCGTGGAGGAAATGACCTCGAGCAAGTTTCCTTATACACGGCGTCCAGGGTCGCATCTCGGGCCAGAAGATTACACGTTATACCACAAAGATTTTTATAAAATTAACAATAATAACAACAGTAATAATTAGACTTCGTGGAATTGCCACGAGAATCGCAAGGTTTACTATGCACGCGGTATAGACTGTATGAGAAGGGGACGTGCAACGGATGGAGTATGCCTCTGATGTAGACCTAAACACTGAGCAGTATACTGCGGTTACAATAAAACCTGTATCCTGCATTCAAGAAACATAATGAATGATCATTGAAGTAGGAAATGTCTAAACATGTAAATACACAATTATTTTATAGTGAGATATATTAACTCTTAAAATTTAATGTAAGATACTCATATCATCCTTGAATATGTGCATTGCAGTGAAGAGTTACGTATATTTTGAGCGACTGCAAAGTGAACCTCCTCCGATGGTCACTCAAACAATTTTTATATTGGGAAAATGTACGTTCAACATCACACGATGTAATAGGCGCATATTTGAAGAACGGAAAGTCACTACTTTTTAGTACACCAACTTCAGACGACTTGTCGCGACCTGGTGGTACATAATTTATAATACGAAGTTGTGAATAGGCAGAATTTTTAGCAATAATGTTTCTCAGCTTACATTTCACTTTTTCTGAAATTAGTGAATTGTTATTTTGGATAACAGTTTGTGATACTTTATACACTATATTAAAGGCTTCTGAGAGTTGTATTTTAGACGATTCTAACAGGGTGATGCTTTTGGACACGATTTTAAAATTAGAATCAATGAACAGAATATCTTCCAATATCTGTTCAGAAGGCAATGATTTTATAGCTGCAACAGCGGAATTGTCTGTGCTATCCAATGCATAAATTACCTCCATTATTTTGCCGTAATATTCTGCATAATAATTAACAGCATCCAACCACGTTTTCCAACGGGTTAAGACTGGCTGCGGGGGTAAGGGTATTCCAGGGGCAATTGTTTGGAACAGCAACACTCTCATTGTAGTATGTTTGATTGAATTCTTGTCTGCACTGAACAAATGTTAAGCTTTGACTATTCCAACCACAGTAATGCAAAAGCAAGTGCTTACATAGATATACATTAACTGTAGCTGCTCTATTATTTGGACCGGTCACATCTCTTAACATGAACTGTTTATACTACGAAACCGGGAGATCGCCCATCTCCTCTATACTCCCGTACATCGGCAACCTGATTGCATGGTGCGTGTGGCAATTCAACGAAGTCTGTTTATTACTCACAATACAAAGATATTTCGATTAAATGATGAATTTTTGTAATGCTACCAAGCGTCGTCAATCCATATTCGTGAAATACTGAACTAAATATCTTGTGCCATTTTTGATAATTACAGATCGTATGTAATATCAGACCTGCCAACCTACGAGAGATGAAATGCGGTAGATGGTACCAGGCAGTCCAGTGTTTCTCAACCCTTCTGATGGTTCTGATGATGAGATCGCTCTTTTCTTCGCTTTACTAATATGTAGTAGACTTGTAGTTGTAGAACATAATAATAATAATAATAATAATAATAATAATAATAATAATAATAATAATAATAATATCCCGATTATATGCGTAATAATATGTTTAATAAACATCTAAAACGGAAAACAATACTTATCACTTTCATCATTGCATTCTCTGCGTATGTGTTCACTAAAACAAAATACCGAAACAGAAAAAAAATGCAGAAGTAGAAATGAGACTACAATTTTCCGCCATATACCCAGATTGCAGACTTAAAAACAAATACATTCATCTCACTGAACAGAATTATCGAGATAGCTTTAACTTGTATGTTAATTATTAAATACTAATAAAATATTACAAGGATTCCGCAGTTACACTTTAGATTAAAAGGGGTTTCGCTGTGAAAAAAAGTTTGAGAAACACTGCCATAGAGGAAAGAGTTTACGGATGTGAACACATGACAACCGTGTAGTCTACCACTGGTATTATTGTTTAGTTACAGGAATTGATGAGAAGACATAATTTGTTTTGTGAAAGGACAGCCTGTACATTCGCTTGTCCATGGCTGATCTTGCTCCATAGCTGACGAAAGGAATCCTGAAAAGGCCGATGTGTTGAACGCAGGGTAGTAGGCACATGCGGTACCCAGGACCTCCCACTTTCCCTCTCTGCGTCCCGCCCCGCAAAGAAACAGCTCAAGAAGCGAGACGCGGGCAATAACTAGGCCGGGGTAGGGTGGCCAGTTCATTTCTCCTAATTAATTATTAGTATGTTCAAATTTAACTAAGTTCCAGTAATCGGCTCATAAATGTAGAACAATTTGAATTTGCAGAATTTGCAATATTGACAACTGCTGTCACTGCTGCCAAAATAACAGTTCGAAAATCACTACTAGTTGTAGTGTTTCTCAGTACCGAAATTCTTAGCGAAGGTAGCAAAAAAATTCAATGTTCTAACTAGAAAATCACCATAATCCACTAGCATAATGTAGTAATGAGGGAAAAAGGTTAGGTTTCACCGTTAGGGTATTAAGTAAGCTGATCCGGACTATACATGGGTAGACAGCAAACCTTAGCACAGTCACCTGGTGATGTCTAGCAGGGATCAGTGCAATAGTTCAATCAGATGGATGTAACGCTCTTCTCCTTCAGGATAACAACATAACATAAACGAGATACCGAGTCACCATTTCCCTCTCAGAATATAAAACTGACGATGAATGCGATTAAAACACAAGGACATTTATAAGTAACCAATTTCGAGGCAGGAGATGTCATGAGCGTCCGTGTAGACCTCGGCACGGCAACACGAAACAAAAGAATTTTTTACTTCCGCTATTATGAGGAATAAACCAGTTGTCAAGGACGGGTCATGTAAACATCAATACGGGATTCTTTGGAATGTTTACAAATACTGGATGTGACCTGGACACGGCGCAAACAAGATCCAAGCTATCAACCTTTTACATTAAGCTTTCTAAAGTAGGTCCATTCACATTTCATATTATGATCTGGTGCGCCGAAGACGTGATTGTGAAAAATGTGCAAGTCATAGACAGGAAAATCTATCCTATTATAAAACGCAACAAGTTCACGTGACTTTGCTTTCATAACGGTGACTATGACTTTGTTTTAGACAGAAGTACTATTACCCAGTGGCGTAGCGTCAATGTAAGCTAAAAAGCTTAGCTTCCCCAGTTAATAATAATTTCATAATAAACCGGCAGTTTATGGAGAAAATTATTTATTAATTTTAATAGAATTTTTATTTACGCGTTAAATATTGTGATGCGGCAGCTTAGGATGATTTGTGATGCAGCAGTAAACAAGAAGCCTGCACAAACCAGCTTCCAAGCAGACTGGTTTCTTCTGTGTAATCCACCCCGCAGATAATCCATCCCTTTCTAACTAAACTACCCTAGTCGCAAGGCTCGCAAGAAGCTAGCATTAACATTTAAAATAAGTAGTTTCCGAGTTATCCCTTTTCGTCAGTTGGGTTCAGTTGAAGTGTTAGTGTGCATTGTGGCTGATGTAATAAATAATGAGCGAAATAACAGTTCCTGACACTAATTTACTTGAATTTTTTTAGGACAATTGTATTATCAAGACTGACTTACGAACAAAAGTGTGATTTAAAAAACAAATGACCGACTCCCTTGCTGTCAATGGACACAACCAAAAGACAGACGCATACTTACGTAATGATACTAATATTGTGATTTCTCTAAGTATGACAGGGAGTGAGCTAATGTCTATTTGTTAAGAGATATGTGTAAACCGTGAAATATTTTACTACGTATCATTTGAGGTCATGCCTTATTGGTGTTACGAGGTTCCAACCAATCTTCGACTGCTGACTTGAAATTGACTACTATTTATTTTAAGACTGTATTTTTGTAATACGTTTTCTCATATTGCATGAAAGACAACTTGAGTTAGCTTCCCCTGCTCAAAATTTCATGCTACGCCACTGATATTACCCGACGTTTCCTATCAAACAAGCATCATCTTCTGAAAAAAAAAATGAAGAGTCCACTGCAAGAATGATAGATGTCATTTTTAATACATTTTGCAGGAGAAGCAATTGAAAGTTTGAAATCCTTAGCGCTCAAAGCTTAACTGTGATTTTCCGATCATTACTGGACATTGACTATCAGTGTTAATGCCATATAACTCTCTATGTACATTCTATGGGCCGTATTCATAGACATTTTTAGCGCGGGCTTCCGGTGGATGATCAGCGTTTTTCGTATTCATAAACCAGTGTTAGCGATAGGATATGATTTGAATTCTGTACTAGTAACCAGTGGATAGCCGGGGCTAGCTTAGTACGCTCGTAGCGCGTGCTGCGAAATGTCTATGAATAGCACCCAAAATGTCTTAAGCTATGCATTGACAGTCTTGCTTCATTTTCGTCAAGAAAGTGACATCCATCATTCTTGCAGTGGACTCTTCAATTGTATTTACGTTCGTCTGCGATCTCTTACAAATCACCCCTGCGGTGGCTGAGTGGCAAGACATTCAGTCTGTGACGCAGGCGGTCCAGGTTCGAGTCCCGGTCAGACCTGTGATTTTTCATTGACTATTACACTTTTACTACATCATACTACTTTTGACTGTTAAAACGGTACGGAACGACGTGTTTCAACCAATCATGGTAGCTTACTCTACAATTTTTATCACCTCCCTAGCATTTGTTTTCATCACCTCTCTAGCATTTGTTTCTTTCTTTGCCAACGTTGTACTATCAATAATTGTAAGTTTCAAAATGATTCATGTTCATTTCATCATCCTTAATTAAAACTTTTCTAGCATTTATCTTGCTTGACAAAGTGAAGAGAAGTGAATAGAAGTATTTGAAATGTGGGAATGGTGAAGAATGGAACGAGTATGAGATTATCCCTCCTTGATTTTTACAATACAGAGTGGTTGTATGAGAAAGGTTGCCTTTTGTTCATTCTCATTTACAGTGGGCGGTAAGGGGTGAGTGCCTCTTTTACTTCCTGGAACTTAGATGTCCTGTTTCGTCCCGAAATATATTCTTTCTCGGGTAGGTAAAAAGGCTTATTTCAAACTAGCCGTACCCGTGCGCTCCGCTGCACCCGTTAGAAATAAATATAAAGTAATAACATAATTAAAATGGGACATTTGATCCAGGGAACATTCGTGTTTGATAGAAGGATAAATCATTTAATATGTTACTTAATTTAAATTGGATCCAAATAATTAAAATGCGATAATTTTGGTACAGACACACTCATTTGGTGCAATGGCAATTCCTTTAACATGTTTCTTAATTTTTATTACATGCAACCATAGTTTAATGAAGATTCATATCATTTAGATTTAATGTATATATTTTATTTTACTTGTTATAGGTTTCCATTGAATTATGCTAATAACTTAATTTTAACCCTTGTTTTCTACGTATTCAGTAAATGGCGCTTGACCCACTATGGTTCTGAACCCTTCAAATAACTTAAATTATATTATATAATATTACATATTATATTACATTACATTATATTATATTATATTATATATTATATCATTATATTACATTACATTACACTACATTACACTACATTATATTATATTATATTATATTATATTATATTATATTATATTATATTATATTATATTATATTATATTATATTATATTATATTATATCAGAAGTTACTGTAATAACAGTATAGCATTATGTACATCTAGAGAAACTACACTTTTCAATGGTGAAATAATAATTAATTATACAAATCGGTTAATTTAGCTTCCGATATTACTTCACACAAACACAGAAACATTCTCTGTAGGCTATCTTTCATAGCTTTCGATTGTTGCTGTCCAAGGCCCCTTATAGACGAAGTCATTTGTTGTTTAGTGCATTGCACGGCCTTAGATGGCAGTTATTTTAATTTTAAAACTCATTTATCTCATTAAATATCAGTCCTATCAAAATTTTTCAAGGAATAAAACTTATCGAAAATTATTTTTCAAGAAACTTTTGTTATGTAACATTTTTCACAAAAAAACAATAATAAGCGAGATATTTCGATTTATTTAATTCAGGCCCCCTTATAACCCCCCTTTTAAATAATGTATTTTGAATGCCATATAGCCTAAAATCTAAGCTACAACGAACTTAATTTATATTCCAATTTTCATCGAAATCCGTTCAGCTATTATCGCGTGAAAAGGTAACAAACATACAGACAGACAGACAGACAGACAGACAGACAGACATACAAACAAAAATTTCAAAAAAGCTATTTTCGGTTTCAGGGTGGTTAATTATATATGGTAGGACCAATTATTTTCGGAAAATCTAAAATTACCAGAAAAATTTCGGCTACAGATTTATTATTAGTATAGATTGTAAACTTTCCCAGCAGTAGTTTTCTTTTTCCTTTTAAAGAAGTAAAAATGAATAAAACCCCTAAATATGTAGATTTATGTAATACCAAGCCATAATATATAATGTGGGGTAAATATGTAAAAATATGTAGTGTCAAATTTTAATATATTAATGGTAGTTACAAGATTCGCGAAGATTTGTTATTTATATACGGTTAGATTGGAAGGAATATAATATGTAATTACATAAAAATCCGGTCCCTACTGATAATCATGCAGAAATCCGGGCGCTGGGCACCAAAGAAGCACGAAAAATCGTGATACTTCTATCTGGTGACACAAGCGAGATCGATGCCAAATTCCGCAGTCGAAACGTCGCTGAAGAGGCAGTAAAGTTGGACATGGGGGTAACGGGTGCTGCAATTGAAATGTAAACAGAAGAAGCATTAACCTACATGACATAAGAGTTGCAAAACGCTCGTACAAAATGAATCGTTATTTGGAAAGCAGATTCATGTGCTCAGACGCCTGGCAAGGATCCAGGAGGCACGGGATTTATGGGCATCCGTGAGCAGCGCACATAGTGGCGATCGCAGAAACACGAAGACGCCTTCAGCTTCAGATGGCAATCAAACTGTTCAGAACATCTGTTATATACGGGCGTTTATGCCAATTACAGTAAACTATAAACTTTATATTATGTTGGAGTTTTAATTGTCTAAATAATCGGTATCATGAAGATGACAGATATTTACTGACTCTACGTATTATGAGTTTCGCAACAAATCAGTACCTTGCCATGTCACCAACAACATTCCTGTCTGCTGTTTGTTTCCTTGAAGTGTCACTTATATTTACAAGACACACGGAAGTGAAGCTATTTACTGTGATCATGAATAAGGAAGCAGAAATTTAATTTTCTGTAGTAGCCTGTACATAAGAACACTTTTCTATAATCCCAGAAAAGCAAGATATCTGAAATCATTTACAAATTTTACGATCTGAATACGTGTTTGTAATTAATTTTGTACAAATTCACATAAAATAGCACTTTGTGTATTGCGTTACCTACTAGTTTGCTGCGGTCGTTGTAGAACATGAACGGATATGAACTTTGCATTTCCATTTAATAAATAACTATTGATAATATTTTTTGTATTCGACAGATATTGGAGAGAAAATGGGAATATAAAGGTACATTATATAAGTTATTCATAGATTTCAAAAAGGCATATGCCTCTGTTAAAAGGGAAGTTTTGTATAGTCTTGAATTTGGTATTCCCAAGAAACTAGTTCGATTAATTAAAATGTGTTTCAGTGTACAGTAGAGTCCGTATAGAAGAGTTTCTATCTGATGCTTTTCCAATTCACTGCGGGCTAAAGTAAGAAGATGCACTATCACCTTTACTTTTTAACTTTGCTCTAGAATATGCCATTAGGAAAGTCCAGGATAACAGAGAGGGTTTGGAATTGAACGGGTTACATCAGCTGTTTGTTTATACGATAACGTGAATATGTTAGGAGAAAATCTAAAAACTATTAGGGAAAACTCGGGAATTTTACTTGAAGTAAGTAAAGAGATAGGTTTGGAAGTAAATCCTGAAAAGATGAAGTATATGATTATGTCTCGTGACGAGAATATTGTACGAGATATAAAAATTGGAAATTTATCTTTTGAAGAGTTTGAAAAATTCATATATCTTGGAACAACAGTAACAAATATAAATGACACTCGGGAGAAAATTAAACGCAGAATAAATATGGGAAATGCGTGTTATTATTTGGTTGAGAAGCTTTTATCATCCAATCTGCTCTCAAAAAAGCTGAAAGTCAAAATTTATAAAACTTATATTACCGGTTGTTTTGTATGGTTGTGAAACGTGGACTCTCACTTTGAGAGAGTAACAGAGGTTAAAAGTGTTTGAGAATAAGGTGCTCAGGAAAATATTTGGGGCTAAGAGGGATGAAGTTACAGCAGAATTCAGAAAGTTACACAACGCAGAACTGTACGCATTGTATTTTTCACCTGACATAATTAGGAACATTAACTGCAGACGTTTGAGATGGGCAGGCCATGTAGCACGTATGAGGGAATCCAGAAATGCATATAAAGTGTTAGCTGGAAGGCCGGAGGGAAAAAGACCTTGCCGAGGCATAGATGGGAAGATAATATTAAAATAGATTTGAGAGAGGTGGATATGATGATAGAGACTGGATTAATCTTGCACAGGATAGGGACCAATGGCGGGCTTATGTGAGAGCGGTAATGAACTTCCGGGTTCTTTAAAAACCATAAATAAGTAAGTAAATAACTTCAAGTTTTTAATAGTATGTTTTAACACTCTGTATGTTTTTATAGCCCATGTAGAAGGGAAGAAGAGAAAATATAAAAGCTGATATTCATGCCTCCCAATAGCGATGATATAGTGGAAACTTCTTATTTCGAACCACAAGAGAAATTTGAAAAAATGATTAACCAAAAACAGATTTTTTTAGTAAAATATACTGTACTGAAAGTATATGATTATGTCTCGTGACCAGAATATTGTACGAAAAGGAAATATAAAAATTGGAGATTTATCCTTCGAAGAGGTGGAAAAATTCAAATATCTTGGAGCAACAGTAACAAATATAAATGACACTCGGGAGGAAATTAAACGCAGAATAAATATGGGAAATGCGTGTTATTATTCGGTTGAGAAGCTCTTATCATCCAGTCTGCTGTCCAAAAATCTGAAAGTTAGAATTTATAAAACAGTTATATTACCGGTTCTTCTGTATGGTTGTGAAACTTGGACTCTCACTCTGAGAGAGGAACATAGGTTCAGGATGTTTGAGAATAAGGTGCTAAGGAAAATATTTGGGGCTAAGAGGGATGAAGTTACAGGAGAATGGAGAAAGTTACACAACACAGAACTGCACGCATTGTATTGTTCACCTGACATAATTAGGAACATTAAATCCAGACGTTTGAGATGGGCAGGGCATGTAGCACGTATGGGCGAATCCAGAAATTCATATAGAGTGTTAGTTGGGAGACCGGAGGGAAAAAGACCTTTAGGGAGGCCGAGACGTAGATGGGAGGATAATATTAAAATGGATTTGAGGGAGGTGGGGTATGATGATAGAGACTGGATTAATCTTGCACAGGATAGGGACCGCTGGCGGGCTTATGTGAGGGCGGCAATGAACCTTCGGGTTTCTTATAAGCCATTTGTAAGTAAGTATACTGTACTGAATCTTAGTGTCACTGAAACACGAACAATTCGTGATATCAATGCGTGTCTATACCCTCATGCTACTTGCGTCATTGCTTTGGTAGCACACGGAATCAAACCCGAGTAGGCTGATCGACAGAGCTTCTAACACACTGGCGACACTCCGAAAACAATTTTTTCACTATCGAGACTATTGAAAACGTACATTTTTGTGAAAATCTCCAATTCGTGTTTTTACACATCTTCATATTTTTTTCTTTACATTTCGTACCAGATGGTCTATGGCGAGTCCTCGGCATCAACCCCTTTGATTTGATTACCCGGTTGGGTTTTTCCGAGGTTTTCCCCAACCAAAAGGCAAATGCCGGGTAATCTTTTGGCGAATCCTCGGACCTCACCTCATCTCACTACATCTCGCCAAGATATTGTAAAAAATTTCACAGAATTGTAAAAATTGTAGAAAATTACTAAATTGTAAAACTGTAAAAATTGTAATTGTAATATTGTAAAATTTTGACATGTTCCACATCTTAAAGCTTCATTGCTCATGTAAGATCTATGGAATAAAATGAATGAATGAATGAATGAATGAATGAATGAATGAATGAATGAATGAATGAATGAATGTGAGGTAAATATGAAGACGTTAGATATTATTCTTTTGTGCGAAATCGTGCGTATTTGCTTGGTTTCCGCACAAAACCAATCCGCGGTAAGTCTAAAATTCCACATTCAGTATTCCCAACCTAACACACATAACAATTTCCCTCTTCTTACCGCTTAAGTGACATATTGACTTTACTGCTTTACGCTTCTAACATATTATTTTTAGAGACGTTCAATATAGTAATAATTATAAATTGGAAACTTACCACTGCAATTTCATCTAAATTGCAATGTTAATTATTGTTTTTAAATATTTGCAAAAATTAAGTAAACTCTACAACTCCACTAAAGTTACTGCATTCGTGATGCAAGTAACATTAAGGAAGCCGTAAAAAAATCAACAAGATTCCAGATGCCGATGTTATTACTGCAATATGTTATATAAATAATATTGTTAAAATATTAAAATGAAAAATAAATCATTACATAACCTTACCGTTTGTTTAAGTTCGCATTTATAGACTGGGGGGGAAAAAAAGACAGACGTATATCACGGCCTGCTGGAGTATAGTAAACACAGAAAACATTTTAAAGCAACAATGTTGAAGATAGATATTTTTTTTTTTTGCAAATTTGCCGTCATTGAACAGAAACCAAGATGGAGATTTCATTGCAACTAATTAGAAATTCCTCTTTCAAGTATGTAATAAACGATCTTCGCACAAAATAATGTACGATACACGAGCGGTATGTTTTCTTTCAATTCTCGGAAATTAAAAAAAGCTCAACTACGTTTCGCTTTTTCAAACTTTTCCTCGAACATGAAAACTTCACACATACCGCTCTTGTAACGCATATTACTATTTTCTGCTGATGAATATAGAGAAGAGAACCAAGGCCGTATCTGTCTCCGTCTTAAGATAAAATAGATCAGAAACAAAACGAGTTCAGCGATTGGGACCATTCCGCATGGCTAAACTGTCAGCAAGTCCATAAAATGGTAGGAATTAAGGTTCGGGTAGGAAACAAATTGCAGAATTTATTATTCTCAACACTGTCTTCATGCAATATTTGAAGTAATTTTTCACAGTAAGGACTGCACTGAATCAACATCATAGCCACGTCTGTCACGCAAATCGGTGTACTGACCTGTCACGGCCTGCTTTCATCTTCCTGCAGGTATGCAGTGAGGTAATCACACAGTAGCGGGCTATTTTATTTAACGACGTTTACAACCTCATAGGTTATTCAGCGTCGAAATTCAAATGGACGGGAAATGGCGGACAAGTTTCGTCAGGGTCACTCTAGCAGGGACAGGGTTCTTACTCACTGTGATATTACTGCGGTACGTTCTAGTTATTATTGTAAGATGTAAGCCTATTGTATTCAATTAGAGTCTGGCTGAGCAGAAAAGAAGCTCTCTTGGCCTTAGTTCTGCCAGATTAAATAAATAGAATGAATGAAAATATGGATGGATAAATAAATGAATGACTGAATGTATAAATAAATAAATAAATACATAAATAACGAAGAAATACATAAAT